>NW_026521968.1:7106237-7752259 GCF_021234435.1 Artibeus jamaicensis | reverse complement strand
TGAAAGCCCAAGGGACAGGAAATGACTGCCCTCATAAAAAATCTGCCACTCTGCTGCCATCCTTCACGGTGACACCTACAGCTACGGAAAGCACAAGCCCTGGAACAACCAGCCACACTACCAAGAGCCACAGAACCACCACCACAGGAACCAGCCATGGACCCACAACAGCTACTCATAATCCTGTCAGCACAACAAGCCATGGAAATGCCACAGGAACCAGCCCCGGACCCACAACAGCTACTCATAATCCTGTCAGCACAACAAGCCATGGGAATGTCACAGCTCATCCAACAAGCAACAGCACTGCCACCAGCCCAGGATCCTCCAGCAGTCCCCCCCACCCGGGACCACCTCCACCTTCTCCAAGTCCTAGCCCAGGCTCCAAGGCAGCTGTAGGAGACTACACTTGGACTAATGGTTCCCAGCCCTGTGCCCATCTCCAAGCCCAGATTCAGATTCGAGTTCTGTATCCAACTCAAGATGGAGGACAGGTAAAGTTAAAAGAATGGAGGACATGAGGGAAGGGGATGAGACCGTTCACCATGGTTCAGAAAGGAAGAGCAGAGAAGGGGACAAATACAGAGTGGAATTGAAAGGAACATGGGACCTTAGATGGCATGGTTGTGTAGCCTTGTGACCCTCTCATCTTTAACTTCCACAGGCTTGGGGCATCTCTGTACTGAACCCCAACAAAACCAAGGCCCAGGGTGGCTGTGAGGGTGCCCATCCCCACTTGCTTCTCTCATTCCCCTATGGACAGCTCAGCTTTGGATTCAAGCAGGTACCTCACCCCTCACTCTCACCCTCCAAGTACCCTATCCATCAATCCTTTGCCATAGTCCTTGCTCTGTGGACATGGATACCACTCACCCCTGCTGCCCTGAGCCTTTCTGGTCACCTCTGCAGGAGCCACAGCAGAGCATTGTTTACCTGAACTACACAGCTGTGGAGTACAATGTATCCTTCCCACGGGCAACAAGTGAGTAATCTCCCCTTTTTTATAACTTGCACTAGGTGTCTAGACGCCTAAAAGGACCTAAACTGGGGAGGGTGGGAATGCAGATATAGAGCTGACTCTTCCTCACTGTTTTAGAATGGACGTTCTCAGTTCAAAATTCATCCCTTCAAGAACTCCAAGCCCCACTGGGCCAGAGCTTCAGTTGCAGAAATGCGAGCATCATTCTTTCACCAGTTTTCCACCTCGACCTGCTCTTCCTAAGGCTACAAGCTGCTCAGCTACCCTCAACAGGGACCTTTGGGCCAAGTAAGACCTATTCCTTCCTCCCTAAAACTCTCCCAGTGCACTGAATCCCCTACTGCAGGCCTGTATAATCTCTCTTCTTATACCCCCAAATTTCCTCTTAGACTTGTCATAACTATAGGGCAATTGTCCTCCCCTCTTCTACAAGACTGTCCATTCTCCCCTTTCATTTACTGCTGTCATCTAGGTGAGCTCCTCACCAACCTCCTATTTTCTAACATCCCCCACATCCCTTCCTTCCACCTTTATCCCAGCCACCACCATTGTGATGCCTACTTACCGTTTTTCTGCCAGGTTTTTCTTGTCCTAGTGACCAATCCATCTTGCTGCCTCTTATCATCGGCCTGATCGCCCTCGGCCTCCTCGCCCTGGTGCTTGTTACCTTCTGCATCTTCCGGAGACGCCCATCTACCTACCAGCCCCTCTGAGCATTTGTCCCAACACCCAGGGCACCAGGGGATGCCGTCATTTCTCACCTGACTCAGTGACAAAGTTATCTTCTTCCCTCTGACTTGAGAAACAAAAGTAGAGATAATGCAACTGGGAGAACTGAGGAGAGATGTTTATTAAATGTGAAATTCTTCCTCTCCCATTCCTAGTGGGAGAATAATAAAACCTACTGAATCTTTATCTTTGGTTTTCCTTGTCTTTCCTGCTAGGATTAAAAGCCATGAGTTTCTTGTCACAATGCTTTCTGTGCCTTAAATGGTTGAGTCTCAGGGAGCTGGTGAGGAAGAATAAAATATCACTGTGTGACCAAATACCCTCATGGGCTCATCCCCCAAAGCCTGGCACAGGGGTGTTGAATCTGCTTTGCCTCCCTCTTCATCTGGGGCCCCTGGCTGTTCATTTCCCCTCCCCTCCAATCCATCCTGGTGATCTTCCTGACTGTAGTTTTATGCAAAACTACAAGTGAGGCAGGCAGCAACAGCAATGAGTGTAGATGGGGGAAGTCACACCCATCTTTTTATCTTTTTGTTTCTAAAGTCTGTGCTAGTAGCTACTTAGCAACAAGAATGCCTGCCCTCCCCACCATGTCTAGGACCGGCTGAACAGCCTGATTTAAACCTTTGCTGCACCTGGGATGCTACCTCACCTGCAAAGGGTTTCATCAACAATAGGTACAGTGGGTACTACAACCTCCACATACAATGACCCTCTGTGCTCCTGGGGGACAACATACCTCCAGCCTGTGTCACCCAGGGAGCCAACCTTGATGTCCCCAATGGTGGTGTACTTAGTGAGTGGTGGTAGGTGGCACCCCCAGGGTAGCCTATGACCAGATTCTACAAAAGGGCCTGCCAGACAGCCACAGCCTGCACCACCACTAAATTACACTCACACCCTTTACAGTAGGTCATGTTGCAATTGCTGGGGGTCAGAATGGGCCCTTCCAGTTGTAGATCTTTACAGCTATAAAAAGCACCTACTGGGACCTAGAGACCCATCCCATTACAGGAAGCCCCACCACGGCCTCAGAGACACGTTCGACCCTGCAGACTGTGACATGAGAGTCATCAAAGGTCTGCAAGACAGCACGATGGGCCAGACCCACCTCCACCTGGACGGCCAAGAGTTGGTGTTCCAGGTCTCATTGGGAGGTCTAAGGTGCCATTTCCCAAAGGGAGCTGCTGGGCTCATTAAGCCTTGCTTAAGCCCTTGCTCACTACGTCGTCACAGAAGGCAGAGGATTGGGCCTTAGCCCAGAGGTAGAGTCCTCAGACCCTTGGAGTGGAACCCAAGGGCCTGTACTCCATGAAACCACCCAGGACTGGGTTCGGCAGGAGGCTTGAGGGCCACTTTCCCCCAAAACTGGTCTTGCCTCCGCCACATTGTCCTCCTTCTGCATCACTGTCCCGGCTCAGCAGTTACTAGCGCACGCATTCACCAAAACCTGGGTGACCCACAGGAGAAACGTGGGCCCTAGCAGCAGCCCAGCGCCCATAGACGGCGGCAGAATACAGACTGTTCTGCTCCTTCCAAAGCCCTTCCTTCTTGGAGACACCGAAAGAACAAAAATTAGCTACAGCGCCTCCACCCAACGCCATTTTGGAGACTCACGCTCTTTCTCTCAACTTTGAACAATGTAAAGTCAGAAGGGAGAGGACAAGATGGCGCCGAGCAAGAGAAGCGGAGAAAAGCAGGAAGATAAATCTTGCTTCCAGACTGGAAGTGTAAACAAAGGCACAAAACAAGGAAGTGCGTGCTAAAGCTCTGACACGCTTTAAAACAGCAGGCTCCAAAACTTGGTCCTTGGACGAGACTTATTTTACGCTGCTAAAGGTACAGTGGCGTTAAGAAAGAAAATACGGGCCGGCGGTCCAGCTTTGCTGCGGAAAGACAGAGGAAGAGTTCCTAGAGTGCGCATGCGCGCTGTAGGTCAAAGACGGTCTGAAGAAACTGGCGGAAGTTACCTTTGCAATATGGCGACCGAAGCTGACGGGCCGCTGAAACGGGTGCTGGTGCCGATTCTTTTATCTGAAAAATGCTACGACCAATTGTTCGTCCAGTGGGATTTGCTTCATGGTGAGTTTTATTCGGCACCCGGTCAAAGTGCTGCTGGACCGCCCTCTTACCACAAGTGGGGCGTGGCTGCGGATTGAGTGACTGCGTTGACTACTGCACACAGTGCTGGGCGGAAATTACCTCTGAAAGGGGCGGAAGTGTCTCGGGATTCGAAGAAGGAGAACGCCATTTTTGGGCTAGGGGGTGTCGCTCACTGGGTGGAAGTAATTCTCTATGAAGTTTATGCTTTAGCGGCAACGAAACGCCGAAAGACTTAAATTTTATAAAACAAAGTTAAAATATGATCAAATAGTTACAACCTTTAATTGATCGCTATACCTTCAGGAGTAAGGTCAAACTTGATTACAAGCCTCTTAGGAATCCAGGACTAAAGCGGTACTCCCAAAGTCTCCTGCCATCCTGATGGCTTTACTTTTAGCTTCCACGTTTGTTCACGGTCTAGTTTTGGAATAACTTGGCTTCCTTCCACTTTCACAAAGCTACTCCACAGCAAGGCCCATCTCAGACATCAGACCCTTTTGGAAGCTTTCCCGATCGGCCCCACTGTGTTCCATGACTCCACTGTTCCATGACTCCTCAGTTCATGGAACACTTTGTTTTAGCCGCATTCATGACCCGTGAGAATCTGACTCCCAATGGGCCAAGTTAAGGGGAAGACTTCAAGGCTAGAGAAAAAGTGGGAGGCCAGAGCATAGCAGCCCTGGAGGGGTCGGGCCATAGACAATGGATTCAGGAATGAATGGTAAAAAGAAGACCTGCCCTTGGAAAGAGAAGACACGTAAAGTAGATCGCCTAGTTGCTCAGTGGGGGCGGGGGGGGGGGATAAATGGATCAGAGCAGTGTTGGGCATTGTTAGCTTTATACAGGGAAACCATGGAGAGCCTTGGAAGGAAGACCAAGGAGTTTAGGAGTAATCTTCAGGGAGTGGAAAATTGGGTTGGAGGGAAGAAATGGTAAAAGGTGATTTGTAAAGTCACCTCATCTGAATGTGATGATTTGGAGCAGCAAGCATCAGGCCTTTTTCATTTGCCTCCAGACAACCCAAGGCTTCCATGTGTGAGTATGTCAAAATCTTAAGGAGCAAGGGCAGTCCAGAGTGTTTTAAGCCTGTAGGCCTGTAGTATCTCCAGAAAACCCTAGCCTGTGTTCCAGAGGTCCCTTTTCTCTTCTCAGTCCCCTGCCTGAAGATTCTCCTCAGCAAAGGCCTGGGGCTGGGAATTGTAGCTGGGTCACTTCTGGGTATGTATTTTATCTTTCTTTTCTGCTGTTGGGATGGGGGTGGATTGCTGGATTGCTGCATTAAAGGACCCATAAACCGGATGGGTCCTTTAACCCAAAGTGGGGTTAACATGCTTCCCAATAGCTGTACTCCCAAGGGATAACAGCTCCTCAACCATGCCCTTTTTGTCCTTTTACCAGTAAAACTACCCCAGGTGCTTAAAATTCTTGGAGCCAAGAGTGCTGAAGGGTTGAGCCTTCAGTCAGTAATGCTGGAACTAGTGGCATTGACTGGGACCATGGTCTACAGCATCATCAACAAATTCCCCTTCAGGTGAGGGGTTGGCCTTCTATCCCCAAGAGTAAATGTTCACAGCTCTAGCAGGGTTAGGGTGAGGGAGGTAAAAGGGCAGGAAAAGGGTAAGCCCTTTGGAAATGTACTCATCACCTGTGGAGGTTATGACAGGAGGAGAGCATCCCACAAATGCCCAGGGTCCAGAGTGAGTCAGTCAGAGAATGGGGGGGGTGCGGGTGCTGGGGGGCAAGAGATAGGAACCTGTAGGGCTGTGGAGGACAGGGAGTAACCGGAGAATTGTGTTCCCAAATGGATGGGCTACGGAGGCTTTTCCTGCCTCTTTCCAGGCCTGCCTTTCTTCCTCCCAACTCTTGACTCTGCAGCTCTTGGGGTGAAGCCCTATTCCTGATGCTCCAGACAGTGACCATCTGCTTCCTGGTTCTACACTACAGAGGACAAACTGTGAAAGGTGCTGACAGTTTACCCAAGAGGGGTCCGCAGCTCTTGAGACCCCTGCTGGCTGGGAACCTAGGCCTAGGGAAGCCAGAGGACTCCAGAGGTTGATGAGGACTGTTTTTGTGACCCGAAGGTGTGGCTTTCCTAGCGGGTTATGCCCTGGTCCTGCTGGTGCTGCTTTCACCACTGACGCCCATGGCCGTAATTACCCTGCTCCAGGCCTCCAATGTGCCTTCTGTGGTGGCGGGGAAGGTGGGTACTGGGAGCAAGAGGAAAATGTTGGGAGTGGGGACTGGGTGAGGGGCATGGTGGAAGCTGTGTGGGAGTGTTAAACTGAGGGGAATGGGGGGAATCTGTGATGGGAATTCAGATGATAGAATAAAGGGTCTCAACTCCTGTTTTAGCTGCTCCAGGCAGCCACCAACTACCACAATGGGCACACAGGCCAGCTCTCAGCCATCACAGTCTTTTTGCTCTTTGGGGGCTCCTTGGCCCGAATTTTCACGTCCATTCAGGTGAGTTCACCTTCTGTCCTCTAGGAGTCACTGAAACCTCATATTACCTCTCCCACCTGAAGACAAAGCTGCCTGGTCTCTGGAATCTTTTCTGGGTTTTACTGAAAAGTGACACTAGCTGTTTCTCACACCTAGGAAACTGGAGATCCCCTCATGGCTGGAACCTTTGTCGTCTCTTCCCTCTGTAACGGCCTCATTGCTGCCCAGCTTCTCTTATACTGGAATGCAAAGGCTCCCCACAAGAAAAAGGAGTAGTAGGGCTGAGCAGGCTACTGGAGTCCATTCCATGTTTTTATTCATCCACCTAACCTCAGGGTCCTTCTGAGCCAGTCTGCTGGTGTGATTTATTCCCCTCTCCTCTGCAGCTGCAACTTCTTGAGCCTGGGTTTGTGTTTAGTGGAAAGGCATTATTGGTAGACCAGATCCTTAGAAAGGAATAAGGATAATTTTCAGGCTGACATTTGACATTCTGTGCTGTCCTGTGTATGCACTATGAACTCCTTTACTCATTTGGCTGAGATTCTTTCTTTAGCAATTCCCAGCTACTTACCTCTTCTGGGCAAAAGCCTTGCCCTGCCCTCCCATCTCCTCACTTCCTTTTTGGCCATAAGAGGACAGAGCCTGGACAATGGAAGAGACTAGGAGCTTAAGGCTGCCTCCCTTCCCTTCGCCTGGCTGGCACTGTCTCCTGGACCCCAGTGCTGGGTGGGGGGCGGAGGAAGGGGGATGGGGAATGACTCAGTCAGGGCCTCAGGCTGGGGTGAGGAGGTTCCTGCTCTGGCAGGTCCAAGCGGAAGGGAGTGGAGACAGTGCTGGTTCCTGCTGCGGTGAGGGGAGGGGGAACAGAGATGGGGCAATAAAGACCCAGAGACGTGGCTTAATTGTGCAAAACCTTGTTCATCCTACAAAAAAATATTGTGTTGCTCCCCCTGGCTTTTGGGGGGGGGGGGGGGCTTCAGGCCTCCGTTGATCTGTGGTCCAGTGGTGCAAAAGGAGGATTTGGAGTTTGGGAGTAGGGGGTGGTTCTGAGTGAAAAAGCTGGTTGGATCCCTTCTTGGGAGGTCCAGATTGTTAGAGGTGGGCAAGGGGCATGGGGGGCCCTGAGAGGGGAGGGTTGTAAGGAGTGGGAGGGCCTGAGGATAGGTAGGGGTTATAGGAGGGGAGCGGCTCCCCCTGGTGCCTAGGGTTACTCTGATGGAGGGAGCACGTTGAGGTCTCTGGTTTACAGTGGGAAGAGCTGCAAAGAGAAACACCGGGGTTAGAGAGCACTTCCCTAGATTGGAGGTGACAGGCAGGGTCCCCAAGTGCATTTGAGGAGGGCAGGGCTGACCAGTTCTGGGCAGACAAGTAGAACCTACCCTTCCCTGGATATTTGGGCTCCACCTGAAACTGCAAGTACAGAGCCAGGCTCAAGGCTGGTTTAGAGAGCAGGGTAGCCTTGTTGGGACAGGCTCACCAGGGAACTTGCGTGCTGTGTGCCTGTATTCCTCTTTTGGGGCAGCTGGCCAGAAAGGGGCAGAGTTGGGCTTAGCCTCCTTGCCCTGGGGGCTGAGAGAGGAAGCTGGGTCACACCAGCCAGAAGTGGGGGAAACAGGAAATCCAGGTAGGTAACTGGATGGTCAACATCCCTGGGGCTGTGGTCTGCCCCTGCACGACCACCACTGCTGGGCTGAGATAGGAAAGCCCCCTAGGAAAAACCTGGGCCACTAGAGCCCTCCCAAAGATGTTAGGAATGCAGGGGGGGTGTGCTCCCCAAAACCTTATCGGTAGGCCCCCAAACGTGGCCTCTGCTTTGGTGGCCTCAGAGGCGGCCCCCTCCCCTACAGCCAGGCCCTCTGGTATCTGCCCCACCCATACTCCAGGAGCGTCTCCATTCTCACCCAGATCCCTAGCCACTCACCTGTAACCTCCAGGAAGGAAGGATGTCGAGTAGTTAGGGGGCTGATACCCAAAGCCTCTGTTCCCCTGGGTGGTTGTGTACCCAGGCCCCCAGACCGGCCCGTTGCCAGCCACTCCGATGTTTCCCTGGCCAAAGTGGGGCAGCCCAGGGCTCTTGGTCTTGCGCCGTGGCCGGTACTTGTAGTCGGGGTAGTCGCGCAGGTGCCGGGCCCGCAGCCGCTTGGCCTCCTCCACGAAGGGCCGTTTCTCATCCTCGCCCAGGAGCTTCCACTGCGCACCCAGGCGCTTGGAGATCTCGGAGTTGTGCATCTTTGGGTTTTGCTGCGCCATCTGGCGGCGCTGAGCAGAGCTCCACACCATGAATGCGTTCATGGGTCGCTTCACCCTCTCCGAGGGAAGCCCCCCGGAGGCCATGGGGCTCCCAGCATTCTGCTCCTGGGAGCTGGAGGACGAGGAGGCAAGGGCTGTGGGAGCTGGAGGCTCCAGGCTCCAGGCCTGGTCTTGTGAGGGGCTGGGTAGCTCCATGGAGGGAAGCCTTAAGAGGGCACCCACAAGCCCTCTCCTCCAAAGTGAAAAGTTGATCCCCAAACTCGGTAGCCTTAAAGTGGAAGTGTCTTCCTGGTCTGGAGTCGTTTCACAGAACCTCGTGTCCTTAAAAAGTATATATTGCCCCTAAGTTCAGAGTCTTTATTCTGGAATCCCTGCTCCCTGCCAGTGTGCACACTTAAGGAGTGCAAAATCTGTCCGGTAACCGGTACAAGGCAGGTTGCTCTCTCCTTTCCTTGTAGTACGATGCCACACCCAGTCCCGTTTCTCCTACCTGTGGCTTCGGTGGAGGCAGTAAACTTTCCACTCAAGTCTCTAGAGTATTTTGGCTACGGGGCAGCACAGCCCACGCACCACAGCACTCACTTGCCCTCAGTGTCGGTGGCTGGTGGGTGAGCCAGGAACAGCTTTTAAGGAGTGACTCCTCCCCACACACTCCCAGCACACCACGCCTCCTTAAGAGCGCGCCAACATCCCCTCCTTCCTTAGGCAGACCCAGGTATTCCGTTCTTCCCAGCCCCCAAAACCCCTCTGGGCACCACGCCCCCGTCCCCACCCTAGACCCAGAAGTCAGGCCTTCCAACCCTAGTGGCTCTGCACATCATCCCCTCCCTTCTTAATTAAGCTTTGGCGATTTAAAATCAGTTCCTTTGCACAGTGGGTTCAAGCACCAGGATCAAAAGCTCTCAAGGTCAGAGCAGTGTGTTAGGAAGAATTTGGGAATACCCCACACCCACCCTAAACCCTTTTCTTGTGCCCAGTGCCACTCAAAACCCAACCTGCCCCTGGGACAAGAAAGGGGTGGTTGAGGGAGTCAAGCCATTTTTGTTGTGTGAGTCATCCCAGCAGGTGCTTGGATGGTGATTCAGCACTACTCTAGGTGAGAAAACTTAACTTAAACCCTCCCAATTCCCCCCAAACAAAGGTTTTCCCACCCCACCATCTTATCTCCAAATTTCAGAGTCAGTCCAGAGCCTGGGAGCCAAGAACCCCAGGACAATTCCCCTAGGGCTGAGAGATCAGTAACAGGATGCTGAAGAAAAAGCCTGGATCCAGAGCAAAGAACCAGTGGGAATCAGGGCTGGACGTCTAGGTCCCAGAAGCTTTTAAGAGGCAACCCTGCTCCCCACTCTGCCCAAGGCCCAGCCCAAGCCCCAGGCCTCAGGTAATCTGATTAAGCAGCTGGCCTTGGCTCTCAGTTCTTAGCAGGGACAACTGCAGCTTGGAGCAGCCCTACCCTAGCCAGCTGAGTCAGGGTAGAGGAGTGGCCCAGCTCCCTCTACCAGCAAACGGGGGGGGGGGGGATGCAATGAGACACAGGCCACTGTCCTGGACCAGGAGGGTACCTGGGCCTGCGGAACTTAACATTGTTCAGAATTCCTAAAGTAGGCCATCTCTGGGACACTAAAGGAGCCAAGTTTGAAAAGACAGAAAACAAGGACAAGTCAATCTTAGGAAAACACCAAACTGTACAAGGAAGACACAGGAACCACAGAGCCATTTGGATCTTTTTTAATTCTCTTTTTAAATACTGTACAGTGAAAAATAAATACGCCTTCTCATCCACCAGATAAGGTTGGTCCCCCTTTTCTCTGGGGGACCTAGTCACCCCCCTTCATACATACCCCTGGTTCTACTCCAAAACCTTCCCCATGCCTCCCACCCACTTATACCCTTACTATCCCCGTCTTCCACAGTGATGAGGCCCCAGAAATTGGGGGTACAGGATGGGAGGAGGGATAGCAGGGGAGCCCCCTGAACTGTCGAATCTGGGTGGGTCAAGGAGCACCCCGCACCAACAGGCGGAGAATGGGGATGTTCAGAGAGATTGGGGCATTAGAGGATAAAGGCACATCCAGTCTGATGGGGAAGGAGAGGCTCCCCTCACCCTAGGGGTAGGGTGGACAAGAGGGAGGTGGGTATGACCCTGTTACACACCCCTCCACTAGCTCCTGGAGATTGGGGGGGGGACCCAAGCTTCTGTGCCACCCCCCTCCCCCCTAGATAAGAGCAGCTCCAGCGCAGGTCAGTCAGGCCTGTGAGGGCCATGGTGTTGGGCAGCAAGCGAGATGGAGAAGAGAGAGATGTGGGCTGGAGGTTTTATGAAACCCCATTCACCAAACTACCCAACTCTAGCGGGGCGGAGAGTTCCCCATTCTCTGAGGGACCCTTAGGAAGCTTGCTGACAGAGTCACCCTGAGGGAAAGGGGGAAAGAAAATGGAAAGGAAGGAAAGAAGTAGTCAGTAAAAATCCAGGTAATGACATTCCCTATATTCAAGTGTTCCTGGCCATCTGATGACCCAGGGATTCATCCCTCGTCTGGCTCTCTAGTCATTCTCACTGGGATCCAAAAAATATGAACCATACATCATCTCTCTCTCTTCTATTCAAACTCTCCACTATTCTAAATACACTCTAAACGCTATCAGACATAGCCTTCTCTGCAATTTAGCAAGAGATTTCTTTGGGAATAGTCTTGTGCTCCCTGCTCCAAAAGAACAAAAATGCGAGGAGAAGTAAATCACATCTTTCCTGCCTACCTTCTGTCCTGAAAGAGAGTCCTCTGAGGGTTTAGTGCGTTCCAGGGGTGGCCGCTGGCGGCTCTGAGACTCTGCTCGAGAGATATAGTCAGCCACAGTCACTGGGGAAAGCAGAGAACCAAGAGTCTCAGAAGGAACCAAGGATCCAGCCCCTATATACCCAATGAGTCCCAACCCTGGTTTTCATAGGATAGCAGGGATCCCATTCTCTTAGCTCTGAGGAAGGATGCCGGCACCCAGTGTTAACTGACCTGGCTGGCGGTCTCCACTGACAGAGCCATCGGTACGGTTACCACGGTTACGGCGGCGGCGGCTCCTATTACGACGCTGAGGTCTTGACTCATCTTCTGTGGGGCAAGGAAAAATTAGTCATGTGTTTCATCTCCCACCCCTTAGTTCTTTCCCAGCTCTAGTTTTTTAATGGCCTTACCTAGGCCATTCTCTGTCATGCTAGGTCCATCAGATTCAAGGCCTCCATCCATGATAGTCCTGTCTTCGTCAGTTCGGCGGCGGCGGGAGCGGCGCCGCCTGGCACTTGCTGGGGGGGGTGGTTCCCCAGGCTCAGAATCAATTGGAGGCTCTGGTTCAGATGTGTCCAGTAGGCTGTAGGGATTACTGTCTGGATCCTTCAGCACTGGTGAAAAGAGGAGGAACTGGGAGTCAGGTGTCCACCAACTTTTCATTTGGCCTACAACTGTGAACCCAGTTCTCTGGTACTGGTACCTGAGCTAATAGATGAAGAGCTGTATCTCGAGGCAGGCCTCGGAGCAGGTGGGGGTCCCCTACCCCGGCCCCCAACTGGCCGCCGCCGACTTTCTTCCCGAGTTGGGGGGTCCCGGTCTCCTGGCCCAGCTCGAATAGGCTCTTCCCTCTTCTCAGACTCAGTCTCAGAAGCAGTAGATGGGTCTGAGCTGGGGCCTGAAGAACACCATGGAGTTCAATCAGGTCAGCATCCCCATTCCAGGACCCATCACTGCCACAAAACTGGAAGACGTCTCCCTTACAAGTCCCCAGCCAATCTTCATCTCTATCATCCTCTCCTCAAGCTTCCATGCAGACCATTGCCTACCCTCACAATACCCCCGTCCAACTGTTTGCCTCCCTTTCCCATAGCTGTCTCACCATAGGCAGGACCACCTGTCCTCCGGGCCCGGCCCCGGCCCCCGTAGCTGCCCCCATAGGTTCTTGTGGTGTGCAGGGAGGACGAGGAGCTCTCATCAGTGGTATATCCAGCCTTGTCACTGCCACCGCTACCCCGCCCACTCCCAGGAGGGCGAAAGCCCAGCCCAATCTGTCGAAGCTGTTCATCAATTTGCAGCCTCTCCAAGCGAAGTTGCTCCACTTCCTGTTTGGGTAAAAGATGGAGGAAGATATGGAAGGAGTAATAAGTAAAAGATCAATGAACAGTCTCCTTTCATGCTTCTCTGCCCCAACCATCCCAACATTTCTAAACTCTCAGGAATATAGGAATGGAGACATTAGTTATACCAAAAAAATTCTGGGATCCAACCCCACAGCCCCATATTCCTACCCAGTGGTTTCTATTCTATTCAGAGACAAACTGGGCACCATAGCTCCTAACTTTATCCACCAGCAGTCTCAGTCCCCTTATAAGACCCAGATCTTTCCTCTCCCAGATTTCTAGCTTTGGTACCTGCAGGTAAGAGAGGTGATATTCCAGCAGAGCCTGAGCATTGCTGATATTCTCTCGGGTGCCAACAAATATGAAGGGAACCATTCCCTGAAGGAGGATAGGGCAGAAAGATTAGGAGAGTCAAGTAGAAGTAGTAATTCTACCCTGTCTCCAAAGGAAGCCCAACCCATAGGATCTTTCTGGCTCTACATCCAAGGGGAAACTAAAGTTCCCATGCTCTTCCCCCTAGAAATCCCAGCCCTCGAAGAATGGCTTCATGAACAATCCCATCTACTTCTGGACACCAATCTCTAATTGGAGCTGCCATACCTCCTCCCTGGGGTTCTTCTTGTCATTATCACCTTCTACTCGAACCCTCACCACACCAGATTTATCCACAATCTCCTGGATCACTTTCCCATTCTTTCCAATCACTTTGCCTGAATGGGTAAAGGAGGAATTAGACCTTTTGTTTTTAGAGGAGAGAAAGAAGAGTCAAAAACAGTGAAGACAAACAGTATTTAGCTTCTGTATATATATTCTACTTAATTATTCTCCTGCCTTAGGTTCCTGTTGAGTATTTGTCTTTCACAAGACAAAATATTACAATCTCTAGAAATCTTTTCTTCCATTTTTGTCACTCCTACTACAAACTGTTCTGTCTTTGTGAAACTAAAGCCCAGGAGACAGATGCCAAGCCCAGAATCACTTTAGAGAATCTCACTTCTAGTCCCCAACTGCATTCTCTTTTATATATACGCACACACCCAACTCACCAACCAGGTTCCTGGGCACTTGCACTGAGTCCTCAGAAAACTCAAGGTAACTTCGGGCTTGTCGGCAGGCCTCAGGAGTCTAATAGGAATGGGGAGTTGTTACTAAAAGACAGAACTTGGATCTTAAACAATGATCTTTCTGCCACTTCCTGTCTTTGGGAAAATTATTGCCACCAAAGTCAGGGAGGGAGAGCAACATAACTTAGGTTTTCCTTTCTACTTCCCCCGCTCTTCTCTGTATCCCCTAAGATACTTAGGCAACAGATATCTTGTGCTGACCTCTCCATAGATGCGGAAAGTACAGGTCTCTTCACCCAACTCAATGGCAGTCACCCCAGGCACTTTTCGGGCCTGCTGGATGTTGGCACCATGAGTCCCAATTGCCAGTCCCATCAGGTCCTCTCGCACTGTGAACTCCTCTTGGAATGCTGCTGCCAACTGCTTACTGGTCTGAAAGGAAAAGGTACTGTAGGAATCATGGTGGTGGAATCTCAGAACAACTGTCCCAGGTACCTAATGCTATGTGTAACTTCAGTAAGAAAAAAATATGTGAAAGCAAGCCAGAACCGCCCAGAAGTCTGCTGACCACTAGGACCTATGTGGAAAATTCAGGAACTTTAAATTCCACTCCAACCTTCCAAATACCAATGGCTTGGGGGAAGGAGAGGAAAATAAGGATAGAATTTGGGCTGGGAGCCACCAAAGTTCAGGATTTGGCTCTAAGGTTATCTGGTTGTGTGATCCTAAATAAAGTACACTCTGTGCCTCCATTCTGTCATCTGCTAAATAATTACACCTGACCTACCTCATTCCGTTTATCAAGAAAATTAAGTAAAACTGATGAGAAAGGACTTTACACAAGGTAAATGCAAGTATAAGGAACTAGTACCTTAACCAAACTAGTAACTACCAAAATAAAACCTAAAAACTTGAGCAGAAAGCAACAGATTAAGAAAAGCATAAAAGGAGCCTATGGAGCACCATCCTACTTTATTTCTTAACCGATCTTTGTGGGGTTCCCTGGGTACAAAGGCAGGAAGACAGGAAAGATTCTAAAAAAGTGATTCCTAGGTAGGAAGCACCAAATAGGGAAGATATCCAAAAGTGGACATTTCCACATCACAATCCATGGCCTACTTCCAAGAATTATAGCAAGGATTTACAGTAGGCAAGAAAAGGCTAGAAAAAGGAATTAAGTTAGGTGTTCAAAATAACTGAGTTACGGCCCCGAACAGAGTGGCTCAGTTAGGCATCGTCCAGCAAAGCAAAAGATCACTGGTTCAATTCTCAGTCAGGGCACATGCCTGGACTGCAGGTTCAGCCCCTGGTTGGGGTATGAGAGGCAACCAATCGGTCTCTCCCTCTCTTTCTGCCTCCCTTCCCCTCTAAAAATAAATAAAAATTTAAAGGAAATAATAACTGAGTTGGGGGGGGGAGAGGATTTAATTGGATTTACACATATCTTCTGGAGAAATGTGCCAAGAGTTTTATTTCTTAAACTGCCTGATGGGTACAAGGGTGCATGCTGTATTATTTTTTTATCCTTTAAACGTTTTTCCCCCCAATTTTTTTTAATCCTCAGCCTAGGATATGTTTTCACTGACTTTAGATAAAGAGGAAGGAAGAGAGACACAAAAACATCGATGTAAGAGAAAAACAGAGATCAGCTGCCTCATATACATGCCCCAACTGGGGATCACACCCATAACCTAAGTATGTGCGCTGACCAGGAATAGAACCAGCAACCTGCTGGTACATGGGACAATGTTCCTACCAACTGAGTCACCTGACCAGCACTAAACATTCAATATTTTTAAAATATTTTTTAAGCCCTGACCAGGTAGCTCAGTTGTTTGGAGAGCTGTCCCTGATAACCCAAGGTTGCAGATTCAATTCCCAATTAAGGCACATACAAGAATCAACCAATAAATCAATAAATAAGTGGAACAACAAATCGATGTCTCCCCCCCCCTCTCAAATCAGTACATAAAGTAAAATAAAAATAATTCTAAAAAACAAAAACAGCCCTGGCTGGTTTAGCTCAGTGGATTGAGAATCACTGGCCTGGGAATCAAAGGGCTACCGTTCGATTCCCAGTCTAGGACACAGGCCTGGATTGCAGGCCAGGCCCCCAATAAGGGGTCCACAAGAGGCAACCATACATTGATGCGTCTCTCCCTCTCCCTCCTCTTCTCTAAAAAATAAAATAAAAAACAAACAAAAGAAAAACATGTCCCTATTCTTAAAACTCTGCACCCACCTATAGTTAACTTAGCTATCTGGTGCACTTTACCACACAGATCAATAAAGCCAAGTCCTAGAATTGAATATTCTACCTTTTGTCACCAGGAAACCTGTTCATTGGGAAATGGAGCAGATATAGTTTGTATCATCTAGAGGTAATGGTGAATTTTTAACTGCCAGTGCCCTGAGTAGCATCCCTAGAGAAGTGAAAGATTACCATGATCCAGAATTTGCACAGGCTCAGAGAAAAGCTTCCCCAAAAGATCAATTCACTTGATAAATGGAAACGCATGTTCGAACACAAACACAAACATAAACACATACCCTACTTGTTTAGGATGGTATAAAGCCTAAGAAAAGGAAATCTAACCATCATAAGATTTCAGAATTTTAACCTCATAGAAAAATAACAGGAGTGAGCAAAAGTAGGTTTATAGTTATAATACAAATAAAACAAGAATAAACTGCTTTGTGTACTCAAAACTATAAACCTACTTTTGCCCATGCCTGTATTCTAATCTAACTACCTCATTGTCACAAATAAAGATGATAAAAGCTTAGTAAAATTACATGATTTGCCAAACCCTGGCTGGCGTGGCTCAGTGAGTTTAGTACTGGCCTGCGAACCAAGGGGTTGCTGGTTCGATTCCCAGTCAGGGCACATGCTTGGGTTGCAGGCCAGGTCTCCAGTTGGGGGCGTGCGAGAGGCAACCTATGGATGTTTCTCTCCCCCTCTCTTTCTCCATCCCTTCCCTTCTGAGAAATAAATAAAATCTTAAAAAAAAAAATTTTGCCATTATTTGCCAGATCAATTATTTAATAAAGCAAGAGTTAGGATTCTGAGTCCAGTGGTCTTTCTAGTGTACAAATGGTTCTCAAGAGAGATAATTTGAGGGATGCCAGTGGAAGAAAGAGCCACACCCACTTCTGACTGGTATTTTTTGGTTTTTGTTAGTCCTCACTCAAGGACTTGCCCAGACCGAGAAGGGATCAAACCCTCAACCTAGGTATGTGACCTGACCAGGAACTGAACCTGCACCTTTCAGTGAATGGGACAATGCTCCAACCAACTAAGCCACACTAGCCAGGGCTGACTGATGTTTTATATGCACTGTGCTTTCAAATAAATTTCACTTATTCAGAGCACATGGCTCAAAAAATGTTTAAAAACAAATGTACCACAACATAATGGAGTTCTGCCATTTGGAGAGGTCTGGGATAAAATAGCAGACCCAGGTATACTGGCCCACAAAGGCCTTAATCTTTTTTGTTCTGTAAACATAAGAGCGCACTAATGGATGATGCGACAAGAAAGGAGGAGAACTATAATACTAATATACTCAGCATTATGAAGTAAAGTCGAAATTTACCTCTAGGTGTTTTGTAGCTTCTTCATTACGAGACATGAGTAGCAGTTTGGTGCGCAGGCTTCGAAAATGCATATCACCCAGCAGGGATGCCCGCTTCACAGGGGCTTCTGTGGTTGACTGGAAAGAAACCAATGGAAGTCATTAAAATGGACTTTGAATGGAAGTCATTAAAACAGACTTTGAATACATAGTGCAGGAGAGACAGCAACTGGAAATCAGAATGCCTGAGTCTCTGGAAAAGGTTGGGAGTTAAGAAATAAAGGTAGGGCTCTGGCTGGTGTAGCTCAGTGGACTGAGTGACTGCCTTCGAAGCAAAGGGTTGCTGGTTTGATTCCCAGTCAGGGCACATGCCTGGCCCCTGTGGGCCAGGACCCCAAGTAGGGGACACATGAGAGACAACCATATATTGATGTTTCTCTCCCTCCCTTCCCCTCTGAAAATAAATAAAACCTTGCGAAGAGAAAGAGAAGAGAAGAGAAGAGAAGAGAAGAGAAGAGAAGAGAAGAGAAGAGAAGAGAAGAGGGGGGAGGGAGAGGAGGAGGGAGGGAGGGAGGGAGGGAGGGAGGGAGGGAGGAGGAAAATCACTACAAACCTCACAAGGGCCCTACCACTTGAGTGCCTAAGGGAGGTGATTTTAGGCAGCAGACACAGGTAAGAACTCTAGCAGGCTCCTTTAGAGAGTCCAAATATACAAGGGAGGATCCTAGCCTAGACTGTGACATAATGACAGGTTAAAAAAAAATTAAGCTCAGACATAAAGAAGACTAAGGAAAGGTAGCTGGGCCCACAGGGGTCAGGAGCAATAAAGTCCTCCCTGACAAATAAATATAAGCACATTTTAGCTCCTTCCTTTCTAAAAGGAGTTAAAAAGAGAAAAAAAAATTGCTGAAAACGTTTACATAAATAAACTCACCAGGATGAAGAGCTCACTATTTGTGATGTTGAGAAAGATGCAGTTCGCTCCTAATGCTTTCTTGAACTCTTTATGGACATTTTCATTGGAACAACTGCAATGAAAGAGAAAAGTGTTCAGGGGGCAAAGTGTATAGTGAGGTCAAAAGTCCAGCAGAGAGCAGGACAGAAAAATAAGAAAAGAGAAAGGACTGCAGTAAAAGAACAGAGATGAACACAGAAACTGGGAACAAGAAGGGCTGTAGAGGGCCAAGGAAACAATGTACAAGACTGAAACTGGGAGTGGGGTCTGGGGAAAATAGGGCAGAGAAGAGGGCTATAAAGAGGGCCCATTAAGCCCAACATCCCTAACACTCACGCTTCTCTCAGATCCTCAGGAACAGCCATGGTAACCTTGAAGAAACTGCCTTTGGTTGCAAGGGGATTGGGATTAACTGGCCGAAGCCGTTCCAGGGTGACAATCTCATTGTATGTAGCATCACAGGCAGCATATTCGATGACATAGAACTGGCAAAAGGAAAGAAAGGAGAAGTTGTATATGACCTGAGTTTTTATCTCCTACCTTTCTATGGCTATATTTGTTTCAGACCTTCTCCAAAGGCCTTCACAATCACTCACATCTCCCTTCATCATCCGCACCCGGGCCAGCCACCAGCCACAAGGTTCTTGCTCATTGGCTCGAGAATAAACCTGAAAGGAAGATGAAAATTAAAAAGCTATTGAGGTCCATCAAAAAACATCAAGAATGGGATAAACATTAACATACTTCAGGAGTATCTTTAAGATAAAAGAAAACTAGAGGAAGGAACTACTAATTAAAAAACAGAGGGTACTGGAGTTTAGATGTTGTTATCATAAATGGAAGAAAGGTAAATAATCCCCTGAAACTGGGAAGCTCCCTGAGAGTCTGGTTGACCACAACAGAGATGGACAGAGAACTGCCACATTTCACTTGTCCATAGACTACCTGGCTAGGTGTAGTAGCTTAGCTTGAGGAGGAAGGAGAGTGAACCAACTAGTGAGGAGCCTAGGATACTGACATGAGGGTATGTATGGCAGATGCAGTGAAAAAAGTGAAATTTAGAAAGGGTACTCCATGGCCCTTACCTCCACCTCATCCCCTTCTGTGATCTCCTTATTATAATCAGCTGGAGGTGGTAGCCGCACATCCCCAAAAGGAATTTGTCTCTCACTCTGCCAGCTGCAAATGAAACAGTGATATGAAACCTATTCAGGGTAACATGGCTGCCCATTTCTTCAAAAAGGGATTATTGCTGGAAATCGCTGGGCAATATCCACCTTCCCTGGTGATTAAAGGCAAAATCCCAGGCCCTGCTCCACAATGGCATCTTCCATCTCTTGTTATAATCTAACTACTGGATCAAATGTGTCCCTATCCTCACTAAATTTTAGCCCTATACTCTCCTGGGATCCAGAACTGCCCACTCAAACCTTTGGCTCTCCCCCATCTATTACAGGCCTCATGGGACTCAGCCACCTCCTCCCTCTTCTCCACCCTCCTTCTAGGACCTAGTATACTGATTCTCTATTCCCAAGGTCTTACTTGTTTTCAAAGAAGATGGTGACAGAGTCTTCATGGACATCCTTCACAAAGCCCTAGAATAAATTTTAGAAGAAAGTAAGATAAATAAGTAACAATTTACCAACATCTCATCCATTAAGGGAACAGAGACATTCAGAGGTTCTTAAAATAGTTTTAGATGGGGACACAAGCGATCTAAAGACATGGCCAGAAAAAAGCTGTACTGGAGAAAGAATATAAATATTGAAGTAGAGAGAAGGGATGATAATGGCATGGAAAGAGATGTGGCAAAATGCAGAAATAAGATGAGACAGAAAGCAAAAGGGGGAAAATCACTTGCATCAAAACAGTCTGGAAACTGGTGGTCTACTATGGCTCCTACAGGGGCCTTCCTATCTGTCTGCCTCCTACTGTGCTGAGCAGCTTGCCAGAACTCAATTAAAATACCAACAACATTCAGCAAGGCTAAGAATATCCCATGAGACAGCGTGAGGCCATCCTGGAACACCTAGAGGACATCAAGATCTGCCAAGAGAAAAGGGTCTAGCTCCCCAATACAACAAAAGACAGGAGCAAACTTGGTGCCTTGATGCCTGAGTCCTAAGAGAATACACAGAACAATGGAAAAGTTCAAAACAACAAATAATTTACAGAAGGAAAAATTCAGGCTTAAGAAATGTGAGATTTCTGAATTCTAGACTATAACACTGCTACACATTTGAAAAGGATAATAAAATTTGTAGAAGACCCCAACCTTGAGATCTCAACCAAGGAAAGAACAGGGATGAGTGAATAGTTTGTTTACCTCCTATTTTCTATGTCCTTATGCAGAAGCCAGAGCTGTGTTCAACCCTATGCTCCCAATTTTCACATACTCAAAATTAAGAATTGCTAATTTTGATAAAGCCCAATTTATCAATTTATTCTTTTATAATCGCTTTGTTTCACATGTAAGAAAGCTTTGCCTAATCCAAGACCACAAAGGTTTACTCATACATCTTCTAGACGTTTTATAGTTTTTACTTTACATTTAGGTCTGATCCATTTTGTGTTAAATTTTGTATACGATGCAAGAGACTAACAAAGCCTACGGATATCCAGTTGTCTGAATACCATTTGTTTAAGATTATCCTTTCTTGACTAAATTACCTTTTACTTCTATCAAAAATCAGAAAATGCAATTAATACATAATGACAAAAAGCAAATCAGTGGTTGGTGGAGGACTTGTGGGAGTGATAAAAATATTCGTTATTTTGATTATGGTAATGGTTTATTTTATACACACACACATGCTAACACCTAACAGACTACACTGTGAATACTTCATTGTATCTACTTCATTGTATACCAATTATACTTCAATAAAGCGGTTTTAAGAACTAGAGGGTTCAGCCCCTGGCTGGTATAGCTCAGTGGATTGAGAGCAGGCCTGCAAACCAAGGGATCATTGGTTCAACTCCCAGCCAGGGCACATGCCCTCAGTTGCAGGACATGTCCCCAATTGGGGGCATCCAAGGGGCAACCACACGTTGATGTTTCTCTCCCTCTTTCTCCTCTCTCTAAAAAATAAAATCTTTAAAAAAAAAGAATTAGAGGGTTCAACAGGCTAATACATAGGAACTATTCCTGAGTTATGCAGTGAGGTTCAAAAGCTTAGGGGAAGCCCTGGCTGGCGTAGCTCAGTGGATTGAGCGCGGGCCTGCGAACCAGAGTATCGCGGTTCGATTCCCAGTCAGGGCACATGCCTGGGTTGCAGGCCAGTTCCCAGCAGGGGACGCATGAGAGGCAACCATACATTGATATTTCTCTCCCACTCTTTCTCCTTCCCTTCCCCTCTCTCTAAAAATAAATAAATTAAAAAAAATATTTTTAAAAAAAAGCTTAGGGGAGAAAATACGAAAATGCACACTGTGTCACTCCCACCTCACGGAACTGATCACTACTATACACACTACTGCATTGCTATTTCCTTATGGTGGGAAAATCTAAACCTAAATTTCACTCTTGATACAAGCCATCTTCCTCTTTCAATCTAACTCTTATTGTTATGGAACCTTACTATTGCCCAAGGCATTAGTACTCCTGGCACTGTCTGGCCCCTTCCTTATCCAAGCTTCAACTTTCTTTGCCATTCCCTCCCCTAGAAATGTTCTTTCTACTCTTCATTCAGCTCCATCAGTACCCACTCCTACTATTCTCTACTCAAGTCTTCTGAGTCACTTTTACTCCTCACTATTTGCCTGAGTCGCTCGTCCCTTTTCAGTTCTCTTAGCTCCTTAAATTTCCTCCTTCCTCCCCCTACAACCACTAACCTTCGCTATTCTTCTGCCCCTTTATAAGGGTCTATCTGGATTTCTAAAAACATTTCAACCAGCCTCTTCAGCTGACTTGATCTAATCCTTTATCCAAAGTACTTATCTCCAAGCTTTAGAAATAGCTTATAAAAAGAGTTAGCTATTCTCAAAATATTTTATTTATTTTTTTAAAAAGGTTTTATTTTATGGTTGCCTCTTGCACGCCCCACACTGGGGACCTGGCCCAAAACCCAGGCATGTGCCCTGACTGGGAATCAAACCTGTGAACCTTTGGCTCACAGACCAGAGCTCAAGCCACTGAGCCACGCCAGCTAGGGCTATTCTCAAAATATTCTAGGAATGAAATAAAGAGTGGAAGAGACAAGATATCACTTATCTCCCCCTTTTATGAAGAGATGACCATTCCTAGATATACCTATTCATAAAGGATACGCCTAAAGCTCTAATCCAATTCTCCTCCAACATTTCAGGGTTGGCTGCAAGTGGAGGTAGCAATGACACCCTGGGTTTTTCTAGCTATCATGATCCCCAAAGTAAAAATGCTGAACTCAGAATGGAGTTTTTCCTCTCTTTACTCAGCAACTCAACCAAACACCACTTACTCTTACACTCCAGGGTCTTTTTCCTTCAAAAATTCCTCAAGTTTTCTCAATTTCTTATTCCATTCCAGTCTCTGCTTTTTAATTCCACCCACATCGCCCTAGTTTTTTCCTCCAAAGATGCTAGTCGTAGACAGTGAGGTGCTGGTTCTGCTTAGTGAATGCTCACTGGAAGGATAAGCAGGTAAGAGTAATAAGTGTTGGCAAGTAAACCTCTAGAAAACTAACTAGATCCAAAGGATGCCTCAATTAAGTGGCCATGGCGTATCTTTTCTTTGGTTTATAAGGCCTAGAACCACACAGAGAAAGAAAGAGCCCTAGGTTCCCAGGTACTTCAGTTTCCTCAAATTCTAGAAGATATGAAATTGGTCTTGCCTTCAACCTATCTTCTAGTCCTGGGCTCTCAAAGGAGAGGGAGTTCTAGGGGGAAAACAAGAAGGGTCTGGGTAAAAAATACATGTAGCCCTGGCTGGTGTGACTCAGGGGATTGAGTGGCAGCCCATGAACCGAAAGGTAACCAATTCGATTCCCAGTCAGGACAAACGCATGCCTAGGTTGTGGGCCAGGTCCCCAGGCGGGGGTGTTCAAGAGGCAACCACACATTGATGTTTCTCTATTTCTCCCTCCCTTACACTCTCTCTAAAAGTAAAAAATAAAATCATGTAAAAAAAAAACAACCAACCAACTATGTGTAGAAGCTGAAAAAGGAATGGGAATTAGGATTATCAGACAAGGTTTGGAAAGTTGGATGACTGTGCCCTGGAAGGTGAACTATTTCATTTGGGAGAATACAACTGAAAGAATAAAAATACATTAAATTGTGACAGAAAACAGAGTTGGTACAAAATAACTTAGACCTCAAACCTGACATTTGCAGCTCATGGAGGGTCAAAATAGGATCCAATTCTGACAGGGAAGAAAGGGGCCTTTCCAAATTCACAGTTCTAGAAGCAATGTAAACACTACTTGACCCCCACATTAAAGTGTGCTGAGTCATGAATATTAAATCAGTAGCAAGGTCAGAAAGGGTAACTATATGCCACTGAAATTTTTTAAAAATTAGTCTGAATTTAGGAATTTTTTTTGTTTGTTTTAAACTAAGGCATGAGGCAGAAAATATTAAAGTGACCAGAACCAAAAAACCCATGTTACCTGGCTTTTGGCTGAACTCCAAACTCTACTCTGATTGAAGGTATCCTGTCCCCAATTCACTCAAGTCTATCATTGCCATTCCCCCAGGAGAAAAGAGAAAGATTCAGAAGAGAATTTCTGCTGGATACGTATGTGGGAAGGGAGACATCCTGGTTCCCAGTTGTCTCACACAGTTAATCTGAACTGGATACCAATCTTTTCCAGCTGGGTTGGACTCCCATGCTTCCTAGAACAAAAGCAAACATCCTATCTTGATCTCAGACTCAATTTAAGAATCTAAGAATCTGGGGATGGGAAGGACCCAGATGAAGGACAAGATACTGGGGGAAATGGGGCTAAAATGTTATGACCAAGGATACTTCAACAAAGCTAATGCAAATCTGGGAGAAAAAATTAAGACAAATGTACTACATCAGAATCAGAAAGGAATTAGAGACTTTGCCAAAGAAAACAAATGCTATGGACGCAGGCTAGAAGAAAAAGCCCCATGAGTTAGAAAGTATGCAAAAAAAAAAAAAAATGACAAGAGATTAGCTGGGAGCTTCCATCAGACATTAGATAAGGTGGTTTCTGGGGATTACATGGCAATATAGAAATATCAGGATAAAAAATCAGAGACTTAAACTGAGAAAATAAATTAAGATAAATAAATATGGGTACCCAGAGGCACTGAATATAAAGAAATCTGGTGAGGCAAGTAAAACATACACTGGCATTTGGAGACAGTAAAAAATGAATACACTGAACTTATCAATTAAAGCTGGGGTAGAAACCTTCCACTCCAAGGGCAAATAGTAGACCCCTTCCAGAGTAAGGTATGACTTCACAGGGAAGGAGTTGGAGAAAGTCATTTGGAGGGGCATAAAGGTAGAGAGGTCTATTATAGGAGAAAGGCTTGAGGGGAAGTGAAGGAAAGGCGGCTCTTCTCACAAGTGAAGTTAGAAGATATCTCTTCTCTTGCTCCTCAACATAAAATTAAAGAAGACAACAGGAATCAAAGTCTGTGCATAATTCCAAGCATAAAGTCCAAAGAGTTTCAAAATAACAACAGTCACACAAAGGGAAATTCCTGAGAGACAAGAGGGGTCTCTCTAGCTTAACTTAAATGCTGAAAAAAAATGTCCTAGAAAATGGATTCAGGACAGATGAAGGTGATAGTAACAGGAGTTTTAAAGAACCAAAGCCTCAGCAAGGGGGGAGCTGAAGTAAATACGGATCTCTTAAAAACAGTCCCCTTCTCCTTCAAAAAAGGCTATTATCAGATTCCCAAACTGGGAGAGTTGGCCATACGTCTTGAGAAGAGACTCCTTGAGAAGATAAGAGGGAATCCTCCCTTTTAGAGATCTTGAATATGAAGCTTACATTTCTCAAGATGAAAAAATTGTATGAATGTATCTGAGGACAAAATGAGATAGATAGTTAATATGAACCCATCTTTAGGGTAGAATGGCAGACCAGCTAGCTTTAGGATGAAGGGCTGGGGTGACAGACTTGTGAAAAGATGCCACCTTCTGGAAAGAAATCCAGATAGACCCTTATAAAGGGGCAGAAGAATAGAAGGGGCAGAAGGCAACAAGACTGGTACAATCCAGAGTTCCTGAGGTCAAAGATACCAAATGTCACAGATTTTGAAAACTTTTCTTCGGATGGGGAACAGAATTATATGAAAGTGGGGTGCCTTCCAGTCAGCAGGTAGAGGCCTCAAGTAAGATGAAAGGATCTAATGTGGAACGGCTTTCCCAAGGGGGTAACAGTGGAAGAATAAAGAGAATTTTCCATGTGCTTGGGCTGTGGGGGAAATGTGATTAAGGTCTAAGATGTCTTCTGCTAGGAAACAGGAAAAGTCTCTACGACAGGGGGTAAATGGGGTCTCTTGGGGGACGGCGACACTGATGCAAGCATAATACTGCCCTGATGTTCATTCTGTCTGAGATGGGGGTAAAAGCAGGTGTAACAGAGGGGGCAAAAAATAAGAGGAAGGGGGTTAAGTTCCAAAAATCTGCCCAGGAATGCTGCGGGTGGGAGCGTGGATCTAAGGGTCTAAGATTCTAAGGATCAGGACTTAGCTCCAGAAGCTCGATCTCGCCCCACTCTTGCTTCCTCTGGCTTGAGAGAGGGGGTCATAACTGGTGTCCCGGGTCAGCGCGCCGTCTCACCTTGTAGAAGGCCCCGTTGGAGCCGCGCACCTCGACGGGCAGTCCTGGCTCCACATCCCCCGCAGAGGCCAGGCCGCCCATGGCGCCGCCGCCGCCGCCGCTTCCGACTCCTCCGGAGACGGCTGCAGCAGCGGTCTGAGTGCGGGCCGGGCCAGGTCCCCGGCGTCTCCCGGGAGGAGGAGCCGGAGGGGGAGCCGCGGGGGGCGGGAGCCGGGCCGGCCCCACGGCGGCCCTGCCACAGCCAACTAGCAGGGGGCCGGGGCCGGGCCGCTCCCGGTCCGCCGCCACCGCCTTGGTCTCCGCCACCGTGAGGGAGACGGCCGCCGCCGCCGCTGCCTTCGTCACCTCAGCTTCCGCCCGCCGCCACCCCTGCTGCTGCCTTAGTCTCAGGACCCGCCGCTGCCCCTGCCGCTCCACGGCTTCCACCTCCCCCTTCCGCCGCTGCCTAATGCGCAGGCGCGCGGGGCCCCAAGGTCCAAGGCGCAGGCGTCAAGGCTGGCGGCTCAGCTCGCGCTCATCAGCGCCTTGCAAGCTCCTACACTCCTTTTTGCTCTCTCACGCCCTCGCGTGGTCGCTTACTGACGCTTGCGCAGAACGAGATTGGCGCTCTTTCTTGGCCACCCCACCACTCGAAGGCCGCATTTCTTTCTTTCCCCGCCCCACAACACTGAGAGCTAACCAATCATGGGGAGGGAGGGGCCGCGCTCACTTAGTCCGATTGGATTTCTGCTGCTCTGGCCAGACCCTACCCACTTCGCTGTGAGCTCCACCAGGCTAGGACAAGTTAGGGATGGGCATGCGCCTGAGTGATTGCTTGGTCACTTTCCTCACCTTTGTCTTTCTTGGTGCGCACGCTCCAGAGCATTAAAAAAAAAAAAAAAAAAAAGTCAAAAAGCAAGAAAAGAAAAAAGAAAAAACAGATGACCCAAATGACCCATGCGCATGCCCTGAGCTTTAGTGTCTAGTGTCTATGCACAAATACATAGCAACTCTTTCGAGTATCAATAAGTCTGTGCAATAGGAAATTTTTAAAATATATTTTATTAATTATGCCATTACAGTTGTTCTATTTCCCCCCTTCATTCCCTCCACCCTGCACACCCCCTCCCCGACCATTCCTCCCCTTTAGTTTATGACCACGTGTCTCAAGTTCTTTAGAGTCTATATTTCCCATACTATTCTTGCCCTCCCCCCTATTTTATACCTACCATCTATGCTACTTATTTTCTGTACCTTCTCCCCCCCTCCTTCTCCCACTCCCCTGTTGCTAACCCTCCATGTGATCTTCATTTCTATGGTTCTGCTCCTGATCTAGCTGTCCTCTTAGTTTGCTTTTGTTTTAGGTGTGGTTGTTAATAACTGTGAGTTGGCTGTCCTTTCACTGTTCATCTTTTTTATCTTCTTTTTCTTAGGTAAGTCCCTTTAACATTTCATATAATAAGAGCTTGGTGATGATGAACTCCTTGAATTTGATCTTATCTGAGAAGCACTTTATCTGTCCTTCCATTTTAAATGAAAGCTTTGCTGGATAGATCAAACTTGGCTGTAGGTCTTTGGATTTCATGACTTGGAATACCTCTTTCCAGCCCCTTCTTGCCTGTAAGGTCTCTTTTGAGAAATCCACTGACAGTCTGATGGGAACTCCTTTGTAGGTGACTGTCCCCTTATCTCTTGCTGCTTCTAGGATTCTATCCTTCATTTTAATCTTGGCTAATGTAGTGATGATGTGCCTTGATGTGTTCCTTCTTGAGTCCAACTCCTTTGGGACTCTCTGAGCTTCCTGGATCTCTTGGAAGTCTATTTCCTTTGCCAGATTGGGGAAGTTCTCCTTTATTATTTGTTCAAATAAGTTTCCCACTCGTGGCTGTTCCTCTTCCCCTTCTGGTACCCCTATAATTCGGATGTTGGAACGTTTAAAGATGTCCTGAAAGTTCCTAAGCCTCTCCTCATTTTTTTGAATTCTTGTTTCTTCATCCTTTTCTGTTTGGTCATTTCTGGTCCACTCCTTTGATTTGAGTCCCAGTTTCCTTCCCATTACTATTGGTTTCCTGTGTATTTCCCTTCATTTCAATTAGTTTAGCTTCCATTAGTTCCTCTAATTTGTGACTAAAATCAACCAGTTCTATGAGCATCCTGATCACCAGTGTTTTGAACTGTGCCCCTGAAAGTTTAGCTATTTCTTCATCACTTAGATTTACTGGCTCTGGGGCTCTGAGTTGTTCTTGAGCCATGTTTTGATCTGTTTGTGCCTGTTATGTATGAGGAGCAGAGCCTTAGTTGCTCACCGGGGTGGGGCCACCCAGGTTGCTGGTTTGTGATGCTGTATGTGGGGGTGGGGTTAGAGAGGAACAAAGGTGGTTCCCTTTGCCACTTCCAGCCATTGGGGCCTGCATGGTCCATCTCGCCACTAGCTCTTTCACTGCACACCAATGTGTAACTGCGATCAGCCCTCAGTGGGTCCACGACCTTGTGCCCTGCAATAGGAAATTTGAGTGATGTTCCTGTCTTGAGAAGATTCTGACTATGCATATAATGAAAGGTTAAAGAATAATTTCAAGGCAGTACTGAAAAGCAAATTCCACTTAGCACAAGATGTGATATTTAAATTCTAAGGAGCTTCAAAATAAAAAAAATACATTGTTATGGAATAAGGACAGTAGAGGAATTCCAGAATTAAAATAAGAAATTTAGATAGAAGTGAATTAAATAGCACAGAAATTAGAATTGTGTTGTGTATTCAATAATTTACCAAATATTTAGTAAGCCCTCACTGTGTTCCAATCACTGTGCTAAGTACTAGGGATACAAAGATAAGGTGTGGTCCCTGATCTTAAGGAACTTATATCGGGGGAGCAGCAAATAAATAAGGTTTGGGTTTTTTTTAGATTTATTTATTTATTTATCTTTAGAGGGGAAGGGAAGGAGAGAGGGAAACATCAACATATGGTGGCCTCCCGTGAGTCCCCTGATGGGAACTGGCCTGCAACCCAGGCATGTGCCCTGACTGGGAATCGAACCATGGATGCTTGGTTCCCAGGCCCACGCTCAATCCACTGAGCTACACCAGCCAGGGGAAAATAAACAAGTTTTAACAGATAAATTAACAAATTAAGTTTATAGTTTCAACTGAAAACATGATGGAGTTAAAGACTCAGTATGGCCTTGACTGGTGTGGCTCACTCTGAAAACCAAAAAGTCACTGGTTTGATTTCTGATCAGGGCACGTGTGGCCCAGATCCCTGTTGAGGGTGTGGGAGAGGCAACTGATGGATATTCCTCTCCCTCTCCTCTCCCCTGCCCCACTGTCTAAAAATAAATAAATAAAAATCTTTGAAAAAAGACTCAGTATAGGGGTAATGCCACAAAGACTTTGGTCATTGTTATTCAGAGTGATCAGACACCACTGCAAAGGAGGAGAGGCAAATTGAGAGTTAAGGGTTGAGTATGAGTTTGTTAAAGAAGTGCAGTAAGAGTACCTGGGGAAAATAAGGAACACAATAGTGCAGAAAAGCAGAACATGTCCTTTGGAGAATGACAACTAATTTAAATAGTATTGGCTTAAAGTAGAGAGCTGCAAGAAGCTAGATTGTGAAAGACTTTAGATCATATTACAGAAAATGGCTTTTACTTTACCAATAATGGAGAGCCATTGAAAGATTTTAAGCCATATATATAATGTGATAACATTTGCATTTTATAACTAGAGAACAGATTGAAGAGTAAGTGTGGTCCTGAAGGCAGTGAGACCTATAATGAGCCATTGCAGATAAGAATGGTGCTGAGGACTTACTTAGGTTAAGGATACAAGTAGATCTGAGCCTACTTATAGAGATACAAGTAAATGTTCAGTCAACAAGAATTGGTGATGTGGGTAGAGTGGGATGAAGTCAGAGGCCAATGAAGAAGTGGGACACAAGACAACTACCAGATTTATACCTTGGGATGCTGAGTGACTGGTAATGTGAATCATGAGAGAACACAAGAAACAAAGGTTTGGAAGAGGTGATGAGTTGAATGAAATTGGTTTTGCTTTTTGAGTATGAGGGGCCTGTAGAACATCCAGGTGGACATGCTGTCTTGTCTTTAACAAATTTTTTTCAGGTCCCAACTTAAATATACAGGGTGAGGCAAAAGTAGGTTTAGTTATTCATATGAAAAATTCTATAATAATTAATAAATAATATAAGAATAAACTCTTGTGTTTCACATATTCACAACTCTAAGCCTACTTTTGTCCCACCTTGTAATTGTTAGCCTTCCACTATGCCCACACTAGGTTAAATCTCCTGCCTCACACTGCCAATGCATCTTACACTCCTTTGGGGCACTCATCATGGTTTTAATGTCAATTTCTCTAGCATTGTTCTTCTGCCATCACACTATAAGTTCTGTGAGGTCAGAGACTGAGTTGACTGGGTTCTATGTCTGTTTGTCCCCACCATTGTATGCCCAGTACCTAGCACAGTTCCTGGCACAGCAAATATTAACTGAATGAAGGAATCAATGTCCTGGAGGTCAATGGAAACACAAGTGTGACCCAGGAAAGGTCTGGGCTAGACAGAGGTAGATGTGGGTATTATCAATATATAGGTTATAGTTAAGGTTGCAAGAGAAAATTAAATCTCTAAAGAAAGGTGTAGACTGAGAAATGAACTGGGTCCAAGATGAAACTCTCAACTACACCAGTATTTAAAGGGCTACTAAAAGAGGAGATGCCTTCAAGAGTATCTTAGAAGGAACAGCAGTAACTAGGGTGGCAAATAAAGATTCTATCAGCAGTGATTCTAATAAGGGGGAGTTAGAGAAATTAAGTGGGGCAGATTATTCAGAGTTCTGGCTGACAGACCAAGAAGTCTGAGTTTGGACTCTTAAGCAATAGGAGTGACTGAATTTTGTTTCAGAAATTGCACTATCACCAACTTCCAAGCCCTGAGCACCAATTGATTTGTCCTCTTCTTTGTGTGGTTTTTATTGTTCATTCAAGCAAAGGAGGGGAGTGGGGAAAGGGGAGCAGCATTTCAGACATGGGAATGGCATGTGCGGGAGGCCCAAAGAGAACACGGTGCATTTTAAACACTGAAGAGTCTAACATGGTTAAAACTCACAAAAAGGAAACATGGCTGGGTGGGGTGATTTGAGCCAGACCTTGGAGAACCTGAAACATATTTAGAAGTTTGGACTTTCTGCTGAGAGCAGAGGGAGTCATTACAGGATTTTCAGTCAATTTGCCTTCTGGTAACATTACTGTAGCTGGAGTCTAATGGTTGCATAACAGACTGTACCAGTTTGCCTCAGGACTACTAAATAGATTGGGAGGAAGACACAAATATGGATAGATTCATACATGGTTAGATGGATACTGAAAATGGGGATTAAATGAAAGTTTACACACTCAGTGTTGAACCTTGCCCCAAACTTATTCACCAAGCTCTTATAATACCTACAACCAGGCTTATATCCTCCAAGTGGAAGTTTGGAAGATTCTTCTCTTGAGAAATCTGATCAGACCAAAAAGAGAAAAAATATAATGATACTGACAGCAAGGTATCCTCAAGTAAATGGCCTAATGGATTACCTACAGTAAAGTCCACAACAATATGCCACTGCTTTCCTGACACACAGATTTCAATCAGTACTTTAGTGTGCCAATCTTACATATGAGCAGAAACTAAAGATTGCCAGACACTTGTGGAAATCCTCCAAAATGAAAGATAGGGGCCAAAACAAAAAGAAAAAGAAAAAAGTAAGCCCTGGCTGGTGTGGCTTAGTGGACTGAGTACTGGCCTGCAAACCTAAAGGTCAACAGCCACCTGTCTAGGTTGCAGACCAGGTCCCCAGTGGGGGTGCGCAAGAGGCAATCAAACATTGATGTTTTGGTCCTGTGCTTTCTACCTCCCTTCCCCTTTCTCTAAAAGTAAATAAATAATAAAAAATATTTTCACCAAGAGTTGGGGTAACCGGCCATGTAGCCCAGTTGGTTTGAGCATCATCTCACTATGTCAAGGTTGTGGGTTTGCTGCCCAGTCAGCGAAAATACAAGAATCAACCAATAAATGCATAAATAAGTGGAAAAACAAATAGATTCTTCTCTCTCTCTCTCTCTCTCTCTCTCTCTCTCTCTCTCTCAAAAAATCAATGAATAAATTTTAAAGCTGGGGCAAGTGGTCCATCGCAGTGCCCTTGAAATGCTACCACCAGATGGCAGCCTACTCCCCAGGCCTGCCGCAGTCTTGGAACCACCACAGATCACCCAGATACTGGAGGCTTTTGTCTGGGTCCCAAAAGTGACCAACAAGCCTATGTGCCAAGCTGGTCCCCTGCTCTTCTTTTCTCTATATTCCACAGGCCAGAGCCAAGAATCTGGCTCACTAAAAGTGAAAGTCATTTTGGGCCCACTTTTACCTCTATGAGCCACATCCACTGACCAGAACACTGAGGAAGAATCATAGAGTGGCTGAAGGATATCAGATCACCAATTCCTTTACCCAACACCACAGCAGGACATAGGAATTATCATTTATTTTTCACCCTCAGTAAGCAGGCAGAAAGAGCCTTCCCTCAGTTCTGCTGTTTCTGTACTTTGGGAATGTTCACCCCTAATTCTCCTTCCTTCAGAGAGGTCTTTAGCAATGGAGGTGGTCTCTGAAGAGTGCTTGAGCTAGTGAGGAAGGAGAAACTCATATTGGGTGAGATCCCTGAGGCATGGCGTCACTTTTCTGCCAACTTCCTCATCGCCTCTTCTTCAAAGCGAAAGGAGTGCCAGCCCTCTGCTTCACTTAGATCTTGGGCTCCTAGATCCTTGTACAAGTCCATAGCCTTCTTGTTCCAGTCCAAGACTGACAGGCGGAACTGGGAGCAGCCCTTATCCAAGGCTACCTGGGGGAAAAGACATCACTAACTTTCCTGGGAAAGGCTTTTTCACCTTCCATTCAAGCTTGGGTGCCTCCCACACATCTTTGTCTTGCCAGGGCCTGGCTTGTAGCCCCATCACACTCCTTACCTCAGCTACCTTTTTGATTATTTTGGAACCAATCCCCTGACCTAATGTGGGGGAAAAGACAAAGAGAGGGATTGTGTGAGTTGAAGGGAGTCAGATAAAGCCATAGGTTGGGATTAGATGATAGGTTTATGGGTTGCTTTTCTCCCACCCCAGCCTCAGCCTCTGTTCTGTACCCCGGTATTCTGGCTTAACATAGATATCTTCCAGATAAATGCTGCGTCCCTTCCAAGTGCTGTAAATGAAGTAGTACAGCCCATAGCCCACCAGACAGGACCCTGAAAAACAGAGAGAAAAGAGAGGTCAGGCCACTGGGTGCCTTGGGGAGAGACCTCTGAGGTTGACTGGAGCAGACCGCTGAGGTGGATGTGTGTTCTTACCCTGTGGCTCCCCGGGGCTGGGAAGACTCTCTGCTACCAAACAGTAATAGAAAGGATTCTCTCCGAAGCCGTCTGCCCGTAACTCTGCACAGATGTAATTGCGACAAAGAGAGAAAGAGATGCCGGTGTGGGACCAGCCACGAGCTACTGCCTGGAGAACCCATCCCTCGCTTCCTCCCAGCCTCCGTCAGGACCCAGGTGCTGAGCCCCCAACCTTCTTCAGAGATCTTCACCTGATCCGAGAGTTCCTCAAACTCAGCTAGTTCCTATGGCGTGGGGACAGAGACCAGATTAGCACCAGAGCGCCCCGCAGCTCCGGGAGTAGATGGGCGCACTCCTCCCCTCTGCTCCCACCTCCTCCGCACCCTCTGCTTCCTACCGGCCCCCTCCAACCTCGACGCTCTGACCCCCTCTGAAACCCTGTTTTCTGGCCGGCAAACTTAACCCGAATCAGCCTCAGAATATTTCCACAGTCTTCTTCCTTGGCCTCTCGGATCCTCACGAAAACCATCCTGATCCCCACTGTCTGGGACCGAAGTCCAGGATCCCCACTTCCTTTCGGCAGGACCCGGCGAAGGGCAACTGGGACCCTTTAAAAGGGCGTACAAATTAGGATCGATGAAAGCCAGAGGAGAATAGTGTCTGCGAGAAGCGTGGAAGCGTGGGCTAGAACGCGGATGTGCGATTCTGCGAGGAAGGTCCAAGGAAGCAGCCAGGAGGGGCGGTCCTTACTGCCTAGTGGCCCCTAAATTCTGCCCCAGCAGTAGCGCACCAGCCAATCAGCTTTCAGGGTAGGCACGTCCCGCCCCTTCCCCAGCCCCGCTCCTCTCGGCTGTGTCACCTGACTGGGCTAAGGTCTGGGCCTAGCTGCCGAGGCTCCCTCGCTGCTCACGTGGGGTGTCGCAATCTGCTTAGGAGAAACCTCACGCTCAAAAGCTCTCGGGGGCCCTTCGGTAACTGAGGTGTGCGGTGGTTATCTGCTCTACCCTTTACTCTCACTTACCCAATCAAGCCCATCCACACTGTTAGGACTCCCAGCTTTTAGCTATGATTGTCGGGTGGCTCAAAGTGTTTCTTTTCTGGGGCCGTTTCTTTTTTGGGCCCCTTTTCTGGGGTGTTTGTTTGTTTTTTAAAGATTTTAATTTATTTATTTTGAGAGAGAGGGGAAGGAAAGGAGAAAGAGGGAGAGAAACATCATTGCGTGGTTGCCTCTCACGCACGCACCAGGCACCTGGCTGGCAACCCAGGCATGTTCCCTGCCTGGTAATAGAACTGCCGACCGTTTGGTTCACAGGACAGCACTCAATCTACTGAGCCACACCAGCCCGGGCGCCATTTGTATTTTAAAATGGGTCAGGAAGGGGGCGATGAATTTCTGTTGGTAAATGGTAGGCCTTGCAATAAACGAAGAAAAGAAGATAATACAGTTTCCACTAAATCACACTCAGAGACAATACTTCCCTGTGAAGCAAGCCTCCCAGACCTGGGGTGGCACTCAGAGCAGATACCAGGCACTGTGCCTGCATTATCTCAGTTAATTCTCATAACAGGAATGGTGTAAAGTAGGCACTATTTCCCTGGCTGGTGTGCCTCAGTGGTTGAGTGCCGGCCTGCGAACCAAAGGGTCACTGGTTCCATTCCCAGTCTAGAGCACATGCCTGGGTTATGGGTGAGGACCCCGGCAGGGAGCACATAAGAGGCAACCACACATTGATGTTTCTCTCCATTTCTCCCTCCCTTCTCTCTCTAAAAAATAAATAAAATCTTAAAAATATAAAGTAGGTACTATTTTTCACATTTTACAGACAAGGACATTAATGCACACCCACAAAGTGACCTGCCCACATCACTTACCTAGATATTTGGGCTTTGGTGCCTTGGCTCTAGTCCTGACTGGGCTGCTGCTTGAGGAGCAGGACAGGACTGTCCAGACAGCCTCCCCAGGTGGCCAGAGGCTTAGACAACCCAGGTTAGGCTGTAGAAGAGGAGAGGGAAAATGGGGTGCTCTCTCTCAGCTCAAAGTTTCTCTGCAGTGGGGGAGGGTGGTAGAGGAACTCTGTCCCTCATGCCCATTTGTCCCCTCAGAGGAGTGGTAGGGTCAGTGTCCCTGTCTCCTGCCCCCCCTTCTTCCCCCGGGCAACCTTTAACCTTCCGCTGACCATGCAACCATGCTCAAGGCTGCCTGCTCTTACACATTCACTCAAGAGTTGTCTGAGCCACAGAGAGGACTGCGGTTGATTATGGAGTACAGAGGTCCTCTGGCCAAATCATGTTGGCTGCTGCTACTGCTGCTGTTGCTGCCATCTCATAACCACCAGGGACACGTTCTGAGACAGATTTCCCCCACCCAGGTGCAGGAGCGGGACAGGGCACTCAGCCCCTGTGTTTAAATGAGCTACATTTTGTTTCTACCCTTTTCCTTTCTTTCCTCCTCTGGCTCTACAGCACTGCCTCTCTCTCTGTCTGTCTCTGAGATGTCCTTATTCCAGCTTGTTTATTTTCTTTCTCTGATAGGGGACCCAGGAGCCTCCTGCTGTGCACCTCAGCAATGGCCCAGGACAAGAGCCTGTCTCCATCATGACCTTTAACCTGACCAAGATCACAAAGTATAGAGTTGATCTAGTCCCTTGATCTAGTCCCCTGACTTTATTATCTCCATGAGCTCTTCTCTCTTCCTTAGCTCCCTATCCTTCTCTCTCCCTTACTTCCCCACCTCCACAAGCCACACATTTACCCTCAAAGGGCACACCCTATACACAGCCCTTTCTTCTGTGCCCTTCCAGAAGCTCTTCCTTCTTTGAGTTTCGAACCTGGGATCCAGAAGGAGTGATTTTTTATGGTGACACCAACCCAAAGGATGATTGGTTTGTGCTGGCACTTCGGGATGGCAGGCCTGAGATCCAACTGTACAATCAGTGGGCCCAGGTTACTGTGGGCTCTGGACCACGGCTGGACGATGGGAGGTGGCACCAGGTAAGCCAGACCTGGTCCTGAGGGGAAGGGTATCTTGAGCTGGTCTGAGGAAGAAGAACAAAAAAAAGTTATTGGGTATCCCATTGCCATTGTCATCTCATTTAATCTGCACAAAACCCCATTTTTTCAGAGGGGAATTCTAAAGCTCAGTATATAAGTGACAAGTCCTAAGTGAGCCAAGGATGCTAGCTGACTCCTCAGGTGCATGTTCTTTCCACTATACTTGGCTGAATCTGAAGAAATTATTGCAGGCAGGCCCCAGAGACCTCTGACTCTGCTTCTCCCCTCATTTCTGCAGGTAGAAGTGACGGTCGTTGAGGACTCAGTGCTGCTGGGGGTGGATGGGGAGCAGGTGCTGCGTCTGAGACAGGTCTCTGGGCCTCTGACCAAAAAATCCCAGCCCATAATGAGGATTGCTCTAGGGGGACTGCTGTTCCCTGCCTCCAACCTCCGGTTGCCGGTAACTGCATTACAGGGGTGGGAACATAAGCTAAGCTGGTAAAACACTGATGCCTTGGTGGCCATGAGGGTCTAAATCCACACTTGCAAGAAGAGGGGTCGGGATAAGAGCTGCAAGGGGGAGGCCAAATGCTTGTGTCTTGAAGGGGAATAAACTGAAGGTGAGGAGGCTGGGACTGGGCTCAGATGTCCCAATTCCAACATCCCTGCATCTTCCCTTCCCCCCATGGGCTCCAGCTGGTACCTGACCTGGATGCCTGCCTGCGTAGGGATAACTGGCTAGACCAACAGGCTCAGATTTCAGCGTCTGCCCCTACTAGCCTCAGAAGCTGTGCTATAGAATCTCAACCTGGGATATTTTTCCCTCCAGGGACTCGTGCAGAATTCAATCTCCAAGGTAAAGGCTATTTTCCCCCTCCATGGCCAGCTCTCTGTTTGCCTTCCTCCAACTCCTTCCACCACTAGTCCCCTTTCACCATGAATCACCAGTTTTGAGGCTTCAGGAGGATCATTTCTCCCCCACACCCAGATGTTCCCCAGCCTCATGTAGATCCCTGGACCTTCTCTCTGGACCTGGGACTTCAGCTGGCAGCAGGCTCTGGCCACCTCCTTGCCCTTGGGACCCCAGCAAACCCTTCTTGGCTCAGCCTTTACCTCCAAGATCAAGTAAGAGGGAGAAACATCTATTTGTTGTTCCACTTGTTTTCATTGGTTGATTATTGTATACGCCCTAGCCAGGGATCAAACCCTTGGTATATCCGGACAATGTTCCAAGCAACTGAGCTACCCAGCCAGGGCCACAAACAGCTTTTATTTAGATTGTTTGTTTACTTGGCATGTGTGTGGCTTTATGGGAGGTCAAGCCGGGAGAATTGAGGCGGGATTCAGGAGGTGGGAATGGTCAGTAGGAGGTGTAGCTAAGAGGCAGAATTAAGGCAGCTGGAGGTGGGGCCTCGGGGAGTAGATATGGTTCATTCTTTCCTCCCCCACTTATGTCCCTGTCCCATACACTCTGCAGAAGGTGGTACTGTTTTATGGGTCAAGGCAAGGGCTGGATCTGCCCCTGGTCTTGGGACTCCCTCTTCAGCTGAAGCTGGATGAGTCCAGGGTGCAATTGAGCCACGGGCCAAAGAAGATCCTTGTTCAGCCTCCCATGGGCCTTGATGACTCCCTCCTCAACCTCTGGGCCCATCCCCAGGGGCAGCTCTTCCTGGGGACTTTGCCAGGTAAGTGAGAGTGATGTTCAAGTTGGTCACCACACTATTGGAAATATCTAAAGGCAGGGGAGAAGATAAGAAAGGGGTACATTTATAGGGAAGGAAACCTTTGGGAGCTCAGAAGAAAAGGCCACAAGAAGAGAGAGGATAGGGGGCAGTGGGAGGAATTGTTTTAAAAAACTGAGTTTGGAGAAAGGAGGAAAAGTGGGGAAGAGCTTCTGGAGCCAAACCACCCTAATGCCCTAATGCCCCTTCCATGCCACCTCTCTCTAGGAGAGACCTCTTCTGCCTCCTTTTGCTTGGACGGCCTGTGGGCACAAGACCAGAGGTTAGACTTGGATCGGGCCCAAAGCAGAAGCAAGGACATCTGGACTCACAGCTGTCCCCAGTGCCTAGGCAATTGCACTAATACTACCCATTAAATCCCCATCTAAGAACTCCCTTTGAATGTCACTTATCTATTTATTCAACAAATATTTATTGTACATTTGCAAGGTATCAACCAGTCATGGGGCTGAGCACTGGGTTGTGTTGATGCACAAAAACAACTGTGGTTTCTGCCCTCTTGATGCTCACAGTCGTCCCTTGGAGAAGGCATGTGTTCATCAAAAACTGACAAATAAGTGGATAATCGGAAACACTGGATAATTGGAAACACTGATAATGCCATAAAGGAGCAGTCAGGGAGCTGAGAAAGTTTGTAGACCAGGAGCCTTAACCTAGACTGGGGACCAAAGAAGCATCTTGAGGAAGCAGTGAGGATCTCTTGAGGATCTCAGGCTGAGATCCCAGCAACAGCACCCATAAACATGCATGCCAGATATAGATCACTTTCTGGGAGCCAGGAGACCACCTCTTTCTCCAGCAGATATCTACTCTCTTCCCTTTGGGACTTTAGCTTCCTCTCTCTGAAGATGGTCCTGAGGGGTCATGGGGAAAGAGAGGAGAAACTGAATTCTGTTGTCCTCTAGACTGGCTTCTGCTGTTCAAGGAAGGAGCAGCAGGGGGCATGAGAGAGTTATAGAGAGATGGGGGCAGGGGTTTTGGCCAAAGGGGTGGAGGTAGCAAGGAAAAAGAAAAAGGGAAGAGAGCAAAGGAAGCGAGCTGCCCCTATCTCTCCTAGTCTCGGTCCATTTGCTGCATTCTACTCTATTAAGCAAGAACTGGCTTGTGCTGGTCCTCGCTGGGAAGAACAGATAGATTCCAGAACATCTCTGCCCTCAGAGAATATGGTGACTCAACCCTCAGCTTCCAGACCTTTGGGGAAATCCTGGTCCTCCAGCCTCTCCCAGGGGCACCCTCCTGCCTCAGCCCCCTGCTCCCTGGAAAACCCTCATGCCCACCCACGCCTCCAGCCTCTAGCCTCCAGCTCCCATTCTTCAATCCTCTTGAGAATCCTTATGTCCCTCTAGGGAGCCCTGGGACTGCAGCTCTGAGTCCCCATCTCTGAGTCCTCTTTCGTTTCAAGAACTGTTAACCCTAAAAGGGGCTTCTGTCTACTGTGAGTGGCACGCATAGGGCAGTTGATTGCTCTATGTGAGAATCGACATCAAGAGATTTCAGAAGCATAACCTTTTGGTATCTGGGAAGCTGGTAATCATTAGTCCTGGTCCCCAAAGGAAAGACAGAGGGAGAGAGAAAGGGAAGAGAGAAATAAAGGAAGAAAGGAAAGCAAGAACAAACTGTTAACCCATGGACATCCAGTATCCCAACCTCCTAGCTTCTTATAAAAATCTTCCTACCAGTAATGCAGGCACCAGGGTGTGTTACTCACTGGACCTGCTGTCCCCTTCCACAGGGGTCAGCCAAGACGTGTGTGAGATCAGGGTAAGGAGGCTCCAGGGGAGTGTTTAGGGTAGAAGATGAAAATCTAGGGTCCTAGGCCCCTGCTTGGACTCACCTAATCTCAAGTTTACAGGATCTTACAGCTGACTCCACCCAGTTACAGAGTTTCAGTGTTTTTAATTTTTATTTATTATCATTATTATTTTTAAAATATTAGAAAGGGGAAAGGAGGGAGAAAGAGAGGGAGAGAAACATCAATGTGTGATTGCCTCTTGCCCATCAAGGAGGTTGTTCTGAATGGCAACTTCCTGACCTTGTGTCCTGAGGAATCTCCCAGGGGCTGGCTTTTCACTCCTCCCTCCAATGACCTGTTCAGGACACCATGCCCCCAACCTCTTTCTCCAGCTTGCCCTAGATTCCAAGATTCCTGATTACCATTCAGAGCTGTCTACACTCTTTCATTAAGACTGACTTTGCTTTGACACAGACTCTGCCAGGCCCCCACCAAGGGCAACAATGCCTGCCCTGTGTCCCCTGCCTCTTCCCCATCCCTAAAAACCTCTCTGGACCTTGTCAGCATATCCTGCAGATTCCAGGCTTGGTTTACCCACTCGCTTCACCCTCCCCTCTGCCTCTCTCTTCCCTTCTTTCCCTCCTTTCTTTCTCTCCCTCTTTCCCTTCTGCCTCTGTTTGTCTTCCCTTCAATTAACATTTATTGACCGCTGACAGTGTGCCAAGCACTGTATTGGGTCATCCACAGGGACTGTAAAAATGAATAAGTCTTGTGAGACAGACAGATAGACAAACATGTAATAGAGATCTCTACTGAGTGCCAAGGTACTTGGTTTCAAGTTCTATCAGGAATCATCAAAGAGGTGAGTTTTTGAAAATGTGAACTTGAACAAATGATTAAACCTCTTTAAATTTCAGTTTCCCCATCTATAAAATGGGGAAGTTACCCTACTCATAGGCTTCCTGTGAGGATTTGATGCTATCATATAGGTCAAATGCTTAGCACAGTGCTGGGCATAACTGGGCATAAAGAAGGGGCTCAACATGTGAGAGATGTTGCTCTTGTTGATACCCTTAATCTTGTGCATATTTCTTGAAACACAAGTCTGAACCTGCAGACTCATAGAAGAGGAGGAAGGGTGTGTGACGTGGCTGAACCAGGGACAGGCTAAGATGGAAGGAGGGCAGACTGCAGACATTCCTTGGGCCTCGTGGTTAGAGGCCTTGTACATCCTGCTAAGGAGTTGGAGCTTGATCTATTCAGTGAAGGAACATCTGTTTTTCTTTTCTTTTTCTAAATAAATTGTGGTGAAATACACATAACAAAATTTACCATCTTATCCCTGACTGGTGTAGCTCGGTGGATTGAGCATGGGCCTGTGAACCGAAGGGTTGCCAGTTCAATTCCCAGTCAGGGCACATGCCTGGGTTGGGGGCCAGGTCCCTAGTTGGGGACATGTGAGAGGCAACCACACATGGACATTTCTCTCCCTTTCTTTCTCCTTCCCTTCCCCTCTGTCTAAATAAATAAAATCTTAAAAAACAAAACTTACCGTCTTAACCATTTTTAACTGTACAGTTCAGTGGTATTATGCATATTGACAGTGTTGTGCAATCATTACCAACATCCCCCTCCAGAACTTTATTTTCCAAATTATAAGGAAAAATTTGTTTAGAAACTTACAGAGGTAGTAGAAGTGAGCCAGCTGGCTTTGTAGGCTGAGGAAACAAGTTACAGAGGCAGAATAAAGGCCCTTGCCCTTAGGAGAGAGAAAGGCAAGTGTAATGTGCTGGGAAGAAGAGGGGCGAAGGGAAGGCTCACGTCCAAGAGGAACAGTTTGTCCATCTCCAGAATTCTTTATTTTGAAAAATTGAAACTCAGTACCCATTAAATAATACTCGCCATTTTCTGCCCCACCTAGTGTGGCTCAGTGGATTGAGCATTGTCATTGAGAACTGAAAGGTTGCCGGTTTGATTCCCTAGTCAGGGCACATGCCTGGGTTGTGGGCCAGGTCCCCAGTTGCAGGCATGAGAGAGGCAACCAATCAATGTTTCTTATTCTCTCTCTCCCTTCTCCTCTCTCTGAAAACAAATAAATAAATAACATTTATTTTTAAAAGTACACCCCATTTTCCCTCTCTCCCTGTGTTTCATAACTCTTCCTCCCTCGTTCTTGTCTCTTCCAAGCCCCATGTTGTTGGGAACCCAGAGAGAGCTGAGCCCCTGGGATTGTATGGATTTGTGGGGGAGCATGGTCAAGGAGCACAGACTTCACGACTGGCTCTAATGTAGGAGAGAGGCTACGGGGCTCTTATTCCCTTTCCAGAGGTGCTGGAGGGAGGGCAGTGTTTGAGGAAGAGTTTGGAGGTTTGTAATGACTCTCTGTGCTGCCACCCCTTTCTTAGCTGTTTCTCCTGTGAACAGCAGTGGGGCATTTAGAAGAGTGTTCCCTCCTCCCCTCTGCCCCCTCTCCTGTATGGTGATCCTCACCTACAGGAGAAGAAAGCATAGACTGGAGTAAAGCTATCTCGCTCTTACCCTAGAGCCCACTAAATAAACAGAAGACATTTATTCATTCTTTTCCAAGTGGGCCTGGGTACGTGTCAGAGACAGCCGGCAGCCTGGAGGCCATCCCAGGCCTGTGCTGGCCAAACTGCGCACCTTGAGGGTAGGGTCCAGACCTTGTCTCTTCAGATTAAGACTGTTCTATTTTTATGCTCCTTGCCTGGTGAAGGAAAGGACAAGTAGTTTTCCTGAGGTTTCTTGCAGAAAAAGCCATTCCACATTTAAGTCCATTCAGCAGCCAGACATTATCTTCAGTAGCCCAGTGGGATGCTTGGGTATGCAGGATATATGCAAAGTCTAAGATACAGGCCTGCTCTCAAGTAGCTTACAGTCTGGTTCAAAAGATAAAATACAGCCTTGGTTGGTGTGGCTCAGTTGGTTGGAGCGTTGTCCTGTAGACTACAAGATCACAGGTTTGATTCCTGGTTGCAGGTTTGATCTCCAGTCAGGGTGCTTCTCTCTCACATCTCTCTCTCTCTCCCTCCCTCCCTCCCCCCACCTTCTTCACTCTCTAAAAGCAAAGGAAAAAAATGTCATTGGGTGAAGATTAAAAAAAAAACAAACCCTGGCTGGTGTAGCTCAGTGGATTGAGCATGGGCCTGCGAACCAGAGGATTGCGGTTCGATTCCCAGTCAGGGCACATGCCTGGGTTGCAGGCCAGTTCCCAGCAGGAGACACACAAGAGGCAACCATACATTGATATTTCTCTCCCTCTCTCCTTCCCTTCCCCTCTAAAAATAAATAAATAAATAATCTTTTAAAAATTAATAAAAAATAAAAAAAGATAAAATACACACAAGAGTTTTCAACCCAGTTGATCAAAGCAAAAACCTAAGCATTAGCCTTGATTCCTCTCTTCTGTCATCTCCATTGGTCATGTCATCCTATTTCCGAAGTATACCCTGAACCCAGCCTCCTGTTTCCATCTGCGAACCCGCTACCCTGGCCCAAGCCATCCATATCTTCCACTTGGACTGCTGCAAAGCCTTCCTAACTGGTATCATTTCACTCCTCTGCTTAAAACAATAGAATTGCTTCTGTGATGGTTGGATTAAAATCCAAACTACTCCTTTTGGTCTACAAGGACCTGTATGATTTGGTCCCTGCCTACCTCTTGGATCTCTTGCTTTATCAAATCTTGCCTTCCATCATTGAAGTCCAGCCTTTGCACTTGCATTTCCCTTCTCCTGGAAAGCTCTTCCTGCATCTCCTCGTGGCTCCTTTGAGTCACTCAGGTATCACATTATAAGTCACCTTTTCAGTAAGGCCATCCCTGACCATCCAGGCACTGTTTTGTTTTTTCCGCATAATATTAACATTATTTTATTTGTTTCCTTGCTTTTATTGTGTATTGGTATGGGAGCCCCAAGAGTACAGAAACTAAACAGTGCCTGGTTCTAAGGAAAGGCTCACTGGATACCCATTAAATGAATGAATAGAAGCTGGAGTGAACTCCGGAAGGATGAGCAGCCTTCCAGGATGAGGAAATAAAGTGGACAAAGGTGTGAAGGCAGTAGTAGGTGCAGCCTCTGCTGGAAATGGATGGTTCAACTCCAGCAGAGGACTAGTTGGGGCCTAGTGGGAAAAGGGCTGAGGACACAGGCTGGATCTAGACTGTGGAGTGCTCTGAAGGTTAAACTGAAGAGTCAGGACTCTGTCCTGCAAGGGTAACAGGAAGCTATTGAGCTGAGGAGTGGCCTAATTAAAACTGTGACTTAAAAAAAATTTTTTTTATTTAGTGATTTGAGAGAGAGATAGAGAGAAAAACATCAATTTATTGTTGCACTTACTTATGCATTCATGGGTTGATTTTTTATGTACCCTAACTGGGGTTGGAACCTACAACCTTGGCACATCTTGACAATGCTCTAACCAACTAAGCTACCTGGCCAAGGCCTAAAACGGAATCTTGAGAAAATTAATCCAGAATCTGCTGCAGAAGGGACTGAAGTAGGGCCAGCCACATAACTTTTAGGACCTACTGCGAAATGAAAATGCAAAATCCCTTGTTTAAAAAGCAAGAAAAAGGTACGGTTCAAGGTACTGAACTATAAGATGTTCCTTTTTTTTTTTTTTGAGAATTGTTTGGACCCTTTTAATTTTTATTTATTTATCCTTAGAAGGGAAGGGAAAGAGAGAGGGAGAGAAATATCAATGTATGGTTGCCTCTCATGTGTCCCCTGCTAGGAACTGGCCTGCAACCCAGGCATGTGCCCTGACTGGGAATCGAACCACAATCTTTTGGTTCGAACCGTGCTCAATCCACTGAGCTATGCCAGCGAGGGCTTAAGATGTTCCTTTTTTTCCACAATTCTTTTCTCTACTTCTCATGGTATTCTTTTTAAAAGATTTTAATTTATAAATAAAGATTTTATTTATTTTTAGAAATAGGGGAAGGCAATGAGAAAGAGAGGGAGAGAAACATTGATCTGTTGCCCCTCACATGCCCCCAACCCGGGACTTGGCCGAAAACCTGGACATGTGCCCTGACAGGGGATCAAACCAGTAACCTTTCAGTTTGTGAGATGACGCCCAACCCACTGAGCCACATCAGGCAGGGCTCTCACAGCGTTTTTAATTTGCGATTTAATGTTCAGTTAACCTTCTATCTTCAGTTTGTTGATGAATATGGAAGGGTGAAAGGAAAAGAAATTATGTGTTGCCCTAGCTTTTCCGTCTGTGTCATCGTTGCCAGCAGAAGTGGTTAGCTAAATCAAGGAAGTAACGTGACTGAGAAAGAATTTGATAGGATGTCTTGATCATCCATGTCTCCTAGAAAACCACTGCCTTCTTTCTGTTTTCAAAACAAGTTCAAAGCAAATGGAAAGTTTGGCCCCTCAGCTTTCAGCCCCTCTACTTATTCAGGTGTAGACATAACACACGTTCCCTTGTACTCACTTTGAGTCTCCCTAAACTCCCATGCAAGGTGGTTCTACCAGAGTTCTGTGTTCATGGAGCTTCATGAATGGCAATAGTGCTCATATTGCCTCTGCCCACATGTATGCTCCATTGTCCCATTGGACTTCATTTACAAAGCACAAGTTCAAAGATAAAATTATGAAGAATTTCAAGATGGTGGTGCTAGCAGAGCACTAAACAAAGCACAAGGCCATTCTGAGCATGGGCCTTGTTTGAGCAGATCCCAAATCTATGAAATGAACCCTGGATGGGAGGGAGGGAGTTTGAGGGAGACAATGACAGTCAAAAAGGGAACTGTGTCCTGACTGGCATAGTGCAGGGGGTTGGACATCATCCTACAGAGTGAAAGGTCCCCAGTCCCATTCCTGGTCAGAGCATGTGCCCAGGTGGCAGGCCAGGTCCCCAGCTGGGGGCGTGTGAGAGGCAATCAATAAATGTTTCTCTCACACATCAATGTTTCTCTCCTTTCTCCCTCCCTTCTCCTCTCTCTGAAAATAAATAAAATATTTTTTTTCTCTTGTAAAAAGGGGGAGTTTTTGAGGACTACATCCAAGGATTTAGGATGAGAGTTGAAAGAAGAAAAACTTCTCCATGGAAAAGTGACAAGATTTGAAGAGAGATGAAAAGAGAATTATTCTTAACATGAGGTCTTTAGAGGCTCTTGTATCCCCCAATTAGACTGTGGGCCTCTTGAGCCCTGTGAGAACTTCGGCCTTACCTGTCCAGGGCTGTGTTTCTCAATAGGTGCTCAGTACATGTTTATTGACACGTGGTCAAGTGAGGACAGAATTCAGATAAGGGGGTGGGAGGGGACAGAACAATGGATCAGGCAGAGAAGCAGACCAGGCTCCAGGGCTGATGTCTCAGGGCAATGCTGGGGCCTGGGAAGGCTTCACTGACGCATGTGGTGGGAAGACCACAGGTTCTTAGGCTTGGAGAGAAACAGGTGAAGGGAGAAGGGCCTGAGGGACTAGAGAGGAAGGTGTTGGGGGAAACTGGTAGCAGCTCCCACAGGGGTATTTCCCTCCTGTGGTGGCCTCTATCTATCTCTTTGTGGCCCGTTCTAGCTTCCATTCTGCTGGTCTCTTCCGTTTTCTTGGTTTCTGGCTCTTTCTCTATTCTGTTCACATTCTGCCCTGTCTCCTGAATCTTAGCCTCTTTCTAACTCCCGGCCTGGGTAGCCCATCTCAGCAGCTATCTGCTTCCCTCTCAGTCTGTGTCTCTTCGGGGTAATCTTTCCTATCCTGCCCAGACACGCCCTCTATCTGCTACCCACATTGATCCAGTCCAGAACCTGGGCTGGGGGTAGGGGAGAGACCTCCTAGTCCAGAAGAGTCGGTTGGGGGCGGACCCAAGCCATCTCTATATTTGCATATGTATGAGGCTGCCCGGCCAGCAGCGGGGAGGCGGGACTTCTGGGGGTGGGGAAGGGGGCGGGCACCCCCATTGCGCTGACTATAAAGACTGCGCTCCGCGACTGCTGGCCCCGCACTGCTGAGGAGCGGAGCCTCGGGTTTGGGGCATTCTATTCCTGGCTGACCCCAACTGCGCGTTCCCCAACCCACTCCCGTGTCTGAGGCTACCGCTGGTGTGGCAGTCTCCGCTTGGCGGAAGAGTCTTCAGCGGTCACTCAACCCCTCTCCACAGCCTCTTTGAATGCCGGATTTCGGGGCGGCCCCCTCCCCCACCTCTCTTTTCGCTTCTTTGCACCCCGATTTGTTCTGCGTTTCTCTCGGGTTTCGCTGCCGTCTATTTTTGCATCCTTTTTCATTTTGCTTTTAGGAGGTGAGGTGAAGCTGCACTTGTACCCCTTCCCCTTTTTATCCTCTCGTGCTCTGACGACCCCCCTTTTCATCGCAGTTGGGGGCCCAGGATCGGTGCATCCCACGCTGCGCTTCCAGCAACCTGCAGCGCGTGGCCGTGCACCCCGGAATTTGCAGCAGTTGCATATCTGAAGGGGCTTTCCCTCGCATCGGCTGCCTTTGCTTTCCGAGCATTCAGGTGCGTGGGAGGGGGGCTACAGCGTACCGCACCCCAGCTTCTCCGTAGTCCCCCGCCCCGCGGGACTCGTTCCCTGCCGCCAAGATGGTCATCCAGAAAGAGAAGAAGAGCTGCGGGCAGGTGGTTGAGGAGTGGAAGGAGTTCGTGTGGAACCCGAGGACACACCAGTTCATGGGCCGCACCGGGACCAGCTGGGGTACGCGGGGCGGCCGCGCAAGGGGCGTGGTAGGGGGGGTTCTCTGGGTGACATCCTGGTGGCTCGAGGTCCCGCCTGTGTATCCCCAGCTCCCTTCCCCGGTTCCAGGCGTCCAAACCCCCAGTGATGCTCTGGGCTGGGAGGGGACAGAATCACCGGTCTAATCTCCCTGGCTGGCGCTGCGGAGGCAGAGAAAGTAGGTCACTGCCGCCTTCCCGCCCCCTGCGGAGCCCCTTGGAGGGGGGGGGGTCCCGGGCTTTGCGCCTGTGTCCGCTCCGCGGCGCTCGTGCTCGGTCTCCTAGGCTGGTCCAATCCACATAATCATCCTCCTTCCCTCCCAATGGCTCCCAACTAGCTTGCCAAGCCCATCTATTTTTAGTTCATGCCCACCCCCTGAACCCTGGGAACATGCATGAGAGGGCGGGTCTTGGAGAGGTGGGGGTGTGTGTTGGAGAAGGCAGTTCTTCATACCGGAAGTTGTCTGCATCCCACTGTCAGCGTTTGGAGCCATCTGTGGCTGCTCTGTGGGTGGGGGCCTGTCGGGGAGAAATCGCACTGTGAGGTTTTTGGAGTCTGGATGTTCCTCTCAGATGTCGCAGGATTGGTTACTAGTGGTGAGAGGTGTACATCATCTGACCCACTATGTCTTTGGGGTTGGAGTGGCAAGACTCAGGATGTGTGGGGGGAGTTGTGTCTAGTTGGGGGTTTGGTGCTAGGTATGCATGCAGGTGACAGGTGGAATTCCATCAAAAGGGAATGACAAAATTGGAAGTCTGACTAAAGGGGACACTGTGTGACAATTTACTTAAGGGACACACAATTTAATTCAGTCAATTCATCCACACTGATTGAAGGATGTCTCCATCAGCCCGCCCACCTGGGGCCCTTAAGGTGGGTCCAATGCAGTCGTTGCCCGCAGGGAACCTGAGGTCCAAGTCCCTGGGATGGGAGGGTGTGTGAGTACTTGGGAAAATCATAAGGGAAGTGTCTTCTGAGGTGGAAGGACTGGGGGTCCCCACTGGGTACTCACACTAGGTTGAGGAGTGACAAAGTGCTATCTCACATCCAGCAAAGACCTGCTCTCTGCTGGGAAGGCTGTGGGAGGTTCTGCCTTTACTTTCTGCCTCTGCCCTGGGTGTTGTGTGTGAGCCAGGGGTGGGGTGACTGTTGAAGGTTCTGGGCAGCTGTGTCTGAGAGATTTTGCAGCTAGGTAGGAGCTGTGTTCAAGGTTTGTCTTCTGTGGGGCACCAGGAGAGAGATTTTGCTATTCAAGTGTGAGGGTCTACACTCTGAGGGACAGGATGAGAGTTTTGGTTGTGAACTGTAGCCAGTGCCAGCTTAAAAAGTCATTGTGGGGGCAGGGAGAGGGGTCTAAGGGTACTACATGGTAATGGAATAAAAATATAATGAAGATTGAATTTTTTTAAAAAGTCATTCTGCTGGACAACTTTAAGCATGAGTACTTACCAACCAATGCAGCAGTAACACATGTGCTTTTTCAGGGCCGTGAATAGTTGAAAACTGGGAATGTAGTTTGAGGTAAAATAACTGTGGCCTATCCTTGGGGTTGTCCCAGCAACCAGAGTTTAGGTCTCTTGTGGCCTTCACAAGGTCAGGCTTCACTGTGCCCTAGGACCAGGAGGGGGCTGGGAGTCATGGCTGGAAGCCAGACATAACTGCCTGTTTCCATCTTGTCTCATTTTGCTCCCCTCTGGGAAGGCCCTAAGATGTCCCTGAGGCTCTGTGACCCTCCCCAGTGCAGAACCTCTGAGTGTGTGGGATAGGTGAGTATTGTGGCAGGAGAACCTGCTGACTCTGTTTCCCCCTCCCTAGCCTTTATCCTCCTCTTCTACCTCATCTTCTATGGTTTCCTCACGGCCATGTTCACTCTCACCATGTGGGTGATGCTGCAGACTGTCTCTGACCATACCCCGAAGTACCAGGACCGACTGGCCACACCAGGTGAGTGAGGCTCTCCTGCCAGCCACTCTAACTGGTCCTGTGTCCCAAGCCTCCAGAAGGAACTCAGACTGAGAACTCAAAGTTCTCAGAGGTGTGGTTGTGATGCTCCAATCACCATGTGCTGGGAAGTTCTTGAAGTCTGACTTTTCCCCCATTTCCCACAGCCAAGAGCTGTGTGATCTGGGAAGATCTTTCTCCCATGAAGAAAATCTCAGGTCTTCACCCCATCCCTCACCCTAGTGTTCCCTGTGTCTGTCTGTCTTCTGTCCTCTGTGTGTGGTCTCACGTCTTATATACGCCTTGACTCCTGCCCTTGTCTGCCTATAGGCTTGATGATTCGTCCCAAGACTGAGAACCTTGATGTCGTTGTCAACGTCAGTGACACTGAAAGCTGGGACCAGCATGTTCAGAAGCTCAACAAGTTCTTGGAGCGTGAGTGTGGGACTGGAGATGTGGTTGTGCAGGACCTTGGGCAGGGGATTGGAGACCCTAGAAGTAGAACATCAGGCCATGCTCTCTCCCTACCTCCTTAGCTTACAACGACTCCATCCAAGCCCAAAAGAATGATGTCTGCCGCCCTGGGCGCTATTATGAACAGCCAGATAATGGAGTCCTCAACTACCCGAAACGTGCCTGCCAGTTCAACCGGACCCAGCTGGGTGACTGCTCTGGCATTGGGGACCCCACCCACTATGGTTATAGCACTGGGCAGCCCTGTGTCTTCATCAAGATGAACCGGGTAACCATGACCTTGGTTCCCAGGGAGAATGGAGGGGGGAGCTGGGCCCACTATCTACTGGCAGTTGCTTCCTTTCACAGGGGCTAATGGGCACTAGAGAGATTTTTGGATGTTTGAGTGGCTGAGAGAATAAGAAAGATGAGGCCACTGGAGGCTGAGATCTATGGCTAGAGGGCTAGATACTTGTGTCTTAGACAAGTCCTTTCTCCAACCCTCACCACTCTCCTCACTCCAGGTCATCAACTTCTATGCAGGAGCAAACCAGAGCATGAATGTTACCTGTGTGGGGAAGGTGAGTTTTTGGGCCTTGTCCACCTGCCCACAGTTTGTATGCCACAGTTTCCATGTAATTCACTCATCTCTCCCAATCTTCTCTGCTCCCAGAGGCCCCGCCACCATAGGGACAAGGGGGTAAGAATGGGCTCCAATGTGGCTCAGACTGCCAGGGGCTCCTGCCTCTCCTGCTCCTCTCTAGGATGCAGAAGCCTGCTCTTGTATGGATAGACGGCCCCCTCCCTGACTTTATCCACGCCCTGGCCTCTGGCTTCTCTTCTTAACTTTCTACCTTCTTCTCTACTTGCTGATAACCATGTCTTCTGCTCTCCCGTCCATATCTTGTCTGTCCCTCGGTTCTTTTTAGGTATCTGGTAGCTGCTGATCTGTTAGCACCATCTGCCACCACTAAGTTGTCCTTAGAACCCTACTCTCTCCACCTCTGTCGTACCTAGAAACATCCTGCCAGCTCTTTCCTCACCCCTTCTCCTTGCTTCCTACTGAGCTCTTACTCATTTAGCTGTTCTCTCTTGGCTCTGCTCCAGAAACCGGTTCCTGAGGATGGGGTAAGAACCTGAGGTGGGAATGGAGTAAGAGGCTTCAGTATCATTAGCACCCTTCAGGACTTCCCAGTCTGTGGAGACAGAGACAGGGTACCTCTTCCTGCTTGCACACAAACACACACACACAGACTCACAGCTCAAGGGAAAAAGATTTGGACAGAATATCTGGGGCCCCCAAACAAAGGGAAGTCTGGCAAGCTTCTGGGTTCCTTCCATCCCTAAGGAGCTCTCTGTTCTACCCTCCTGTGCCCTGACAGCGAGATGAAGATGCTGAGAATCTGGGCAGCTTTGTCATGTTCCCTGCCAATGGCAACATTGACCTCATGTACTTCCCCTACTATGGCAAAAAGTTCCACGTAAGTCCTATGGGAGGCCCTAGGGTGAGGGTTTCTCTGGGGGGAGTGTGGTCTTTGGGGAGGAGGCTGAGTCACCATGGGCCTGGACCCTCACTCTCCTCCTTTGGCCCAGGTGAATTACACACAGCCCCTGGTGGCCGTAAAGTTCCTGAATGTGACCCCCAATGTGGAAGTGAACGTGGAGTGCCGAATCAACGCAGCCAACATCGCCACAGATGATGAGCGAGACAAGTTCGCTGGCCGAGTGGCCTTCAAACTCCGCATCAACAAAACCTGAGACCCCTTCCTTCCGCCCCCCCCACCTCTTTCCTTGGATGCTTCTGGAATGTCCCTCTTCCTATACTTCTGAACCCAGCCTGATTAATGTACATCGTGATTCCCCACTTTCACATAACTTCCACCATCTCTCCCAACCCTAGTTCAGTCAGAGACAGGGGGATGGGATTCCAAGGAGGTCACAGAGGAGCTGCCTGGTTTAGCTGTGAGTGGGGTGTCCCCACAGCTACCCTCCTATCCCCTGAGAGATACAGAAAATGCCTGCCCACCTGCACACCCACACAGCTACACCCACACACTCTTATTTCACCCCATGGCTTCAAGACAGGAACGTGGCTCCCAGTTCTTCCATTCCTAAGTGTAGCTAGCTGCTGCTACCCTTCTCTGCCTCCCACGCTTTTCCCCTCCCAGCATACACTGTTGGTGTCTTGGTGGCTCCTCTGGTCAATCTGTGTCCACCTCTTCTCCATCTCCACTCTCTTTCCAGGATGGGCACCTTAGGATGAGTTTTTTTTCCCCCTATTTCCTGGCACATTCCTCTTTTCATCCTCAGGTGCCTGTGTGAGCTGGGAGTGAGAGTCTGGAAGAGAAGTCTGTGCTGGTTTTTCTTGAAAATTCTCTTCCTGGTCTCTGTCACCCAAACAGGCACTCCTCAGAGGGGCAATGTCGACCTAGGCTGAATATCCACTTTGTGTTTGCCAATGGCTCCCTTACTCCTGTCCAATTTCCCAGAATATCCTTCAAATTCAAGTTCCCAGGAGCCTTGGGGGAGGGGCAGCCATTTTGGATCTGTCCCTAGTGGCCACCTTGGAAACGTCAGCAAGCTCTGGGACTGACTATTCCACCTCCTTCCCCTGGCCCAGATCTGCCCCCACCATCCTCTCTCCGGCTTCTCTTAGCAATTTATCAATTAATCACTAACTTTTCCCCTTTTCTCTGCATACCAGCCTGAAACTTGCAAATACCCCTTCATTTTAGGTCCTGAATTTTCTGGCTTCAAATCCCTCTGCATTTTTAAATCACATCCTAGTAACCATAGAATTGTAAAAGAGGGACCTCCTGTATTCTTGAGTTAAAGAGGCATTTGAACTTTCTCCTCCGGTGCCCTTCACTCCCTTGCTTCTCTAATCTCACGTTTCTTTTTTGGGCTGCAGCCTCCACACCTGCCCACTAATGGACTCTTCCCTTTTTTCTCTTGTCAGATCTGAGTTTCTTCCCTTTGGGTCCCCATGTTTTCCTGCACTGCCCTTGCCCCAGTGGTCTCTCTGCAGTTATTTAATGCCTGTGTCAGATCTACTGTAAAAAGAGGATTAAGTACAGTAAAATGAGAGCAATTATATATATAAATATATATCATACACAGAGCCCTGTGTGTGGGTGGTTCCTTTCTGAGCTTTTGGTAGAGCCCTGAGGAGATGGAGGGGGGTTTCTGCTGATCCGGAGTTATCCAGGCTGTGGGCTGCTCCCCAGATTTGACCTCTGCTGTGCAGTGTTTCAGCAGCTACCTCATACATCACTCCTTTACCTATAGTATCTTGGGACCACACAATATAAGAGACGGGAAGCCTACGACACTTTGTGTAAGCCTGCATACTTATGAAGTGCCTGCTATGTGCATTCTAGGCACTGTGAAGACACTTTTGAAAGAGGCAGAGTTCCTCTCCCCAAGCAAGCTTCCCAGTTTAACAGGAGAGGTGAGGAGCACATGAGGAACTCATACCAGGTAGACCTACATTTGCCTCGAGGAGGAGAAAAAGCTGGTGAGGACAAAAAATCAGAGTAATCAACTACTTCCTGTTGGGGGCTTCAAATAGGTTTCTTAGAGGATTAAGGAATAAGAGTTTGGGATGAGAACAGCATCGCAAATGTCTAGAAAGGAGAAAAATTGACTAGTGAGAGATCTCAAAACAGTATGAAACTTATGATCTTAATTTCTTGTTAAAAAGAAAAGTACACATATGAGCACAGAAGGATGGATGGATCTATACAATGTTTACTGAAGTGTATGGGATGGGTTTATAGCTAATTTTTTTTTGTTGGGGCTTATTTGCTTTTTTTGCAATGAGTTGGCCTTAGTATTTGTCTTGAAAAATAGTTTTGCCCTGGCCAGGTGGCTCAGTTGGTTAGAGCATCGTCCTGATATACCAAGGTTGCGGGTCCCAAAAATCAACTGATGAATACATAAATAATTGGAACAAATCAATGTTTCTCTTTCTCCCTTCCTCTCTTTCTCAAATCAATCAATAAATAAAAATTTAAAAAGGAAGAGCTTTATTATACATACATACACATATGCAATTTTATCCTGAATGCATAGTTGAAACAACATGGATAACTGGCATTTGGTCATTGTTATTACAAAGTCAAATCATTATGCATTTTTTTTAAAGATTTTATTTATTTATCTTTAGAGGGGAAGGGAAGGAGAGGGGGTCATCCACTGACTACCTGGCCTTTATGCATCTCACTTTCCTCACTCATTAAATTTGTCACTACACGACCCTGACCTGGTGGCTCAGTTGGTTGGAGCGTTGACCTGTACATCAAAAAGTTGTGGGTTTGATTCCTGGTTAGGGCACTACCTAGGTTGCAGGTTCGATTCCTTGTCAGGGTGCATGGAAGAGTCAGCTGATAGAGGTTTCTCTCCCTCCCTTCCCTTCTCACTAAAAATCAATAACCATGTCCTTGGGTGAGGATAAAAAAAATCAATCAATCAATTAAAAAAACATATCCTCATATCCTCAGGTGAGAATTAAAAAATTGTCACTACTTCACTTGATAGGGCTCTAATAGATTTTATTTTTTCTAATTTTTCTCAAATGGCTGCATATTTTTTCTGTTGGTTCATTCTTAATTTGATAAAGCTCCTTGGCAGCTGGAGATATTAACCGTTTTCCATTGTAAAATTCTCCCTGATTGTTTGACTCTTGAGGTTGCTTTTTATTGTTAAAGTGTTAGGCTTTCAGATAATCAAATATTGCTTATTTTTTAGTTTCTAGGTTTCCAGTCATAGAGTATACTTATTATTTTCTAGATTTTCTTTCTGGAGGGGGTAGGACAGGATTTTAATTTCATTTAAATTTTACATTCACTTTATCTGGTTTACTATTATTTTTAAATCCTTACCTGAGGTTATGTTTTATTGATTTTAGAGAAACATTGATTGGTTGCCTCCCATATGCACCCCAACCACGGACTGAACGTGCAACCTAGGTATGTGTCTGGACCACGAACTGAACCACAACCTTTAGGTGTACCGGAGGATGCTCCAAACGACTGGACCACCCAGCCAGGGCTGGGTTATTTCTCTTTTGTGTGTAAATGAGAAGTCCAATTTTATTTTTCCAGTTCTGTCAGCTTCATTTAAAAAAATCCACCCTGGCTGGTGTGGCTGAGTGGATTGAGTGCCTGCCTGCAGTTACACTCCCAGTCTAGGGCATGTGTGGCGGTTGCAGGCAGGGTACCCGGTGGGGGGCGTGTGGGAGGCAACTGCACATTGGTGCTTCTCTCCCTCCTTTCCCCTCTCCCTGAAAATAAATAAAGAATATCTTTTTAAAAGTCCATAATTTATTCCTGTTGAATTGAGATACCAACTTTGCCCATATAGTAAAATTTCCTATACATTGAGACCTACCTCTGGATTCACTACTTGCTGCCACCGGATTGTTTACTACTTCGTATACCAAGCTATACTGATCTAATTCCAGTTGTTTCATGTTTTTTGATATCTGAGAAACACTGATTTGTTGTTCCACTTAGTTTTGCATTCACTGGCTGCTCCTTGTATCTGCCTTGACCAAGGATTGAACCTGTAACCTTGGTGAATTGGGATGATACTCTAACCAACTAAACTACCCAGGCAGGGCTCCCTCACTCGCTTTTTAAAACTATTGGTTATTCTTAGGCACTTTACAGAAATAAAAAACTAGTTGGGATTCTAACTGGAATTGCTATCTTTATTTCAGAATTGACTTTTCGTATATACCGTTTTCCCATCTAAGCGCATGGTATCTTGTTTGGAGCTTGGTTTTTGGCCTTAGATAAATGAAGTCTTACAGATTTCTTCATGTAGGTCCTGTGCCATTTTTTTGCTTGGCAGTCTCATTAAACTTAGTCCTAAATGTTTTATTGCTTTTGTAATTTTAAATAGAATATTTTTTCAGTGATTTTGCTTTAAAACATTTCTCTATCATGTTTTCCTTCCTAAATTGTCTTAATTCCATCTCATCTCTATTATGTCTTGAGTTTTTAGGCACTTGTGATCAAAAAGGTAGTGTTTTCTTTTTTCAAATCAGTATTATCTTTTTGAGTGCCCTAAAACTATTTTCAGTGGGCATCCCTGTTTACTTCTTGATACTAATTGAAATTATAGAATACTTACTTACTGGTATTTCACTACTGTTTTTAAAAGAATGGCTGCTGAAATTTAGTCAAGTTCCTTTCAGCATCTTTTGATGTAATGATATTTTCTTCATTAATTTGTTGATGTAATGAGTTATGGTGATAGATTCTCTATTTAATCAACCTTGTGCTCCTGGAATAACCCCTACTGTTAGTATGTACACATGTATTTTTATGTTTCCTTTTCTTTTACTTTTAAAGTTGAATTTATGAGGTAATATTGGTTAATAAAATTAAATAGGTTTCAGGTGTACAATATTGTGTTCACCACCCCGTCTCCTTCCATCGCCATTGATGCTCCCTTACCCTCTTCCACCTTTCCCCGCCCCTTTCCCTCTGATAATCACCATACTATTGCCTGTCTTCGTTTTTTTTAATACCTTCACCTTTTTCACCTACCCACACTTTACCAGGTTTTAATATTAATAAATCCAATTATTTTGCATGAATTGGAAATTTCACTCTTCCTATGGACCAGGATAATTTAAATACCACTGGACCACTTAGTCCTCGCCCTCCCCACCCCACAGGTCTCTCAATCAAGAGCTTGAGTTTTACTTTTTGAAAAAAGCCCCTGATTTTGGACCTATTCTTTTAATTAAGTTTGCTTTCTGTTTCAATCATTTGTCTTTAATTTTTAGGATGCATGCTAGATTTGTTTTTTTTAAAGATTTTATTCATTTTATTTTTAGACAAAGGGGAAGGAATGGAGAGAGGGAGAAATAATATATGGTCGCCTCTTGTGTGCCCCCTCCTGGAGACCTGGCTGGCAACCCAGGCATGTGCCGAGTGGGAATTGAACCTGTGACCCTTTGGTTCACCCGCCAGCACTCAGTCCACTGAATCATACCATCCAGGGCTAGATTTGTTTTTTTAAATAATGAAAACATGTAGAGTTATACATTTCCCTCACTCAGAGCACTTTTGCTGGTATCTCAGATTTGGGGACCCTGTGTTCCTGCAACTGGGGAAACAAGTTTTCTAACTTATTAAAAAAAAAACCACTTAAAAATTATTTATCTTTTTAGAAGGGAAGGGAAGGAGAGAAATATCAATGTATGATTGCTTCTGGTGCATGCCCTGCTGGGAACTGGCCTGCAACCCAGGCATGTGCCCTGACGGGTAATCGAACCGCGATCTTTTGGTTTGCAGGCCTGTGCTCAATCCACTGAGCTACACCAGCCAGGGCTCTAACTTATTCTAAAGCTCCATAGGGCAGGGCTTGGCCTCTTGAGAGCAGGGGCCATGTCTGCCATGGGGCCTCAGGACTCAAAAATAGTAGTGGGCACAGGTAAGGCACTAGTGAATATCTGACTAGCATAGATAAATGAATAGCGAAGTGAGCAGACCAAAGGTTAGACTTATGAAAAGTCACACGGCTTATAGCAGGGCTGGCTTGAAAATCCAGGCCTCATAGTTCTCAGTCCAGTAATCTATCAGCTCACTAAGGGACCAGCAGAGCCAGAATAGATCTATTTCTGAAATATAGCAGAAAGGAAACAGAGCTAGGGACACATTCTAGGGAAATATGAGTAAAGGATGTTGGAGCTGATCAGGAAGCTTCAAGGTGACCCTCTACAGGAATGAGTGAGTTTGCCCAAGGCCGGGTGGGTGGAGAGAGATGGTGACTCTGGGTCTCCTGGGAAGTGTCTGGCATCAACAATTAGAAAAAAATGGTGGTTTTGAAGCTAGGGTGGCTGGTGGCTTTACAGCCATCTGGGATGCACAGGGCAAGCCAAAGGACTCCCACTGGCACTTTTACGCCTGGTTGGTAGGCTGAGAGAACAATGGCCCAGAAACCCCCGCCAGACCTTATTAGCACTTCTCCCGCTGCCCCAGGGAGGAGGCAGGCCAAATGATCTGGCCACCCCCAAAGCACTGGCTGGGGCAGCAGTGGGTGATGGCGAAAGCTTGCCCCCAGCCCCATCCCCGGGAGCCTACAGCATTGAAGGACAGGATTGGGTGGGGGTGGGGGCTTCTGAGCTCTCCACTCTAACCCAAGAAGCCCTTTGAAAGGTTTTCCTGGCAGAGTTTAAAGCTTCAATTCATTCAACTGCCTGGCATGAGGCCCAGGATGAGGGAATGCCGGGAAGGCCCCAGCTCCGCATCCCAGCCTTCACCTTAGCTGCCCCCACTTCCCGGGGACCTGGGCTGGCAGGCCATCCCCTGCTTGCTCTCTTCATCTTCCTCTTTATTGAATAGCACCCACCCTCTTTCCCCTCAGGAACTCAGGTATCCTGCCCCTTCCCTGTGGAGCAGATGGCTCCCCCAGAGGCTCAGGCTTGCTAAATCATTTAAATCCCCTAATCCTTGGTGAGTGGCTGACAAGGGGGCAGTAGCCCAATCCTAGAAGCAGGGGCAGGAGAGAATCTTGTGCCAGCCCTGGCAGGACTGGAGAAGGGACAGTGATGGAGTCACCCCCTCCCTTGTTGTCATGCAGCCTGCAGAGTGACCCAGTCTCCGGCTTTTGTTCTCCTCCTGGAACCGGGTGTGGGCATCCCCTCACCCAGCCCACATTCCCCGGAGGCTCAGGTGGCTGCCTCCCAATGTCCCCTCCTTAATTTAACCCTGCACCGCAGGCTCCAGGCAGCCAGGAATGGCGCTTACCCTCACACACACAAGTTTTATTGTAAAATAACAAACCAATAAAAAAAGCTGTATAAAAGAGGAAGAGGAAGGGCTGCAGGTGAGGAATACAGATGTGCCTTGTACAGTTATGTAAAAAAACCTGATCCTGAGTATTTGGGGGAAGTAAAACAGATCTTAGACAATACAGATCCTACACAAAAGATGGAATCTTCCAGGGTGTGGGATGTGGTGAGATTTCTTCTTAGGGGCTGAGGTTTACACCAAAAGGTCAGACAGATCTGACTGGGCCAGCAGAGAAGGGACTTAGAAATTCCTTCCTTTTAACTAGCTGCCCAGTCAGAAACCATTCATTCATCCACCAGTGGGGAGAGGAAACCAGCACGCCTGAGGGAGCCTAGTCCCAAAAATACACTATTTCATTAACCCTCACAATGAGCCCTGTGAGGTAGGTATGATTATTGGCATTTTATCAACGTGGACAATGAAGTTAAGAGAAATTAAACAACTTGAGACAGCTTCCCTGGCTAGCTTCCCACCCAGTATATGGCCGATTTGAAACTTAAACCTCACATGTAGGAACATTTTCCTACCTCCCCCAGTCTTCCCAGTAAAAACCTTAAATGCTAGGCTGGAACATCTCAGCTCTCACTCCTCTTGCCCAAACCCACCAATGTAAACCAAGTTCTTTCGCAGAGTTCCTGGTCAAGTCAAACAAAATTCTGGGGGGTTTCGGAGGCATACCTGTACCAAGCAGAGGTTTAAGCTAAGACCCAAAAAATGCCAGGAAAAGGGGACAAGGGTGGGGGTGTCAACAGGGGACAGGAAGCGGAGGATGTCAGTCTGAATCAGGTCCCTCTCTCTTGAACATGAGCTTTTTATGGCGGGGAGTAGGCTGCCCCTTTTTAGACTTCGGGTGGCTGTGGAGATAGAAGAGGGAGGGGAGGAGATGACACCATCTGAGTGAGAGGCTCAGGGCCCCTCTTCCCAGATCCAGGCATTGAAGGGCCCGAGGCTGGAGCAGGGGAAAGTTCAGTTAGAACAGTCACCATCTGCTGTAGACATGTTTACTGACCACCTGGGGTACTTGTACGTATTAACCTCCTGATCTTCCCTTACCCCATTTGACAGATAAGGAAACTGAGTTAGAGAGGGGGCAGTAACAAGGCCAGCCAGGACTTGCTAGTACTCAGCTAGTACTAGGCTGAAGATCTGACTCCAAACTCCAACTCTGTCCAGCACTTCCACAGAGTTATCAGGCCCCTAGTGGACACCCCAGCTCTGAGATAGAGGTTGCTAGAAATGGCAAAGAAATATCCATGTTCATTTCTGGGTTTGAGGGGTTTGTGGACCACCTCGCCCTCCCCCAAGAAGCAGTAAAAGTTGGTTGTATAATTCAACTAGAGGAAGACTAAAGAATGTGTAGGCAGGGCCCAGAAGAGAGGAGTTCAGTTGCCTTTTACTTTGAAGAAGGCAGGATCAGATGGAATCCCAGGCTTTCTCCAACATAGGAATGCAGAAGAGAGGGGCTGGGAGGGGACCCAGGTTACTCACCTACGGTGGGTCTTGCTTTCCCCTGGGTCCTTTACAGCCTGGGCGTCCTTTAACTCTAAGGCTTCATTCAGTTCTCGGAACATCTCGAAGCGTTCATGCCCACGAATCTGAGGCAGGGGAGGAGGAGGAAAAGGAATTATTAAAGTTATAGGACTATTTTCATGCTCTCTTTAAAAAACTCCATTTTGAAAAATGATCCTTTAAAATGGTATGGGTACAAGGTGGCACTCTGCAATCAGACACACCAGCAGCCATCTTTCTTTAGGCACCACTGCCCACTGATGGCAAATGCCCTCACTGCAAGGAAAGCAGCCAGGAAGAAAAGGGCATCTTGAGTGCTGGACTTGAATCTTTTTCTTTTATTTACTTGAATTTTATTTATTTTTAGAGAAAGGGAGGGAGAGAAAAAACAGTGTGTGGTTGCCTCTCATGCGCTCCCCTACTGGGGTCCTGGTATGCAAGCCTGACTTGTGCCCTGATGGGGAATCCAACCTGCAACCCTTTGGTTCGTAGGTTGGCACTCAATCCACTGAGCCACACCAGCCAGGGCTACATTTACATCTTTTATTCCATTATCTAATCCTACTGAGTAGGGGCAAAAGACTGCCTATCTTCCTTTCCCAGACTTGGTACCTTAAGGAGGAAATATTCTCCATCCACTGGCATCTTTGGCGGAGAAGAGTCGGTGTTGGTGGGCAGTGCTGGGAAGAGGTAAGGTATGGTGAGAAGAACGAATTTGGGGCAGAATTGCACCCTCTCCACTTCCTTTTGTCCTGCTTACTTACCTCGCTTAATGCCCCCAGAGGGCTGCTTGGGACAAGCCTCCCGTTTCTTGTGGAAATTTTCTTCTTCTGTGCGTCGGTCTCTCCCAGGACAGGCACAAACACGCACCTCAAAGCTGTCCCGTCCCAGCAGATTACCACTACCAAGGGTAAGAAGAGGGAAGCACGGGCAGTATAAGAAGGTGGGTACTACCTATAATATACCAGGTCCCACCTACTCCCGACCACCTTCATTCCATGTGCAGCCTAAGCTTCAACTCTGGTCATATGGAGAAGCCACTGGTTAAAGAGGTTGTAAAGCCAGAGAAAAGAAAACTGGGAGGGCAAAACAAAGGAGGTTCAACATGTAAGGCTGGGAGAGAGAAGGATGGCTGGTAGTGCTGGAGGAGATGGTTGAGGGGTTGGGCTCAGACGACAAAGACAGGCAGACACTGGGGAGGAGCACGCCAGCGTGAAGGGTGGTGTGCGGATCCCTACCTGGAGTCTTCCAGTGTGATGATAGTGAGAATGGGCCGCCGGTTCATGCCCCCCATGCAGGAGCTGTTACACATGAAGTTGTAGTGGATGGTGGTACAGTCAGAGCCCACCTGGGAGAGAACAGAGATGCCACCCAGCCCTGAGGCTGACAGCCTCGGTAAACTGCACTTCCAGCTGTGGAATGGGGATAACCCGCCTGTTGCTCTGCACATATCCCATCAGGGTGGCCACCGAAAAACCCCTCAAGCCCCCTTCTCCCAGAGACCCCAGTCACCAAACCAGACCTCAGGTGTTTCGTAGGGCACCAACACACTATGTCGAAAAGTGTTTTTGTCTTCCAAATACACGGCGCGTGAATTCCCTTCCACCCGGATAAGATGTTGAGGAGGGGCCAGACCTAAGAGTAATTAGAAAATAATCAGGCACTTGGGGACTCTGGGCAACAGCCCTGTCCCATCTGCAGTCCTCTGCTGCTCACCATCACTAGAGTCAGAGCAGCGCTCGTGGTGGGGGCAGCGTCTCACGACCTCTGTCATGTGCTCGGATTTCTTATAAATGGCCATGGCACGGACAAGGGTTCCAGGCGGGGGTGGGGAACTGACCCACAGTTGAACGGGACAGGTCTTTGCCAGCTGGCAAAACAGCTTGTTGAGGGCAGAGGAGTACTGTAGGAAGAGAAGAAAGAATGAATAGACCCTGGCCTGGTAGCTCAGTTGGTTAGTGTCATTCTGATATGCCAATGTTGTGGGCTCCATTCCAGTTTGATCCTTAGTAAGGGCACATACAAGAATCAACCAATGAATACAGGCATACAGAAGTGGAAGAGGAATAAAATCGATGTTTCTTTCTCTCTCTCAAATCAGTCAATCAATCAACCCATCAATCCATCAATCAATCAACCAATCAAGAAAAGAATGAAAGATCAAGGAACAAGTACCTAGGGGGTCAAATGAACAAACACTGCTTAAGCACCCACTTAAAGCCATGCACTGTGTGGGGAGGGTAGGTACAGATGGCAGAGTTGGGGATCTACACCCTGGAAGCTTATTTTATGAAAGCTAAGAAATGAAAGAGCGAAGAAAAAATAAAAATCTATGGCCGCATGAGAGATGTTGAGTATGATGAGGAGGAAAGCCCAAGATCAAGGGGGAAAATTCAGCTTCGGGACAGAAGTCAAAGGTCACAGACTAAGTGGGTAGAAAGATAAGCCAAAGGCTGAGAGAAATTCCAGGGTTTTGAACAGAAAAACCCAGGAGGATATGGTCAGGCATTGAACTATCACATGGAAGCCTGCCCCTCCTGGCCACTCACCGTGCAGGTTACAGATTTGGCTGTCCCAGAATTCAGGAATCCTAAATGGAAATCATAGCTACCAGGGTAGGTCTTCTGGGAAGGGACACAGGATGACAAGGGCCAGGAGGTGGCTTGTGCTGGGGAGGTGGATGGTGTTGGGGAGGCAGGTGGTGCTGGGAGAGCAGCTACTGGTGCAGGAGTTGCTGGCATACTGGGGACTTCATTTGGATCTTTGTCCAGACAGTTTACAAGGTCTGGGGGCAGCAGCAGGTCATCATCACCCACTGCTATGGATACCTCTTCACCCACTGCTATGGATACCTCTGAAGTCTGTGAATGAGAGAAACAAGAGTCAGAGAGCTAGGTTCCCAGCCTGTTAGCCCTGCAGCCCTGGGTCCCTTCCCACCCCTAGTCCTTACCAAGACATTGTTTTTGTGAAGTCTGAAAGACAAGAACAGAAAGTCAGTGCTGGTTTTTGGTTTCTATAGGCCTGTACTACTAGGGCAGTGGGGAATGGGGTGGGGTAGGAAGGGTGGGGCAGTTGTTATTAGAGGCTGGGCAGTGAACCACCTTTGCCCACCCCACCCCTCAGGCTAAGATCTCTACTCACAGATTCCACAATTGTAAAAATGTCTCCTGACTCATTGGTGGCTCCACGGGCTCCGACTGTGGCTCCTCCATTGCAGCGCTCTGGAAGGCAGTATGGTTGCTGTGTAAGGGGAGGGGGTGAAGTGAGGATCAAGCATGAAACACACTCAACACCAGTCACCCAGCACAGAGCTGCAGAACCCCATCCACAAACACTAAACCAGGCTCTGAGACATGAGTTCCTTAACTTCCTGAGGAGCAGAGCTGCTCCTTCATAGCTTCTCTCTTCAAATCTTTGGCCACCACTGGGCTGTTCTTTGCCCTACCTCTCACCGGCCTCACTTCACACATCAAAAGAATAACCGGATAGGGAACTTCAATTTTTCCACCAACAAATCTACAAACCTTCCTGATAAGGATGCAGTAACTCTTAGCCCACTTATTTCATCTGGGGTGGGGGGAGAGATACTCTCCTTGACCCCCATTTTCTCCACCTGAATCCTTCATTGCAAAGGCTCCTGAAGAACCACTGTATGTATTCTCACCCCTGGTTTACAAATCCCTCACGACCAGGCCCCTGCCTGCCTCTTCTATCTCATCTCCTAGCACTCTCTCCCTTCCTGATGCTGGAGCTATACTGGCTGTCCTCTGATCTTCAAACACTCACTAGTTCACTTAACTGTTGGTTCTCTCTCCTGGGAACACTGGTCCTGCCATTGCTGCAGAATAGGCTCCTTCTCAGACCTCTACTTGAATGTCACACCTCCTCAGGGATGTTTTCCCAGACCAGTCTTCCCACCGAACTCTGCCCCTCTATTTTAATTCCCATGGTACTTACACTGTCTAATAAGTCTAATACCTCCCCTTGTTCATTTCATGTTCAGCTGAATATAAACTTCCTCAGGACAGGGAGGTTATCTTCTTTTAAGACAAAGGGGAAGGGAGAGAGAGGGGGAAACATCCATGTGTTGTTGCCTCTCATGTGCCCTCTATTAGGGACCTGGCCAGCAACCCAGGCATGTGCCCTGATCTGGGTACCGAACCTGTGACCCTTTGGTTCACAGGCCAGTGCTCAATCCACTGAGCCACACAAGCAAGTGTTGTTTTAAAGCATTGATTTTAGAGAGAGAAACACTGATTTACTGCTCCACTTATTTATGCATTCGATTGAGTCTTTTATGTGCCTTGACTGGGGACAGAACCCATAATTGTGTGTATCCAGATGATGGTCTAACCAATTTAGCCAGGGTGGAAGTTATCTACCTCGTTCATCAGTTATCAGCATAATGCCTTGCACCTGGGTGGGCTCACTAACTGGTGACTTGTGCCCAGGCTGTAATCTGGTTGCAAAAGGCCAAAGGAGCAAGGACGCCAGAGGGGTGACCCCAGCACGGGCCACGGCTCTGTACTAAGCTCTGCTGCTGTAACTTCCCCTTTTCCGGGGCCAGGCTTCATCATCTTTCTTGATGCCAAATTTGTCATGTTCTGTAAGAAACATACCTGCTGCAAATTACACATTATTCTGTCTTTTGGGCACTGACAACCCCAACCTTCTACCCCAGCAAGTCCATTACTGGCAGGCTCATTTCCAATTTCCATTAACACCACCTTTTACACTGATATAGGGCTTTCTTTTATAATTAGCTTAAAAATCCTTCAAGCTTATCTTATTTGTCCTGATAACCACACCTGACATTTGACTAGAGAAAGCTGAGTTTCAAAGAGGTTAAAGTGACCTAGCCCACAGTACACAAAGGTCAGCAAATAAACCTTAAAAAAAAAAAAAAAAAAAAAAGACTGCCCTGGTGAGTACCCTGAAAGGCTGGGGGTTTGATTCCTGGTCAGGGTGTGTATGGAAGGCAACCAGATCCATGTTTCTCTCTCCCTCTTCCTCTAAAAGTATCAGGGGGCGAGGAAAAGGCCATACAGTCCTAGTTGGGATGCTCAGTTGGTTCAAGTGTCACCCGATATTCTAAGGTTGCAGGTTTGACCCCTGGTTAAGTCACATATAACAAGCAACCAAGGAATGCATATATATGTGGAACAAACTAATAATTAAAAGTAAAAAAAAAAAAAAAGACCATTCAGCCTGACTGGTGTGGCTGTATGGGTTGGGCATCGTACAATGGTTCACTTCCTAGTCAGGTCCCTGGCTGGGGGCATGTGAAAGGGAACAACAGATGTATGTTTCTCTCCCTCCCCTCCCGCCTTTAAAAATAAACTTAAAAAATAAAAAAGACCATTCAAACATCTGGGACTAAGATGCTTACTTCATCAGGCTACTCTTTAGGTGCAGATTTTAGCTGATAAAAATCATCCAAGAGGGTGGCGAAGAACCACTTATCAGACTCCCAATCCTGATAGGGAGTAGGACTCTGTACATGCAGAGGAAGGCACGAGGGAGCAGCAAAGGAATGAGCCCAAATAATTGGGTGGGTGGGGCAGAGTACCAGATTGATGATTTAAAAACCTTGGAGACTCAACCCTGGCTGGTGTAGCTCAGTGGATTGAACACGGGCCTGCAAACTAAAAGATTGTGGTTCAATTCCCAGTCAGGGCACATGCCTGGGTTGCAGGCCAGTTCCCCGCAGGGGATGCACAATAAGCAACTGTACATTGATACTTCTCTCCCTCTCTCCTTCCCTTTCCTTCTAAAGATAAATAAAAAAATTTAAATTAAAAAACAAACAAACAAAAACCTTGGAGACTCTTATGGAAGCATGCTCAAGTAAATGGCACTAAGAAGTCAAAAGCCTGAGGTTTGATGTACTGTTATTCAAATTTGCTGTGACCTCATATACCTATCTTAAAGGGCTTTTTGGTTTCTTTTCATACAGAACCTAGAGGCTGGGAAACCTGGGCATGAGACAGGCTAGCATCCCCGGGCTCATAATGTGGGAGGTTACTTAATCCTTCTGCCTTACTGTTCTTTGCTATAAAATAGTAGTACTTGACTTTGTATGGGAATGTAGAGCTGAGAAAGTGCCTGGCACAGAGTAAGAGCTGATAAATGTTCCTGATTACATGGCTGGTCCATTTTATTTGTTCCGTATTAGTCTCAAGTGAGAACTTTGTAACTGTGAGTGAGTAGGGCTTTTGTGATACCATTCCATTAATGTCAGTTCACCTCCTCCAGGGAACTGTTCCATAAACATGCCCAGAGGTGCTATCTTGGGGTGGTGTGCCCCAGGTGTTGTTAATCCCACAGGGACAGAGCTCCATGGACATAGAAGGCATCCCCCTCTCAATTCTTGGCAGCAACTAAATTCTCAACGTTTCTTGAAAAAGCAGGCAGTCATCACTAGGAAGCCTTTTCAGAGTGGGTACTTCCCATGGGTATGTGTATCAGGAAGCCAGGATACTAAAATGCTCAGAAGCTGAACAAGACCTTCCAAAGGCTGAGGAGGCAGGATATTTACAGGCAGTCCCAGTTGGGACTCCAGGTGGGGCAGGACAGACAACTATCGTAACAATGGCTGTTGCTCAGACCCTAAATTTTCAGTGACTTATGCCATTAATACTCCCAAAAAGCCAGGAAGGTAGGTTTTGTCACCAGCCAAGGGACTAAGGTTACAGGAATTATGTCCCTTACCCAAACTCAGAAAGCTCTCAAGGGGTAGGGCCAGGGATTTGAACCTATGAACCCTGAGGCTACACTTAAGCTCTAAATAATTTTGCTCCTACAGCTTCATCCATAGTGGTGTTAAAAAAAAAAAAAAAGGTTATGACTGAAAGCTATTTGGAGAAAAAAATTGATTGTGGAAAGTAGTAAGGCAGTGTCTTATAAAACTAAACACACACACCTTACTACTCAGCAAAACTACTTCTAGGTAGATTCCTAGGAAAATGGTTGCATGTGAAGCAGCAGCAGGAGTGTTGCACAAGAACATTCACATTAGTGCAGTTCCTAATGGCAGGTGACAAGAAACAACATTACTCTCCATCAATAGGTCTGGCTAAATTAAATGTGGTATAGTCACAAGAGAAATTTAACAGCAGCATTAAGTAAGTGAATTTATCTGCCATGTAACCTGATATAGCTCAGAAATAGAGTGAAAAACACAAAGAAAAAAAGCAAAACGTGGTAATTTAAGTAGTTTATGTATATAAAAAATACATAAGAACCCTGGCTGGTGTGGCTCAGTTGGCTGGAGCCACACTAGTGTACAGTAATTCCATACACCAAAGGGTTAGGCATTTGATTCCCAGTCAGGGTACATGCTTAGGTTGCATATTAGATCCCTGGTCTGGGCACCCACAAAAGGCAATCAATTGATGTTTCTGTCTTTCCATCCCTCCCTCTCTCTAAAAACAACTATTGCTTAAAAACATATGTATGTAAAAGTATGAAAGACGGGCAAAAAGTAAAATTCACAAAACCATGAGTGATTATCTCATCAAGGGGATATGCATGCTCATGGGACTCGGGGCTTTTAGCTTTAACAAAGAAATGACATTAAAAAAAATCGTATCTATATATTACCTGCACAATTAGAATAAGGACACAAATAAGACAAACTGTTAAGTGTTATATATTTATTTGGGGGGGAATGAGTGTTATGTTTGTACTTGTCTGCAATAAAATCTAAACAATAAAAACAATAAGAAAATAACCTTTCCCCACAGATTCACATTGGGGCCTTTGTAGAAAAAAAATCACTTGACTTTTCTGGGGCGATGAAAATGTTTTGTATTTTGAAATCTTCTAATTGCAGAAGGTGTAAATGCGGCCTCAATTTAGAAAAAAAAAGCAAACTTTAGGTACCACGCACAGTGCCTGGTTCTTATGAGGTGCGTGGCAAATCGCTGCTGAATGGAATGACCTTGGCCTAAGGGATGAAGATGAGGGGGAAAAGGTTAAACGTTGGACTCGGCAAGGGTCGTGCTCCTCTCACAGGAAACTAGCCAGAGTGAGAGGCACTTAGGACCACACGGCTGCCCCTCCCCGAGGCCCGCCCCTTCCGCTTTCACGACGTTGAGCCTGCGTCCGAAGTTGAAATGGCTTAATCCAAAACCAGATACTAGAGTTGTTTTTCCGTCACAAATGACCGGTCGTTCCACTCTTTCAAAAGAGTTCCCATTTGCGAAAACACCCAGGGTCTGTCCTGTGCACACTTAAAAGAAAGAAAAAAAAAAGTCCCACGCAATGGTAGCGTCCGCCGACAATGGAGTCCCTGGGGCTTGGAGCACACCATTCGAGAGGGGGAGGGACTGAAGTTTCCATCGAAACAAATATTCTCCCTGCCTTTCCAAAAGCCGCAACTAAGCACTCCAGAAAGAAAACAAAAATTAGGGGAGGGGGTTATCAGCCCCCCTCCGCAAGTAATAAGAATCAGTCTGAAAGACATTTCCTCTTCCTCCTTCCCGCTCATCAAGTATAGATGAACTATTCCGAAGAAACCGGAAATGGTAGTGCAAGTGGCAGAAATGTGAATGTAGAGCCAAACAATAACAGGGCTTCCGCGCCTCTCGGATCAGGATAATCCCTGGTTTCGCGGGTGATTAGCACTTCCCACTTCCACGACTGACGGTATTTAATTGGGTTTTCTCCATCTAGAGGAGCCGGGGGTGGTTGATAACTTATTCCAGGAAAGACAAAGATCCGGAAGTCATGGGACCTTCCTTACAGAGTGGACTCCCAGATCACCCCAAATAATATCAGAATGTAGCCCGGCCCGAGATTTCACCAAAATGTTAAATGCTTTAAAATCTACAGCCGTGAGTTCTGAGATCCTGAAGTCTCAGTCCCTGATGTTTTGTACATTTTATTTCAGGATTCCCTACATCCGGCACTGGGATGAGAATGGGAATGTTAGGTAGGGAGAACCCTTAGGCCACGAGAAAGTTCCCCAAAATTCTTCTTCCCCGCCCAGGTGTTCAGGTTTGTGTTCGGCTGTTCTTAACACCCCGTTATCTACACTCAGGCCTCCCAACATTGCAGCCAAGGTTTTACCTGCACCCCTTTCCCCAATCGCCAAGTCCCCAGTGCCCAATCTCCAGCCCTCACGATTCTCCCTAGCTGAAAATACACAGAACCGAGAGCTCATGACAGAGAGGAATCACCAAGCTAAGTTCTTAGCTTACCTGAACCCCAGGAGAGCGTATCACCGCCCTGGGAACCACGCTATGAGGCCGAATACCAGGTGATCCCGGAGGCCCCGAGGACACCTGCGTTCAGGACCGTGGCTACGGACTTTTGAGCTCTAAACTTTTAGCGCCGGTCGGAGCACATGGGAGGGGAAAACCCCAATCCCAGCAACCCCCGCGAGACTCCTGGCACAAAGCTGGACAGTGGCCATGACAAGTAAGGGCAAGTAACTTGCCGGAGGGCGGAGAAAGTCACGATTCCCGCCTGACCTTATTGACTGTAGTTACCGACATTTTGGGGTGGGAAAGTTAGATAAGCCAAAACCGTGAAGATAGAATTGGTGGAAACCATGTTGGAAGACTCCCGAACCCCTGCCACTGTGTCAAATATGAAGGTGGAACGAAAAAAAAAAAAAAAAAAGCTCTTATACTTGCCTTTCCCTCTGTCTGGTACACTCCCAGATAGCTGGATAATTTCTTCTCAGCTTTTAGGAAGCGCTTAAGATCCCAATCTAATGTATTCCCTTCAATATGCTATATCACACAATCTTTTTTTAAAAAAGACTTTATTTATTTTTTTAGAGGGGGGGAAGGCAGTGAAGACAGGGAGAGAAACATCAATGTGCAAGAGAAACGTCCTTCGGTTTCCTCTCTCACTCACAACTGGGGACGGCCCGCAACCCAGGGATATGTCCTCATTGGGAATTCCACCCGCAAATTGGCAGGCCGGCACTCAATTCACTGAGTCACACCGCCAGGACACCATCTTTGTTTTCTTCTTTCTAAATGGGATAATTTAATTTTTATTAATTTTTATTGTTTATTGTTGACACCATTACAGATGTCCCCCATCTCCCCTTTGCCTCCCTATACATAACCCCCGCCCCCGTATCACATCTTGTTTTATTATTTTCACAACCCTTATTACTATCTGAAAAGATTTGTTCTTTGCCTTCAGTACACAGCAACAAAGCCTTAGCCTGCTACCTTACTCAGTGTTGTATTTTCCAGTGCCCAATACAGTACTGGGAAGCAATCAAGAGCTTAGTAATAAATATTTACTGAACGAGTGAAGAGACGAAGTCTGAGGAACTAGGCGAGTGAGAAGCAAAAGTTCACAACCTGTAAAATAAAACGTGGTGGTAGCGCCCTCTTCAGGTGAAGTGGTGAGTAAGTGCTTTAAAAATAACCCCGGAAACTCACGCACTTCTCCCCTAGGAAAAATCTGTCAGATTAAAAATCCCAGTAGCCACTGAAAGTACCACGCTTGGAGAACGGTGAACCGTGATTTGTTACGTCCATGTTCTGCCCCTCCCTTGGGCCGCCCGCGAAATCTGATCTGAGACGCGGGGTCCAATCAAAAAGCGTGCCCAAATCCCGCGAGAGCAAGTGGCACTTAGAGACCAATCGGGCTAATGTCCACGGTGCTTTCAACACAGGTGTCCCCCGCCCTCCGGTTAGTTTCGCCTTCCTGGGTCTTCTGCCTTCTCCCGGAAGAAAAAGGAAGGTGCAGGTGGGTTTTTTCAGTCGGTTTCTCCGATCCCTGCGAACTCTGAAGCTGTCTCGGTCGCTCCTCGAGACAAGCAGAAAGCAAGCTCGTAGCCGGGGGGAAGAAGGTTGGTCGAGGCCAATGCCTGCCGCGCTTTCTCTGCAGTATGAAGACGCCGGAGGCGCTACCGTTAGCTCCCGACTGTTTGTCTGCAGACCAGGCCCCAGCTTCAGCCCGTCTTTCTCCTCAGGCTTCCCCGATGGATAAAAATGCGGACCCAGAACTGATGCCACTGCCATCTGATGGGGACGATCCACCCCGTGTGTTCCCAGATCCTATGGCTAGCTCAGTTGTGTCCCAAGAGCTGGAGGGGGGGGACCCAGCTTCTCTCTCCACTTCCCAGGAAACAGGGTTTGGAACTCCTAGTGAGTTGAGCCCTCAAATCAAGGAGAAAGAACTTTCGGAAAATGTGAGCCTTCTTGCAGAGGAAACGAACAGGGCAGAATTGGGGCCTGGAGAAACCATGGAAAGTGTGTCTGCAGAACCCGCTCTTGAGGATGAGGATTCCACGTAAGTGGTGATGGTAGTTGACTCAGGAATCTGAGGAGATTGGAAGTGTGAGATGGATCGAAGTATGAGATATACCTTAACCTTCAGTCCTTAGTCCTAATTCTCCAGGCCTATTTCCTCTTTGCTTTGGTGACTCAGGTGTGTTGTCCCCCCCATCTTCCTTGCAGCACTTCGAACTACAATTTCTCCCAACTACCTCAGTTTCTCAGTGGTTCCTGGTCAGAGTTCAGCACCCAGCCCGAGAACTTCTTGAAAGGCTGTAAGTGGTAAGGAAAATGGGGCAGAGAGATAAACACACCAGGATTTTCACTTTAAAATACCCCATTTATGTGAGAGTAAGAGTAAGAATTCCTCGTAGACTGGACTTCAGTTTCACCTAGGATAGTGTCTTTGACTCCCTTCAAGGTCTTGCGGGGCTTAGCAACCCCAGAGATAGGCTCAGCCCTAGTCCTAACACTTGGAAAATGTAGGTCTGCCCAGCTTTCTAACTCTTGCCTACTCCTAGGGCTCCCGATGGTTCCTGCATCTTGACCAATAGTGCTGATAATATCCTGCGGATTTATAACCTGCCTCCAGAGCTGTACAATGAAGGGGAGCAGCTGGAATATGCAGAAATGGTAAGGGTAATAGCTAAATCAGTCCCTTCTTCATCAGACACTGAACATTTTATTTTTCTCCCCCCCCCCAAAGGTTTTATGTATTTATTTTTAGAGAGAGGGAAAGAGAGGGAGAGAAACATTGATTGGTTCCCTCTCACCTTCCAACAGGAGACCTGGTCCAGAATCCAGATACATGCCCCGAACAGGAATCAAACCACCGACCTTTCATTCACAGCCCTTCCCAGGTCCTGTTCAGTCCACTGAGCCACACTGACCAGGGCGGACACTTCATTTTCTTCATCATGAATTTCTATAGGTAGTATTTTCTATACTGAATTCTGAAGTCATTTAAGGAAGTGTTTGTTCTGCCCTGACCTGTGTGGCACAGTTGGTTGGGCACCCTCCCACAAAGTGGAAGATCACTGTTTCAATTCCTGGTCAGGGCATGTTCCTTGGTTGCCGGTTTGGTCCCCAGTCAGGGGTGCGTGCAACCTTGGGGCATGTGCAAGGGGCAACTGATCAATGTATTTCTTTTACATGGATGTTTCTCTCCCTCTCTTTCTCCCTGCTTTTCCTTTTCTTTAGAAATTAACAAAAATGTAAAAAGTTAGAAACTAAAAAAACAAAACAAAACGAGAAGTTTGTCCCTTCTGGTCAGGAATATGTGTTTTCCATAAAAGAGTAATGTATTTCTCATGACAGTACTTAATTGACTTACAGGTCTTTTTCTTAATTTTTATTTTGAGAGGACATTTATTAAAGTTGGTGACAATGAAACAGGGAAGGTCTTAGGATAGAAGAAACGATAGGAGAGAGCCTAGGCGGGGCTCCTTTGGCTCCCTGGAATGTCATAGGAAAGGGGCCTTGGGTAGTTCAGTAGGTTAGGGTGACATCTGGATACACTAAGGTTGTGGGTTTGATCCCTGGTCAGGGCACATACAAGAATAAGCCATTGAATGTATAAATAAGTGGAATAACACATTGATGTTTCTCTCTTCCCCTTCTTCTCTCTTTATGAATTGGTTAAAAAGGGGAGGGGCCTTGGAGACAGGTTCAGGGGTGATGAGCTGCCCGGGATGAGAGCTGCTGCTGCCCTTTGCTCCCCCAGTTGCATGTCTCCTGGGGACCCTTAGAGTTTAGGAGATGTGCGCCCGAGAAAGAAGAAAGGTGTGGGCATTCACTGGAGAAGGAGAATGGTGCCTACAGATGTTTATTGAACAATTAACAATGTATCAGTTACCATTGGGTGCTAGGATAGTGGTGAATGAGACAGATGATCTGGTTTGCTTTCTTGTTTGGGAGATTGACAGCAAACATGTAAACTAATAAGTAAGTTCATTATGTATTATGATAATTTTTGTAAAGGAAATAGACAGAATGAGGAGAGACTAAGGAAAGGATATGATTTATATAAAAGAGTCAGGGTGGGGTCCTTTGTAAAGGAGACATTTAAGCTGAGACCTGAAGGATTATGAGATCAGTCACGTGAAGAACTGTGGGAAGAGTGTTCTAGGGAGAGTCTGTGCTCTTCCAAAGACCAAGAGCTGGGAAGGAGCTATGATGTCTATTCAAGGAACAGAAAGAAGGAGACTCGATTGGGTGGTAAATACCCAATACAGTGTACAGATGATGTATTGTGGAATTGTGCACCTGAGACCTGTATAATTTTGTTAGCCAGTGTCACTGCAATAAATTCAATAAGAAGGAAAAAGAAAGAAGGCCAATGTTTCTGGGCTGAGGCCAGTGACAGGGGAAGTGTGCTGGGGTTGGAGAGATGGCTAGTAGCCACATTGTGTTGGATCTTATGAGTAGGTCATTTGGAGTTTATTTGAGAAGCCATGGGAGAGGTCTTTTTTTTTTAATTTTTAAAAATTTTAATTGTTTAAATACAGTTTTGTCTTTTACTCCCAACCCACCCACCCAGCCCTCCCTCCCTTCCTCCCTCCCTCCCTGCCATTTCCACCCCACCTAGTTTTTGTCCATGTGTCTTTTATACTTGTTCCTGTATGGGAAAGTTTTAAAACATAAGAGTGAGATGACGTCTGAAGTTTAGAGAATAGATTTTGGGTAGGCAACAGTGAAATTAGGAAAACTCATTAGGATGCACGTTTCATGGCTCCAGGCAAGAAATGATGGTAATTTGGGCTAGGGTGGTGTCAGGAGAGATGGAGAGATGTGGATGGATTTGAAGTATGTTTTGTGGGGCTTGGAAGTCAGTTGGATGTGAAGGTGCAGGGAAGGAAGCAATCAAAGGTGATGTCCAGGTTTTTGCAGCTAGGTGGATGGTGTATGGTTTGCTGAGGAGGAAATAGGGATATAAAAGGTATTGGGATGCCCTGATTGAGCGCCGGTCTGAGAACAAAAGTTGCCAGTTTGATTCCCAGTCAGGGCACATGGCTGGGTTGCAGGCCAGGTCCTCAGTAGGGGGCGTTCAAGAGGCAACCACACATTGATGTTTCGCTTCCTCTCCCTCCCTTCCTCTCTCTCTCAAAAAAATAAAAAGTCATAGATATATGTTTTAAAAGAAGGTATTGGGACAAGTCAAGGGTTTTTACATACATTAAATGTGAAGTGTAAAATTAAGGTGAGAAATCGGGGTTGGGGATATACTTTGAAAAGTGGTAGAGCATGTGGGTAAGAATCTTGTGCTTGAGAATGGATTCTGTCTCAGCAGAGAATGTAGATTGAGGAGAAGGCTCAAGCAGTGTCCTTTCTCAAGCAGCGCAGGAGAAATTACAGCAGTGGAGGCAGAGTCATGTCTGTTGCTTTTGAGAGTGAGGCAAATTTAGAGAATAACCCAAGAAGACATTAGTGATCTTGACAAGAGCACTTTGTGAGGAGTGATGGAGGCAGAAGCCTATTAGAGTGGGTAAAAGAGGAAATCTAGACAGTTTCTTGGAAGACTTTTCTTGTGACATTCTTCTCAGGAAACTGAGAAATGGAAAGCTGACCAGAGGGAATGTGGGTCTGAAGAAGTGCTGATGGGATGCTCTCTGTGTAGTCAGGGATAATGCCAGTAGACAGGAGTCGGTGCTCAAGCAGAGAGGGTTAACAAAGCCACTGAGTAGGTGGGTGAAGATAGGCTTTAGAGCACATTCAAGGACTTTCACAAGTGCAGGATCCTTCCTTATGGTGGAAAGAAAGGCAGAAGATGTGTTTGGAGGCACCTGCTTGGTGGTTGCCTGATTTCGGTGCCTCTGTCTGTTGGCTTTCCAGTGAAGCATAAAGGGAGATTATCAGCTGAAGGAAGAGGGTCTGTGGTGAGAGAGCAGAAGATGTGAAGGATTGGTCCCAGAGAAGGTTAAAACCACCAAGAAATGTGATGTGTGCACTAGAAATTTGTTGCCAATCATTTAAAGTCCACCCAGTTAGCATGGTTATACATCTTTCCCTAACAGGTTAACTGAGTATAGTTTCTCTGTAAAATGAGGATGATAACAGTAGCACCTGTCTCACACAGTTGTGAGAATTAAAAGAATTAGTGTACAGTTTTTAAGAAACAGTGCCTGACATGTGCTAATTACTCAATAAGCCGTAGTCATCACTGATACTGGTTGAGTGCCAGCTTGGAGGACAGTCTTGTTGGGGTGTCTTGAGTGTGTGGAGTATGTGTGTAGCGATTGTCTAGAATGTGAGGTGGGTAAGGAATGAATTGGAAGTATTGTTTTGATGAAGCTGAATACGGGAATTGTTGTGGTAGAAATGGCAGAGCAAGTGAACCGGCTGGGGTGGAGAGGGTCGTCAAAGATTGTGGTGGTAACGAGGCCCAGGACTCAGTTATGGTGTATGGCTGCTGTGGACCGAAGGCCATGGCTGTGGGTGCTAAAGAGGTTAAGGAATGGGAAAGGCCAGGGTGTTGGACGGATGCAGCATTCTTTCACTGAGTCAGTCTTTTCAGTATTTTTTTTAGTACATTTTATGTGCCAGACTCTGTTTTAGTGCTGGTGGTTGGTCAAACAAAAACAACAAAAGTCCCCATCTTTGTGAAGTTTATATTCTAGGTGGGAAAGAGGCACTTTTTTTAAAAAGTGAAAAAAATACACATGCACACACTTGGGCTAGGGTGGTGTCCATAGAGATGGAGGGATGTGGATGGATTTGAGTCCTATTTTGTAGGACTTTGAGGATAATTGAATGTGGAGATACAGGAAAAGAAGCAATGAAGGATAATGTCCGGGTATATATATATAGATGGCACTTAACAGCCATATATATATATATACACACACACACACACACACACACATACACACACATATGTATATATAGTCCATGTGTGTGTGTACGTATATCTGATAAGTGCCATGGAGAAAAAAAAGCAGGGAGAGAATTGAGAGAATGAATTACAATTTTAAAAAGGTGGTCAGGAGCCCTGGCTGGTGTAGCTCAGTGGATTGAGCACGGGCCTGCAAACCAGACAATTGCAGTTCGATTCCTAGTCAGGGCACATGCCTGGGTGCAGACTGGTTCCCTGCAGGCCAGTTCCCAGCAGGGGATGCACCTTCGGTCCACAGCAGCCATACACCATAACTGAGTCCTGGGCCTCGTTACCACCACAATATTTGACGACCCTCTCCACCCCAGCCGGTTCACTTGCTCTGCCATTTCTACCACAACAATTCTCGTATTCAGCTTCATCAAAACAATACTTCCAATTCATTCCTTACCCACCTCACATTCTAGACAATCGCTACACACATACTCCACACACTCAAGACACCCCAACAAGACTGTCCTCCAAGCTGGCACTCAACCAGTATCAGTAACCATACATTGATGTTTCCCTCCCTCTCTCCTTCCCTTCCCCTCTAAAGATAAATAAATAAAATCTTTTAAAAAAAAAAAAAAAGGTGGTCAGGAAAGACCCCATGATTTAGGTGACATTTGAGCAGAGACCTGAAGGAAGGAAGAGAGTGAAGCAAGCTGATATTTTAGGGAAGAATGTGGTGGGCATAGAGAATAGTTAGTTCAAAGTCCCAGTGGAAGTGGAAGTCACCAAGAATAACAGGAGTACCTGTGGGGAGTGAGACAGTGGACCAGGGGTTTAAAGTCTCAGTGAATGAGGTAGGTGACAAAAAGTGGGGAGCTGGACTGATGGCAAGAACTGAAGAGAAGCTAGAGTTTAGAGAAGGGAAAATATTTGGAGATTACAGTGGGGAACGCAGTCGACACTCACCTACCTCCTGTCCTTGAGGTGAGAATTAAAGAAAGACTTGACAGCTTCCTTAAAGAAGAAGGGTGCTCAGCTCTGGCAGTGGTCCTGAATGCTGACCCGACATGAGTTCTGTTAGACTGGAGTCTGCAGATGTTTGAATTCTCAGTGCCAGGTAAAAAGCATTCCAAGCCCTGGTTCCTGGAACAGAAACCAGAGGTGTCTCAGGGCCAGGAGGCCGTGGTACAGCCATCTTGAAAAAATTTAAGAGCAGGGATAGTTAGATGAGACCCTGAATACATGGGAGGCGGAGAATTTATTGCGCAAACTCATTAAAAAAGTGGGAATGTTAAAAAGGGGAAATGTCACCACTCCACAAAATTCAGCCCTTTAAATTTCCTACAATTTTTTTTCAAGCTCTGTACAAGTACTGAAGCTTTTTATGTGGCTGTAATCCTATAGTAAATGGTTTTGTATACTGCTTTTTTCTATATAATAGTTACATCCTAAATGTTTTTCATGGTGCTGCAGTCTTAATGCTATGTGATATTGAGTGCCTGTGATAGATAGTTTTCTTACCTATTCCCCTGTTTCAGACATTTGGGTTGTTTCCAAGATATTTACTTATATATAAATTATTCATGAAGATCTTCATGTGTTTTGATGGAGATTGTTTTTTCCTAAAAATTAAAAAAATATATTTTACTGATTTCTTTTTAGAGAGAAGAGAAGGGAAGGAGTAAGAGGGAGAGAAACATCAATGTGTGGTTGCCTCTCGTGCACCCCCAACTGGGGACCTGGCCTGCAACCCAGGCCTGTGCCCTGACTGGGAATCGAACTGGTGACCATTTGGTTTGCAGGCCAGTGCTCAATCCATTGAGCCACACCAGCCAGGGATTACGGAGATTGTTATAATAGAAATTTTATGAGTAAGAAATAGCCAGGATCATGGAGGTGGGAGAGGGTAGAAGGCGGATAAATGGTAATGGAAAAAAATACAAGTAAAGGACAAATTAAAAATATATAATAAAAGAAAAAAAGAAATACCCTAGGTCAACAGCACCAATATTTGTTGTGTGTGTGTGTTTTTTCCCTCGATCTTAAGGGGTACCCTTTACAATTTTTGCCCATCGAGTATGATGTTGGCAGTGGGTTTGTCATATATGGCCTTTATTATGTTTAGATATGATCCCTTTATTCCCACTTTGCTGAGATAATAAATAGGTGCCGGATTTTATCAGAAGCTTTTTTTGCATCTATTGATATGCTCCTGTGGTTTTCATCCTTCATTTTGTTTATGTGATGAATCACATTAATTGATTCGTGAATATTGTACTAGCATTGCATTCCCGAAATAAATCCCACTTGATCATGGTATATGATCTTCTCGATACATTCAGTTTGCTGATATTTTGCTGATGATTTTTAGCATCTGTGTTCATCAGAGATATTGGCCATAATTTTCTTTCTTTGCAGTATCCTTATCTGGTTTTGGAATTAGGATAATGCTGGCCTATGTGTGTGTGTGTGTGTGTGTGTTTCCAAAATGGATTTTAGAGAGAGAGGAAAGAAGAGAGAAAAACATCGGTTTGTTGTTCCACTCACCGGTTGATTCAGATGTGTGTCCTGACTGGGGCTTAAACTCATAGCCCTGGTGTGTTCGGACACTGCTCAGGTTAGCTGGGCTGCCTGGCCAGAGCTGTCTTGTGTGTCTTGTGATACAGCTAGTCAGTTTGTTTTCCAAGTTTTTGTGTGTTTTTTTTTAAGTGTTGTTAGCATTGTGAATGTTTTAGTTCTAACCCAGCCTTACTCATTGGATATTTTAATTTTTCAAGTTTAGTATTTGGAAATGGATAAAGTTTATGTGGGTGGGGAAATTGGAGGGCATTTTTTGTTTTGATCCCTGGTCTGGGAACGTGCCTGGGTTGCCGGTTCAGTTCCTGGGTTGCCGGTCAGGGTGTGCATGGGGGCAGCTGATCAGTGTTTCTCACATCAATCTTTTTCTCCCTCTCTTACTCCCTCCCTTCCCCTCTCTATAGATAAAGAAATAAAGTCTTTTAGAAAATTATTTTAAAAGATAGTTTCTTCACATCAGTAAGAAAAAGACAAAAACCTCAGAAAAATGAACAAAAAGTGAACAAAAAATTATGAAGAGGTATACTTAAATTGCTAATAAATCCATATACCTGTATGCTGTTTCTTCCCAACATAGTTCCCCAATAACTCTTCTCCCTTCTCTGTCATTTCTTAGACTCTTATTCCTAACTCCGCAGCCTCTTCTCTGAGGATTCTCCCTGTCTGTGGCTCTTGCCTGAGGCTTTTTTACTTTCCATTTGCCTTTTCCAATGTGTCCTATATATTTCACTGGGGGAGAGGGTAGCCCTCATTCCCAAATGCTGTATCAAGACAGTTGTCCTTTCTCTTTGTAAAAACTTTTCCTTTGAGGCTTATGCTGTCTGATTCTCCCACTCACTAAGGACATTGGCCCCTCATAGTCTCCCAGTGAACCCCAAGTCCTTCCACCATGTTGATGACCTCAGGTATTCAAACCAGAAGCCAGGGTCTCATCGTTGAATGTTTTCCCTAAACCCCACATCCAGTTAATGACCAAATCCCATCAAGTCTGCCTAATCTTTCTAATACATCCACTGATTTCTACTTGCTGCCTCTATTTTACTTCAGGGTCCTATTATTTTGGGCCTGATGTTACTGGAACAATCTGCTGTCTCCATTTGCTCATTAAGACATTATTTAAAATACTAGGTGTTGGAGCCCTGGCTGGTGTAGTTCAGTGGATTGAGCACGGGCCTGTGAACCAAGGGATTGAGGTTCGATTCCCAGTCAGGGCACATGCCTAGGTTGCAGGCCAGTTCCCAGCAGGGAATGCATGAGCAGCAACGATGCATTGATGTTTCTCTCCCTCTTTCCTTCCTCTCTCCTTCCCTTCCACCTCTAAAAAAGCATGAATAAATAAAATCTTAAAAAGAATACTAGCTGTTGGAGAAACAGTATGAACAGGACAGATGTGATTCCTGCTTTCTCAGATAAGTATGATGCAGAGTGAGGAGCAGAGAGGCCTGCAGGAACATGGAACAGGGCACCTTGCTCAGCTTGAGGGTGTAGGGGAGGCTTCCCCATGGAAGAAGCATCTCAGAGACCCGAAGGATAATTAGGATTCAGCCAGGAGAAGTTGGTGGCAGAGGTGGAAGAAAAATATTACGTATTAGTATGTGTGACTTAGATATTAGTATGTGTGACAGCCTACAGGTTGTGAGTATGGTGAGGCGGCACCTCCTGAGAACAGAGAGCCAAAATGGTAGGATGTAGAGATCTTAAAGGTGTGAGTACAGAGGGTTAAGCCATGAGTGATGGGTAGTGTGTAGACTTCTGGTGAGGGAAGGCTTTTTAAAGAGATTGGGTTTTATACTGAGGGCTATGTGGAGTTCTGAAACATTTTAAGGTGGTGACATTATACAGAATTCCAATTTAACAACGTCTCTAGGGCTTTCATGCGGCTGTAGTATAGAGAATGAGAATGGGTGGGCAGATTGGAGTATAGGGGTGCAGAAAAGCCCGGAGAACATGTAGAGCTGTGGAGAAATGCTAGCAAGAAGGCAGTGGCTTCATGTGGAATGAAGGGGATTGGACAGATTCAAGAGAACACCAAGAAGTAGAATTGGCAAGGTATGAAAGTGGGTTTGGACTGTAGTGGGAAAGGAGTGGGGGGCAGAGGTGTTGTCATCAAGGTTGATGCTCATATTTCAGGCTTAAAAATTGGCTGTAGATTCCAGGAGGCACAGCAGGCTTGAAGGTGGCAGGTGATGGGCCCTTAAGGACAAGTTGAGTTTGAGGTGCCTGCGGAAAATCCACGTGGAGCTTTCCACCAGGCAGTTGAATATAGAAGTTCCGAGTACAGAAGTAGAAACTGAAGTTATGGTTGGATGGCATCACCCCAGGTTCAGCAAATAAATAACCGACAAAGGACTGGTATCCAGATGATTTAAAGATTTTCTTCAAGCCCTGGCTGGTGTGGCTCAGTTGGTTGGGTATCCTGCAAGGCGAAGGGTTGCTGATTCGATTCCTGATCGGGTCATGTGCCTGCCTGGATTGCTGGTTCAGTTCCTGGTCAGGATGTATATGGGGGCAGCTGATCAGTGTTTCTCAATGCTTTCCTCCCTCTCTTTCTCCCTCCCTTCTCTCTCTGGATAAATAAGTAAAATCATTTAAAAAATGATTAAAAAACAGCCACTTTCTTTCTTCACATCAGTAAGAAAAAGACAAAAACCTCATAGAAAAATGAATAAAAATTATGAAAACGCATACTTAAATTGCTAATTAACATAGATAAATGTCTCAAAAATAGATAAAAACCTAATCTCAGTCGTAATGAAGGAAATGCAAATGTATACCATTTCATAGCCTTCAAATTGAGAACAGTTTAAGTATGGCAACACCAACAGGCTTGCGGAGCAACCAGCTCATGCTGTTGGTGGAAGAGCGGACTGGGATGGGCCCTTTAGGAAAAAATGTGACATGATCTAGCAGAGTTGGCAAAGTGCGTATCATAGAGCCCAGTAATTTTCCTCTTTAGCAGAAACTACAGAGAAACCCTCGTGCATGTACACCAGAATGTTAAAAAGCACACTAGCTAAAAAATGGAAAAATATCAGTGACTACCGATAGAAAATGATAGATGAGTGGAGAAAGCAGTGCAAATACATGAATTAGAGCTAAATGTGTCACCATGGTTAACTCTCACAAACAGATGTGTATAGTGTGATACCATTAATATTAAGTTTAAAGGCATGTAAGTCAATGCTGTACGTTGGTTTTTCTTTGTGTGCGCATATTCGTAAAGAAATTAGTGAGAATGGTAAGTTCACGATCGTGTTTACCTCTGAGGGAGTTTTGTTAGGAAGAAGTTTTAACTGTTTTGTATATTTTATTTCTTAAACTGGGTGGAGGAGTCAGGGGGTGTTTTCTTTTTAACACTCTGCACCCTGTTGGTATTTGAACTATTTAATTATGTTAAAAGCTCAAATGGCATCTAGTAGGTGCTTAGTAAACATGCTTATTATGGGTTGGTTCTTCGTCTCTGGTTTGGGCTATTTATTTTTTCTTTAAGTGTTTAAAAAGCAAAAGAATGAATATGTATGACTTTCACTGGCCCAAATATGACATTAAAGTATGAGCTGACCTTTGAATGTTGAGATCAAGAATCTGTTTTTCATATTGACCCCATCTGCCTTCTCCTACCTGGTTAAATGCTGACAGATGATCTCCCTCCACCATTAAACTGCTGGAGATCTGAGTCTGCCTCCTTTCCCTGCTGGTAACCCAGGCATTCCATCTCTGTCCAGGTCCCTGTCCTTCGGATGGTGGAAGGTGACACCATCTATGATTACTGCTGGTATTCTCTGATGTCTTCATCCCAGCCAGATACTTCCTAGTAAGTGATGGCCTCTGCCTCCCCTACTACCCCCAGCAGTTTCAAGGGGACCCTCTACTGAGAGAGAGTCCAGGGCTGCCTAGGGATTTCGGTGCCCCTAGGAAAGCTTGGGGCACCCTTCAGATGTGAGCTGAGAGGGCTGGTCAATTGGCTTCCTCCCCTTTGACAGCACCGAAGTCTCAGTATCCTTGTTTCTCTCAGTGTGGCCAGCAGCAGCCGGGAGAACCCAATTCACATCTGGGATGCATTCACTGGAGAGCTTCGGGCTTCCTTTCGTGCCTACAACCACTTGGTAGGAACCTCCGTCCAGCCACAGGCCCATCCTGGCCCAGCTTTCCTTCCTTCAGGACAGCTAAGGTTTTACTAGGCCTGTTTTCAGCTCTTTCCTCTCTCCAGGATGAGCTGACAGCAGCCCACTCGCTTTGCTTCTCCCCGGATGGCTCCCAGCTCTTCTGTGGCTTCAACCGGACTGTGCGTGTCTTTTCCACAGCCCGGCCTGGCCGTGACTGTGAGGTCCGAGCTACGTTTGGTAAGCATCTGTGCTTTTAAGAGAGGAAGAAAGAAAAGGTCACTGCCATGTGTAGAGGGGACTTGTGTGAGCCAGGGGACCACATGTGGGGGAGGGTCACATCCTCCTCTGTACAGTCTTGGGAGACCAGTAGTGCCTAGTGTGCAGAGGAGAAAACAGACTCAGGGAGATGTAACTTTTCCCAAGGCCAGCCTGCTGGGTAAAGAGCTAGTTTACTCCAAGCCTAGTCCCTGTCAGCTGTGTACCTTTTGGTCTCCAAAATCTTAGTATCTTTAGGAAGTAGTAGGTGAATCTGATTCTATTTTCCTATAAGCCTTCAGCTTTCCATTCCTGCCAAGAAAGGTAGATTTGAGAGGGAAAAAGCAGGTCTTAGGCATGTAAATTCTTTGAGGGATAGAAGGATCTGGGGAGTGTTAGAGGTCTTCATGTTCCTTGTAACAAATGGGGCAGGGGAGACATTGAATCCTGGGACAAGAGACAGAGGTATACCTCTGATTAGCCTCATTAATGTCAGGTGCTGTTGCCCCTCCCCCACTTCGTTCCTTCTCTTTCTAGCAAAAAAGCAGGGCCAGAGTGGCATCATCTCCTGCATCTCCTTCAGCCCAACCCAGCCCCTCTATGCCTGTGGCTCTTATGGCTGTTCCTTGGGTCTGTACGCCTGGGATGATGGCTCCCCTCTTGCCTTGCTGGGAGGCCACAAAGGGGGCATCACCCACCTCTGCTTTCACCCTGATGGCAATCGCTTCTTTTCAGGAGCCCGAAAGGTAGGAGTCATGTCCTAAGCTCCCAAAGGGTAGTCGTCAGGAGTGGGGACGTAATCTGACACATGGGGGTTAGACATGGGAAAAAACTCAACCCAAGCTAAAGGAGCGCCTGTAAACCTTGAGGGAAGTGGGGATGTCTGGGGGGTTAGGGGTAGAGAAGGGAGGACTCCAGGCCCTTGCCCTGTGTCTTCAGGATTCTGAGCTTCTATGCTGGGATCTCCGGCAGCCTGGTCATCCACTGTGGACCCTGAGTCGTGAGGTGACCACAAATCAGCGCATCTACTTTGACCTGGACTCGTGAGTGACCGTGGGTCCTTCCTGCCTAGGGCCCAAGTGCCTACAGGGATGCCCAGCTGTAACCCAGGTCCCAGCCTCTGGGTATGAGGAATTCCTGCCCCAGAGGCTGGGCAAGGAATTCCTGACTCCATGCCAGCAAGCCTCTGCTCTCTCCCCCAGGACTGGGCAATTCCTTGTGAGCGGCAGTACTAGCGGGGCTGTCTCTGTGTGGGACACTGGCGGGGCTGGGCATGAGAGGAAGCCGGAGCCAGTGCTGAGTTTTTTGCCCCAGAAGGACTGCACCAATGGAGTGAGGTTATCTGTTAATTCCACAGATCTTGGGGCTCGGGTTGGAGAGGGCAGTGGATTGCTGAGGGAGCAAGCATCCTTTCTCAGGGTGTTGACCGACCCTGCCCGTTTCTCCTTCCAGCTTGCACCCTAGCCTGCCTCTGCTGGCCACTGCTTCTGGTCAGCGTGTGTTTCCGGAGCCTACAGAGAGTGGAGACGAGGGGGAGCAGGAGATAGACCTTCCCCTGCTCTCTATGCGCCACATCCACCTTGAATGTCAGCTTCAGCTCTGGTGGTGTGGGGGGACCCCAGACACCAGTATCCCTGATACTCACCAGGGTGAGAAGGGACAGGGAGGGACAAAGGGAGGTGGAGGTGAGTTTATATAAAAACATTTTATATGATACTAGAGTCTTTGTGTTTGTTTGGGGAGGCAAATGATGGAGAGGGTGATTGGGGAGGGGTATTAGTGGGCTCCCTTGTCCAGCAGCAGTGGGGACTGGCATACTGTTCCTGAAACCAGGGTTGAGAGGTGGGACTAGGCAGAAACCAATGGGACTACTGAGCTTGGTGTGAAGTCGAGTGGGGGTGGGGCTTCATACCAAGGACTGGTTGGTTGCTAGGCAACTTGGTAAACTGAAGGGGGGAACCTGTTTGAAATCTCACTCCCAAGGTGGGTGGCAGGGGTCGAAGTGATCGTGGTAGGAGTGGTAGGAGCTGTGTGTCAGACTGTGCAGACAGTGGCAGACGAGACACCTGCTCTCTGGCTCAACACTGTTTACCATCATCAAGCAGCAGAGAGACCATTACTCAGCTCTGGGGGAGGGGAGCAGAAGCACCCCTCTTCCCGACCCTGGACTCCCTCAGGAGGCAGGTGACTTAGTAGCCAGAGTCAAGGACACACTTTAAAAGACTAAAGGGGTTTAAAGACACAGACATCACAGTCTGTATTCCCAATTAGATACAGGACAAGGGCGAGTCTTTGATACAGCACTCCTCACTGGTGTTGTTTCTCCATTTATCTGCTCTTTGGGGGTGGCGGGGGAGTATGTTATTTCCAGCTGCAGCTCCTCCCCCCGCACACACCTTGCCAAACCCTGTGAAGGGGAGTGCTGAAGAGATACTGTCAGCAGGGGATTTGCTTTTGGACCTCAGAATGGAAGGGAAGGGACTGGAGGCCTGTGACAGCTTAACAGGGGAGAGGAATGTCACCTCTGCCCAGAGGTGCTGAAAGCTAGGGTTCTTACACCCAGAAAAGGCATGCCCCTCCCTTCCCCAAGGATAATTGGAAACAGCCCTTACAGCTGAATGTGGGTTTGGGGTTGTAGGTACTCCCTTTCCTCTCTCAGCCTCATTTCTCCCCATAACCATCAAAGAAGGGCCCAAGTTTACCCCCTAATCTCTTGCTTTTCACCCAACCCTAGATAACAGTAAAGGATACAGGAGAAGACTGGCAATGAGTGGGGAGTTCAGTAACCTGGGTTTGCTTTCTGGCATTATCCTAGACACTCTATGACCTTGGGCAAGTCCCGGGACCCCCCTGAGCCTCAGTTTCTTTTTCACTTCGATGGGGATCCTTTAGCTCGGCCCCCCTCCCACCTCACAGGTGGTCGTGATGATCACTCAGCGCACTTGGTGAAGTGCGAAGCCTTCAAGGTTATCATTCTCTACAGACCGCTCGGGAGCAGCGGTGTTGTTTTGGGATGCAGGAGGCGGAGGCTGCGGGAGCGAAAGGGGCTGGGTTCCTGGGGTGGAGAAGAGACGAACCTTTCTGGATCTGAGACGCAGATTCCTAGCGCTCGGGAGACGCGAGGGCTGGAGGGCAGACGGGCAGAAACTAAGCCTGAGACGGGAGTCGCAAAGACAAAGGGGGCGTGAGAGACCGCGCCAGGGAGCAAGGCGGCGGGAGGTGCGCCGGGCGAGGGAGGTGTGGGGGCGTGGGCTGCGGGATCCTGCCGCCCGCTCCCTCTCGAGCTCCAGCTCCGGTTTTTCCCTCCGCCATCCTCTCCCCCTCCCCGCCTCTCCTTTAACTCCCCCTCCCGGGCTCGGGACTGGTTTCCTCCCTTAGCCCGCTGCCCTCAATCCCGGCGAGGCTGGGGCTCCGGTTTGGCGCCCCCTTTTTCGCTCCCTTGTCCGGTGCTCCATGCCACCTCCGCCGGGTCCCTGGCTCCTTCAGTCCACGATTTAGGCCCGCTCACTAATCCCGAGGTGCTGAGCCTGGGCTGGGACGTAGGAAGCCTGCAGACTGCCCCTAGAAGGGCTCCTGAGGGCTGAGCGCTCCAGCGCGGGGCACAGGCAGAGCAGGAAGCAGGTCCGCGTGCGAGCGGGGGGTGTCAGCCACCCGGGAGGTCGGGGCAGAAAAGCCAGACAGCTAAGGCAGTCACCCCAGGGGGTGAGCGACTTTAGGGGAGTTGGTGCCCCGCCCCCCAGGCCTTGGCGGGGTCATGGGGGCCCCCCAATTTAGGCCGGGGGGTGTACGAGTCGGGGCCCTGCTGCTGCTCGGTTTTGGGGGGCTGGTGTCTGGGCTCAGCCTGGAGCCTGTCTACTGGAATTCGGCGAATAAGAGGTGAGCGATCCGGGCTGGGGAGACCCTACACCCTCCCAGTAGGAGTATGGAAGGTTTGGGGACTCGGGGGTTGAGTTCGCTAAGCTAGGAGGAGGCTGGAGGGAGGTAGCTAGTGCTCTGCCGGCAGCTGATGGGTTACTAGACAGAGGTGATCTTGGGAGCCAGATTCCTGGGTCGCAAACAGAGCTAAATGTGGGTGGTGATATCCAGGTGTTGGGAGTTTGAAGGACCCCAAAGGGCAAGGATCTGAAAGTTCACGGGGAGCCGGGAGGGCAGTGGAGTAGTTATGGGGGTTTGTGGGAGACTTGCATGGTGTTGGGGGCTGGGCTTGGAGGGAGCCTGGTTAGTGTCAGCTCTCAGGAGAGCAGCTGAGTAGGTGCTGCTGAAGCGTTGAAGGGAAAGGCAGGGTGCCTCCCGCCCCAGAAGGGACTCTGGTGGAGATGGGAAGGAAGGGGGCTCAGTTTGGGGACAACTCCCCCAAGGCTTCTTGACTCTTCACACAGTCTGTTTCCCAACTCTTGCACACAGCCCTTGGTGGAACAGTTTCCCAACCAGATGATAGTCCTCCATTTATGGCTTGGGGACTTCTTTCTGCAAGAAGCCTGGAGCCCCATAAAGCCCTTCTTTTGCCCTCTTGCATCTGGAGTCCCAAGAACTCAGTTGCCCCCTCCCCCATCTTTGCTGCAGACTCTCCCATTAGGCCCTCTGTTCTGTGGCATGCTTGCTTTGCTCCAAAAAAAGGCCAGGGGTCAGATGAAACGTCAAGCCACAGAGGGAAGGACAGAACCCTTCTGGGAGGTCATCTGGGACCCTTGCCTCCATGCAGATCTCATTCCCCATTAGCAAAAGAGTTCTGTGTTTTGAAAAGTTCCTACCTCCCTGCAGGGGCTGTGTGGAGCCCTGGGAAGAGGGTGGACTTTGGAGCTCATCAAATCCTAAAGTCTTAATCTAAGCTCAGTGCTTTGAGCTGTGTGGCCTAGGGCACGTTACTTGACCTTTCTGATTTGGTATCCTCAATCCTTACAGCTTTTACGAGGATTCGAGGTAAGATGTTGGAACATATGTATTTATGAAAGGAACACTAGGATTATTGCTCTTCCTCTGTGTACTTCACAGCCTCCCTCACATGCCCTGTTCTGGTCTCCCTCCCATATCTCTGTGGGTATAATCTCAACTGTCTTTTCTCTACTCAGTCTCCTATCCACCAACTCCCAGCTGCAGTTTATCTGGTACAGTTTGAGGACATTAGGCTTATTCTACTAGAGTGGAGGAAAGGGAATTGGGGTGTTCTGGAGGCTCTTTGGAGGCGGGGTGGGAGAGAGTGGGTCATTTGAGAATCTCAGAAGATACAGACAGAGCAGCAGTCTCCTGGGATCCAGTTCTGAGACCCTGTCTGCCATTCATGCAGAGAGAGGTGCTTCAGTCTTTGGCAGGTATCAGCTGTGCTGGGCCAGTGGATGGCTGAGCAGAGGGAGATGGGGGCTTGTGTTGGCTGTGGTTAGAAAAGTCAACTCCTTCAATTTCATAGCAATGGGGCACTTTCAATAGAGTCTGAGACCTGGGGGTTGGGGGGGACAAGATGTGCCAAGTAAGGAAATGTTGGGCAGCTGGCCCCCAGACCCTGGTTCCTATTAGCCCCATTTAGGGCCATTGCCAGACCAAGCATTTGCCTCCTGTCACATTGCCTGGTTAACTTGGGGCATTGGGCTGGATCACACCCCCCCCTGCCCCCCAACCTTTGCCCTGAAATCTCTGAAATTTGGTGGTGGCCTGGGGGAGGGGAGGCTCTGCCCCCATGGTTGCCTGCCAAGGAATAGTGAAATCACCTGGGAGGGGTGGGCTGTGTGGTTCCAGAGAGGCCAGCTCCTTGGTAACTGGCATCCTGTTGCCAAGGCAACAGAGCTGATGATGAAGGGAGAGATGGCAGTGTGCATGTGGTGAGGGCAGGCTGAAGAGTGCATTTGGGCACACCAAGGGGCAGGAGACCTCTGAGCCCGGCTTCCTGCTGCTTCCAGCGTGAGCTTACAGAGTCCTTAGTGCCTGCTCTATCAGAATAGACTTTTCAGTCAGACAAAGGCTGTTCTGCAGGGATGTGGGATGAGGGAAGTGAAGCTCTGGGGGCCAGACCTCTGACACTTCTCCCCCTTGTTCACCTTGACCTCCTCGTAGGTTCCAGGCAGAGGGTGGTTACGTGCTCTACCCTCAGATTGGGGACCGGCTAGATCTGCTTTGTCCCCGGGCCCGGCCTCCTGGCCCCCACTCCTCTCCTAATTATGAGTTCTACAAGCTGTATCTGGTAGGGGGTGCCCAGGGCCAGCGCTGTGAGGCACCCCCTGCCCCAAACCTTCTTCTCACTTGTGACCGGCCAGACCTGGATCTCCGCTTCACCATCAAGTTCCAGGAGTATAGCCCTAATCTTTGGGGTCACGAGTTCCGCTCGCACCATGATTACTACATAATTGGTAATGTTGGGCAGAGGGCAGGTTGAGTGGGGAAGTGCTCCTGGGATGGAGGGCGGATGAAGGAGGGGCCCCCAGAGGCAAGAGACATCCCTTATACCCTCGGGTGGTGTTGGGGCCAGGGCATGGAGACAGGGTTGAGGCTAGACTTTGGGGTGCCAACTTCTCCCTCTGGCTTTTTTCTCCCAGCCACATCAGATGGGACCCGGGAAGGCCTGGAGAGCTTGCAGGGTGGTGTGTGCCTTACCCGAGGCATGAAGGTTCTTCTCCGAGTGGGACAAAGTGAGTGGGGTTTGGGCGCATCTCTTAGAAGCCAAGGGAGGTTGGGGCAGTACCATCAAGGTCAGGGGGCCACTGTCTCAGCTGCTTTCTCCTGGGTCTTCCCTACCTCCAGGTCCCAGAGGAGGGGCTGCCCCCCGAAAGCCTGTGTCTGAAATGCCCATGGAAAGAGACCAAGGGGCAGCCCACAGCCTAGAGCCTGGGAAGGAGAGTATGCCAGGTAGGAACCAGGGGTTCAGCCTCTTCCCTTCCCCAGCCTTCTCTGCTCTTGGATCCCAGCTGCCTTGCCTTCGCCCTCTCCCTCCCTCTTTAGTTTTTTTTTTTTTTTTTTTTTTTTTTATGGGGTTGGGGGGATGATACAGGAAAGAGGAGAAAAGAGGATGGGAGGGTGGGAGGGAAATGGAAGCCAAATGAGGAAAAGACTCAATTAGAACTAATTAGCCAAGTCAGCGCTTCAATCAGTGCTGTCAGAGAAGTGCGGGGTGGGGGGACTCTTTGGCACAGAGCTGAAGGGCTGGACACACCTGGATTCTGAGCTGGGCTTAGAGGGGTGGAAGGGAGGTGGGGTCCCCAAGGGTCCTGGGCACTGCTGAGGAAGCCCATGGGGACCCCCAAAGCTGGCTGTTCAGATGCCTAGGTGGCTCCTTCAGCCCCTCCCCCTCTTTCCTCCTTCACCCCTTCCCTGCCAGGTGACCCCACCAGCAATGCAACCTCCCGGGGTGCTGAAGGCCCCCTGCCCCCTCCCAGCATGCCCGCAGTAGCCGGGGCAGCAGGGGGGCTGGTGCTGCTCTTGCTGGGCGTGGCAGGGGCTGGGGGTGCCATGTGTTGGCGGAGACGGCGGGCCAAGCCTTCGGAGAGTCGCCACCCTGGTCCTGGCTCCTTTGGGAGGGGAGGGTCTCTGGGTCTTGGGGGTGGAGGTGGGATGGGACCTAGGGAGACTGACCCTGGGGAACTAGGGATAGCCCTTCGGGGCAGTGGGGCTGCAGACCCCCCCTTCTGTCCCCACTATGAGAAGGTGAGCGGTGACTATGGGCATCCTGTGTACATCGTACAGGACGGGCCTCCCCAGAGCCCTCCAAACATCTACTACAAAGTATGAGGGCTCTCTCACCTGGCTCTCTTGGATCCAGCCCTTCTTGTGGTGGTCCTCCAGTGTAATTTGTAGTTGGAGGGACACTTCTAGCATCCCCTTGGCCCCCTTGGCCCCCTTTGCCCCACCAGTTTCTTTGCCCCTCCTGGCTGTTACCCTCTCCTCTACTTGTAGCATTCCTTAAGATTTTCACCGAACCATTTCCTGCCCTGTGGTTGGCCATGCGTGCCCCTCTCTGTGGTCCTGGGTCCTATTCCCTTGGGAATGAGGCAGAGACTCAGCCACCTCTTCTGACTGTGACCCAGGGATCCTTGCTCCCCTCACCCACTTGAGAGCTAGGGGCGGGAACAGTCTGTCTTTTGCTTGGCACTTCTTTCCTTCTGCCTCTCACTGTTTTTCTCTTCTCTTCTCTCTCTCATTCTCTTTCTCTCTTCTGTCTCTAGGTCTGTTCCTCTTCCCTAGCATCCTCCTCCCTACATCTCCTTTTATCCTCTTGGCTTCTTACCCTGTGCCTCCCCCATCTCCTGGGTGGGGACATCAAAGCTCTTCTCTCAGCTCCCTCTTCTGACCTCTTATCAACTACTCCCCTGAGTCTGCCAAAAATGGGGGCCTTATGGGAAAGGCTCTGGCTCTCCACTCCAGCTCAGGGCATGGGCAGCAGGGCCACCTTCTCTGCCCTGCCCCAGGCCTCTACGTACTTACTCCAGCCATTTGGGGTGGTTGGGTCATGACAGCTACCATGAGAAGTGTCCTGTTTTGTCCAGTGGCCAATAGCAAGATACGAACCAGTTGGGACACATATGGACTTGGTCTGATGCCGAATGGGTCACTTGGGACAGGAAGTGGCTTGCTCCAGATAAGAAGTCACCAGGTCTGGACAGAAGTGGCCTGGGAAGTGGCAGAAGCAGTACAGCAGGAACTGGAAGTGCCTTCATCCAGGACAGGAAGTAGTACTTCTGAAACAGGAAGTGGTCTGGCTGGAACTCAAGTGACTTAGTCTGGGGTTTTGGGGGGAGGGCAGTGGATGGTTCTTACTCTGTGGAAGAGGGTGGCGGGGCAGGAAGAGCTTCCTATTTCCGGAGGAAGCTGGAACTTACCGACTGTAAGAAGATTGGATGGACTGAGGAGGATTTTCCTAGTATTCAGTGGCACTTCCCAGGACCCTCCTTCCTTTGTTCTCTGTGCTGCTTTTAAGACAGCTAAGATGACTGCCATCTGCTGTGGCAGGTCCAATTTGTCTTGTTCTTCTTCCCTTTCCATATTCCAATATAAGCTCTGTTATTCAATAGGACTACCCCATGTGTCGTCCCCCAGTATCCCAGATGGCTATCTTGTTAATCACATCCTCCATTTCCTATTCTCTTCAAATTCAACACAGCTCCCTTCTTAGTGACCAAAATGGTGGCCCACTGACTGGTTTAGGTGACAGTGGCACTTAGCAACTGCCAACTGTTTCCATAGTTACAACCTTATACCTTTTCCTGCCCTCTAGTACACAACTGGATGTTGCCTCAGTTTCCTCCCAGCTCACTTTCATTAAACCAGAGCTGCCCTTGGGCACCAAGTTGGCCACCTCAATCACCACCAGCCACATAGTTGCTTAGTACACCAGAGGTCAAGTCATCTCTCTGGTGTAGTTCCCAGCTTTCTCAGCTCCTTCCTGATTTTTCTAATTGCTCCATCCAGGGAACGAACAGGAAGTTGCTATTGCCATGGGGGAGGTGGCAGGGTGTGGCTGTCACCTCAATAGTTTTACTGTAAAAGGGAAATTTGAAGAACAAAAACCAAAAAAAGAATAAAAAACTTAAAAAGTTAATGAGAAGGCTGGAGAATGACTGGACACGAATTGGGAAGAACTGGTGGATAGAATGGCTTTCAAGCTGAGGGTTGGATTGAATGAAACCAAAGGGAGGGATGATAGTGAGAAGGTTGGGTTGGAAGGGTGAGGTGGGCAGTGCCTTGGGGGAGGGGGCAATGTGCTGAGTGAGAAGGCCATGGAAGGCCTTCTCTGGCAGGCAGAGAGGAACCCAAGCAGGAGGGACAGTTGCTAATACATCCAATGGGAATGTATGTGAATGTAAGTTCACACGTGGGGAAAGCCTGAGTGTCCATTGCTAAAAAGCACTGGAGACAAGGCAAATCATAGAAACAAAGTAGAAAAAAACAGTCTATTCACCATCTCTGCCTAAGACACCTCTGACTGGGTGTTTTACTTTGAGGAGAAGAGGTGTGGCTGCCCAGAAGACTAAAGCTCCTCTCCTGGCTCCCTGTACGCACAACCTAGGCTCTTTTCCCTTAAAGAACCAAGGTGCCCAACCCCCGAGACCCAGCTCCATTCTCCAACCACAAAAGCAGCCTGTCAGGAGCATCATCAGGGGCATCGTTGGAGCTGGTTGGCAGGGGTCACAACCTCTGCCCTACCCGCCCCTCTCCTGACTCTACATTCTCTCCTGCTGTCTCCCATCTGCCTGGAGGTCAAGGGGTCCTCCTGCCCCTCCTCTGTCCAGTAGGTCCCCTGCTCCTTCCCCTGTCTGAGTGAGATGCCTGGATCCTGAGAGGTGCAGGCACTATAGGAAGGAGGTTGAAAACTGGGAGGCCAGGTGCTGGGCTGTCTAGAATGTACTCTTGCCTTCTAAGCCCTCATTGCAGCTGCCCAAGGTGGGGAGGCTTGAGGGGCGGTGGAAGGGCTGGTCCCTTGCCCCTTAGTGGGGGTTTGTTGTCATAGCAACATCCCCTTCTTCACACAATGGGAAGCCCCCCTCAGCTTCCCTTGTGGATGAAGCCGACAGCCCCATCGCTGGCTATCAGCCTCAGGGACTTGGCAACCGTCACTATAGCAACCCAGAGCCCAGCAACAGGGCCCAGTGAGAAAGGGAGGGGTCCAAGACTCGGGCAGGGCTGTGTGTGAGAGGGGACAAGGCAGCTGAGGGAGACTCCCCCTATACACACATCTAGAGACATAGGTGGAGACAAGAAGAAAGAGAGTGGGGGGTAAACATTCTCCGTGACAAACACCTCACCAAAGTGAAGACATCATAACATGCTGAGAGACAGGAAGACACCTGGGGACAGAAGCACAGCTGGGGAGAGAAACAGTGAATTCTACATAGCACCCTGGGATACACCCCCTCGGAGCACTGGTATCTGTAGACCCCCCCCCAACATTAACAACACAAGACATGGGATTCCATGCATGTAGTGACTTTGTATCTTTAGAGCTATTTGAAAGTGCTGGTGATTCTCATATAGAACAACCCATGCCATCCTATTCACTTTCTGAGGATAAATACATGAAGACATTCCTACAGTAACAAAACAAAGTGAATAGAAAGGCAAGAAGATATTCATTTGTTGGTTCTTAGGTTCACTCATTCACTTAACATCATATTAAGTGTCTATTTTGTTTCAAGTACTGAATAAGGAAAGTCCCTGCTTTCATGAAGTCCACATTTTGGTGGGGAACAACATAATAGAATTTCTGGTGATGATAAATAATGTAAACAAAACAGAGTAACAGGCTGAAGAGGATGAAGAGTAACAAGGAGATGCTTTACATTAGGTCAGGAAGGTCTCTGGAGAGGTGACATTTAATGAAGACCCTGAAATATGTGGAGTAATCCATGCAATATGAGGAAGGGCTACCCAACAGAGGGAGAAGTGCAAAGCACTGAGGTGAAATCTCCACATGTTTGGAAATAGCTAGAAGGGATGGATCACAACTTCAGGTACAACCCGGGCGTGTCCTGTTCTTTCCCCTGCCTGTAGGCCACTTAGGGTCTAGAATCCACATTTAGGGAGTTGATCTCACTCAATCTTCTATCCCCCCCCCTTTGTTTCCCATGTATATGCAAGATGTATTTTCTTCAACTAAATTTTAAGTTCTGGGGGGGCAGGGAAGGTGATCTGAACTTGGGAGTTGTGGTATGGCTGCTGGTGCAGAATCAGAGTTGGCAGGTACAACGGAAGTATAGAAACTGAGAGGCCTGGGGACCACAGAAGCAAAAGTTGCCCCCATCCTAACATCACAGGATTGAGGCTGTCCTGGGGGCTGTGCTGCATACAGAAGCACAGATTTGCCATCCTTCCAAAACACAAGCAGGTTATAAATGAGGTTGAGGTGTTTGTGTTTGTGTATGTGAATTATGTTGGGGGTTTTAAGAATAGAGCAAAGAGTTGCAGTGGGAATTTCTGATGGGGAATTATTTATATAAGTAGAATTTCAGTGAGAATTAAAAATGAAGTGTCCTAAGGGGCAACATGGGCAATCACAAAAGTGGGGTACCCCCTCCTCCAGGGAGAGTTTCTGGATCTGTAGGCAGAGTGGGAGAAATGTTGCAGGGCAGTTTGAAGGCTGGGGCTGGCTGAGATAGACTCAGAGAATTGGATGGAGGTAGGAAAAAGGATCCAGTATAAATGGGAGTCAAAGTTAGGCAGAAGTGAAGTTTGGAAGGTAGCAAGGAAAGTGAAGTCCTGAAGGGAGTTCTGTGGGGACCAGGTTCCAGGTACCCCTGCTTCTCACAGGGAATTGAAGCATTTGGTGTCCTGGTCCTTCCACTTCCCCCAACTGCCATCAGAAACTTAGGCATCAGCTCCCTCCAACCCCAGAGGATGGTGGTGGTGGGGGTGAGATCGAGCAGCCTCTCAGGGGGCAGCAGCTGGTGAGTGGGGAGGAATCTGTGTGCTCAGCAAACAGCAGCCTCAGTGCCCAGTGGCTGCCTCCTCCCTCATCAATCAGCCCTAGCCAAATGTCCTTGCATTCCCACCACCCCAAGGGGACTGGGGCTGGGCCAGGGTCCCCAGGGGACTGAGGTGGGGATGGGTGGGGGGAGGTGGGGGTGGTGCTTGGCTTCTCATCTCTTGGCCTCTATGCTCTCTTTTCCTGGAAGCTCTCGGCTCTTCCTGTCATGGAATGACTCTCTCCTGGCTCCTACCCACATGAGAGCATCAGCTACAAATCACCTGTGGGGGTCTGCTGGGGGGTGGTTAAGGGAGAAGAGGGATGAGTCAGGGATGAAGAGGAATGTTTTCTGGTTCTCACGGGACTGTCCCAGGGCACAGTCAGCAGGGAGGCTGTTGGCACAGAGGCCGTGTCCCCACAGCTAGCCTCTCCATCCCTGACAGGCTCTGCACAGCAGGCTTCGATCTCAACCTCCTGAATGTCCTCTCCTCCCACCTTTTCCTTGCCCCCAGCCCTCAATCCTAGCTTCCCACCAAGATCCAGAGGTCTGGCCCCCAGCTCACCTCAAATCTGTTGCTCCCCATCAGGGACTGGGGCATCCAGACCTTAGCCTCGGGCTCACTCTCCCCCTCCTTAGCCCTTGCTCCCCTCAGGGACCCAGGCGTCCTGCCCACTCCCCTCACCATAACAACCATTCTTTTGGAGTTGCTTAAGACTTTAATATCATTTCATTAAGTCAGCTAGTTCAGAGAAGATTGGGGGGCACAAAGAGACTGGGGTGGGCAAAAGAGGGCCAGGGTAGGGGGGAAGCAAGGGAAGAGCTCCCCTCGCTCCGTGGAGATGGCTCTGAAAAATCAAATATTGACTGTGAGAGAACAGAACTTATTAAAGCTGGGACAGGGGTGTGTTTGGGGAGCTGTGGGAATGGCCGGATGCCTGGGTTCTGAGGGTAATGAAGGTTCTGGGAGGAGGGAGAAGCCTGAGGTGGGGAGGATGCAGTAAGACTGAGAGTCTTCCTGATACAACTCTTCTACCCCTTTTCTTTGGAAAGTACTGAGTCTTTGCTACCCAGGCTGTTTCTCAGCTGTCCCCTAGAGCCCCTGGGGAGACCCCCATCACAGCTGTGGTTGGCCCCACTTCATCACTTCCCCCTATCTCCACCTCTGTTAATGAGCTTCAGCAGCGTTTAATCGGATTGAACAGTAATTAGCAAAGCGAGATGTTTGATTACCTGTTTAGCATAATGTAGAGGCCTGAGATCCCTAGGCACAACCAAGTTGGAGTCAGAAAAGAAATGAAGTCTACATGACATTCCTTACCTTGAGGGAGCCATGAGCCCCGACTGTAAGACACCCTACCCCAGGCCTTCCCCCAAATCTTCACTCCTTTGGGACTTCTCCCTGGGGGATCTAACCGATTATGTTAACTCTCTCTGCCACCCGCTGCCTATCCGATTAGAGGGTCACCCCCTTATGCTTGCTGTGCAGCTGGTTTTAGTGTGGCAGGACCCCTCTCTCTCTCTTTTATGTTATTTATTTATTTTTAGAGAAAGGGGAAGGGAAGGAGAAAGAGTGGGAGAGAAATATCAATGTGTGGTTGCCTCTCATGCGTCCCCTACTGAGGACCTGGCCTGCAACCCAGGCATGTGCCCTGACTGGGAATCGAACCAGTGACCCTTTGCTTCACAGGCCCGTGCTCAATCCATTGAGCTATACCAGCCAGGGCAGGACCCCTCTCTTTTAATCCTTGCTCTCAAGGAGTTTGGGCTGGGTAGTAGGTCACAAATCAGAGCCCAGAGACCCACCTTAAAAGTAATGGTTGGGGCATGCCAAGGACAGGGTCTGTTAATCCTGGAAATAAAGATAGGGTAGGTGGGATGGTGAAGTCAGGGTTGGGTCTGGGTCTGGGTTAATCCGCTGGCTCTTCAGGAGTATCAGAGACTGCCACGCCTCTCAGTGCCGGACTGACATAATGCGACCTGTCAGATGTGAACACCCACCAGGGAAAATGCATCTCAGCTTCCTTCTCCTCCTCCAGAAAAAAAAAAAAAAGTTATCAGTTTAGTTCCTCATGGAAATGCAATCAGCGGGCTCGCTGCTGGCTTTGTCTTAATTAGGCACTATTTTTTAAAAACGATTTTATTTACTTTTAGAGAGAGGGGAAGGGAGGGAGCAAGAAAGGGAGAAAAATATTCAGTTGTCTCTCACATCCCCTCAACTGCGGACCTAACCAGCAACCCAGGTATGTGCCCTGACTGGGTCTGGAACCACCCACTTTTCAGTTCGCAGGCTGGCGTTCAGTCCCCTAAGCCACACCAGCCAGGGGTTAATTAGGAACTACTGATGGAAATAGGAGGCTTCCTCCCGGCATCTCCTTGGTCTCCCTGAAGCTTCTTCCGGCTTCAGGTACAACTTAACCTTCTAGGCACCTTTTCCTGCGGGCCCCGGCCCGCAGCGCCCCCTAGCAGAGGTTGAAGGCTGCCACTCCTCTAACACCTCTCTCCTCTCCAGGGTTCAACCTTTGTTCTTCTGGAAAGCCGTGCGCCTCCCCGGCCAGGTCACCCTCTTCGGGGAGTCCCCGCCCCCCGTTATCCCCCAAATGAGAGACGCTTTCCAAAGCCAATCCTCAGACTCCAAAAATTCCAGTTCCATTCTTCTCTCCATTTCTTTGCCCCACGCTGTCGGGTGAGCCTAGACCTCAGTCCGAGCTAAGAATGGGGAGCGAGCGGGAGGGCAGGGGTGCTCCAGCCCCAGTTTTTCCTCTGTACCCAGCTGCAGCCACGGCTGCCTCGAAATCCTGGAGCCCCTTCTAAAGCGCCAATAAGCCTTCCAGGCGGAACCCCGGGCGCCATCTGCTGGACTCGTTTGGGATGGAGCCCCCCGAGCGCGGGGCGGACGATTGGGTTCCTCCAGCCTTTTTAGTGTCCTGCGGGAGGGTAACTCATTGTTCTCAGCCCCAACCCTTTGAGCCCCAATCTCAGGCCAAGCCTCGCGCACCCTTCAGCCTGCTGTATTTAGTGGTTTCCTTTGTACCCAAACCTCTTGCCCTCAGACCCGAGCCCAGTTGGACAACGGAGCGGCTCTTCACTGCGCCTGCGCGCAGGAGGCAAGCTCCAGTAGCGCGCCGCAGCTGCTCACTCCTCCCGGCCCTGCGTTTCCATGGTGACGCGTGCCAGCGCGAGTCTGAGAGGGCGGAACGGGGTTACTTGTTAGCCAGAGTGGCCCATCAGTTGGCCTAGGAGAGGGTCGGCGTCGTGAGGTGTGTGTCGGGGGCATACTGGAGGGTAAAACGAACTCTAGGGTGAAGTAGGAAGTTGCGGGGAGAGGGGCGGTGGTGAGGCGGATAGTTGTAGGGAGGAGGAAGGGGCACTTGTGGGATAAGGAAGAGCAAAGGGCAGTTAGGGGAGGGAAGGAGCAATTGTGAGGGCAGTTGTGAGGGGAGGAAGGGGCAGTTGGGGTTGAGATGAAGAAGCGGGGACAGTTGTGTGAGGAAGCTATTGTGAGAGGAAATTTGCCCACTGGTAGTCAGTTTGAGAGGGCCACTTCCCTACGATATTTAATTTAATTCTGAGTAATATAATGAGTCCCAGGCCGGTAGAACAGCTCCTCTTGGGGCCTGCCATGTGATCGTGGGGTGAGCCCCATGGGGAGGGGGCGGGCAACCTTGCCAGCGGAATGCTCCTGAGGCTCCACCTGGAGGCCAGAGCACAGCCTGACGCTTCTCTGGAGACCAGTGGGGGAAGCCGGGCTGCTATAGTTGGTTTTATTGATGTGTTGGCCTAATAGAACATTTCTCCTTGGAGCAAAGTACAAATCCTTCAGGTTTGAAACTCAACCTATGATCAATGCCTGTGGCAGCCTGTGGGGATGAGGAAGGAAAACGGCGAGTGGCTGTCAGGAGATAGCTGTATGGAGAGGGAATGCCCAGCGAATTAGACATTGCCCTTGGGATCCTGAACGCCTGCCAGAGATGCTGTTTCCGGCCATCCTATTTCTTGAGAGAGGCACAACTGTGGTCTTCCTCATTCCCCCATTTTCTCCCAGACACAATTTGAAATTCAATTTTGTCCTTCCTTCTTCCAATTTGTTCTCAGGGCATTTGGAGTCAAATGATCTTGGTTTTCATGATCAGTCAGCACAGAGTTACTCGGCCAACTGTACTGAGATCTTTTCAATACACATAAAACAGAGTTCCTAACACTCAGGAATGAAAAGCTAAGACATGTTGCAAATGTGGTTTTTCTTTATTTAAGGAAGTTGCGAGTTTTAGTGTAAGCTGGAGGAGCATTTCGTCATTTTCCCTCCTTCTAGGGGTAACTTAGGAGGAAAAGAGGTACTTAGGAAAACCACTTTTTTTTTTCTTCATTGACTTGACACAGTGGCAAAGGGTAGGGAACCTGGGGACAGTCTACTCCTCCCTGGGTCTTCTCTCACTCAACCATGTCTCTGAGGGGTTCAGCTTTGTATATATTTTCTGGATTATCTTACATCCTCATACCACTGGTCAGAGATGGGGTTCCTAAAACCTCACTGATGGGCAGTCTGTTGGACCACCATCTTTAACTTTCATATTCCTAATGCCTTGAGGGATGACATTGATTTTTAACCTAATGCTCTGAAGAAAGTGGAATGTCTTAGGGAAAGGAGTGAGGATTGCAAGACCCTTGTGTCTTTAATGGAGCAGGGCATGGATACCCTCAGATAGGATCTTATCTGGGGGTCTCAGTTAATTTGTGAATTCAAAAGGGACTTCAACTCTCAGGGGCTTGGGTTGAGGTAGATTTGGCTGTGGACTCCAGCTTTCTGTGTTTCTGCAGGTTTTGGCTACATGATGTCCAGCAAACTTGAGAAGAAGCGGAAAGTGAATGGCTGGGGAAGCACCCGTAAGCAAGCTGCTCAAAGTGCTCCAGCTGCACAGGCTGGGGATGCCATCCTGCCTGCCAGTGAGCCCGAGCTGGAGCTGGAGCCTCTCAAGGAAAAGTTTGGTGGGTACATGCTTCCAGGGCCTCAGAGTGTTTGTATTACAGGAGGGTCTTAGGGCTAGGGAACAGGTTCTGTTGCTTTTGGGGTAAGAAGCAGGGGTGTCAGCAGAATCTGAGGCCTGCTCAGATTTTGTGCTTTTCTTTCTGGAGAGCCTTATGCTTGTTCATTATATCTTCAAAATTTCCCCCAATGTTCCAAGAGCTCACCCACCAATCCTTTATTTTAGCCTCTTCCTCCTTATTCAAGTGTTCATGGTTGTTCCTACCCCAGTGGAGAGGGTTTGATCTCTTTCCTTTTCCCATTTTCACCCTGGGTGGCAAAATAAATAATGTTTTTCTTTCATTAAGCCCATCACCATGGAGACTCAGTCTGCATTGCCACCCTTTGAATCCTAAGCCTGACGGATGCTTTCTCCCATCTGTTTGAGGCTCTTGTATCTCCACCCTCATTTGGCAGGGTCTTGGTAGACTAAGTGGTTTCAGGTTCAGAGCCACAGGAAAAGAAGCTTGAGGTCTAGACTGAGAGAGAAAAGAGTTTAAAGAGGCTTCCTCTTATGGCTTTGATCTGAAGGATTCCTTCCCTATAGATGAGCTGGGATCAGTAGGGTTGGAAGGCTTTTGGTAGTTGTTGCTGTCACTGGACTGTTCCTTATAGCACAGGCCAGTGTAGATGTGACTGGAAGCTAAGTATAGTCCTCCTCTTTTACCTAGGGCCCCTTCCTTCCTTCCTTCCTTCCTTCCTTCCTTCCTTCCTTCCTTCCTTCCTTCCTTCCTTCCTTCCTTCCTCCCTCCCTCCCTCCCTCCCTCCCTCCCTCCCTCCCTCCCTCCCTTCCTAGAGGAGAAGGGAGGGAGAAAGAGACCAGGTCTGCAACCCAGGCATGTTCCCTGTTTGATAATCAAACTGGGGACCTTTCTGTTTGCAGGATAATGCCTAATCCACTGAGCCACACTAGTCAGGGCTACCTGGGGCTTCTTTCTTTCTTTTTTTTGTAAAGATTTTATTTATTTATCTTTAGAGGGGAAGGGAAAGAGAGAGGGAGACAAATATCAGTATATGGTTGCCACTCATGTGTCCCTTGCTGGGAACCGGCCTGCAACCCAGGCATGTGCCCTGACTGGGAATTGAACCGCGATACTCAGGTTCACAGTCCTGGGGCTTCTTTTCATTGCTAACAACCAGTCAAGATGGAGAGAAATAGCATTCCCTTTTCACATTAAAGGTTGAGAGATTAAGCATGGGCATAGAAGGTCCAGGGTACATGGGGCCTTGCCCTAGGATCCAGACATGAGAAATTTTTTCTTCTGAGGTTTCTTGAAACTAGTTTAAAATGGGACTGGCTCCAGAAGCTGGGTAGCAGGAATAGGCTGATGGAGGAAAGAAAGCCTTTAGGTTCAATTTGGAGAATTCTCTGGGGTAGAAAGAGAGAGAGCTTTTAAATGAAAGCTCTGATCACCAAATGCCAAGGATCTCTGACTATCTTGGCTCTAAGCCTTTTTAGTGTTTGGTGCAAAGCTTTCCAGCTGATTTGTAATCCTGAAAGAGGTTCAGAGAAGACTTGGGCCTCCAAGGCAGTCCTGAAATGAGCATTAATTCCCATAATCTTTGAAGCTGGTCAGGGATTGAGGCCTGTCCCACTGCAGATGGAGGGGGTCTGCTATGGTCTGAATGTCTGCATTTCTCCGAAACTCATATGCTAAAATCCTCACGGCCAATGTGATGATACCACTAGGTGGGCCTTGTTATTAAATAACAAAGGTGGTGCTGTTATGAATGAGATTAGAGCCTTATAAAAGTGGCTCCAGAGAGATCCCGTGTCCCTTTCTGCTGAGTGAGGACACAATGAGAAGTCTGTGACAGGAAGAGGGCCCTTACTCAGCCCTGCTGGCACCCTAACCTAGGACTTCAGCTTCCAGAACTGTGAGAAATAAATTTCTGCTTTTTATAAGCCACCTAGTCTGTGGTATTTTGCTGGACAGGCTAAGACAGGGCTGAAAATACTTCTTGGAAAAAGATGGTGGGTAAACACCCTTTTGAGGTCTGTATTGACATCCTTTGCTTCCTTACGTTATCCTCATTAAGAAAACAAGAAGTAAGATGGAGGCATAGGTGGAGACGCTGTGCTTCCTCACACAACCAAGTTTAGAGACAACGAGACAACTAAATAATAGCAACAGAAAACACAGACAGAATACAGAAAATTGAACTTTTCGGAAGTCTGATAACAACAAATTCTTCAGCCTGACTGGTAAGAGGGGCAAAACCAGCAGCTGGCGGAGCAGGGTTGCACAGGAAAACTCAGTCAGATGGACTCAGGTGCGCGGAACCCAGGAGCAGTGTTGGACCTGGTGGGCAACTCAGCAAGCAATTTCGGGGAAACAGTGAGGGAGCAGGGCTGTGGGTTGACTGTGGTCGCGCATTTGTGTGTGGATAGACAAGCAAGGGAGTGGGCGACTGGACGAGAGCCAGCAGCCCCAGTGGCAAGCAGCGGAGGGCGCTGCCATTTCCCCGCTCTAACCCCGCCTGCACATAAAGCGTCATAATCTAGCGACTCTGAGTGGCCCGGCGGGGAGAACGACCTAAGGTTCTGCTCTTCACCCAGCTGCGGAAAACAGCAGAGGGGGCCGCCATTTCCCCGCTCTGATCCCGCCTCCACATACAGCGTCACAACCCAGCAACCTGGAGTCCAAGGCTCCGCTCCTCATACTTAACGAGCGCAAACAGACCAAAAATGGCTCAAGAAGATCTCAAAGCCCCAGAGCCTATAAATCTAAGCGATGAAAAAATAGCAAAACTCTCAGACACACAGTTTAAAACACTGGTGATCAGGATCCTCACAGAACTGGTTGATTGTAGCCACAAATTAGACAAACATATGAAGGTGAAACTAATTGAAATGAATGGAATTGCACAGGAAACCAATAGCGATGAAAAGGAAACTGGGACTCAAATCAATGGAGTGGACCAGAAGAAAGCAAATAATGGCCAGACAGAAAAGAGTCAAGAAGCAAGAATTCAAAAAAAAAATGAGGAACCTCCAGGACATCTTTAAACGCTCCAACATCCAAATTATAGGGGTACCAGAAGGGGGAAAGGCACAGCCACCAGTGGAAAACTTATTTGAACAAATAATAAAGGAGAATTCCCCCAATCTGGCAAAGGAAATAGACTGCCAGGAAATCCAGGAAGCTCAGAGTCCCAAAGAAGTTGGACCCAAGAAGAAACACACCAAGGCACATCATCATTACATTAGCCAAGATTAAAATGAAGAAGAGAATCCTAGAAGCAGCAAGAGCTAAGGGGACAGTCATCTACAAAGGAGTCCCCATCAGACTGTCAGCGGATTTCTCAAAAGAGACCTTACAGGCCAGAAGGGGCTGGAAAGAGGTATTCCAAGTCATGAAATCCAAAGACCTACAACCAAGATTGCTCTATCCAGCAAAACTTTGATTTAGAATGGAAAGACAGATAAAGTGCTTCTCAGATAAGATCAAATTCAAGGAGTTCATCATCACCAAGCCCTTATTATATGAAATGTTAAAGGGACTTATCTAAGAAAAAGAAGTTAAAAAAAAACATGAACAGTGAAAGGACAGCAAACTCACAGTTATTAACAACCACACCTAAAACAAAAGCAAACTAAGAGGACAGCTAGATCAGGAGTGGAAACATAGAAATGAAGATCTCAAGGAGGGTTAGCAACAGGGGAGTGGGAGGAGGAGAAGGGGGGAGAAGGTACAGAAAATAAGTAGTGTAGACAGTAGATAGAAAATAGATGGGGAGGCAAGAATAGTATGGGAAATATAGAATCTAAAGAACTTGAGACACATGGTCATAAACTAAAGGGGGGGTAATGGTGGGGATGGGGGGGCAGGGTGGAGGGGAATGAAGGGGGGAATAGAACAACTGTAAAGGCATAATCAATAAAAAAATAAACTAAAAAAGAAAACAAGAAGTAGTACCGGTTCCTAATTCCGTATCTGTAATTTTTTTAAAAATATATTTTATTTATATATTTGTAGAGGGGAAGGGAAGGAGAGAGGGAGAGAAACATCAATGTATGGTTGCCTTTTGTGTGTCCCTTGCTGGGAACTGGCCTGTACCCCAGGCATGTGCCCTGACTGGGATTTGAATCGCGATTGTCTGGTTCGCAGGCCCATGCTCAATCCACTGAGCTACACCAGCCAGGGCATGTATCTATAATTTTAAAAAGCCCTAAGAACTAAAAGTTTTCCCCCCGAAAGTGGCATCCAAGCTTATTTGGTAGTAAAACATAACCTAAACTGTTATGAAGGTATTTATAGTTTATTTAAGCCACTTGGTATAAATTTTTATGTTTTACTGCAGAAATACTATTAACATTAAAAGTTCACCTTGGCCGGGTGGCTTGGTTGGTTGGAGTGTAATCCCATGCACCAAAAGGTTTGCAGGTTTGATTCCCGGTCAGGGCACATACCTAGTTGTGGGTTCGATCCCTCATCAGGGTGTGTACGGGAGGCAACCAATGGATGTTTCTTTCTTCCTCTCCCTTCTTCTCTCTCTAAAATTAATAAACATGTCCTCAGGTCAGGATTTAAAAAAAACTTTGTGCAGTGCTGTTCTAGAGCCATCCGGGGGTGGGGGCTATTGTATTCCATACTATATTACAGTTCTAAATTATGAAATATACTTGACCTCAAGGGTTTTGGATAAGGGATTGTTGACTTATATTTCAGGCAAATCAGAAAAAGTATAGAGAATAATATAATGAACACCCATGTACCCATCAGCCAATGTAAGAATAAATAGGCTTAGACACAAGGAAATCCCTCTGCTTGCCCCTGCCCCCAAAGCCCTTCTCTCTTCTCCAGAGGTTACCACTATCCTGAGTTGGTATTTATCACTCGCAAGCTTGTTTTTTAAAATTATTGAGCATACCCACAAACATTATATACTAGTATTGTATTGCATGATTTAGACTTTATATAAAGTCTGAAGACAAAACCAGTTTACTCTTAAAATCATCTCAGTGTCCTTCCCCTGGCCTAGTTCTTGTGTGAAATCTTGAATGCCCTGAGTTTTCTCAAATGTAAGAAGTTGGTTACCTGTCCCATTTACCACAAAGCTCCTGGAATCATCTACTCCACCTTTTTCATTATTTTCCTTCTTGGCCTCTGTGCCTCATTTCCCTCCTAGTTTTTCTTTCTAGAAGTCAGAGTGTTCTGTTTCCCAAAGTCTTTTGGTTCCATCTCATTATTACTTCCCCCTTTTGGCTCATGGGAGATGAGAAACTCACCAATTTTACAAACTCAGTGTCCTCTGTGAGCAACAGATTAGGAGGTACATCTGGGTCAGGAGAGATCAGGTGAGAAACACCCTCCTGGCTTTTAAGGGGGTTCCAGAGTGAATGTGGCAAAAGGGAGTACCCAGCAATGTGGTTGTTTGGAGAGGGGTCAATTTCTATGGACCCCAACTTTTCTAAGTGGGAAGAGGACTGGGGAAGACTGGAAGGCCAGAAGCTCGATGCCTAGAATAACCTTAGTACTGACTGCACTTCCTCCCCAGTCTCTCCTGCCCCTCCAGCCCCAGTTAACTTTTTAAAAGAAAATTGAGATACAATTCACTTATGTAAAATTCATCCATTTAAAGACAACAATTTAATGATTTTTGGTATATTCACAAAGTTGTCAACCAGCACCACTATCTATTTTTTGAAGATTTTCATCCTACTCTCAATAAGCCACTTCAAGCTTGAAAATTGAGTACCAGAGGACCTCTATATCTTTACTTCTAAGTTGCATCAGAACTTAGCCTTCTAGCTGTCACTCCCTACGACCCTTTCCCCTAGATCCTAGTAACCACTAATTACTTCCTCTCTCTATGGATTTGCCTTTTATGGACGTTTCATACGGAATTGGAGTCATACAATATGTGGTCTCTTGTGACTGGCTTCTTTCACTTAACCTAGTGTTTTCAAGGTTTATCCATGGTATTAAATCCTTCATTCCTTTTTGTGGTTGAGGAATATTTCACCACAGTTTGTTTATCTATTCATCTGTTGATGGACACTTGGGTTGTTTCCACCTTTTGGCTGCTGTGAATAGTGCTGTTATGAACATTGGCATACAGATGTCTGTTTGAGGACCTGCTTCCAAGTCTGTTGCATATGTACCTAGAAGTGGAGTTGCTGGCTCTGTGTTTAACTCTTTAAAGAATGCCTTCATTTTTGAATTTTTATTTTTCCCAGAGCCAGTGTTGGCAGAATCTGAAGTACAGAAAGAAAATTTACAGGAGCCTGAGGTGGATGTGGTAAGTTTGGGTTCTCCTTGAGACAAATATTCCTCTCCAGCAAAAGGTTAATTAAAAGATTAGTTGTAGTATAGTGTGTAAAGAACCTCTTCAGTCTGTCACTTTCTTCTCTTTACTCTACTGGTAGCCTACTTACCACAAATCTGGGTTACTTATTACAAATCTGGGACAGGTAAAGGGCAAAGTTACCCGTGCCTCCCACCCCCCACACCGAAGAAGATTATTTTAAGTGAGGAACAGGTCTCTTAGCTGACCCTTCCTTGTCTGCCCACCTTGGGTAAAACGTTGACAAGCTTTATCAAATGTATGGGTGAATATCTGAACAAGTTGAAAAGCTGGTAGGTATCTTCCTAATGGGATACTACTTTTTTAAAGACATTTTCTTCCTTCCTTTATTCCAGTTTTCTCCTTTGGCAGAAGAATTTACAGAAACCACTTCAAGCACTTTTAGAAGTTGGCATTTTTAGAAAATGACCCTTATACCTTTATCTCCAAGTTGCATCAGAACCTAGCCATAGACACTGGGGTTAGAAGAAAGGAGTGGTGACCTTGAAATTTTTTTAAAGTAAAAGGAAAGTAGTAACTACTCATTAGAGAAAACATTGGAAGGGTCTGACAAGTGAAACAAAGAAAGGAGAAAGAAAAGTCATAGCATTACTGCCTAAACTCATTCAATATTAATACTTCGGCACATGTCTTTTCTTTCAGTGTATAAGTCTGTAAGTTTTAAAAAATAGCCTAATTGTACCATGTATTATGATTCTTGTTAAGCTTTTTTACAAAACATTTTACCATTCTTTATGTTATTTTAATATACTTTTTTTTTAAAAGATTTTATTTATTTATCTTTAGAGGGGAAGGGAAGGAGAAAGGGAGAGAGACATCAATGTATGGTTGCCTTTCATGCGTCCCCTGCTCGGAACTGGCCTGCAGGGAACCAGCCAGCAACCCCGGTATGTGCCCTGGCTGGGAATCGAACCGTGTTTGTCTGGTTCGCAGGCCCGCGCTCAATCCACTGAGCTACACCAGCCAGGGCTCTAATATACTTTTTTGTAAGCACCACTTTTAATGGCAGTTAAGTGCTCAATTAGATATATGTATATCATAGTTAAATCATGACTCTTGGACATTTTGCTATTTCTAATTTTTGCTCTCATAATAATACTGTGATGAATATTGTAATTAAAAGTAGCACACTTTGGAACATTTAATATTTTTTTAGGTTCCTGTATATGGACTTACTGAATCAAGGAGTAAAGAACATTTCTAATGATTTTAATATGTAATGCCAAACTGTTTGCCAAATGAATCACACTTTTTGCCCTCACACTAGCAACGAACACTTTCCAGGCCTGGGTATTATCAATTTAGCAAGAATTTAAAAATATATATATTTTTAAAAGATTTTTATTTACTTTTAGAGGAGAAGGGAAGGAGGGGAGAGAAACATCAATGTGTGGTTGGTTGCCTCTTGCGCAGTCCCCATGGGGAACCTGGCCTGCAAGCCAGGCATGTGCTCTGACTAGGAATTAAACCAGCAACCCTTTGGTTTGCAGGCTGGTGCTCAATCCACTGAGCTATACCACCCAGGGCTAGCAAGGATTTTTAAAAAATTATTGGCAATAAATTATGTATCTTTGCTATTTTTATTTGTATTTCTTTGATTTCAACTGAAATTGAGCACTTTTTCATGTTTTTCCTTTTTTTCTTTTTTATGACATGACATGTCAGCATATGTCCTTTTGCCCACTTATTTATTGGGGTCTTAGTGTTTTTCTTATTGGTTCATTTTTGTTTTAATGTAGGAAAGATCTTAGATCATAGTCTAAGTTTTCTTGACCTAGAAACTTTATTTTTTATTCAAAAATTAAAAAATATGTTTATTGATTTTAAAGAGAGAAGGGGGGCGGAGAGAGAGAACATGAATGTGAGAGAGAAAAATTAATTGGTTGTCTCTCACATATGCCCTGACCAGGGATTGAACCTATAACCTAGACTTGTGCCCTGGCTGGGATTTGAACCCCTAACCTTTTGATGTATGGGATGATGCTCCAACCAACTGAGCCACACCAGCAGGGCTTGACACAGAAACTTTAAATAAAAGAGATTTCTTCTGTCACTGGGAGAAGGACAAGGTGGCTTCTCAAGTTCACTGAGCTATATATCTTTATATTTTTTAGTTTCCTTAATTTATTTAGTAGAGTTTTACAGATTAATTTTTTCCTAGCTATCAGTTACAATTTGTGTTCCATCTAAGTGATTTGTTCTTTGATGCTTTCTTTTCCCTTCACTTCTTCCTTACTGCTATGCCAATTAACTTTTACCCAATATTTTATACTTATTTCAGTATCTTGGGGAGGATGCTACATCAATTGCTCTTTGTACCCTTATCAAAAAGCCTTGTCGCCCTGGGGGCGGTTTCTGTGATTGAGGCGCCGGTGTTTCCCGACCCGGGGTCGGCGGCGTGCCGGCCCGGCGCGAAAGCCACCCCTTTTCCCCTCCTTTTTCCTCCTTCCCCTAAAAAAAAAAAAATATAAAAAAAAAGCCTTGTCATCTTCTTCTAATCCCTTGATTTAAGGTAATATCCTACATGTTCCCTTAATTTAGTTTGATTTGGAGGTTAAGGGTTGCTTAACAATACATATTTACAACCACAGGTATAAATGAAATATCTTGGGAAGAAAATATCCTGAGGAAGGATAACCTTTCTTGAATCACATGTCTTCACATGTGATTGTGGATGGGAGAAATGACTCATTCTAACAGCTATGCCTTTTTTGGATCTCTGTCCTCCTTCTGTAGAAGCCCCTTTTCCTGTCCCGAGCTATGCTGACAGGACTAGCAGATGCCAAATGGACAGAGGAGCATGATGCCATTCTGGAACATTTTGCCCAGGACCCATCAGAACCCATCCTCACCATCTTCAATGACCCCTGTTCAGGGCTGAAGCTAGATTTGGGCATGCCTGTACAGGTGGGTACTCCACTTTCCCGACTTCAAGGTGGTCTTCTAGGGAGCTGAGGGTTCTGTGTATTTCTGTCATCTTCTAGTCTTATTTCTCATGCCCAAGGTCTACTGAGCCTCACGGTGTGTCAGGTACTCTTCTTGGCAGCAGGATACAGAAAAGAATAAAGCAGGCTTTTGCTTTTGATGATCTTGTGGTCTAACGGGGAAGAGAGACATAAAAAGTACAATGTATTATGATGCATAACAAAGCTTTATAGGAGCTTTATGGGAGCAATTAAGGTAGCTGGAGGAATGCAGGCAAGGCTTGGTGATGAAAGTGATATTTGAGTTGGGGATAGAGGCTAAGTAGGATTTTATCAAGGTTGGGTAAGAGCTGTTTAGGTAAAAAACACTTTACATGCAAAGAAGAGAGAAGTTGTGGAAAATGATGCTGAAAAAGTGGGTTGGTGTCAGCTTGTGAAGGGTCTTGTATGTTATGCAAAGGATTTGGCCTCACACTGGTTGGGTGGCTCAGTTGTTAGTTGGAGCATTGCCCCCATATGCCTACATGCCAAGGTTGCTGGTTCGATCCCTGATCAGGGCACATGTAGGAGTCAACCAATGAATATATGGATGGGTGGAACATGAAATCGATATTTCTTTCTCTCTCTCTCCCTCTTCCTCTCTCTCTAAAAAATTAATAAATAGCCCTGGCCAGTGTGGCTTGGTTGGTTGGAGTGTTGTCCCGTGAGCCGAAAGGTCATAGGTTCAATCCTCAGTCAGGGCACATACCTGGGTTGTGGGTTGCTCTCCACTCAGGGGTGTGCAGGAGGTGATCAATGTTTCTCTCCCTCTGTGTCTCTCCCTCCATTCTCCTATCTCTAAAATCAATGAGCAGATCCTTTGGTAAGGCTTAAAAAATAAGAAAGAATAAAGGGAATTATATGGAGAAAAGTTCTCTATAAAATTCCCAATTAAAAAAAATCAATACAAAAATAAAGAATTTGATCTCTGTTCCAGAGGGAAATATTGAAGGCTTTCATGAATTAGATACATACTTCAACAGGGGGAGAATACATTAGTGAAGGGTAAACCATGGGTAGGGAGATAGTTAAGACATATAGTAAAATGTTGGTAGAATCTGCACAGTAGGTTTATAGATCAATATTGTAAAATTCTTTTAACTTTGTTGTATGTTTGAAATTTTTTGAAATAAAATGTTGGATAAGAAAAAGGCTATTGCTTTGCTTCTATTGACAGTACATATACAAGAATTGCAATGATAATGAAGACGAGCATGCTCTTGTACAATGCACCATTTGCGAAACATTTTACATTAAACACAAAAACAGGCCATGGATTTTTCTTGTATATTGACAATCATCAGCTACAAAAATCATGAAAAAAGATTTTTTTCACTAAAGGAACAAAAATTTACAAAATATGTGTAGGATTTAATGAAAGAAAACAACCTCGCTCCAGTCCATGAGAGAAAATTTGAATAAATGGTGAGCCATACCCTGTTTCTGGGTGGCAACCTCAGTATTATATTAAGGTCATTCCATCTAAAAAATGTACCATTTTAATGCATCTCCAGTCAAAGCACCACAGTCCCTAGATACCTTGTGTAAACTACAAAGGTTCTTAAAATATATCCAGAAAAATGCATGAAAATAGCAAAAAAAAATGATGAAGAAAAGTAATGGAGGAGACTTGTGAATATGAAGATCTTTTCTTATGCTACAGTAATTACAAACTGTTGGACTGGGGAGGAATATACATTATATAAGCAGCAGCAAAAAAATAGAACATACAGAGCCATATATGCAAGCATTTTCTATACAAATGGCATTTAAAAATCAGTGGGGAAGGATGAATTATTCAATGAATAGAATTAGGAAACATGAAAAACAACATTTTTCCATTAAAAGCTCTATTTAGTCATGGCTGGTGTAGCTCATTGGATTGACCGCTAGCCTGGGAACCAAAAGGTTGCCTGGTTGATTCCCAGTCAGGGCGCATGCCTGGGTTGTGGACTAGGTCCCCAGTAGGGGGTGTGTGAGAGGCAACCACACATTGATGTTGTTCTCCCTCTCTTCTCCTTCCCTTCCTCTCTCTCTAAAAATAAATAAATCTTTAAAAAAATATTTTATTATGTCATTACAGTTGTCCCATTTCCCCCCTCTTCATTCCCCTCCACCCTGCATACCCCCTCCCACCCACATTCCCCCCCCTTTAGTTCATGTCCATGTGTCATAAGTTCTTTAGCTTCTACATTTCCCATACTATTCTTGCCCTCCCCCTGTCCATTTTCTCCCCACTGTCTATGCTACTTATTCTCTGTACCTTCTCTCCCCTTCTCCTCCTCCCACTCCACTGTTGCTAACCCTCCATGTGATCTCCATTTCTGTGATTATGTTCCTGTTCTAGTTGTTTGCTTAGTTTGCTTTTTTTTAGGTGTGGTTGTTAATAACTGTGAGTTTGCTGTCTTTTTACTGTTCATATTTTTATCTTCTTTTTCTTAGATAAATCCCTTTAACATTTCATATAATAAGGGCTTGGTGATGATGAACTCCTTTAAATTGACATTATCTGAGAAACACTTTATCTTCCCTTCCATTTTAAATGAGAGCTTTGCTGGATAGAACAATTCTGGATGTAGGCAATCCTTGCCTTTAATGACTTGGAATACTTCTTTCCAGCCCCTTCTTGCCTGTAAGGTCTCTTTTGAGAAATCAGCTGACAGTCTGATGGGAACTCCTTTGTAGGTGACTGTCCCCTTATCTCTTGCTGCTTCTAAAATTCTCTCCTTTATTTTAATCTTGACTAATGTAATTATGATGTGCCTTGGTGTGTTCCTCCTTGGGTCCAACTTCTTTGGGACTCTTTGAGCTTCCTGGACTTCCTGGCAGTCTATTTCCTTTGCCAGAATGGGGAAGTTCTCCTTTATTATTTGTTCAAATAAGTTTTTCACTTGCTCTTCCTCTTCCCCTTCTGGTACCCCTATAATTCGGATGTTGGGACATTTAAAGATGTCCTGGAGGTTCCTAAGCCTCTCCTCATTGTTTTCAAATTCTTATTTCTTCATTCTTTTCTGTTTGTTTGTTTGTTTCTTCCTTCTGGTCCACTCCATTGATTTTAGTCCCAGTTTTGTTTCCATCACTATTGGTTCCCTGAGCATTTTCCTTCATTTCACTTAGTATAGTCTTAATTTTTTCATCTAATTTGTGATCAAAATCAACCAGTTCTGTGAACATCCTGATCACCAGTGTTTTGAATTGAGCATCTGATAGGTTGGCTATCTCTTGGTCACTTGAAAGTACTGACTCTGGGGTTTTGATTTGTTCTTCTGTTTGAGCCATAATTTTTGGTCAGGTTGCGCCTGTTATGTATGAGGGGCGGAGCCTTAGGTGTTCACTAGGGCGGGGCAACCCCTGTTGCTGGGTTGTGATGCTGTATATTGGAGCGGGAACAGAGAGGGAACAATGGCACTTGCTCTGCTCTCTCTCAGATTTCAGTCCCCTCTGCCGCTTCCCACAAGCAAATTGTGTCCTTCTGATGCTGGTTCCCAGGTGGTTGGGCTTGTGTACATTCTAGGACCCTGTGGGTCTTTCCAACAAATTCTCCTGTGAGGCTTGGAGTCTCTCCCTGCATCTCAACCCCCATAAGTGTTTTCAATCAGTGCTTTTAGATTTTTATTTCCCATCTCCTGTGGGCTCTGGGTTGCATGGTCTGTCTTGCTGCTTGTTTTAGCCTGCTTTATCTACTCACAAATGTGTGACTGAGGTTAGCCAACTGCCTTGCGTGCCTCACTGGGTGTGCATGTTTCTTCCTCATGCCCAGGGTCTGCCAGCCACCTCCATTTCCTGCTGTGACCCCTCTTTACCCCTCTTACCAGTCTGGATGAATAGTTGTCAGACTTTCATATAGTTCAATTTTCTATCTGTTCTGGTTGTGTTTTTGTTTCTAAATCTTTGTTGTCCTTAATTTTGGTTGTGCGAGGAGGCAGTGTTTCCACCTATGCCTCCATCTTGGCCCGAAGTCTAAAAATAAATAAATAAAATCTTTAAAAAAAAGATTTATTAGCTGAAGGGAGTGGGAGATGAGGAGATGTTGGTCAAATGATACGAAGTTCCTGACACCAAAAGAGAAGGCAACGAAAGCAAAAACAAATAAGTGGAAATACGTCAAACTGAAAATCTACTGCACAGCAAAGAAAACCAACAAAATGAAAAGAAAACCTAAGGAATGGGAGAAAATCTTTGTAAATTATAAATCCAATAAGAGGTTATTATCCAAAATATATAAAGGACTCATACAACTCAACAGTAAAATGACAAATAATCTGACTAAGAAATAGGCAGAGGAATTGAAAAGATGTTTTCCCAAAGAAGGCATACAAATGATCAACAGGTACATGAAAAGATGTTCAACATCACTAATCATCAGGGAAATGCAAATAAAAACCACAATGAGATATCGCTTCACATCTTTTAGAATGACTATTATCAAAGAGACAAAAGATAACAAACATTTGTGAGGTTGTGAAAAAAAAGGGAAACATTTGTTGGCAATGTAAATTGGTACAGCCACTATGGAAAATAGTATGGCTTTTCCTCAAAAATTAAAAAATAGAACTACCATATGATCCCGCAATTCCTCTCTTAGGTATGTATTTGAAGGGAATGAAATTACTATTTTGAAGTGATATCTATATCCTCATGTTCATTGTAGCATTATTTATAATAGCCAAGACATGGAAACAACCAGAAACAACCAGGGATGACAAATGGGTAAAGAAAATGTTTATGTGTGTGTGTGTGTGTGTGTGTGTGTATAATGTATATTATTGACATATGACAAATAATCTGACTAAAAATAGGATATTACAATGGAGTATTATGCAACAATGAGAAAGAAAAAATTCTGCCATTTGCAACAGCATGAATGGACCTGCTGAGCATTATGCTCAGTGAAATAAGTCAGACAAAGACAAATATTGTTTGATCTCACTTATATGTGGAATCTAGGGGAAAAAAACCCAAACTTGTTGAAACAGATTACAGATTGATGGTTTGTAGAGTCAGGGGGTCAGGGAACAGGGAAAAGGGGTGAAAATGGTCAAAAGGTATAAACTTCCAGTTATAAGATAAATAAGTTCTGGGGATGTAATGTATAGTTGGCGACTATAATTAACAATCCTGTATCGTATAGTTGAAAGTTGTTAAATGAATAGATCTTAAACATTCTCACAATAAGACAGTTTGTAACTATGTGAGGTGATAGATGCTCACTGAGCTTTTAGTAATTTTGCAATAAATTCATATATCAAATCATGTTGTACACCTAAAACTAACAATATAATGTTATAGGTTGATTATATCACAGTAAAACTGGGGGGGGGAATACAAAGTTTCAAGATCTAACATACAGCATGATAACTATAGTTAATAAAACTGTATTGTGTACTTGAAATTTGCTAAGAGGGCAAATCTTAAGTGTTTTCACCACACACAAAACAGGAAGGAAGGAAGGAAAGATGGGAATGGTAACTATATGAGATACATGGATATGTTAATTAGGTTGATTTTGGTGATCATTTCACAATGTATACACATTTCAAAACATCAGGTCTCAGCCCTGACTGGTGTGGCTCTGTGGATTGGGTATCCTGTGAACCAAAAGGTTGCTGGTTTGATTCCTAGTCAGGGGACATACCTAGATTGTGGGCCAGGTCCCCAACTGGGGTGTGTGTGAGAGGCAACTGACCCATGTTTCTCTTCCCTTCTTTCACTCTCCCTTCTCATAAACAAACAAACAAACAAATAAACAAAATCTTTAAAAAATCAAGTTCCATACCTTAAATATATACAATTTTTATTTATTAAATATGCCCCACTAAAGCTGAAAAAAATCTATTTAGCATGCTGGAATACATTCTAAATAGGTCAGATAGTTAATTATATTCTCCTGGTTTAAGATGGCCGACTGACACTTCCTTAAAAAATTATCCTTGAATACTTGATAAAATGGGCAAAAAGTAAAACCAGGAAAAAACACCCAAGAGTAAACAAACAAGGAAAGAAGTAAAATCTCATCTAATAAACTTTAAAAATGGTAGCCAGTGAAAGGTTTAGGCACTGAATTAAGGAAACCATACTCCCTTCAGAAATGGTGAACCCCAGTGAGAGGAGTGAAGTTTAGATGTAGGGCATTTAACAAAATCTGAAGAGATACAAAGAAGCCAGGTATTTCAACAAAGATTTTACATTGTTTTAAATTAGCCTTTACCACCTCCTTATCCCTTCATGCAGTTATTTTAGGCTAGAGAAAAGTAAATAAAACATAAAGCACTCAACTCTTTAACTTTGAAGGGTAAATAAACTGAGCTCTCACAGTGGGACATGAAGTCACCCACAGTACCTTACAACAAAAAGAATAAATTCATACAACTGCTCAAGTATAAGGAAAGTGAAAAGAAATTGCATGGCAACTGCAAGCATATGTCATCAAGGGAAAAACACAAAACAAAATGAAAAAGAAAAACAAAACAAACAAACAACAAAACATGCAAAAGAGGAAAACATAACCGAATAGAAGGAAATTCCTGACGAAAGCATCATGTTACAGTATGACTTAATAAGAACATGAATCAATTTTTAAAAAAGCAGAGGGATGAAATGATAAGACATGGTCATGAGGTAAAAGGGAGATACAGATTTTAGGAAATAAAGTAGCATGTACCCTGGCTGTTGTGGCTGAGTGGACCGAATGGTCTGCAAACCAAAGGGCTGCTGGTTTTGAGTCCCAGTCAGGGCACATGCCTGGGTTGTGGGCCATGTCCTCAGTGAGGGACATGTGACAGGCAACCACACATTGATGTTTCTCTCCCTTTCTATCTCCTTCCCTTCCCCTCTCTCTAAAAATAAATAAATAAAATCTTAAAAAAAAAAAGAAAGTAGCATGTTACAAAACCTAGTAGGTTAGAAGTAATAAGGAACTGAATACCTATCCCAGAAAACTTGTTTTGACAAAGAAGAGAGGCTGAGATAACTACAGTGTATGCAGGAAAAACAAACAAACAAATAATGAAAAACAATAAGTTAATAGATATGAAAGATAGATACAGATGATCTGATAGAGCCAACTAATCGAACAGAATATAAATTTAGTGATAAAATACAAAGAATTTCCCTGAACTGCTGAAGGAACTGAATCTGGAAAATGAAAAGATCTTTATTCCATGAAATTTGTTACATAATGTTAAATGTCAATATATATCTTAACTAAGCCACTAAAATTCAAGGAAATTATTTCTTTAGGAATATCACATTGTGGGATTCCTGCCAAGAATATTGAACTTGAATCTAGTAATGAGAAAACAATCTGGTAAATCCAAATTGAGGGACATTTTGGGAATAACTGGCCTGGACTATTGGAAATGTCAATGTCATGCAAGAAAGAAAAATACTGGGGAGCTATGTGGAAAAATACTGGGGAACTATGTGGAATTTTTCCTTATTGAATAAGGAAACATGACTGTATGTAATCCAGTCATCCAGATTGGGTCCTGGATGGGAAAAACAAGATGTAAATGACATTATTGGAACCATTGGGGAAAATTGAATATGGGCTGTATATTTTATAAAAGTGTTATATGTAGATACATTTTTATGTGATATTATAGAATTAGGTATGTTGGCGAATACCTTCACTTCCAGGCCTAAATGGTGAAGTATTTAAGGATTAGTATTATGATGTCTCTGTTGCTTCTAGATGAAGGGTATATTGTTGTTCATTCTACTTTTCTTGCAACTTTTTTATGGGTTAAAATTCTTTTCCAAAAAATTAATTTTTTTCAAAATAAAAAATTTGGGAAAATTATTTAGGTCTCTAGTTAAAAAAAAATTACCTACCAAGGGGAGACATCAAGCTGCTCTCAGACTTCTCAGAGCATGCAGAAGATCACACTTCCAGGAAAGTTAGTGTGCCCCAGGGTATTACTTCCACCCTAGATGGTCAAGTGTAAAGGCAAGATAGGCAGTCATTTTCAATCTTGAAAGAACCCTACTTTATTTTATTTTATTTATTGTTTTAAAAAATACTTTATTTGTTTTATTTTTAGAGAGAGAGGAAGGGAAGGAGAAAGAGTGGGAGAGAAACATCCATGTGTGGTTGCCTCTCATGTGTACCCCACTGGGGACCTGGCCCACAAACCAGGCATGTGCCCTGACTGGGAGTTGAACCTGTGACGCTTTGCTGCACAGGCCCATGCTCAATCCACTGAGCTACACCAGCCAGGGCAGAACCCTACTTTAAATATGTCATCAACGAACATTCAGTTCATTAAGAAATGAACCAAGTAAAGAACTCAGGAATAAAGAATCTGTGAACATTCAATTCATTTAAATAAATAACTAATACTCGAAGTAAGCATGGGAATTATGGTTATGCTATAGATTATGAATGTCATCACCTTGGACATTGTAAAACTAATACTGTAACAAAAATTGGGAAGTGGTGAGAAAATGAGAGGGATTGTGAGATGTCAATGTTCTTATCTTGCAAAGCAGTAAGGCAATAGAATTTAAAATAGAAAGGTAGTGAGAAAACTAATCTCTTAATATTTTCCATAATCTTCCTTATAACCTTAGAAAAAGTATTTTAGGAAGAAATCTCTCTCACAGGTAAAGAAAAATTCATTTGAAGCTCATCAATTCCTTTATTAGATTCACATTGTTAAGTTAAATTAAATAAATTAAATTGAATACTTTTAAAAGTAGCATGATTCTATTTTGAAATAACTATTTTAATTTATTTTTCTGTATTTTATATATATAGAAAGATGTTTGAAATACTGTTTTTTCTAATGTAAATAGCATTGTCTAGGTGGTAGAATTTCAGATGGTATTTTAATTGTATGCATTGTTTAAATTTCTGCATTATTTCAGTTATTTTTAATTAATAAATTATTTAACAAAAATAATAGTTGTTAAGCTTTTTGAAAAATAGACACAAAATGTCTAAATTTAATTCTGGGTAGTGGAAAGATGGGTAATTATTAATTTCTTATTTGTGCTTTATTTTCAGTTTTAAAAATTAAATTATGCCCAGGCAGGGTAGCTCAGTTGGTTAGAGCATTGTCCCAACATGCCAAGACTGCAGGTTTGATCTCTGCTCAGGGCACATAAATAAGTAGAACAAATCATTGTTTCTCTCTCTCTCACTTCCTCTTTCTCTCTCTAAAATCTATTAAATTAAAAAAATATATTGTTCAGTTACAGTTGTCCCACTTTTCTTTCATTGCTCACCCCTACCAAAAAATTATGAAGAGTAGTTGTAAAAACACTAAAGAAAACAAAGGTGAATCTGATAGGAATGAACTTTCTAAGCATGGTGAAGTCAGAAACTTTAAATTTAAAAAGTTTTAACTACACAAAAGTTACAAATGTCTGAGTGTAAACAACAAAAACTCAACATAAAATTGAAGGATAAATGAAAATTTGGCAGAAAAGTATAACTGTAATGGAGAATTCTAGACATTTGTCTCTTCTAGTCCTCCTTTCTGCTTTTCTTATATCTGAAAGTGCTTTTCCTATATCTGAAAGTGCTTCACTCTATTCTTCTCATTCTATCCATCCACTTGTCCAACATTTACTATGTATCTAGTATGTCCTAGTGTGCTAAGTTCTGGAGCAGAATTGGACAAAATATACAGTCTCTACCCTCAAAGCATGCTCTCTGCATTTCCTCCCTATGTCTCTGGAAATGAACTCTCCTTGTCCCTACAAAGAACAGGGAGCACTTCATGACACTTACTTTTGGAGAAGGATCAGGATGTGTTAAGGGAAGGTCACAGGGAACTTGGCCAGGCTTTCATGATTGGAACCTCTGTTTCCTTTGGGTATCATGACTAGGCCTGGCGACTGAACTCTGAACTATTTGCTGTCTTTCATGCAGACGCAGAACCAGATTGTGTACTTTATTCGCCAAGCACCGGTTCCCATCACTCCAGAAAACTTTGAGGCAACTGTGCAGTTTGGGACAGTTCGGGGTTCCTACATCCCAGCCCTGCTTCGCCTCCTCAGTGGTGTCTTTGCCCCTCAGGTCTTTACAAACACAAGCTGGCCTGAGAGCATTCGAAATCATTTTGCTTCTCATCTGCACAGGTTCTTGGCCTGCCTGACAGGTGAGCAGAAAGGCTTGAGTGCCTAGTGCCCCACCAACAGCAGAGTTAATGAGGCAGGTCGGTGATTCATGCTGAGTATTTATGTGGCTTGGCACAGAGTAGGTATTTAGTATGTGTTTGCTGAAGGAGTGAAACAGGGTACAGAATTTGTCTTCCAATCCAGATACAGTTTTCTGCTGTAGAATGGTTGGCCAGACCTTCTCAAACTTTGAGTTGGAAATTTCAAAGAGTACATGCTGGGTGAGGGGAAATGCAGACAGTGTGGGGGCAGGGGGGAGTGCATATATCATAGGAGAGAGTGTTGAGGGCACAGATCTTTGACCTGGTTTTATGGCAATCTTTTATTGTACCTCAATGGGGTTTTCCTCTTGCCTTCTGTTATTTTTCCTCTTGATGTTGAAAAAGAATCAGTTACTCCTACCTGCTCTTCTGAAATACTTCTTGGGCCCCAGATCATCAACTATGATTGGAACTGGGGTGACATAAACTGACTCTTGTCTGTGAAGTTCCATGGTCCTACTCTTTCCTTAGATACTCGGTACAAACTGGAGGGACACACTGTTCTCTACATCCCCTCTGAGGCCATGATGATGAAGCCTGAGGTGGTGTTTAAGGACAAGGAGCTGGTACAGCGGCTAGAGAGTGAGTGGCTGGCATTGCCAGTGTGTCAGGGATCCTAGGGCAGGGGAGAGAAGGCAGCCCAGGTGGTGAGAAGGGAGTTGGGTTAGGGGGGCTCTGTATGGGGCACAACTGGGAGCATTGAAAAGAAACTAAGAGATTTCGTGTTCTCCCCTGAAGCCTCTATGATCCACTGGACCCGACAGATAAAGGAAGTGCTCAGTGCCCAGGAGACTGTGGAGACAGGAGAAAATTTAGGTCCTTTGGAGGAGATTGAGTTCTGGCGCAACCGATGCATGGACCTGTCTGGAATCAGCACACAGCTGGTGAAGGAGGGAGTGAAACACATTGAGTCTATCTTGCGCCTTGCCAAGTCATCCTACTTGGCACCCTTTATGAAACTGGCCCAGCAGATCCAGGTTTGTGAGTGGATCAAAGGATGGAAGCTTAGCAGAAAGTGGACAGTGCTTAGGACAATATAGGGTAGTAAGATGAGGGAGTCAATGTAACCATCAACAGCAAAGATAGGCCCACCCAGTGTTTGAACTTCAACTGATGGGAGAGTATAAAACTAGTAAAACACAAGGAAGTTCCCAAAGAGCTTATAGTTTAGTAGGGAGACAGCTACTTATGGTAATCAACAAATATACATTAAGTACCCTCTGTGAACCCAACCCCTACAATCCAGCTGAGAAAATAAGACTTACACAAAATAGGATTACTAGGTGACATGGGACTGAAGAGGAACCCATGTGGTTCAGCCAAAAGAGTTGTAAGATGAACACTTAAAAATAAATTTAATATAGTGTGGCAAGCTGATTGCGTATGTTTGGGGACACAGAAAATCCATCTGTAGAATACAGAGAGAGGACTTCTCTCTCTAGGTGGAATTTTAAGCTAGGTATTAAGGGAGTTGAGTGGCAGCTAATGGAGAAGTCTGAAATCCTGGTTGAGAACAGGGCAGTGAAGGGGACCATGGTGAAAACTATGGGGATAAATGGGAGTCATGTCTGGTTCACTGATCAACAGCTATTGAGTATCTACTTTGTGCAGAGTGCTGAGTTTAGCTGGAGGAACTAGAGTAGACAAAAAACACTGAATTTGGGTAACTCTCAGTCTAGTGGGGGAGATGGAACTCACACATGAGAAAAGACATAAAAATACTTCTGTAGAACCTGGTAAATGAATAAAACTCATTATTGCAAACTCTAGTCCTGAAAGCTGCAGAGGCCTGGAATGCCTGGTACTAGGTAGGATTGGGTTAATGGGGAATGCTTCCCCTGGAGGCAGATCAGGCTGGGGTTCAGATCAGTAAAAAGTGCTTGCTTTGAACTAGTTCTTTCCAGTGGGTAAGTCTACTTCTGGTTTTTCTTTACTGTCAGGATGGTTCTTGTCAAGCACAGTCAAACCTGACTTTTTTGTCAATCCTGAAGGAACCTTACCAGGAATTAGCCTTCGTGCCCCCTAAGGACATCTCTAGTAAGCTTCCCAAGTTGATCAGTCTCATCCGAATCATCTGGGTCAACTCTCCCTACTACAACACTCGGGAGAGACTGACCTCCCTATTCCGAAAGGTATGTGCCTGCAGAGTAGGGCAGAGGGTTTCTACAGGGTGGCTATGTTGACAGGAATTGGACTTTGGGAAGAAGGTAGAATTCCCTTAAGAGAAGATCTGTGGTGAAAAGGCAGCAAGGAGCACCCTTTGGGTCACACAGAGACCAAAGTCTTCTACCTGCACTGTCAACGTTAGTGATGCTCAGAGTTGGAGTCTGAGCTGCACATTTTGCTTCCATGTGGAAGTAGTCTAGGCAGGAAGAGGGGCTTTGAGAAGAGGAGCTGGTGGAGCATGTGGAGGGAGGCAGGAAGGACAGACTCTCAGGCTGAGTTTACAGGAGGGGAAGACCCTCCTCTTCTCATTTCCAAAGATGAAAATGGCAGTGGGGGAGAGGGTTTAGGAAGGAAAACCAGCTTTTGAAGAGTAGGACCTGGCACATTTTATTTGGAGTGGCAGAGGTGAAGTGTGGGAGAAAGCTGAATGCTGGCTGGGAAGAGCATCTGTGAGGTGGGCTGGGGCAGGGAGGGAGGTAGAACCCAGAGGGGATGCCCACCAGCAGTGGAGGACCTGGGTATCAGGAGTCAAATCAAGAAGTAGGTGGCTGAGATGTGAGGCACATCAGGGAGATTCCACAAAGGGGATGGGTGCAACTAAGGCTGTGAAATGAGACTGTTGAGACCCCTTCTGCAGATGAGCAATGAGATCATCCGCTTATGCTGCCATGCCATCTCCCTGGATCGAATCTTTGAAGGATATGTCAATTCTAGCAAGGAGGACCTACACGGCTGCATTTCCTGTTGTCATGCCTGGAAGGATCATTACTTGCAAGCTGTGCAGATGCATACCCAGTACGATGTGTCTCCTTTGACATTCTGTATATTCCCCCTTGTCATTCCTGTAGAGGGTAGATTCTGTCTTCTTTCATTTGTACTTTTTTTTTTAAGCCTATGGATTATATTTTTCTAGACCTGGGAGTTTCTTCATGGATCCAGCCAGGTTTTCTCTCTGGATACAAATATTCCAGCCCCAACTCGAAGTTCTCCTCACTCTAATCACCTCTTTTCCCAGGAGTCCTCCCTGGTCTTTTCCTTCTTTCTTGGCTCTAAAGCCTGAAATTCCATCAATGTGTAAACCTTCTCCTAGAACCGAGACACTTTGTCTCCTCTCTTGTTCTTCTCACCTTATGCTTCCTCTCTCAGGGTTCAGGAAAACTGCTTCTTGGGGTCTCATTTTCAAAGTATCCCCCTGAACCCAGAATCCCAGTTCTAGGTTTGCATAGGCAGATTGATATATAGTGTTCTCACTTTTTGATTTGGTCTGCCTTTCTCCTAATACAGGTTCTCCAGTCGGGGCTGGGTGCTCGACCAGACCAGCATATTTGCTCAGGTTGATGCTTTTGTGCAACGCTGCAAGGATCTTATTGAGGTGGGAAGACTATGAGGGTAGGAGAATCAAAGCTGACAGCAGATGCTCCAGAATTCCCATGCAGGAGTTGGGGACCTAGGGCAGAGGCTCAACATAGAACCTAATCTCTTTGGCTCCTCCTGCATCACTGTGTGTCCTACCACCACCCCATCTTTTAGACTTTTGCCTGTTATCACTACCTTAGTATCACATTTCATTCTGCAGCAAAAATGCATCCCATCCCACTAGCCCCTGACATCTGCTTGGTCCTTCCTAGATTTTAGACATTTAAAGCTAAATCAAAGAGCTCAGGACTTACAGGTTCAGAAAGGAGAGCAGGAATTCTCATGCTGACTTCTTTTCAGGTATGTGATTGTCAGTACCATTTTGCCCGCTGGGAAGATGGCAAGCAAGGTCCCCTTCCTTGCTTCTTTGGTGCCCAGGGGCCTCAGATAACACGGAATTTGCTGGAGATTGAGGACATCTTTCATAAAAATCTGTACACGCTGCGAGCAGTTCGTGGGGGCATCCTGGATGTCAAGAACACCTCTTGGCATGAAGACTACAATCGGTGAGAAAACCACAGCTGACTCTGGGTAGAGAAGGGAAGGGAAGGCAGAGGCAACCAGAATAGGATGGGTGGCAAGAGTGTAAAAGTAAAACATGAAGGTGACAATCAGTGAAAGAGCGGGCAGGATGGAGCATAAGGAAGGAGGTGTCTCCTGGGATAAAGGGTTCTAGAATTAGCCTTTCAGGGTTTGAATCCCAGTTTGCCACATACTAGATATGTGACTGGGCAAATTACTCTACCAGTGAGAGCCTCTGTTCCCTCATCTATGAAATAAGGCTAGTGACAGAACCTATCTCATTGCCTTGGTTTAAGGAATAAATAGATTAATGCATGTAAGGCACTTAGTCTTTGCCTCGCATGTAGGAAGCTCTTAGTATATAACACAGGATTCTTACACAGGATGTACTTGGGGGAAGGTGAACACACCCACATTTTAACATGTCTCTCTAATGATGCAGTTTCCGTGCTGGAATCAAGGACCTGGAGGTGATGACTCAGAACTTGATCACCTCTGCCTTTGAGAAAGTTCGAGATGTAGAGCACGGAGTGCTGCTACTGGATACCTTCCACAGGCTTGCAGCCCGTGAGGTGCCACTGTCCTGCCTGCTTCCTCCACCCGTAGCTCTCTTGTGCTTTCCATCATTTCCTCTTGAGCTTTCCAAACACCATCCTGCCTCCATTCATGCTCTTTCCCATGTCTTGAGTTGCCAGTGCCTCTTTTCTTCCCTCTGTTCCTCTGTTTTTCAGATTGCTAAAGCGTGTGACTTCCACAGCAAGGTGTAGCTTTCTTCTTGGATGAGTAACTAGAGAAATGCACATCCCCAGGGCATATTGTCAACTTCTCTGTCTTCTTTCTTAGGCAATCAAGCGAACATATGACAAGAAGGCGGTGGATCTCTACATGCTATTTAATACTGAATTGGCCCTTGTGAACCGTGAACTGAACAAGAAATGGCCATACCTGGAGCCCTACAAGGCCCAGTATTCTGGACAGGCACACTGGTTGCGGATTCTCCGTCGCCGCATCGACAGAGTCATGAATGTAAGTGCCTGGCCTTTCCTAAAACCTGTCCTCAGTGACATGGTAGAGTTTTCAGTCTGTGCCACATGCTGGGAGGGACCTGACCCAGAGATGAGCTAGAGAGTTTTCATGACAAGAGACTAAGTCTGCCCAGGGGAGTGACAGATGCAGCTTTTCAGTAAGGCAGGCCAGGGCCTTGGATTTGCAGCACTAGTGAGTCTGGTTGGTAGAATAGGGGTGATTTTAGGCATTTCATATCAAGGTGGAGAGGGAGAATAGGGCCAGCAGCCAAGAAGCTGGGCCACCGGAAGAGTAAGTAATACAACTTCAAACTCCAGAGAACTGGACAGTTGAGGCTTTGATTGGGCCTGGTCTCCCTAGAAAAACAGGTACACAGAAAGAGAAAAAAACTTTTTGGGAATGTAAGTCTAAAGCTACCTACCTGTTATCATCTAATTGGTCCTGGGAGAGAATAAGGCAGCCCACAGACAACTGGAAACTTCTGAAGTGGTGGGCTAAGACTATATGGTAAGGGAGGGCTCATAATAGTTTTCAATCATGTACCTGTTAAATCCTTCACCTTGTGTAATCTATTTTCTGTCCCCATTTTTTTCTTGATCTGAATCTCTGTGCTCCTATATATTTTGACTCCGTTTCTCATTGTGCCTTGGTTTCTTCCTCTCACTCTTCTTTTTAGCTCTGCCTTCCTTCTAAGGCAATGATTTTCAACTTTTTTATCTCATGGTGCATATAAACTACTAAAGTTATGCAGCATACACACAAGTATATATTTTTTGCTGATCTGACAAAAATATGTATAATTTTGATTCATGTACATTGACAGTTGTTGTCATTTTTTAATTTGACAATCTAAGGGAAAAGAGGTCAGTGCTCCTGACTAAGTGTCAGGTATTGCTTATTTTAGAAATTCTTGAGGCATACCAGTGGTTGAAAGACCACTGCTCAAATAATCTTTTTTTAAAAAAATGATTTTATTTATTTTTAGAGAGGGGGGAAGGGAGGGAGTGAGGGAGAGAAACAATGTGTGGTTGCTGCTTGCAGGACCTCTTACTGGGGACCTGGCCTGCAACTCAGGCATGTGCCCTGAGCGGGAAGATAACCAGCAACCCTTTGGTTCTCAAGCCAGCGCTCAGTCCACTGAACCGTACCAGCCAGGTGCTCTAAGAATCTTAAAAGCATCAAGAGAAAAGCAGTTAGTTACCTACAGGGGAGCTCTCATAAGAATTCCAGCTGATTTCTCAACAGAAACTTTGCAGGCCAGAGGGATTGGCAGGAGGTATTCAAAGTGATGAAAAAACAAGGACCTATAACCAAGGCTACTCTATCTAGAAAAGTTCTCATTTAGAATCTAAGGACAGATAAAGAGCTCCCCAGACATGAAAAAGCTAGAGGAGCTCATCATCACTAAACCAGTTACATTAAATTACATTAAATGTTAAAGGGTCTTCTTTAAGAAGAAGAAGAAAAAAGAAAAAATGTGAACAACAAAATTGCAATAAACATATATTTATCAACAATTGAATTTAAAAAACAAAATAAAGGAAGAAGCAGAACAGAAACAGACTCATAGATATAGAGAACATTTTGATGGTTGCCAGATGGGAAGGGGATTGAGGGGATGGTGAAAAAGGTGAAGGGGTTAAGAAGTACAAATTGGTTGTTACAGAATAGTTATGGGGATGTAAAGTACAGAACAGGGAATATAGTCAGTCATATTCTGATAACCATATATGGTGTCAGATAGATACAAGATTTATTGGGACAATCACTTAGTAAGTTATATAATGTCTAATCACTGGGGTGTGTACCTGAAACTAATATAATACTGTATGTCAACTGTAATGGAAAAATAAAAAGTAATTAAATGACAAAACCCCCCAGAAGTGTTCTAAAAAGGAAAGAAAGAAAGAAAATTGCTGCTTTAAGTAGTCAAAATTAATTGCCATAGCAAGCCTTACACATATTTTGGTGAATGTGTGTGTGCGGTCTCAGGGAGATGGTAACATGGAGGAATGTGGCGTGCGAGCTTCTCTCATTTGTGTTCTTCCTCTTTAGTGTCTTTCTAGTGCTCATTTCTTGCCTCACATTGGGACTGGAGAGGAGAGTGTACATACCTATCAGCAGATGGTTCAGGCCATTGATGAACTGGTTCGGAAAACCTTCCAAGACTGGACATCAACACTGGACAAGGACTGCATTCGTCGGCTGGATATGCCATTGTTACGAATCAGCCAGGAGAAGGCAGGGATGCTGGACATCAACTTTGACAAGTACAAGACCCAACCCCACTTGATCTCCTTTTATCTAACTCCTTCTACTTATTCTGTCTTTGGTACCATTCTCTTCCCCAACTGTCTCAAGAGTTTAACTCCCGTCTTTTGGTTTTCTCTCCATTCTCTCTAACTTTCCCTTATACTGTAATATGTCCCCTATCACTTCTTAATTTTAATTTTACGGGTTATCATTAAAAAAAAAAAAAAGAACCCTCTTACTAATTTACTAAACCAGTGATGTAGGTGTCCTGCCACTAGATGGCCATGATGGTTTAGCTAAATCCCCCAACCGGTGTGTGTGGGCTTTCCTGAGAACTGATGGCTGTCAGAATATGCCTTCTCCTATAGTTTTATAACTATAACATTTTCATATTACAATTATTTAAAATTTAATTAATTCATTTATTAGTTATTACAAACATATACTGAGTGCCTTCTATGTGCTAGGAACCAAGATAGGCACAGGAAGTTTATACAGTGGTAAAGCCCTTGCCTTCTGTTACTCTGTGAGTGAATACTTGTATCTACTCTTAGAGGGGTGCTTCCTTTCCATGTAAGATGCAGAAGGGAAAAAGAAAGAAGGAGCTATGTAAGGCATCTGTCTACAGAGATTACAAACCTTCTGGTGACAGTTTTTTCCTGATCGGAAGGAAATAACTTTTTACTTGATTGGTTTTGGCTCCCTCATGTCATCAGCTAGACACTAAAATAAGAGCTGTTTCTCATGCTTCCAGGCTGTTGCTACTAGCATTGGCTTTAACTCATAGAATGTCTTTATTTGTTGGGCAAATGTAGAAGAAGCTTTGCCAGAAAAAGCCTGTGTAGAGATGGAATCTGGGGGACACAAGAAACTGAGTGTGTCTGTCCTGGGCATTTGAAGGCAGCCTAACCAGGGGAGCTGACAGTTAATGGTTGAGGAAGGAACAAAAGAATCAAGATGCAGAAGCAGGGCTGAATGTCAGGCCAGAGGGGTGAGGTGAAGATGTTAGTGAGAAGGACAGAGATGGTCGAAGCCACATGGATTAGGAAGCAATTGAAAAGCACAGTGTGAAGATAAGGGCAATAGATTTGCTGTAAGTCTTTGATCAGTGATGGGTGTTAGAGACCAGCTTTGTTTGGGTTCATGACTTTCTGAGGTATGGCTAAGCAAGATTGTATAGAAATTGTTTACCTTATAAACCAGTAAGATTTTGAGGAGACAGAAGGTTAGGCCAGCATTACCCTAGCTATGATATTTGGAAGTATGTAATGGAGTTGAATCTGCGAGACACATTCTCTCATCAAGCTGGGTACTCCCAAAGAAACTGTGTTTGGGAGACACCCAGACACACTTGTAATGATATGAATATGAGTATTCACAGTCCACCAATTGCCCTTTTTCCATGAACTAAAGGACTGTATTCAAGTAGTAGAATTTTATTAAACACCAATGATTGATACTTACATTTTAAGGGTAGAGAATGAAGAATCTCCCTCCATTGCTGTGTCCCAGTGACTCAATTTCTCTCTGAAAAAAGAATCAATGTTACCAGTTTCTTGTGTAACATTCCAGGGGTGAGTGTATATCTACATAAGTATGAAGTACTTCAGAATGAGCCCTGGCTGGTGTGGCTCAGTGAATTGAGCGCAGGCCTGCGAACCAGAGGATTGTGGTTCAATTCCCAGTCAGGGCACATACCTGGGTTGCAGGCCAGTTCCTGTTAGGGGACCCATGAGAGGCAACCATACATTGATGTTCTCTCCCTCTCTCCTTCCCTTCCCCTCTGAAGATAAATAAATAAAATCTTTTTAAAAAAGTACTTCAAAATGGTTTAAATTCCCATTATAAAATTATTGATAATTTTACCTGGCTGGTGTAGCTCAGTGGATTGAGCACTGCCTGAGAACCAAAAGATTGCAGTTCGATTCCCAGTCAGGGCACATGCCTGGGTTGCAAGCCAGTTCCCAGCAGGGATGCACAAGAAGCAACAGTACATTGATATTTCTCCCCCTCTCTCCTTCCTGTCCCTTCTAAAGGTAAATTAAAAAAATTATTGATAATTTTAGAAAATTTTCAAAATGCAGAAAAATTAGAAGGCAGAAAAAAATTCCCCCTAAGATAGCCACTCTTGATAATTTGTTATATATATTTTTTATCATTTTCCTCCACCCCATTTTATAGGGTTGTTTTTATTTAATTTTTATAATCTTTACTGGGTATTTTTAAATTACAAAAGTAGTTCATGCTCACTGTAAAAAAGATCACTGTAGAAGTATATAAAGGAAAAAGTAAAAATCTGGAACATGGTTCCAACTCCCAAGAGATAACCATGATTACCATGTAATCAAAAATATACACTGCACACATAAAATAGGATCACATCATAACCCATTACTTTTGCAACTTGCTTCTTTTAAGGTTAACAAGTGTGGGAGGTCTTCCAATCTGTAGGTAAAACAGTACAAAATTATTTTTTGTGGCTCATAGCATTCCATAGTTTGGCTGTACTGTAATAGAATCAATCAGTCTATTATTGATGGACCTATAAGTTGTAACATTTTCATAAGGTTTCTGAATACTTCATACTGGAAGATTTTTTTCTTCTTTTGTATTTTTCAATATTATTTTATATTGTTTCAGTGTATAGCACAGCAGGTAGATAATTATATACTTTACAAAGTTTCCCCCCCAATATTTCCAGTACCCACTTGGCATTAATACATAGCTATTGCAATATTATTGACTATATTCTCTATGCTATACCTTGCATCCCCATGACTGTTTTGTAACTACCAATTTGTACTTCTTAATCCCTTCACCTTTTTCACCCAGCTCCCCAACCGCCCCTCCCCTGACAACCATCAGTCTGTTCTTGGTATCTATGAGTCTATGTCAGTTTTGTTTATTTATTTTGTTCTTTAGATTCCATATATACATGAAATCACATGGTATTTGTCTTTCTCTGACTTATTTCACTTAGCATAATACTCTCTAGGTCCATCCATGCTGTCACAAATGGTAAGATTTTATTATTTTTTATGGCCAAGTCAAATTCCAGTGTATATATGTACCACATCTTTGTCAACTTGTCTATTGATGAGCACTTGGGTTGCTTCCATATCTTGGCTATTGTAAATAGCTTCAATGAACATATGGGTGCATATCTATCTTTTCAGATTAGTGTTTTGGATTTCTTCTGATATATACCCAGAAGTGGAATTGTGGGGTCATAAGGCAGTTTCATTTTAAATTTTTTTGTACTGTTTTCCACAGTGGCTGCACCAATCTGCATTTCCACCAACAGCACATGAAGTTTTCCTTTTCTTCACATCTTTGAATACTTGTTATTTGTTGATTTATTGATGATAGCCTCTGACAAGTGTGAAGTGATACCTCATTGTGGTTTTAATTTGCATTTCTCTGATGATTAGTGACATTGAGCATATTTTCATATGTCTATTTGGCCATCTGTATGTCCTCTTTGGGGAAGTGTCTATTCAGGTCCTCTGCCTATTTTTTTTTATTGGATTATTTGATTTTTTTGTGGTGTTGAGTTGTATGAGTTCTTCTTTTTCTTTTTAATTCTCACTTGAGAACATATTTTTCATTGCTTTTGGTGGGGGGCAGGAGAGAGAGAGAAAGATAAAGAGAAACATCTGTGTGAGAAAGAAAAACATTGATTGGTTGCCTCTCATTGGTTCCCTGACAGGGAATCAAACATACAACCCAGGCATGTACCCTGACTGGAAATTGAACCTGCAACCTTTCAGTGAATGGGATGATGCTCCAACCAACTGAGCCATACTGGCCAGGACGAGTTGTATGAGTTCTTTATAAATTTTGGATATTAACTCCTTATCAGATGCATCATTGGTGAATAAATATCTTCTTTCATTCAGTAGGTTATCGTCTTTTCATTTTGTTGATGGTTTCCTTTGCTGTGCAAACCCTTTTTAGTTTGATGTAGTCCCATTTGTTTATTTTTCCTTTTGTTTCCCTTGTATGAGGAGATAACCAGAAAAAAATTGGTATGAGAAATGGCAGAGGTTTTACTGCCTATGTTTCCTTTTAGGATTTTTTAAAAAATTATTTATTTATTTTCAGAAAGAGGGGAAGGGAAGGAGAGAGGGAGAGAAATATCAATGTGTGGTTGCCTCTAATGTGTCCCCCACTGGGAACTGGCCTGCAACCCAGGCATGTGCCCTGACTGGGAACCGAACTATGATCCTTTGCTTCACCAGCCTATGCCCAATTCACTGAGCTACACCAGTGAGGGCTCTTTTAGGATTTTGAACATTCCAAATCTTATATTTAAGTCTTTAATCTGATATAAGTTTATTCTTATATACAATATAAGAAGATGGTCTAATTTTATTTTTTGCATGTATCTGTCCAATTTTCTCAACACCATTTATTGAATAGAATGACTTTAGCCTATTGTATATTCTTACTTCCTCTGTCAAATATTAATTGACCATATAGTCATGGGTTTATTTCTAGCCTGTCTATTCAGTTCCATTGATCTATATGTTGTCTTTATGCCAGTATCATGCTGTTTTGATTACTATATCCCTGTAGTATAATTTGATATCAGGTAGTGTGATACCTCCAACTTTGGTCTTCTTTCTCAAGATTGCTGTGGCTGCTTGGGGTCTTTTATGGTTCTATATAAATTTTTGGATTATTATACTAGAGGATTTCAGCGGGGCTTCCTATACCTTGTTCCCTTCCCTCCAAAGTGATGTGTTAACTTAATGTTTGAGCTAGTGTTCATCTAGTTAGGATAAACTTAAGAGAATTTTCCTGTCTGCTGTGGTCATCTCTTCTTGAGGAACAAATCAGATATTTATCTAAAATGCCATTTGCATAATTGTTATAGTAGAGTATCAAGGCAACTTTGGGCCAAATATTTATGATCTAGGTTTAGCTGAAACCCAAATAATGGGTAGACACTTCTCCCAGAGAGAAGAGGTGCTCCTATTTTTGCCAGTTGTTTTCTGGAGATGTCTGTTATAAGGTGCTTTAAATTTTTGTGGTTTTAAAATAAAACTGCCTCAATCCAGTAAATGTGAAAAACATGATTAAAGGGAAGGATTTTGAAAACCAAACCAAATATTGGTTTTATTTATCAAACCAATAAAGAAATCCAAGATAGTTTCAGCTTTTCCACAACCTATTAACACTCTGAAGAGTTGCAGATAACTTTATCAATTTACTCTTTTGTGTTCAATGTCTAGATAAAATCTTGAAATAAGCACACTTTCAAATGTCCTGATTGTTCTCAGAATTTCCTGACTTTCCTGAGTTGTGGGAGCCTCCCAGTCCCTAATAGCACCTATTTTATCTCACAAGGGGTTTATTATCCCACCTTATACCCAAATATTTGAGCTCTGAAGTCAAAATTGGGTTTCACTACATTATATGGCCAGACCAGCTTCACTAATTGCATTTATCATGAACATATTCCAGGTGTTGTCTATACCCTGGCTGAAAAGAGCTGTGTTATCACTATGTCACATAGGAGATTCCTCTGGAGTGGAATTTCCCCAGAGCAGGATGGGGGACACTGACATCTGTCTGTTTTTTTGTGTGTCTAGGGCTTCCACTTTCTCCTTTTCCCTCAGTCATAGAGTGCTTTCTTCATTGGGTCAGTTTATTCTGGGCTGTCAGTGCTAAACTGACCTAGCTTCACTTTCCTGACTCTACTGCCTAACCACTCATGTGAGGATAAATTATAAAATGTTTTATTTTATTAAAATTTTTTATTCCTACCAAAGACATTTTTTCTATTGCTTTGAGAGAGAGAGAGAGAGAGAGAGAGAGAAAGAGAGAGGAACATCAATATGAAAGAAAAACATCAATTTGGTTGCCCTCTCATACATACCCTGACCAGGGATTGAACCTGCAACCTGGGTATGTGCCCTAACTGGGAATCGAACCTGTGACCCTTCAGTCTAGGGGACGGTGCTCCAACCAACTGAGCTACACCAGCTAGGGCATAAAATAGTTTACAAAAATAATTCCCCAGATTGGTTTCTTTTTATAAAGTATATTTGTCAATGAAACAAAATTTGCACTCTAGAAAATTATTGACAAACTTCTGGCAAAAACTGAACATCGCTATGAAAAAAGTTTTGCATAGGGTTTTCATCTTAACAGCAGGAAGATATTATCCAAATTCATCCTGTTGACTGACAACTTAAAAATTTGATAATTTGCTTTAAAGTTACTTTGAAAATCTTGTCAAGATAAGAAAATGAAGAAACATTTTGGTACAATGTTGGATAGTATATAAGGCCAAGTAGGCTTGCCATGATATTTAGGAAGACAAATCCAAGGCCTCCAGTTTGGAGAGCATAGGAAAATATGTTTATGCTTAGAGAAATGTTCCCATGTATATTCACACTCATCCATCCTCCCAGTGTAGTTATAGCACAATTTTTAGTTAAATCAATACTCATCATTTATCTTAATGACTGTTAGTATTGTTTACTGCTGAACCAGAAATTTTCTGTCATTGAAGTGCTTTCCTTGCTGGTACAATGTTTGTTCTTTTTGAAATTAATAATTACTTCACTATTTTTGTTAGCACACTGTTCACTATCATTAGTTCTTCCAGACAAACTATAAAAACAATGTGAATAATCTTTTTCCTCACTATGTTACTTTTAAGGTATGATACTGATTTCTTAGAGCTCTCTCCCCTGGAGTTCACTATCTTCCTGCTACACAGGCATCATCCTGGGCTTCTCTGAGCCTCTTTTCTTGTTTGATTTCCTATTTCCTTTGTCTCCCTCTTTCTTAGTTTATGCCCTTATTTTGGAGTGCATCTGGTAGTAGCTTTCTGCGGAAGCAGTGCATAGGAGGTAAATTTTTTTGAGTTCTTGCATGAGTGAAAAAATTGTTTTCTGTGTTCCACTTGTTGGACAGTTGGCTGACTTTGGAGTTCTAAGTTGAAAGTAGTTTTTTTGTTTGTTTTGGCCTCTCTCTTTTACTTCGGAGCCTTTCTTTACATGTCTAGTAATTCTTTGTTCATTGGTATTTCTGTTGTTGTTGTTCATTGGTAGTTGAGAGAGGCTTGTTCACTTTGGCATATTAGACAGTTTCAAAAATAGCACAAACTTTAGTGAAGATTGTCAAGGTTTGAAAAACAGCATTTCTTGTCCCACAGTTCCTTAAAGGACATATCACAAATAAATTAGCACTTGAAATAATGTACTTCATTGGAAGATTACTCTCCAATAAAGATGAAAATATAATCCTTTGGAAAACATGAAATGTGATATTATTTTCTATATTGTTAATTCAGTACTTTCCTGTAGAACAGACACAAATATTCTAGAACAAAATATTCTAGACTATTTACCTCAATATCCTCTAGAAATAATATTCAGTAGTATTCAAATAACATTCAGTAGAATACAGTTTCATGAGAGCCTCTTCAGGTTGTGGGATCTTTTATCTTGTGATTAAAAAGCATAATTTCATTTAAAGAAAATAAAAGAGACCACACAGATTTTAAAATATCAAATAATTGGTTTCAGCCAAGATGGAGGTGTAGGAAGAAACGCTTTGCTTCCTCACACAACCAAAAGAAAAATAGCAACCAATTAAAAAAATAAACGAACCAGAAGTGCCAGAAAATCAAACTGCACAGAGTGCCAACAACCAAGGAGTTAAAGAAACATTAATCCAGTCTGGTAGGAGGGGAAAGACTGGCAGCTGAGCAGAGAGGATGTGCAGCAAGGTGGTGGGTGAGGTGGGGCTGGCTGAATGGGAACTAAAGACTCAAAACCTCCTTCTATAAAATACTGTGGGGCTTGTGACAGTGGGAGAAACTCCCAGTCTCACAGTAGAATTTGTTGGAAGATGGGACTGGAGCAGAGTGGGAGAATGGCCCCTCTAAGACCCCTCCCTCACAGGTAGCGCCTCATGCAGCCATGTGGGTTGCCCCACCCTGGTGAATACCTAAAGCTCTGCCCTCTTACAACATAACAGGTGTGCTGAGACAAATATATATGGTCCAAAGGAAAGAACAGATCAAAATTCCAGAAAAAGAGCTAAGCGACAAGGAGATAGACGACATATCTGATACAGAGTTCAAAACACTGGTAATCAGGATGCTCATATAACTTATTGAGCTCTGTTGAAAAATAAAGGAAGTAATGAAAGCTTCACAAAATGAAATAACCCAAAATATACTGGGAACCAATAGAGAAGAAAAGGAAATCGGGACTCAAATCAACAACAATTTGGAACAAAAGGAAGAAATAAACATCCAACTGGAACAGAATGAAGAAACAAGAATTCAGAAAAATGAGGAGAGGCTTAGGAACCTATGGGACAACTTGAAGCACTCCAACATCTGAATCATAGGAGTGCCAGAAGAACAAGACCAAGAAATTGAAACTTACTTGAACAAACAATGAAGAAAAATTGCCCCAATCTGGTGAAGGAAATAGACTTCCAGAAAGTCCAGGAAGCCCAAAGAGTACTAAAGAAATTGGACCCAAGGAGGAAAACACTAAAGCACATCATAATTAAGTCACCAAGATTAAAGACAAAGGGAAAATCTTAAAAGCAGCAAGAGGAAAGGAGAGAGTTATCTACAAAGGAGTTCCCATAAGACTATTAGCTGATTTCTCAAAAGAAACCTTATAGGCAAGAAGGGGCTGGAAAGAAGTATTCAAAGTCATAAAAGGCAAGGACCTACATCTAAGATTCCTCTATCTAGCAAAGCTATCCTTTATAATGGGAGGATGGATATAATGCTTCTCAGATAAGGTCAAGAGTTCATCATCACCAAGCCATTATTATATGAAATGTTAAAGGGACTTATCTAAGAAAAAGAAGATGATAAAAAATATGAACAGCAAAATGACAACAAACTCCCAATTATCAACAACTGAACCTAATAACAAAACAAAACAAAACAAACTAAACAAACAAGTAGAATAGGAATAGAATCACAGAAATGGAGATCATCTGGAGGGTTGTCAGTGGGGAGGGGGAGGGAGTGGGTGTGTGGGGAAGGGTACAGGGAATAAGAAACATAATTGGTAGGCATAAAATAGATGGGGGGAGGTTAAGAGTACTATAGGAAACAGAGGAGCCAAAGAACTTATATGTACAACCCATGGACATGAATTAAGGTGGGGGGGAGGGAATACTGGAGGGTAGGGAGCGGTGCAGGACAGAGGGGGGATGAAAGGGAGATAAGAATTGGGACAACTGCAATAGCATAATCAATAAAATATACTTTAAAATGAAATAATTTTTATTCAAGATTTTTTATTTTAAAAATATTTAAAATGCAAAAGGTTAAAGACAAACAGCAGCAAGAGAAAAGCAGATAGTTACCTACAAGGGGGTTCTCATAAGACTTTCAGATGATTTCTCAAAAAAAACTTTGCTGGCAAAAGGGATCAACAAGAAATATACAAAGTATTGAAAAGCAGGGACTTACAACCAAGACAACTCTACCTAGAAAGCTATCATTTAGATTTGAAGGACAGATAAAGAGCTCCCCATACAATAAAATGCTAAAGGAGTACATCACCCCCAAATCAGTATTACATTAAATGTTAAGGGTCTTTTTAAAGAAAAAGATGGGGAAAAGTTTAAAAACTATGAACAATAATATGTCAATAAATACATATGTACTAAGAAGGGAATCTTAAAACAACCAAAATAAATAAAGAAGCAGAACAGAAACAGACTCATAGATACAGAGAACATTTTGAAAGTTGCCAGATGGGAGGGAGGTCAGAGGAATGGGTTAAAAAGGTGAGGGGATTAAGAAGTACAAATTGGGGACTTCTGGCCAAGATGGAGGCATAGGTGGAAACACTGTGCCTCCTCGCACAACCAAGTTTAAAGACAACAAAGTTTTAGTAACAAAAACACAGCTAAAACACAGAAAATTAAACTGTACCAAAGTCCAACAACAATGAACCATTCAGCCAGATTGGTAAGAGGGGCTGGTGGAGCAGGGTCAGGCAGGAGAGATCGGTTGGACCGACCCAGGAGCGCAAGCAGCATTTGGTGGATCCCAGGTGTGGGATGGCAATGGGAGGACCCAGTGAGGGCACAAGGTGGCTGGCTCACCGAGGTGACACATTTGCGCGCAGATAAACCAAGCGAAGGAGTGAGCAGTGAGACAGAGGGCTCAGGCTAGGGTCCCCTCAAGGGGAATTAGAGCCTGAAAGCACCACTTGGAAAGACTTTCAGGGTGGAGGTGCCGGGAGAAGCTCCCAGACTCACAGAGAGTTCACTGGAGAGATCCACAGAGCCCTGGAGGGTACACAAGACCACACACCTGGGAACCAGCACCAGAAGGGTCCAATTTGCTTGTGGGAAGCAGCAGAGGGGACAGAAATCTGAGAGAGACCAGAACAAATGCCAATTTCCCTCTCTGACCCTGCCCCCACATACAGTGTCACAACCCAGCCACCTGGGTTGCCCTGCCCTGGTGGACACCTAAGGCTCTGCCCCTCATATATAACAGGTGTGAATAGACAAAAACATTATGGCTCAAGAACAGCTCAAAGCTCTAGAGCCAATAACTCTAAGCAACCAAAAGATAGCTAACTTTTCAGATGCACAGTTCAAAACACTGGTGATCAGGATGCTCACAGAATTAGTTGATTTCAGTCACAAATTAGAGGAACATATGAAGGCGAAACTAATTGAAATGAAGGGAAATGCACAAGAAACCAATAGTGATGGAAAGGAAACTGGGCCTCAAATCAAGGGAGTAAACCAGAAGGAAGAAAAAAATGACCAAACAAAAAAGAATGAAGAAACGAGATTTCAAAAAAATGAGGAGAGGCTTAGGAACCTCCAGGACATCTTTAAACGCTCCAACATCCGAATTATAGGGGTACCAGAAGGGGAAGAGGAACAGCCACGAGTGGAAAACAAATAATAAAGGAGAACTTCCCCAATCTGGCAAAGGAAATAGACTTCCAGGAAATCCAGGAAGCTCAGAGAGTCCCAAAGAACTTGGACCCAAGAAGAAACACACTAAGGCACATCATAATTATATTAGCCAAGATGAAAATGAAGGAGAGAATCCTAGAAGCAGCAAGAGCTAAGGGGACAGTCACCTACAAAGGACTTCCCATCAGACTGTCAGCTGATTTCTCAAAAGAGACCTTACAGGCAAGAAGGGGCTGGAAAGAAGTATTCCAAGTCATTAAAGGCAAGGACCTACATCCAGGATTGTTCTATCCAGCAAAGCTCTCATTTAGAATGGAAGGACAGATAAGGTGCTTCTCAGATAAGATCAAATTCAAGGAGTTCATCATCACCAAGCCCTTATTATATGAAATGTTAAAGGGATTTATCTAGGAAAAAGAAGATAAAAAACATGAACAGTGAAAGGACAGCCAACTCACAGTTATTAACAACCACACCTAAAACAAAAGCAAACTAAGAGGACAGCTAGATCAGGAGTAGAACCATAGAAATGAAGATCACATGGAGGGTTAGCAACACGGGAGTGGGAGGAGGAGAAGGGGGGAGAAGGTACAGAGAATAAGCATAGACGGTAGGTAGTAAATAGGGGGGAGGGCAAGAATAGTATGGGAAATATAGAATCTAAAGAACTTGAGACACATGGACATAAATGAAAGGGGGGAATGGTGGGGGAGGGATGTGCAGGGTGGAGGGGAATGAAGGGGAGAATAGGACAACTGTAATGGCATAATGAATAAAATATATTAAAAAATTTAAAAAAGTACAAATTGGTTGTTAGAGAATAGTTATGGGGATGTAAAGTACAGCTCAGGGAATGTAGTTAATAATATTCTAATAACTACATATGGTATCAGAAAGGCATGAGATTTATTAGGATGATCACTTGGTAATTTATATAATGTCTAATCACTGGGGCATACACCTGAAACTAATATAATGCCGCATGTCAACTGTAATTTAAAAAATAAAAAATAATTTAAAAAATATAAGTTATTTTAAAATATTGTTTAAAGATTTTAGTTACCTATTTTTAGAGGGAGGGAAAGGGAGAGAGAAAGAGAGAGAAACATCAATATATGATTGCCTCTCACACACACCCCATTGGGGGCCTGGCCTGCAACCTAGGCATGTGCCCTGACTGGGAATTGAATCAGTAACCCTTCGGTTCAAAGGCCAGCATTCAATCTACTGAGCCAGGGCTATTTTAAAATATTTTTAAATGTCTGAAAAAAATTTTGCCTGGTATTTTGTGGTTCTATTCTTTATATTTTAAATTTATTTTTAGAAAAGATTTTATTTATTATCTGGAGAAAAGAAAAAGGAAGAAGAGAGAGAGAGAAAGGTGAATATGAGAGAGACACATTGATTGGTTGCCTCTCACGTGCACCATGCTTGGAGATGGAACCTGCAACCTGGTCATGAGCCCTGACAGGGGACTGAACTGGTGACATTTTGCTTTGTGGCACGCTGTCCAAACAAGGCATACTAGTTAGGGATCTTCTTTACATTTAGATCTTTGATCCATTTGTAATTTATTTTGCTGTAAGGAGAGAGGTACAACTTTTTTAAATCCCCAGATAGCTAGCCAGTTGACCCAATCTCATTTACCGAACTGCTATTTTTATAATATAACAAATTCCCAACTATAATTTGTGTCTATTTTGGAATTCACTATTCTGTTCTGGTATGTTTTTCTGTTCATGTGTAGGTACCAAACTGTTTTAATTATTGTCTTCATTACTTTCCTTTTTCAGAGTTTTCTTGAGTATTTTAAATACATATTTCCCATAAGAACTTTATGATTGATTTGCTTAGTTCCAAAAATAGTCCCACTTTAACTTCTTTTCTTTAATTTATTTTTTATTGATTATGCCATTATGGTTGTTCTATTTCCCCCCTTCATTCCCCTCCACCCTACCCCCCGTCCCCACCATTACCCCCCCTTTAGTTTATGACCTTGTGTCTCAAGTCCTTTAGATTCTATATTTCCCATACTATTCTTGCCCCCCCATCTATTTTCTATCTACTGTCTATGCTTATTCTCTGTACCTTCTCCCCCCTTCTCCTTCTCCCACTCCCCTGTTGCTAACCCTCCATGTGATCTTCATTTCTATGTTTCTGCTCCTGATCTAGCTGTCCTCTTAGTTTGCTTTTGTTTTAGGTGTGGTTCTTAATAACTGTGAGTTGGCTGTCCTTTCACTGTTCATGTTTTTTTAACTTCTTTTTCTTAGATAAGTCCCTTTAACATTTCATGTAATAAGGGCCTGGTGATGATGAACTCCTTGAATTTGATCTTATCTGAGAAGCACTTTATCTGTCCTTCCATTGTAAATGAAAGTTTTGCTGGATAGAGCAATCTTGGTTGTAGGTCTTTGGATTTCATGACTTGGAATACCTCTTTCCAGCCCCTTCTTGCCTGTAAGGTCTTTTTTGAGAAATCAGCTGACAGTCTGATGGGAAGTCCTTTGTAGGTGACTGTCCCCTTAGCTCTTGCTGCTTCTAGGATTTTCTCCTTCATTTTCATCTTGGCTAATGTAATTACGATGTGCCTTAGTGTGTTTCTTCTTGGGTCCAAGTTCTTTGGGACTCTCTGAGCTTCCTGGATTTCCTGGAAGTCTATTTCCTTTGCCAGATTGGGGAAGTTCTCCTTTATTATTTGTTCAAATAAGTTTTCCACTGGTGGCTGTTCCTTTCCCCCTTCTGGTACCCCTATAATTCGGATGTTGGAGCGTTTAAAGATGTCCCGGAGGTTCCTAAGACTCTCCTCATTTTTTTTGAATTCTTGCTTCTTCACTCTTTTCTGTTTGGCCATTATTTGATTTCTTCTGGTCCACTCCATTGATTTGAGTCCCAGTTTCCTTCTCATCGCTATTGGTTTCCTGTGCAATTCCCTTCATTTCAATTAGGTTCGCCTTCATATGTTTCTCTAATTTGTAGCTATAATCAAGCAGTTCTGTGAGGATCCTGATCACTGGTGTTTTAAACTGTGCATCTGAGAGTTTTGCTATTTCTTCATAGCTTAGATCAATAGGCTCTGGGGCTTTGAGATCTTCTTGAGCCATTTTTGGTCTGTTTGCGCCCCGTTAAGTATGAGGAGCGGAGCCTTGGACTCCCAGGTGGCTGGGTTGTGACGCTGTATGTGGGGGTGTGGTCAGAGCAGGGATATGGCAGCCCCCTCTGCTGTTTAACGCAGCTGGGTGAGGAGCAGAGCCTTGGGTAGTTCACCAGGGCCGGGCCACTCAGAGTCGCTGGGTTATGACGCTGTATGTGGAGGTGGGGTCAGAGCAGGGAAATGGCGGCGCCCTCCGCTGCTGCTCGCTGCGGGGATCCGCTGGGTCCCAGTCCAATCACGCCCACTCCCTCGCTTTTCTATCCGCGCACGAATGGGCGACCACAGTCAACCTGCAGCCCTGCTCCCTCGCTGTTTCCCCGAGGTCGCTGGGTCTCTCACTAGGTCCAACCCTGTGCCTGGATTCCGTGCACCTGAGTCCATCTGACCGAGTTTTCCTGTGCAACCCCGCTCCGCCAGCTGCTGGTTTCACCCCTCTTACTGGCCAGGCTGAAGAATTTGTTGTTAACAGACTTCTGAAAAGTTCAATTTTCTGTGTTCTGGCTGTGTTTTCTGTTGCTAATATTTAATTGTCTCTAAACTTGGTTGTGTGAGAAAGCACGGTGTCTCCACCTATGCCTCCATCTTGGCGGAAGTCTCCCCATTTTAACTTTTATAAGAGAAAGGATTGGGTTAAATTTATAGGTTAACTTAAGAATGAACATCTTTAAGATTTGAGTGTTTCTATCCATGAATAGTGTATTTTTCTTTCATTTATTTAAGTCTTGTTTTTTATGCATTATTTATTTTTTTAAATCTTGTTTTTAATCCATGTCATTTTTCCATTTATGTTAATCCATGAACAAGAAGTACTATGATATATAATATTATCATATACAGATGTTACATATAACATTTATAAATGTTGTAATATATACAATTTATTATTAATTTGTTAATTTTTGGTATTTTATTTAGATTGTTTTAATTTTCATGGGTCTATTTTCCTCTACAGTAATGTTTAACTGGTTACAGTCTTTACATTGGAAAACTTTGATATCAATAAGTTAATTTTGTACCCAGTCACTTTTACAAATAATTTCTTGTTTAAATAGCTTTTTCCTTTAAAAAACATTTCTTGTTATGAAACATATCATAGCATACACACAGAGAAGTTAAAACTTACACATTCAGCCTAACAAATAGGTATAAAATAAGTACCCTTGCAACTATCACCCAGGTCAAGGAAAGAACATTGCCAATAGTCCAGAGGCCCGCACTTATTATTTGTCAGTTGAATTAGTTGTTCAGGAGATATTATATAAAAGCACACTTATTGGACTCTCTTGAAAAATCAGAGTGGTCCGGCGCTTTGGACCAATCACATTGGACCAGCATTTCCATATGACAGCAGAGGCCTTGAGCTCTTTAGCTCAACTTTAGGCCAAATGTCAGTTACTATTTATCATTACAGTTGAACTACACTTTCCTTGGAGTTATTGAAATTTGTGAACTTTACTTTTCACTGTTAAAACCAAAGGAGTTGGTAGTCAGTTGGATGTTGGAAAGTGAGGCTGAGGGAGGACACACAGTTCTGGTTTAGGCAGCGGATGGTGCTGTTCCCTGAGACAAGAATTCCACGTTTACAGTGTAGATGGTGAATTCATTTCTGGACACAGTGAGAGCGATGTTATCTGTGAGACAATGTGGGGAGATACCTACTGGACAGTTAGGCATAGAAGTCTAGGGCTCAAGAAGGACAGTGAGGGGAGGTAGAAGAAGGTAAAGGGGGGATAAATGGTGATGGAAGGAGACGAGTTGGAATGGTAAACAATACAATATACAGATGATGTATTGCAGGGTTGTAAAAACCAAATAAACAAAGAAGTCAAGAGTATAGGTTAGCCATGTAGTTTTGGGAGTCATCAGCTACAGAAGGCAGCTGAAGCCATGGCAGTGGATGAGATCATTCAGGGAGAATGTGTTGAATCTGAAGAAACTGGAGGAGCCCTTATTTAAGGAAACTACGTTTCCCAGGGAAAGTGGGTTTTTTACTGAGTCTCCAGTGCTTTCCAAGTGACACTGGACAGAGAAGCATACTTTTACTGAAGGGCAGGGCAGATAAGAGGAGAACTGTGTTCTATAAGCCAGGAAACAAGTGTCCAAGGAAGGCATGGAGCAGTTCACCATAATGTTAAGGCCTGCAGAGAGATCAAGGGGGATAGGGTCTGAGGAGGTCTGCAAGGTTTAACTACAAGAAGTCCTGTGGAGCCCTGGTTGGTGTGCTCAGTGGATTGAGTGCCGGTCTGCAAACCAAAGCTTGCCAGTTTGATGATTCCCAGTCAGGACACAGGCCTGGGTTGTGGGCCAGGTCCTCAGTTGGGGGTGTGTGAGAGGCAACCACACATTGATGTTTCTCTTCCTCTCTTTTCCCCTCCCTTCCCCTCTGTCTAAAATAAATAAATAAAATCTTTTTTAAAAAAGAAAAAAAAAGCCCTGTGGAAACTTGATGAGAACAGTTTTAGAGGTGAAGTGGGGATGGCTCTCAGAGGGTTGAGGAGTGGGAGGAAAAGAAATGGAGTTCTTGAGCATAATTCTTTTCAGAAGGTAGGTTGTAAGGGGGAGCACAGAGTGGAGTGTGGTACCTGTAGCCAGGATATGGAATCAAGGAAAGGCTGGTTTTGTTGTTGTTATTTTTCATAAGATTGTAAAAACTTGGCTACTTAAATGTTGATGGGAAGGAACCTAGTAGGCTGAGGGTATAGGAGAGCTGGAGAAGATGGCATCTGAGAAAGAAGGAGGAAACCTTGTCAGAACACAAAGCCTAGGAAGAAGGGTCGACCTGGGTGTGAGGAGGTCCTCTTCTGTCATAAATGAGAGAAACTGTAGGCTTAATTTCTGTAGTGGGAAGTGTATGGGGTTCTCACCTGATGTCTGTTGTATTTCTGTGATGCAGGAGATGAGGCTTTTCACAGAAGTGGAGAGGGAGGCCAGATTTGAGAAAGTAGTCAGGATTTGCAGTCACTGTGAGAACAGGAGGGAGAGCAGGTTGGGAACATCCTAGGATGCAATCTGGAGAGCTCAGCTGGGGTGGAAGACCTTGAATGCCCAGTGCACTAATCTGTGTGGTCATGTGATTTTCTCTAGCCTTGCTGGACCACCTTCACATGGGCACAGTGGGGGACGACAGTGGATGTAGCCAGGATTGGGGTGTTGCCAGGTGGCTTACACTAAGGAATGAGGCCTCTTTCACGTGCCCCACTAGGGACAGAACCCAGGCATGTGCCTTGACTGGGAATTGAATCAATGATCTTTCGGTTTTCAGGATTACACTCCAACCCACAGGGCCACACCCCTCCAGGATATCTGTTATCATTTTTAACCTCTAAGAGCTCTGTGTTTTCTTTTATAGCATTTTGCTTTTGTTTCACAAATGTTCTCTTGTTTCTTTCCTTTCTCTGAGGATGCTAGCAGACAGTTTTGTTTGTTTTACTTATTTGGAATAGTCAGTCTTCTTTGTTCCCCTCCAGTTGCTGTCTTCTGTTCATTTGCCTGCTCACCTTCTGCACCCAGAAAGACAGAGACCACTGTTTTGAGATCCTTGGCTGTCTGTCCATATTTAAGGGAAGGGAGTTGGAAGGCTGATTGGAAGCCCTGCTGAGCAGATGGTGGGGCTTCTCAGCTGGGAGCTTTACAACAGTGAGATGTTTTCTGGGGACTCCTGAGGTAATTATCTTTTGACACTTTTCCTCTTAGACTGGTCAGAGGCCACAGAGAACAATCTTTCAAACTGTATTCTGGAGGGTGTAGGTCCAGCTGCCAGAGTGCTGATTTCTGGGTAGGAAAATAAGGCTGGAGGTCTTAACATTAGTGTGCACCTGAGCGCTCAATGCCTGCTTCTCTTAGTACGATACCTCTCCTTCAGCTGGACCTGGGCTCCATAGTCCAAAGACTCTGTTTCTGTACTGCTTTCTCATACTACAAGCCTGTAGTATTTTGTTGAGGTGAATCTTGCACCTGCTTAACTGTACAGAGTAGGGGAGCAGACATGGGGAGAGCTGCTTCCTAAATTTTCACCTGGTTTTCCTGTTTTAGTCCTACCTTCACCTGCTTCCTTGATACTTAAAGCTACCAGCCCCTGGGCCTATAGAGAGTCCTACAGCATGAACTGGGTGGCTTCTTAGCTGTGTCCATCACCAGTTTAGGATTCCAATTCTGTTCCCTATCCATCTGCTTTTCAGCTTCCCAGTTACTCTGTTGTTTCCTTGTATTTGTGGGTTTCTGCGTTAAGCAACAAAAACCCCTTTACTGTTTGGGTTAGTGGTTTGAAAAGAGGAACAAAAAGGAATATGTCCAGTCAGCCTTCTTACCTGGAGATTCCCCTTCATTTTTAATATTTATTTATTTGTTTGTTTGTTTATTTATTTATTTATTTTTAGAGAGGGGAGGGGAGGGAGAAATAGAAGGAGAGAAACATCAATGTGGTTGCCTCTTGCACACCCCCTAACAGGGAGCTGGCCTGCGACCCAGGCATGTGCCCTGACTGGGAATCAACCAGGTGACCCTTTGGTTCATAGGTTGGTACTCAATCCATTGAGCTACACCAGCCAGGGCTCTCCTTCACTTCTTATCTTTAAAAACCTCAGTGCTGCCCAGCCTACACCCTCCGCATCTGTTGTTGGTTCTTGCTTATGCCCTTAAGCAATACCCTCAGCTGCTTTGCTTTTCTTTCTCCCCAAGGTCCCTGATGATTCTCTTTGTGGAGATTGACTACTGGGAGCGGCTGCTGTTTGAGATACCTCATTATGTGGCGAATGTAGCCGAACGTGCAGAGGACCTGCGCATTCTTCGTGAAAATCTACTTCTTGTTGCCCGAGACTACAATAAGTAGGGCTCCAGTCTGCATGGCAGCCCTTCTGTATGCTACTTTATCCCCCCTCTTTGTCTTATCTGCTCCAGGAGGTTGTCCTTTTCCTATAGTGTCCATGTTTTACATTTTGTCTATCTCAAAAAAAAATCCCAGTTTCACTGCTCTCTTATGGCCCTATGCTTATTCCCTTGTAGTTTTGTCTTCTACCTTGTGGGCAGAGAGCAAAAACAACCAGGTTCTTTCCCACCCTGTAGAGCATCTGGGCCATATATATTATAAGACTGGGTCAATTCTCTAGGAGTGAAACTGGCATTAGGGTTATGGGCACAGAATAACATCAAATTCATTGAACCAAGGCCATGCTGGCACCCTTTCTTTTAATGCCCTTACTACTCATTTGTGGAGTGAGGCTTTGTCCTGGGCTGTGTTCCTTTTTCAGCCCAATTAAAGTTCAAGGGAGTGGATCCAGCAGTCTTTTTTGAGTGTCTAGAACTGAACTATCCATTATGGTAGCACTAGCAGCATGTGGCTATTACTATTTTACTTACTTAATTGAAATCAAATAAAATTTTAAAATTCAGCCACTCATGTGCATAGGCTACATTTTCAATCCTTCATAGCCTATCATATTAGCACAGCTTGTAGAACATTTCTTTCATTGCAGAATGTTTTATTGGAAAGCACTAGTCTAGAATCATGAACTTTCTGATTTTTGCACCAGGTTTCCTGGTGTGGAGGAGAGGTCTTCAGAGCTTGTCCCTATCAGCTACCTGTCTGCTCTTACACACAGGATTATTGCCATGCTGTCCCCAGATGAACAGGCCCTGTTCAAAGAGCGTATCCGATACCTGGATAAGAAGATCCACCCTGGACTCAAGAAACTGCACTGGGCCTTAAAGGGGGCCAGTGCCTTCTTCATCACAGAGTGCCGCATACACGCCAGCAAGGTAGGCCATGGTCATGACACCCTAAAAGCTGAACAAGAGACTGGTGCATGGGAAATTAATAACTGAGTCATAGGTAGTAGTGAAGAGACCAGGGAGTAACGGGAAAGGAATTAAGTGTGCTTGGGGAAGGACTTTTTTTTTTGTCAGCAACTGTAGGTAGAGGATAGGTAGGAGGATCAAATTAGGCCCAGAGGGTCTTCCCAAGCTGACTCATCACCCCATGGTGCTGGGGGGTCTGAGTCCAGGTACAGGCGATTGTGAATGAGTTCAAGGCATCCACTCTGACCATTGGCTGGCGAGCCCAAGAGATATCAGAGACACTGTTGGTACGCATTAGTGGCAAACGAGTATACAGGGACCTGGAATTTGAGGAGGACCAAAGAGAGCATCGGGCCACCGTGCAGCAGAAATTGATGAGCCTGCACCAGGATGTGGTAGCCATCATGACCAACTCTTATGAAGTCTTCAAGAATGATGGCCCTGAGGTAGGGTTCCTGTGGCCAGGGCTTTGTGGTTGGGGAAGCCCCCAGCCCTCCAGTCCCATCAGACAGCTCTCTTGATTTTTTTTTGGTTTGTTTTTAATCCCCCCAGTGTGTGCTTCTTAAACATCCTGCTCTATTATTAGATTTGCCCAACCTTCAGTCTTTCACACCTCCTTCCTTCAGGACTCAGAGATCTATCTTTCTATTTAACCAGTTTGTTCCCATCCCCGTTGGCTGGACCTACCTGTCTTCCCTGATGGTTCTCTTTCCCTGCCCTCTTCCTACCAGATTCAGCAGCAGTGGATGCTATACATGATTCGGTTGGACCACATAATGGAGGATGCCCTGCGTCTGAATGTAAAGTGGTCACTGTTGGAACTGTCCAAAGCTATCAATGGGGATGGAAAGACCACTCCAAACCCACTCTTCCGAGTCCTTGTAACTTTGCAGAATGACATGCAGGGAGGTGTAGCACAGGTGGGGATCACTTTGCTGCTGACACCTGAGAACTATTCGTACTTTATTTGCCAGTCTCCCTCAATCCTTAAACTTGACCCTCAGCCTTGACTTTATGCTATGGCCCCTGGACCTGGTTCTGAATTATTCAACCTTACTGGTGCTTAGGCCTGTCTCCTAAGGCTTTCCCCACTGTGTTCCCACAGGTGGAATTCTCACCCACCCTGCAGATTTTGGCAAGTGTGGTCAATGACATTGGCAACCACCTTTTTTCCACCATCTCTATCTTCCGCCACCTCCCAGAAATTCTCTCCAAGCGCAAGTTTCATCGTGACCCCATCCATACAATTGTGGGTGAGTAGGCAATGGGGAGGGCATCTGGTGTGGGGGTATCAGAGACTTGGGAGTGAACAGAGCTAGGAGGAGAGACCAGGGCTGTTTTCAGACACACTGGGCCAGTCATTTCCAATAGGGTAAAAAATGCAAGTCAAGGGGCTGGATTGGGGAAGCGGGCAAAGGCAGGGATGAAGGTTGAGATTAGGTAACTGATGCTCAAAAGATTTGGGATTTGGGGTGGGAGATTAGGAAGGATGAGTTTGAGAGTGGGGCTGGCATATAACATGTCCAGATACCAACAGATGATATATCTGAATCCCACAGATTAGATTCATACTTTACTTTCTGCCTCCTCCTTTATTTTCTAATGCTCATGTTTGAGTCTTATTTCTTAGGGGAGATGGTATTGGAATGGGGGGTCTTGGGGCAGTAGCCAGAGGCCAGGCTGGAGCTTGGGTTGAAATGATAGTTAATGAGAAGCATTTTGCTGGCTTCTGAAGAGCGAGATGAGGACATCAAGAAGATCCAGGCCCAGATCAGCAGCGGTATGACCAATAATGCAAGTCTGCTGCAGAACTACCTCAAAACCTGGGATATGTATCGGGAAATCTGGGAGATCAACAAGGACTCTTTCATCCGTCGCTATCAGCGCCTCAACCCCCCTGTCTCTTCTTTTGATGCTGACATTGCCCGGTAAGGAGGACAGGTGGATGTGCAGGTCTGTCTCTAAGAGGTCTAGAATCTCAGGAGGCATTCCAGGTCTAGAGACTCAGGAAGGAAGATTGGGGGTAAGGAGGGGTGCAGAAAGTGTGTCCTCAACTAAAGGAAAAGAGCAGGACCTAGGACACTGGACCTTTGTTTCTTAGCGGTTGGGTCTGATAAGAGCTGGACAAAATTTAGGGAGAAAGCTGTTTTGGTGAGGATTACCCACAGGGTTGTATTAGAAAGGAAGAAATGCTTGGGATACAAAGGTTGAGAGAAGTGAACACTTTTAATTTTAAGAAGGTAGATTGGGATTAAATTGAAAAAGATGCTTAAGTTCTGAAGGCAAGGAACGAGTTGCAATCTCTTTGTCCTCTGGTTGTTCATTCATTTGTTAAATAAACACCATTGTCCTATGGGTCCATGAGAAATCAAAAGAAAAAATGAACAAGTGTTTTCCTCCTGAGGGCAATAGTGTAGTAGGGAAGCTAGAAGAGCGGTAGTGGGGCACCTTGAGAATGGCTGAAATTCCAGCTCTGCCACTTCCTAGCTGTGTAATTTTAGGCAAGTTACTTAGATTCTCTGGGCCTCAGTCTCTTGTGAAACAGATATTTCACCACCTCCCTATTATAAGGTTGTGAGATTATTAAATATATGTAAAAGTACTTTGTAAACTCTAAAGTACTGCCCTAATGTGCTTATTATTACAGAAGCTTCAAATGTAAAAATGATATGACTAAGGTTTATAAGGTACCAAGGCAGTTCAATGGAAAGGGAGAATTTTTCAGCCAGGGGCATTAGGAAAGGCTTTGTGAAGGGAGTGACTTTGGGGCTGGGCTTTACGGAATAGGTAGGATTTCAAGAGGCAGAGATGGGCAGTGGGAGAGCATTCCAGGTAGAGAAAATAGCATAAGGAAAGGCATAAAGATGGGAATACATAAGCATGTTCACCAAATAATGAGTAGTCTGGAACACAGGATAAGAAAGGGAGGATGCAAAGGAATTTATATACAACAAGCAACTTTATTCTCTCAACAGCCTCGTGATGTGGGGTTGATTATTATTATCATGTTACAGAGGAGTAAAAATGAGGCTTCCAACAGTTAAATAATCTGCCTTAAGTCATAGAGCTAGTGAGCAGCAGTGGGAACTCAACCCAGGTCTATGTAACTCTAAAGCCTTGAATGCCAGATCAAGTAGTCTGATAGTTATCCTGTTGATAGTGGTTGGGGAAATGACATGATCACAGCTGTATGCCTGGGAGGGACTGAAATGAGAGACACCTTGGAGTAGAAGAATGCTTTAGAGCTGCTGCATAGGTCTGGGTGGTAGGGAATGAGAACTTGAACTAGCATCAGGGCAGTGGGCATGTCTGCAAAGAAAAAACATCTTAGCAGGAATATGGGCCTTTCAGCTACACGGAGGTTGCTAATAACGTGCAGAAGGAGGAGACTGTCCTCAATATCCAGTTTGTGTTGCTGGACTGCTCGAATCTCAAGTTCTCGCTGGTACAGCACTGCAACGAGTGGCAGAACAAGTTCACAACTCTGCTCAAGGAGATGGCAGCCCGGCGCCTCCTGGAGCTGCACACTTACCTGAAGGAAAATGCGGAGAAGTATGGGCACGGGCCCCAGGCACATGCGTGGGGAGAGCAGGCCCCATCCCATCTACTTACTTGTGCTCTCTTTACTTGACTTTAGAATAAGCCACCCTCCACAGACGCTGGAGGAACTGGGGGTCAGTTTGCAACTCATGGATACCCTGCAGCATGACTTGCCCAACCTGGAGACCCAGATTCCTCCCATCCACGAGCAATTCACCATTCTTGAGAAGTACGAGGTGCCAGTTCAGGACAGTGTGAGTTCTAGTAGTGTTTGGTCCACCCAAGGTGAACCCATGCTAGCAGCAGGTTGTGCGGGAAGCTAATTTCCCACATAGAAGACCCCAGTGCTGTCAAGAGGGAGAGCAGAGAAGTGAGGCAGGGAGAAGGCTCAAGGTTCAAATGCCTCTGAGAGCTAAAGCTAACTCAAATGATATTTCTGGTTAATTTATGGATTTCTTTGAGGTCCAGCAACTCACTGCTTGATTTCTTTGGGCCTCTTTGTGTGTAGAAGTTGGCCACACATTCTGCTCTGGAGGATCAGAAACAGTTTTAGTGAGAAGGACAGAACTTTGGCTCATCGGTCACCTTCCCATATGATGTCCCCAGGTGCTGGAGATGCTGGACAGTCTCAATGGAGAGTGGGTCCTCTTCCAACAAACTCTGTTGGACAGTGAACAGATGCTGAAGAAATACAAGGACAAATTCAAGACAAGCCTCATTCACTCAGCTGATGATTTCAAGAAGAAAGCACATCATCTTCTAGAAGAATTTGATGCCAAAGGTATTCTTTTTCACAACCTCTCACTCTTCTTTACCATTGTTTTGACTCACTCTTTCAAAGCCTACAGTCTAGGGAGGTGCAAACAAGGATGAGAGGAGGAAGGAGTGCACTGGGGTAGACAAGGGGCAGTGGCACTTCTGTCAGCAACCCAACTGTTGCCTCTGACTTTTAGTCAAAAGGCAGCAGCCCAGCTCTCATTTCCAGTTTTCTCATACCCACTTCCCGAGTCCCACCTGTTTCTGATTCTCAAGCCACATTTAGTCGTTTTGAGATTACTCATTATTCTTTCAGTGCACTTTCTCTTCTTTTATTTTCCTTCCCTCTCTCACGTGAAGAAGAAGTGAGATTTACCCACAAAGAGGTCGGAGAGGGATGACAGTCCCTTCAGAGGACTATGGCCTTGAGTGGCATCTGAGCTTCATCCTGGACTTTCCACAGGCCCCTTCACCAGTAATGTGGGACATCAGGCTGCTCTGGACCAAATTGCCCAAGTACGGGCCATGCTGAATGCTATGAGGGAGGAAGAAAACAGTCTCCGTACCAATTTGGGCATCTTCAAGATTGAGCAGCCAGTCTCCAAGGACTTGCAGAACCTGGAGAAGGTGGGGTGCTGAGCTAGATGCTCGTGGTAACCAAAGAGAGGGGGCAAGGGACAGGTGAATGCGTCCTAAGGGCCTGGAAAAATAGCTGGGACTAGGAAGATGGGTGCACAAGGAGTTTTTAGAGGAAAAAACTGATGTAAAATTTAGATAACAAAATAACCACTTTAAAGTGAACAATTCACTGGCATTCCATACATTCACAGTGTTGTGTATCTACCACCCCTCGTTCCAAAACATTTCCATCACCCCAGAAGGAAACCCTCTGCCCATTAGCAGTTATTCCCCATCCCCTCTCTTCCCAGCCCTTGTTGGTTGCTGATTTATCCTCTGTGTGTATGGATTTGCCTATTCTGGCCATTTAGCATAAATGGAATCACACAAATATGTTGCTTTGTGTCTGGCTTTTTTCATTTAGCATATTGTTTTCAAGGTTCATTATGTTGTAGTATATATCAATACTTCATTCCTTTTTATGGCTGAATAACACTTTATTGTATGAATTTACCACATGTTGTTTATCCATTAACAAGTTGGTGGACATTTGGGTTTTTTCACCTTTCAGCTAATGTGAGTAGAGCTGCATGGACATGTGTGTACTTATATTTGTTTGAGTCTCTATTCTCAATTCTTGTGGGTGGGTACCTAGCAGTGGAATGGTTGTATCATATAATTCTATGTTTAACTTTTTTTGAGGACTCGCCAACCTATTTTCCACAGCAGCTGTACCACTTTACACTCCCACTAGCAATGTACAAGCCTCCCCCCCCACTCCCAGTTTTTTGGTTCTGAAAAAAAGGCCATCATGGTGAAGTCAAATTTGATTGTGGTTTTGATTTGCATGTCCCTACTGACTAATGATGCTGAGAATCCTTTCATGTTCTTGTTCCTTAGGGAGATCTTAAGGCAAGAGTATGGAGAAACAAATCCAAACTGAGGAGGCAGCTCTACTGCCTGGAGGGAGAAGCTTCTCAAATGAGAGGAGCAAAGACCCTGAGTGTTTGTCAGCAAGTTACTAAACACATCTTTCTGTTTTCTGCCATCAAGGAGCTTGATGCACTCCAGCAAGTGTGGGAGATTACACGGGACTGGGAGGAGAACTGGAACCAGTGGAAGACTGGCCGGTTCCTGACCCTGCAGACGGAAGCCATGGAGACCATGGCCCATGGGCTATTTCGTCGCCTCTCAAGACTAGCCAAAGAGTATAAGGTATGTTGAGAGAGGAGTGGGAGGAAGAAGATTAGCACTTGAGGAAGGGGAATTGTGTGGGAAGATTGTCAGCTCTTCTAAATCTCCCCACTTTTGCTCAGGACCGAAACTGGGAAATTATTGAAAGCACTCGATCAAAAATCGAGCAGTTCAAGAGGACCATGCCTCTCATCTCAGATCTGCGGAACCCTGCCCTTAGAGAGAGGTAAGTCTGCTCCCCTGCTTCTGGGGTGACCCTCTGACCTGTGCTGTCATCTGGGTCTTTCAACTGTCCCCTTCATGGTAATCATGATTTCTGCCCCTCTGTCCACAAACGCACGTCTAGAAGAAGGCTTCACTAGGGCCTGCCACTGTCCCTCTGTTTCTCACACTGTCTGGGTTCTCTTGTCTTTCTGGACCCTTCCCTGCTTCCTTTTCCCTCTATCTCCTCTCATTTTATGTTGTCTGTCATAGCTAAGCTTTATGCCTTCTGTCATGCAAAAGTTTTTTCTTTTGATGCAGCCAAAAGTATAACTTTCTTGCCTTATGTTTTTGCTTCTGAGCCTTATTTAAGACCTCTCCTACCCCAGGGTTATAAATATGTTCTCTCCAACTTTTTTCTAATTCTTTATAATTTTGTTTTTTCAAGTTTAACTCTTTTAATACATCTGGAATTTATCATATAGTAGAAAAGTCCTTTGAAACCTTTGAGGATAGAATGAACTATTTTCTAAAAAAAAAAGAATAAACTATTTTCTAAATGGGGTTTTAATATAAATTATTTGTTCAGGAGAAAATTGTTTTACTTATTTTGTATTGCCCTCCATGTTTCACCATTAAATATTATGTGGTTAAATATAATCTAACCACTTTATTTGCCTAAGTTATTTAACCTCTCTAAGTCTCAGTTTCCATATATAAATGGAATGACAAATTCCTCATTTGTAGAGGGGTTGTGAGAACTGAGTGAGATGTTTCACGTACAGCACTTAGCCCAGCATATAATCTGTAATGAGCCTGCAATAATCTGTCTTAACTCCCTCCTAGAGAACCTGCACCTCAATCTCTGTATTCCTCACAGTGCCTAAGATTGTGTCTTAGAGCCTATTTAGTAAATGTGGAATCGTGAATAAATAAATACACAGAACCATAATATCCCAATGGGAGGAAGTCCGGGGAGTGATGCTAATACTTTCCAGTAGGCCCTGGTGTCCAGCTTCTTAAACTGACCTTCTGCCCCTGGCTACAGGCACTGGGATCAGGTCAGGGATGAGGTCCAGTGGGAGTTTGATCAGGAATCTGAAAGATTCACCCTGGAGCAGATTGTGGAGCTTGGGATGGATCAACACGTGGAGAAAATTGGGGAGATCTCGGCCTCAGCAACCAAAGAATTGGCTATAGAGTTGGTATGACAGAATCCTCTCCCATACTCCCCCACTTCCCAAGCCTGGAACAAAGGTTTCCAGGTTTTAATCATCTGATGGTATCTAACAGCTCCTATTTCCCTTGAGGATTAAATATTTGACTGCTCTGTTCCCCAATTTCTTTTCACAGGCATTACAAAACATTGCTAAGACTTGGGATGTGATTCAGCTAGATATAGTACCCTACAAGGATAAGGGCCATCACCGACTCAGGTAGAGAGAGTTTCAGGGAGCCAGGAGAGGGGAATGCTGTGTGACCCGGGCTCTGGAGAGGGGACCAAAGATTGGCAAATGGGGAAGGAATATGATTTTGATGCTTTCCTCCTCAGAGGTACAGAGGAAGTATTCCAGGCACTGGAAGATAACCAGGTGGCTATATCCACCATGAAGGCATCTCGTTTTGTCAAGGCCTTTGAGAAAGATGTGGACCACTGGGAACGCTGCCTCTCCCTCATTTTGGAAGTTATTGAGATGCTGCTCATAGTACAGCGTCAGTGGATGTACCTAGAGGTCAAGATTCACTACCTGAGCTCCTCCTACACCTTGCTTTTATTCCTTTATTTGCATAGGACCTAATATTTGCCCCATTATCAGCATCCTTTTCTCACTTCTGAAGTTATTCTTCATTTAGGACCTGAGCATTAGTTATTACCTCTCATCAATTCTCTCCCTGAAAAGCCTTGTTCTCCTTCCATTTTTCTCTTTAGACTCAGGTATCTAGCCTCTTTGGCCCTTTGATTCTTTTTTTAAAAAATATTTATTTATTTTTTAGAGAGAGGGGAAGGGAGGAATAAAGAGAGGGAGAGAAAGATCTATTAGTTGCCTCTCTCATATGTCCCAAATGGGGAGTGGGTCTGCAACCAAGGCATATGCTCTGTCCGGCAGCCTTTCACTTTCCCTGATGACCCCCAACCAGATGAGCCACGCTGGCCTTGATTCTAATGCTCCTTATCTTCCACTCAACTATCACACATGGTCTGGGACCAGGGAGAAGAGTGAGGAGAGTATGTGAAAAACAGCCTCTCATCCAAATTCTTGGCCCTTCAGAATATCTTCCTAGGAGAGGACATCCGTAAGCAGCTGCCCAATGAATCAGCCTTATTTGACCAGGTAAACAGCAACTGGAAATCCATTATGGACCGGATAAGCAAGGACAACAATGCTCTCCGGAGTACCCACCATCCAGGTCTGAGCTCCCTGCCTCTTGTCCTGACGTAGCCTCAGTTGGTGCTATACATATGTGAAGTTATGGCCACATGCTTCATTTATTGAAAGATGACTATTGTACCTGCCTGTCATACCATCACCATTGCCTCTTCCAAGCATTAAATAATAGTTCAGCAAATTAAATTCAATGAATATTTGAATGGAGTATGATATAGTGGTAAAGGGAGTGGGATATGGAATCTGACAGACTTAAGTTCAAAATCTGACTTATGCTCTCGAGTGGCTTGCTTCCTCCATGCTACAGTTTCCTCCCCTGTAGTGGCGGGGGTTAATGACAGCTATTTCTCAAGGTTTACAAGGATTATAAAAGAGTATGTAACAGTGAGTATAGGGTCTGGTGTAAAGTTGGTGCTCAGTTAGTAGCACTGTGCCTCAGGAAGCCCTGATTGAGGACTGCTCTTCTCAAGCTGATTCATTTAATGAGATAATGCAGGTAAATGAGATCATGCAAATAGAGTACTTATCACATTAAATGGCACAGAGTAAGCCCTTGGTTACTATTTATTAGCTATTGCTAATGAATGAAATCATATATGGTGTATAATTAATGCATAATGTATAACATATATAAGAGTATATAAGGAATACTTAATAGTGAATTAATGAAGAGAATGGGATAAGCATGATAGACTGACTGGGGACACTTGTCTGCTTCCCAAAACAGTTATGGCAATCTGTACCCCAATGTTCAAGAGCTGGCAAAGTAGATATAGTTGGAGACTCCAGGTCTACTCAGGGAAGTGGTAAAAGGCCATCCAATGTGATTTATTGCCCTTCTTCCCAGGCCTCCTGGACTCATTGATAGAAATGAATACAATCCTGGAAGATATTCAGCAGTCTCTGGATATGTACTTAGAGACTAAGCGCCACATTTTTCCCCGCTTCTATTTCTTATCCAACGATGACCTCCTGGAGATTCTGGGCCAGTCTCGCAACCCAGAGGCTGTGCAGCCACACCTCAAAAAATGCTTTGACAACATCAAGTTGCTGAGGATGCAGAAGGTCAATAGAGCTGGCCATGAAGGGATGAAGGGCAGGGGAAGGATGCTGAGGTTAAGGTATTCAAGGCCTTGAAGGAGACAATGCCCTCCCACTGGGAGGGGGGTATTAATGATCCTGAATTATGTGAGATAGAACTTTTTAAAATTAGTAATGTTGAGGGGAGGGGAGAGGAGCAGAAATTACTCTTAAAGGGCCCAAATACCAATTTCAGCAGATGTCAAGAGTAGGCAGGCTAGACCATTAATAGCTTCTCGTTTCTACAGGTTGGGGGGCCCAGCAGCAAATGGGAAGCTGTGGGAATGTTCTCAGGTGATGGCGAGTATATTGATTTCCTCCACCCGGTACTTTTAGAAGGGCCTGTGGAGGTGAGTTATAGCGAGGGTCTAGGAATCAAGCTTATTTTTCTTTGTGTTAGAAAGTTTGCTTGACTCTTTGAGGAGAGAACATCTCTGTAAAGGGGCATTTTCCACTTTTTACCCTCCCAATGGCCATTACTGAAAACTATAACCTCTAACCCAGAACCTGACAATCTGCCTTCTGGCCTTGATATCCCCCAGGGGCCCAACCCCAGGTCCTACTTCCATCTTGGGTCCATCCTGCAGGTCCATCCTGCAGTTCTGTTTCCTAAGCACCTCTCCCCTTCCCCCCAGAACTCTTGTCTCTGGTTCTGAGACTGAGCCTTCCTGTTCTCTCACTGCTCTTCAGTCTTGGCTTGGCGATGTGGAGCGGACCATGAGGGTCACCCTACGGGAACTTCTCCGGAACTGCCGCCTGGCCCTCAAGAAGTTTCTTAACAAGAGGGACAAATGGGTGAAGGAGTGGGCTGGCCAGGTGAGTTGGGGTCCATAGAAATGAGAGAACAAGAAAGATAGAGCTGAAAAAGAGTAGCAAAGATAAAGACAGAATCTTGAGTCTAAACATGCTGGTTTCTTATCTCCTTGCTCTGGGATGTGGCCCTGGAACCCTACATGCCAGGCTCTTAGCTCCTGACCTTAGGCATCTGCCCCATTCCTAAAAGCAGATTAGCACACTGAGAGAGGAGTCCTAGTCCTAGTACTGGAAGAAGCTGGGATTTGGGAGCTGGGCTGTGAGGGTGGCCAGGGACAGGGCTTTGGAATACAAACCTCTGTGTGTGCTTTAGGTGGTGATCACTGCCAGTCAGATCCAGTGGACGGCTGATGTAACCAAGTGCCTGGTGACAGCTAAGGAGCGGGGAGACAAGAAGATCCTCAAGGTCATGAAGAAGAAGCAGGTAGGGAACCCTACAAGTACAGGATAGCCCTGTAGGGGAGTTAGAGTTGGAGTCAGAATTAGAAATGAGCTGTTGGGAAAGGGTCAGAGTGAAAGTGCTTTATGGGAGAAGTCCAGTGAGGAAAGTTAGGGTGGAATAGAAGTACACTTTCCTATGCTGATATTGGGGGTCCAGAATTATAGTGGGGTTAGGGTTAGCATTGGAGTTGAAAATTGTGCTAGGCTGGAATGAAGTATGCTTGACTTTGATTGCATTGCTCCATCTGTTCTCTTTCCTACCACTTAATTCTACAGGTGTCAATACTGAATAAGTATTCAGAAGCTATCAGGGGGAACTTGACCAAGATCATGCGACTTAAAATTGTGGGTCTGGTGACCATAGAAATTCATGCTCGAGATGTGTTGGAGAAGCTTTATAAGAGTGGCCAAATGGATGTCAATTCTTTTGATTGGCTCAGCCAGTTGCGCTTCTACTGGGAGAAGGTACAGATGGGCCAGCTCCCCACTCTTGTACTCTTAACACAATCCTAATGCATTAATTAAATTCCTATTCTCTGAATACAATAATATTCTAATCCGAGCCTAAGTCCTATCACAGTGCCCTAATCTAGTTCCTAACTCTATTGCAAGTCTCTTAAATTGGTAATAGCAAATCATTTTCCAGTTGGTGTGCACTGTGGGTGTCACTTGACTCAGAAAGATTTCAGGTAGCTGCTGCAATGGATTGGGGTGGACATGCAATGTGAACCCATTTTCCAGCTTGGCCATCAAGTCTTTGCTCTTTCTAACTCTAAATGAAACCCCTCATCTTATAACTTACCTCTTCGCCATCTCCAACCCTACGATCTATTATCGCCCAGCTCTAGCACTCTTTCTTTAGGACTACCTCTCTCTTACTCTGCCCTCTTTCTCCAGGATCTTGATGACTGTATGATCCGGCAGACCAACACACAATTCCAGTATGGTTATGAATACTTGGGTAACTCTGGCCGTCTTGTCATCACCCCCTTGACAGACAGGTCAGCTGTGTGGAATGAGAAAGATGGTTGGGGTGGGGGTAGCCGAATGCTAAGTGAAGGCTTCTGGAAGCCTGACTTGAGTCCTGTCCTACATTCTCAGGTGCTACATAACACTGACCACAGCATTGCACCTGCATCGAGGGGGTTCCCCCAAAGGTCCAGCAGGCACGGGAAAGACGGAGACTGTCAAGGACCTGGGCAAGGCCCTTGGCATGTATGTCATCGTGGTCAACTGTTCTGAGGGCCTGGACTTTAAGTCCATGGGCCGAATGTACTCAGGCCTGGCCCAGGTCAGCATTCTGCCACCCTGTCCTAATAGCCCCTTAAATATCTTTAGTCCCAGAAAGTCAACCGAAACCCAAATTTGGTTCAGTGCTTTGTAACTTATAACATTCATCTCCTCAGTTAGTTCTTAAAATTGGTTACTCCCTGCACTTCCATGAAGTGTACTTTGATCATTTAAAAAATGTGAAGATTAGGTAAGGATTAAATAAGTTAATGCAAGTAAACTGGTGCATAGTGTAGGCACTCAGTGCTCGCAGGTTCTCTACCCTGGTCTCTTTCAAATTCACATCTTTCCTAGAGTTCCCCCAGATTGTCCCTGTCTGATGGAAAGCTCTGGTCAGAAACTACAACAGTGCTATACTGGGCTTCCCTCAACACCCCACCTCCAACATTTTGGAGGCCACCTTGCCTATCAAAATAGTTCTAGCAGTGCTGTGTTAGTCACATTTTCTAGTTTCTCTCAACCTGGGGTACTTCTCTTACTGCCAGTGAATCTGTCTTCCACCCTACAGACGGGTGCCTGGGGCTGCTTTGATGAGTTTAACCGCATCAACATTGAGGTGCTGTCAGTGGTGGCCCAGCAGATCCTGTCAATCCTATCTGCCCTGTCTGCCAACCTCACCCGCTTCTATTTTGAGGGCTTTGAAATAAATCTGGTGTGGTCCTGTGGGATCTTCATCACCATGAATCCTGGTAAGGGCAAGGGAGTGGATAGAGCTTGGGGTGGTGGGGGTGGAGGAGAATTGGGTATCCAAGGTAAAGAGTTGTGTCCTCCCTTCCCCCCACCAGTCCCGTGTATTTAGTAAAATGAAATGTGGCTAAAGACAGCAAAGTATGAAAGAAGAATAAACATACAACTTTCTGGAAAAAGAGGAGGCATTTTACTGCTCTCCCTAAAGGCATTAATAACCACCATGTGAATGCAGGGTAGGGCAAAAGTAGGTTTATGGTTGTGAATACGTAAAACACAGTTTATCTCTGTATTATTATTTATTAATTACTGTGTTGTCTTCCATATGAACAACTGCAAACTTACTTTTGCCCCACCCTGTATATGTAGCCCTAGCCTTTGAAAGTACTTAATTATCTTCTCCCATTGGGCCAGCAGTTCCTAGTTCTGTTCTATCTGCCATTCATTTTGAGAATGGGAGAATCTCCCCAAAGTGCAGGAATTAGGGTCTCTCATTACTGTCACCTGGAAATAGCTCTGTGGGAAGGGTCTAGGAGAAAACAGAAAAGGGTTTAGGTACTGAAAGAATCAGAGAAACAGCTGTGATTTCTGTTAGGACTGATGTTATATTGCATGTGTAGAACTTGGAGAGATGGGAAATTGGCAGCTCTACCATTTGAATTTGGAATAAGCCCATGCAGAAAGTTAAGGAAATGCCCAGGGATAGGAAAGAGGAGCAAATTGGTATGGGAGGAGCCAGGGCCAAGGTGTAGATGGAAGAGATCTTAGAGTTGGAGTTGGAGAGAAAGAGATGGAGCTAGGCTGGGGAAAATGGGATTGATTGGGAAGTGGGTCTTTGGGAGCAGTCCAGCTTCTAAACAAATGGCTCTGTTTTCCAGGCTATGCTGGTCGTACAGAACTTCCTGAAAATCTTAAATCCATGTTCCGTCCAATTGCCATGGTGGTGCCTGATTCAACTCTTATTGCAGAAATCGTTCTCTTTGGGGAGGGCTTTGGCAACTGCAGGGTAATCCGATAGTCTCTTTTTTCCCCAATTATTTTATTTCCCTTCCATGATTATTCCCTGGACAGAGGAACACCATGAAGGCCCCAAGTCAGTTTATCCTATAGGGAATGTACTGTCAGTAAGGTATGGAGGCAGAAGTATTCAGAGGTCTCTCCTCTACGATGTCACAAGTCCATGATGGGGGGATTGACAAGGTCTTCTCATTAGGATTGTCCATAGAGCAACTCCCAGCTGCTTCAAGTCCCGGCACCTAGCTTCTTGTATTCATAACTACCCCTAGATGAAGCAGAGGGAGTTGTGGAGAGACAGGTTGTTTGCTCCTCTGTTTTCATTCCTCAGATTCTGGCCAAGAAGGTATACACACTTTACTCCCTGGCTGTGCAGCAGCTCTCCAGACAGGACCATTATGACTTTGGCCTACGGGCCCTCACCTCCCTTCTGCGCTATGCTGGCAAAAAGCGCCGCCTGCAGCCAGATCTGTCTGATGAAGAGGTAGATCAAGGACATAGCTTTTGAACATTAACCTCCACTGTCACTGGTCCTATGTGCCTTCACTAAAGTTTTCAGATCCTTTCTTTCCCCAGGTTGGGATTCCCACCTTTCTTTCTGTCTCCTATGTTGCCTGAGTTTTACCTGTCGTATTTTTAAAGACCAGCTTAGGCATATCCATTGTTCTTGGCTCTTGACCCTCATCCTTTGGAGAGGAAAGACCTAGTGAGTACCTAGGCCCTAGCTCCTCCAGGCCAAGTCTCTGTCTGATGTGGTCCCCAGCTCATAGGGTCCAAGACATTTGGATGGGGGAGAGACATTCACACAGACTACCGAGTCCTGTGGAAGAAAAGGGCGAGCAGCTTCTCTCTCAAGGGGAGCAAAAGTCATGGCCTCCACCATGACAGGCCTTTATTTCTTTTTCTGGGCACATTACATGATTGTCCTCATTTACTATGCACAGGTTCGATTTAGGTGGTTACCTTGTACAGAAAACAAAGGAGCCAATGCCACTATTCACAACACAGAAGAGGGATATTTGCAAATGAAAGGGGAAAAGTTGAACTCGTTACACTCCATACTGGGGAGTTTTAGCATGGATTTTAGGAAGTTACAGTAAACACTTGCTGTCTGGATTCAGGGCGAGGGAGTTTTAGCAAAAGCAAGTCTCAAAGCGGCCTAGGTACATAGCAGGCCTGGTTCCTCACGGGAGAACCTATCCGTGGGCGTGGGTCCTGTGCATCTCTGAGTGGGAGCTGGGCCCACGCCACACAGAATGGTCTCCAACATCTGTCTTTCCCCATCTAGGTTTTGCTGCTATCAATGAGGGATATGAACATTGCCAAGCTAACTTCAGTCGACATGCCATTATTCAATGCCATCATGCAAGATCTATTTCCCAACATTGAGCTGCCTGTCATTGATTATGGCAAGGTATTTTTTTCTTAATACTCTTCCTGACTTCATATGTGAATGTAGATCTGGGAACATGACACTTGGCTCCCAGGCCTTGTTCTCCCATTCATTAGCTGTGACTTTGAGCAAAGCAGTTGGCTTCTTTTTGGGCTTCCTTATCTGTAAAATGATATAGACCTATGCAAACATTCTACTCTCTCACCACAACTCCCTACTTCTCTCCCACCCCCTAACTCACTGGCTTAAGTACTTCCACTCATTGCTTCTTTGACTTCATTGAGATCTCTAATCTACTGGCCTTTCTACTCTCTCTATTCCCATGTGCCCTCTCTTGCCTCTACTTCTCTCCTCATTTAGGGAGTTTTGAGGAGAGACTGCTAGGGACTGTGTGATATGGGAGAGCAGTGGAATGAAAGGGGGTGAAGGAGGAGGATTTTAGAAAGTACAGGAATTTTATTTCTGGAAGTGGTAGTTTAGATACCCTGAAGTACTCTTTCTATTGAAACCACTAAAATACTGGATAAAAATATAAAAATACATATTTTTAATATATTGCTAAGCTGGAAAGGAAGAATACTGGGATGGGGAGGGGAAAGAAGAGCAGGGAGACCAGTGAGTGTAGAAGCTGACTTTCTCCCTGAAAATTTTTGTTGAATTTAAGGTACTTGAGAGAGAAGATAAAATAACCCAAGTTTGAGGCACAATAGGAAAGCCAGTACTGCATAAACTTCAGTCTGCAAGGGAAAATATCCTCAGTAAATGGGAAAATGAGAAACTCAGCATTGGAAAGGGTACATACAATAAAGAAACTTGCTTATGTTGACAGATGATGGGGAGAGGAGCTAAAATTTTTGAGATTTCCTAACCACGAGTCAGCCCTCACATGGTCCAGGGTCATAATTTATTTTGTATACTCTATAATTCCAAAATTCTCAAACTTAAAACTTAATTTTAAGTAGTTCCTTATTGCTAGTTTCCTCCAGGTGACTGACAGAAGCAAATGCAAATTAATTCTGGAAGAGGAAATTTCAACTTAAACCTCAAAGAATTATAATAAAAATTTAAGATAGAAGTCCAATAAAATGAGCAGCTCCTGGTCAAAAGTCACAAAAAACACAGGGGAACACAATAGCATGAATGGAAAATGGAGGGACAACAGAATAACAGAGTCAAATCCCTAAAGACTTCAGATATTGAAAATGATCAGCACAGAATTTAAAAATAACTAAATTTAATATGTTTAAAGAAATAAAAGAGAAGCTTGAAACTATGAGCCAGGAATAAGAGACTTCTAAACTAAGTAGATTTGAAAAAGAACCAATAGGATTTTTATAAATAAAAAAATATTACAATTGAAATTTAAAACATTTAAATATATAGAGCACTTATAGGTAAAGAAAGTGGATTAAAAACAATTTTGTTACCTTTTGAAAATCGACTAGAATACTCTAAAGAGATTTTAATTTTTTTAAAGACTTTATTTATTTATTTTTAGAGAAAGGGAGGGAGAAAGAGAGGGAAACATCAGTGTGTGATTGCCTCTCATGCACCCCCAGCTTGGGGACCTGGCCTGCAACCTAGGAATGTGCCCTGACTGGGAATCGAACCAGTGACCCTTTGGTTCTCAGGCTGGCACTCAATCCATGGAGCCACATCAGCCAAGGCTAAAGAGATTTTTTAAATAAGGCATCTATATCCAAAAGTATGGGGAGAATGGAAGAAATAGAACAAAAATTTTAGACATAAGAAACAAATGAATAAGTCATGCCTTAGCAAACCTGAGAGGGCTGGAGGTGGGAAAAAGTGAGAGACAGTTCTCAAAACGCCAAGCATTCGTGGAATTAGATTCCTCTGTGAGTAGGGAATAAAGGAAGTGTAGTTACAATAAGAAGTATTGGAGGGAAACTGTCTTGGAAGATCTCTAGATCTTCCCTTCTCAGTGATCCCAAATGACTGTGTCTCTCCCACTTTGGCAGAAAACTAGAAGGTAAAATAGTAGGTCTCTGGACTGGGGCACACTGGAATAGCTAGCTGAGGGCATGAGTAAATCCTATTAAAAATGGGGATTAAGTGAATGTTTACACATTGATTGCTGAGACTGTCTTCTTTCATCTCTCAGCTCCCAGAATACTGGCAGCAAGACAGGAAATTGGAAGAGTTTTCTCTGGAGAATCTGTGTAGTCTAAGAGGAATGACCAAAATATGGAGAATAGTGATTTCCCAATGAAAATCCTAGATGAACCATCTACAGGGATATTCACAGTCTATAAGCCCCACTTGCACTCAGGGCTTTTGTTCAGTTCTTCGTCCATGTACGTGAGCAGAAAACCAGGGGTCACCACACATTTGAGGAAAGCCTCTGACCAAAAAGCAACCAAAACAAGTAGGAAAAAGCAAGTTAGAGAAAAGAGATAATACAGAGAAAGAAAAGGTTTTCTTTTTTAAAATCATTGTATTCTCACAGTTAAGATTAAGATAGTATCACCATGAAATATTTTTTAAAAAGAAGTTTTCCAGAAAATAGAGCAGACAAAGGGAAAAAGAGATAAAATTCAAAAGCCAGTCAGGAAGGACAACAGCCAAGTAATAGGAGTTCCAAAAAGTAAGAACAGAGGAAACAGAGGAGGGGGGCAGGATCGAGAGTGAAACGATTCAAGAAGAATTCCTAGAACTGAAAGATCTGTTTCCAAAGTGAAAGGATCTACAAATGCATGACACAGTGGATAAAATAAATCCTTAACAAGGCTCATCATTGTGAAATTTTAAAACATCAGGACAAGGAGAAGACCTAAGCTCCAGAGAGGGGAAAAAAAGACATAATATGCAAAAGATCAAGAATTTAAATGTTGGACTTCTCAGTAGCAATATTGAATCTATAAACAATGGAACAGCCTTCAACTCCATTCTCAAGGAAATTATTTGCAACCTCAAATTATATTCCTAGCCAACCTGTCACATGGGATACTAGATAGGAGATATTTCAGACATGCAGACTCTCAAAAAATACTACCTCCAATACATGCTTTCTGAGAAAGTTAGAAGGTGTGTTCTACCGAAATGCAGGTGTATCCCAAGAAAGAGAAATAGAGGACGCAGGATGATGGCTGTGCACCTGATGTAGAGAAGCCGCTCCAGTTCAGAGTGAATCTGAGTGCTTTAGGAGGACTTCTGAAAGAGATTCATGCCTCATGTGAATACATGTTTTGAGAGATTTAGTCAACTGGCAGGGTTTGAAGTTGATTTAGAGATCAGTATGTTAAAAATGAAGCAAACAAAACACAGCAACTATTAGCCTCTAGGGGAAAAAATTGTTTAAGAAAGGGAAATAATTATACATTGAATAGTACACAATGTTATACTAATCTTTCATTGTTTAGAAGAGACACAACTAAAATATAAAGACAAAGAGTTGAGAATCAAAGAATATAAAAAGATATCTCAAGTAAATACTAATCAGAAGTAAGTTGAGATAGCAATATTTGACAATATAGTTTTTTAAATTTATTTTTAGAGAGAGGGGAAAGGAAGGAGAAAGAGAGAGAGAGAAACATCCATGTGTGGTTACCTCCCATGCATGAACCACCAGGGACCTGGTCTGTAATCCAGGCATGTGCCCCGACCAGGAATCAACTGGCAACCCGTTGGTTCACAGGCCAGCACTCAAGCCACTGAGCTACACCAGCCAGGACAAGGCAGCATAGATTTTAAGGCAAAAAGCATTACTATAAATGAAAGGGTCACTTAATAAAAAAGGTTCAATTTACCAGGAAGATAAAACAATTCTAAATTTAGAGGCACCTAAAAATATAGCCTCAAAAGAAATAGAGCAAAATTTTACAGAATTACAAAGAGAAATAGACAAATGTAGCATTGTAGTGGAGATCTTAACATCTTCCAGTAATTAATAGGCCAAGCTGACTAAAAATCAGGATATAGAATATTTGAACAACACAATCTTGATTTAATAAACATCTATAGCAGTTGTGTTCAATAATTCAAAGATACTCATTTTTTCCAATCCCACATAGAATATTTGGGAGGTTGACCATGTAAAGGCTCTAAATCTGCTTCAAAAATTCCAAAGGAATTTATTTAAAATATTTACTGACCACAATCATAAATCTACTGATATCAGGTGAAGTTGCCTTTCTGGCAATTAGAATATTAAAGGAAAAGGGGGACATTTCATGATGATAAAAGGGCCCATGTCACAAAAGATATAACAATTCTAAATTTGTATACACTTAATAATGTAACTATAAAATAGATAAAACAAGATTGACAGAACTAAAAGGAGAAACTCATAAAAATTACAATCCTTATGAGAAATCTTTATATACTTCTCTCAGAAATTGATGAAGCAAGCAGATCAAAAAATCCATAAAGATACAGAATGGAATGCTTTTAACAGATTTGACTTGACACATACAGAACATTTTATGCAGCAACTGCACTAACATAATCTCCTCAAGCGTGCATGGAACTTCTACCAAAACTGACCATGTGCTGGTTATTAAGTATAGGTCTTATAAATTTCAAATGATTGAAAAGTATACAGAGCATGATCTCTAATCATGATAGAATTAAACTAGGGATCAATAATGAAATATAATTTTTAAAGCCCAAATGTTTGGAAATTAGGCAATATGATTCTAAATAACTCATGGGTCAAAGAAGAAATTAGAAAATATTTTAAACAGAGACTTCCGCCAAGATGGAGGTGTAGGTGGAACCACCTTGCCTCTGTGCACAACCAAATCTACGAACAACTATTTTTAACAACAATAAACACAACCAAGCCACACAGAAAATCGACAATACGGAGTCCAAAGACAACTAAATGCTCAGCTAAACCGGTAAGAGGAGCGAAGCCAGCAGCGGAGCAGGTTGGCAAGAAAAAATCCCCGGACAGGTGGTGCGCGAATGGGTGGTGCACGAGCAGCCGAAGGCGCAGATCGCGGGCTAGCTACGGGAGCACACAGGGAAGAGGCGCAGCGGGCAGTATGCGGTCGTTGGAGCATCTGCGTGCGGATAAACCAGTGAGGAGGGGAGCCTGCTCGAGGCAGCAGGCTCGCACAATTCTGATTGGATAAACAGGCCCGGGGCGAGTGGTGTGACTGGACGGACTGGGCTAGTGGAGAGGACCGCTATTGCTCCCTCTCTGACCACGCCCCCACACACAGCGTCACAAACCAGCGACCTGGGTTGCCCATCCTGGTAAACAATTAAGGCTTCGCTCCGCTTACTTAATGGCGCGAATAGACCAAAAATGGCTCTAGAACAACTCAGAGCCCCAGAACCGATCGATCTAAGCGATGAATAAATAGCCAATCTTTCAGATGCACAGTTCAAAACACTGGTTATCAGGATCCTTACAGAACTGGTTGATTTTAGTCACAAATTAGAGAAACATATGGAAGCTAAACTAATTGAAATGAATGGTAATACAAAGGAAACCAATAGTAATGGAAAAGAGATTGGGACTCAAATCAATGGAGTGGACCAGAAGGAAGAAAAAAATGATCAAACAGAAAAGAATGAAGAAACAAGAATTCAAAAATATGAGGAGAAGCTTAGGAACCTCCAGGACATCTTTAAACGTTCCAACATCCGAATTATAGGGGTACCAGAAGGGGAAGAGTCACGAGTGGAAACCTTATTTGAACAAATAATAAAAGAGAACTTCCCCATTCTGGCAGAGGAAATAGACTTCCAGGAAATCCAGGAAGCTCAGAGAGTCCCAAAGAACTTGGACCCAAGGAGGAACACACCAAGGCACATCATCATTACATTAGCCAAGATGAAAATGAAGGAGAGAATCCTAGAAGCAGCAAGAGCTAAGGGGACAGTCACCTACAAAGGAGTTCCCATCAGACTGTCAGCGGATTTCTCAAAAGACACCTTACAGGCAAGAAGGGGCTGGAAAGAAGTATTCCAAGTCATGAAAACCAAAGACCTACAACCAAGATTGCTCTATCCAGCAAAGTTTTCATTTAGAATGGAAGGACAGATAAAGTACTTCTCAGATAAGACCAAATTCAAGGAGTTCATCATCACCAAGCCCTTATTATATGAAATGTTAAAGGGACTTACCTAAGAAAAAGAAGATAAAAAAGATGAACAGTGAAAGGACAGCAAACTCACAGTTATTAACAACCACACCTAAAACAAAAGCAAACTAAGAGGACAGCTAGATCAGGAGCAGAACCATAGAAATGAAGATCACATGGAGGGTTAGCAACAGGGGAGTAGGAGGAGGAGAAGGGGGGAGAAGGTACAGAAAATAAGTAGCATAGACAGTAGATAGAAAATAGATAGGGGGGAGGGTAAGAATAGTAGGGGAAATACAGAATCTAAAGAATTCGAGACACGTGTTCATGAACTAAATGGGGAAATGGTGGGGGAGGGGTATGCAGGGTGGAGGGGAATGGAGGGGGGGAATAGAACAAATGTAATAGCATAATCAATAAAAAAGTTAAAAAAATATTTTAAACAGAATAAAAGGAAAAAGTGGCACCTTAAACTTGTGGCAGGATGATAAACATACACACACGTATCTAACAATGGAGCAGAGGTGTAATAGCCACAACGAGGGGAGGGTATTTTAAGATTAAAAAATGAAGCAGGCAACAACCCAGATAGCGGAAGGAAGTGGTAGTGGTGAGGCCTCTTAGTGGTGTTGGAGAGATACAAGTCAAGATCTTGCTTCTATTTGAAATTATTTGGTTGCATTGGCTATATTTTTTAAAATGTCAGTATTCTGGGACTGATCCATTACGTGGTTCTGTAAGCATTTTTATCTTAGGTAATGATTTGCTTGATATCTAGTTCTCCTACCAGACTGAGCTCTGAAGTAGGATGAACTCTCCTTTGTTCTTACTACCCAACACTCTGCTTGACACATAATATAGAGGCTTAATAAAAATTTGTTGAGTAATGTTAGAAAAATGTGTCCGGCACATGTCAGACATTGTGTTTTATGCTGACTATTTTATCTAATACAACAACCGTATGAGAAGAGTTACCATAATTGCTCCTATTTAACAGATGAGGAAACAGAGACTAAGAGAGGTGACTGACATTCACATGGCTGAAAGTTGGGGACCCAGGCTGGCTGACTGCAGAGCCCAGTCTCTTAACTCTGCCATTGGTCAGCCACCCAGGGAATGAACAATTGCCAGAGTGCAAAGGGTCCTGGTGCTATTTTTTAAACAGTTGGAACATTATCTTCCAAAAGCATTGGGGAGATTTGAAAGTCCTTTGCAGTCCTCTTCCTTTCTCTTCTACTTCCTGTATTTCCCCTTCTTTCAGCTGCAGGAGACCATCGAACATGAGATTCGAGAAATGGGCCTGCAGATTACACCATTCACCCTCACCAAGGTCCTCCAATTGTATGAAACCAAGAGCTCCCGCCACTCCACCATGATCGTGGGCTGTACAGGCAGCAGCAAGACTACAGCATGGCGAATTCTCCAGTCCTCCTTGTCCTCCCTGTGCCGCTCTGGAGACCCCAACTTCAACATCGTTAGGGTATGGGGTTGGGAACGTGAAATCACTGGCAGAGATTTTAGTAGGAGGAAGATGGTGGAGGCTGGGGGCAGGGATGCATAGGTGTCAGGAGGGCAGTACAGGCCAGGAGGCAGTGCCTGGGTCCAAGGGGGCCTAGGAGAGATGAGGGAGAGAAGGACAAATGCAAATCCCTGGATTTAAGGGAGCTCTTAGGATTTGTGTCTGCCAGCAGGTCGAAACTCCTTCCTGTGTCATTTTTAGGAGTTTCCTCTGAACCCAAAGGCATTGTCCCTGGGGGAGCTGTATGGGGAATATGACCTTAATACTAATGAATGGACAGATGGCATCCTATCCAGCGTCATGAGGATGGCATGTGCAGGTACCCAAAGGATCGTGAGGTGGGGAGAGCAGATGCCTCAGTCTCCTGTGGGGTGGGGCATTCTGGGTATGGAAAGCTCAATTTGGAAGAAAAATGCGTGGAGAATGCCGAGGTATAAGGATGCATGGGCTGATGTCTGTGAGGAGATGAGTGTGGAGGGCCCTAGGTGCTAAAGCTCTGGTTTCCTTATCACCTTCTACTAAGATGAGAAACCAGATGAGAAGTGGATACTTTTTGATGGTCCTGTGGACACACTGTGGATTGAGAGCATGAACTCTGTCATGGATGATAACAAGGTGTTGACCCTCATCAATGGAGAGCGCATTGCGCTGCCTGAGCAGGTACAGGGGTACCTTGACTACCGAGGCCCTGCAGATGTGGAAGCTGGAGGGCATGAGGCAGGGCTAAGGGCAAGAGCAGGGGGATCTTCAGGGAAGAGGAAGTTCTATAGCAGAACACTGAGGAGGAGGATCACTGCATTTAGGGGAACCTGTGACGAAAGAAAAAATGCCTGTCTACCATGGCTATGGAGAACAACAGTATGGAAAAGAACCTTGTGTACTCAGAAGTACTGTGTAGATGGGGAGCAGCCCTCCTCGTGCTCATTTCCACTGACACAGGAGGGAGGCCCTTCACTTGTGCACTTGGGATTATGAATTCATAGGCTGTAAAATCCACCCTTTTCCACCCACTCAAACAATGCAAGAGAGAGAGTAGCTTTTTTTTAAAAATAAAGATAACCTTGAATGAGTTCTGATTTCTTTTAATAAGCAAATCATTTGTAAACCTTAGGTCTTTATTCATCCTGTCACAATTGGTACTTGGCAGAGACATCTAGGGGCACCAGAGTTCTGGGCAGGGAGGAGTAAAAAACAAGGTTCTGACAAAGTATATCCTTAGGTGTCTCTGCTGTTTGAAGTGGAGAACTTGGCGGTGGCCTCTCCAGCCACTGTGTCTCGCTGTGGGATGGTATACACTGACTATGCGGACCTGGGCTGGAAGCCCTATGTTCAGTCATGGCTAGAGAAGAGGCCAAAGGTATGAAGGGAACTGAGGAGAGGGAAGGTACCAGCATAGACTATGGGACATAAGAATGAATAAAAAGTCCCTTAATATTCAACTCCAGGCTGAGGTAGAGCCCCTTCAACGCATGTTTGAGAAATTTATCAACAAGATGCTGACCTTCAAGAAGGACAATTGCAATGAACTGGTACCCCTACCTGAATACAGTGGAATCATCTCGCTCTGCAAGCTGTACTCATCCCTGGCCACTCCAGAGAATGGGGTAAGGGGGACCAGAGCAGGGCCAGGCAGGAAGGGCTTATGACTTCCCGGGACAACTTCAGGGAAATAGCATGTCTGAGACACAAGTTGAATGCCTGGCTTGAGAGGAACAGAGACTACCAGGGAAGGCTACGTTGACCATGGAGGCAGTGAGGGGGGCGTGCGCGTGCATGTGCATGCTGGAAGGTCAAAGTAAAGTCTCTAAACTGGATATTATACACAGTGGGGCTCACTATAATTTCCTCTTTATATTTTGGGAACTAAGGATAATTCATGTGGTTTCTCATTTTTTAAAATATGTTTTCCCACATAGTTGGATCTCTTTATTTTATTTTTTAAAGATTTTATTTATTTATCTTTAGAGGGGAAAGAGAGAGGGAGAGAAACATCAATGTATGGTTGCCTTTTGTCTGTCCCCTGCTGGGAAATAGCCTGCAGGGAACTGGCCTGCAACCCAGGCATGTGCCCTGACTGGGAATCAAACCAGTGACCCTTTGGTTGGCAGGCTGGCACTCAATCCACTGAGCCACACCAGCCAGGGCATAAATTTTAATTTTTAATTGCTCATGTAACTTTTGAATCTAGTTTCCTTTCTAAAAATTACAATTTTTTTTGTACAAAGTTAAAGTTGTTTCTGATCACTTTCCCCCTCTCAGTCCTGGTCTACTTTCCTCTCCACACAAGTAACTACAATAGTGTTTTTGTTTGTAAGTATCATTCCAGACCTATTAAAAATGCACATTTACAAACAAGCCCATAGATACCTATAGAAAATGTGATATTTACGAAATGTACCATGTACTATATACCATACTTGCAATATGCTTATTAAATCAACAATATGTGTTTGAGCTCTAGACTGCCACATGCAGATTAACTTCATTGTTTTTAACTGCTATATAATATTCCATGGTAAAACATGACATTTTACTTTTTCATTCCTCTACTGGTGGATGTTTAGGTTATCTACAATTTTTTACAGTTACAAAGAAGTCACCACAAATGTCCCTGGACCTGTCTCCTTGAGCACCTGTGGGCACTTCTGCAGGGTAGACACGGTGTGGCTAGGTCCCTGCCATGTCTTTATAACTTAGTAGTGAAGAAACTCGTGGCCACTTCTGGGCTACAAGGAGTTTCAAGTTTATCTAAATGTTTTAGATTTAGTTTTATCTATACCCATATGATTTTCCAAACAGAACCAGGAAGGGATGAAAACTTTAAGCCATTGTGATGATCTGCTAAAGTAGACCCCTCCATTTCTTATAGAGTGTGAGTATTTCCCGTTGTCTTTTTCCATCCAGGTGAACCCAGCTGACAGTGACAACTATGTCTCTATGGTAGAGCTGACTTTCGTGTTCAGCATGATCTGGTCTGTGTGTGCCTCTGTGGATGAGGAAGGCCGCAAGAAGATTGACAGTTACCTCCGAGAGATTGAGGGCACTTTTCCTAATAAGGTCAGGGACCCCAAACCAGCTGTCCTGTTTTTCCTCTTTTTCCAGAACCCACCTCTTCCCTGATCCTCAGCCTCTTCTCAGGTTTCAACCTGCCAGCCCAGCTCTCTTCTTTCCCCAGTGGTCTGTGAGCGCCTTTTTCTGGGCAGGGGAGAGCTAAAGGAAGGCTTTGGTAACCTGACACACATTTCCTCTTCAGGATACAGTGTATGAATATTTTGTGGACCCCAAGATGAGAAGCTGGACATCGTTTGAAGATAAGCTCCCTAAAAGTTGGCGCTACCCCTCAAAGTGAGAGCCAGGCCTTGGTGGTGGTTTAGATTTGGGGCTGCAGTTGGTGGGAGATGTGGCGAGAGAGCTGGGGCTAGAAGCAAAAGTGAGAAAGGAGAGGGCGGCTCTCAGAGCAGAGAGGACTCTTGAGTACAGGAAGTAAGATCGAGAGGATATGGGACTGGGGCCTCAGGAGAAGGCCTGATCCCCCGGCTCCCAAGCCCCGCTGGGCCCTACAGGTGGCAGAGTTGGCAATTAGAGAGTGGTGATGTCAGAGGAAGGTAAATTCTGCAAGGCAGAATGAAGGGGGACTTAGAAAGGAGCAGGCCAATGATCCTTGAGACACAATTCCTTTTCCTCCCTAGTTGCCCCTTCTATAAGATTATGGTGCCCACTGTCGACACTGTTCGCTACAACCACCTGGTGAGCACCTTGGTGGCCAATCAGATTCCTGTCCTGCTGGTGGGTCCTGTGGGGACTGGGAAAACCTCCATCGCCCAGAGTGTTCTGCAGTCCTTACCCTCCAGCCAGTGGTCAGTGCTCACTGTCAACATGTCTGCACAGGTGTGTTACAGGACCCAGGGGTCAGGCAGCCCACACCCCACTCTCTCCCTGCCTTTTCTGTTCTGTCTTGGGATCCCAGTCCCTGACTGACACTGTTCTATAACTCCATATTTCTCTTGAGTGACACGAGCATTCATTCTGTACCTTTTTGACCAGACCACATCCAATAATGTGCAGAGCATCATTGAGAGCAGGGTGGAGAAGCGAACCAAAGGTGTCTATGTGCCATTTGGGGGCAAAAGCATGATCACCTTTATGGATGACCTAAATATGCCAGCTAAGGACACATTTGGGTCTCAGCCACCCCTGGAGCTGATTCGCCTCTGGATTGACTATGGCTTCTGGTATGATCGTTTGAAGCAGACCATCAAGTACATTCGAGTAAGCATCTGGGGTGCTTGTTCTCTGTTCCTTCCTGTGATAGGTTCAGTCCCCCCTCCACTGGATGCAGGGATGGAATCCTGTACTCTGATGTTCCTTCCACACAGGAGTATCCCGCCTTTTTCAGGACTGAGATAACTGGCTCCTAAGTTACTGATTCCTATTATAACTCTCCTCATTGACCCTGCCCAAAGGATACTGTCCTCTAATTTCCACTCCCTTGTCAGGCTTCTTATACTGTGCTCACATGCTAACCCTGATGCCATGCCACCCAGACATGTCTAGGTGCCCAGAGTCTATAACTCCCCTCTCCAGCCCTTCTCTGTCTCCCATTTGTGCAGTGACCTCCCCTGTAATATCAGTTCTCCCCTCCCAACCCAGGATCCGGGCAATTCCCCTCAGTCCTGGCTCTTCTCCCATGGGATTCTGAGCATCTTGTTTGTTTCTTTGCCCTGAGTCAAGGGGCAGCAGCAATTTCAGCCTCATTTCTGGGGTGCCCATGTCTCTGGCACTCAGGGTCAAAAAGTCACCTAATAATTAATATATTCATATATTCCTGAGAATATATACATGTATACATGTGGATAGATATATACATTAAAAAGGAAAAAAGGTCTAGCTTATTTAAGCAAATGTTGGTTTTTAACTTACTTCTATTTTCTAATTTGGGTACATGGATTATAATGATGAAATAAAAGTAAAATACATTACTTTAATAATCCTTTAAAAAAAAACTGCTCCTATTCCCTTTTCCCCCTTGACCTTTCCCTGCCCCCATTACTTCCTGCTCCTTCCTGCTGACTCTTTTTTCTTTTTTCTACTTTCATTGTCAGAGATAATTGTGGTTCCGATCAATGCTTTGTTTCTGTGTATAAATGTAAGAAAGTGTCTCATGAACTCATTTCTATTTTCAGTGTTATATATTTGAGCTGTGAATATTTTTACTTTTTTCTTTTAAAAATAATTCTTCCTGCTGATTCCGTCCCTGTCCCTCTTCCTACTTGTCCCTCTGTGTACTCTCTTCCTCCTGGCTCCTTTTACATCTTCCCTGTTTCTGTGCCTCCTCTCACCCCCTCTCCCCATCCGGCTTGTCTTTGCTCTCCAGGACATGTTCCTGATGGCTGCCATGGGCCCTCCCGGGGGTGGACGGACTGTCATCTCCCCTAGACTGCAGAGTCGCTTCAACATCATCAACATGACCTTCCCCACAGTGAGGGCAACTGGGTCTGGCAGAGGGGGGACTATAGAAGGCAAAACCATCTGTGTCCTAGAAAATGAGGGGGCAGGTCAGGGAGGGAGCTCAGAGCTTCCCTGAGCAGAGCTGCATACAGGAAGCTGTATTCTATGGAGGGGAGGCTGCCATCTGCAGGAGCCTTTGCTTCTCCTGAGCGAGGAGAGCTGCAGGATGGAAGTGTAGCCTGCTGGCTCTGGAATGGGTAGCCTCACTGTCCCAGCAGGCAGAGAGTGCAGGGGCCCCACATAGGCTAAGAAAGGTAAATACTACAAAGCTGACAGATGAGAGCATTGCCAGGTGTAGAGTGAGGCAAACGAGGTACTCAAAGGTGCCAAAAAAAAATTCAGTAGTCAAGATCAATAATATTTTAATGCATTTTTAAAAGTAAGCCCAAAATTTCATTGTGAACAAAATACAGACCTTTTAAATAGATACGAGATTGGAACGGTACCATACTGAGCCATATTGGAGCCTGAGTAAAAGAGAAAAATTGATAATGCTAATTCTATTTTATTGAAATGTTGGTATTTGTTCATCATAGATATTTAGTATTAATTTTGATTTTTAACATTGCATTAAAATGGTATTTCTCTTGATTTCTGAGGGGGTTTTTTGGTGCCCCTTAAATTCTGCCCCCAAGATGAATGCTTCACTCCACCCTTGTCCCAGGCCTGGATAAAAGGCCAGAGCCCACGAAAGTGAATCAGAGGGTCTGTTTCTAGGAGTCTCAGATCATCCGAATATTTGGCACCATGATCAATCAGAAGCTTCAGGACTTTGAGGAAGAGGTGAAGCCCATTGGGAATGTGGTGACTGAGGCCACCTTAGAGGTGTACAACACTGTGGTCCAGCGTTTCCTGCCCACACCTGCCAAGATCCACTACCTCTTCAACCTTCGAGACATCTCCAAGGTAAAACCCAGCTGACCTGGTCCCTGTGCTTGGTACAGCCTCTGTACAGGCATTCTTTTCTCAGAGTAAGCCTTGGAGCTCAGTAGCACTCCATAAACCCCAAATCACCACTATCCTCCAATGCTGTGTTCTCTGGCCTTAACTTTAAAATTTCTGAAGGAATTCCCTTTCCTCCCTCCACCCCACTAGCCATGCCTCTTCTCCAGGTATTTCAGGGCATGCTTAGAGCCAACAAGGACTTCCACGATACCAAGTCCAGCATCACACGGCTCTGGATCCATGAATGTTTCAGGTGAGATGCTGTGCCCCTCCATATCCAGGCTTCAGCAGCTTTGCTCCAAGCCCTGCCTCTACCTCACCTGGATGCTCCTTTTCCCAGGGCCATTTTTCTTCTTATTCCCAGATCTCACCCCAACTTCCTCCCAACAGAGTCTTTTCTGACCGACTGGTCGATGCAGCGGACACAGAAGCCTTTGTGGTCATCTTAAGTGACAAACTCGGCTCTTTCTTTGACCTTACATTTCATAATCTTTGTCCCAACAAACGTTCTCCTATCTTTGGTGAGTTGGGAGCTGTGGCTAGAGACTCTTTGGGTCGAGCATGGAGCCCTGGTGCTTAGGGCCCTTTTTGGAAGTTGTTGGGAGGAAGACTAGGCACTTGAGACTCTGACCCCCTCTTTTGATCACCCAGGAGACTTCATGAGGGAGCCCAAGGTATATGAAGACCTGACTGATCTGACAGTACTGAAGACAGCCATGGAGACAGCTCTAAATGAGTACAATCTGTCACCTGCTGTTGTGCCGATGTATCTAGTGCTCTTCCGAGAGGCGATTGAACACAGTGAGTATTTCCTATTCCCATCCCCTTCCCCAGCATCCCAATTATAATGCATTTCCAAGGAAATAGGGATTCCTTCCCAGGTCTCTCCCTGAAGTCACCTTTCTCCTTGGTTCCAGATGCCTTTGTGGCAATGAGTGGGGCTTTTCCTTGACAGTGGTGTTTAACAGACCACCACAGGGTGGAGGTTAAAAGTTGAATTGCCACCAGGGCTTCAGACACTAACCTCTTTCTACATCGCTTGGTCCCTGTATTGCAGTTTCAGGCATTCCAGTCCCTAGTCTAGGGCCTGGTGATCCCCTGAGGTTGCTCAGCCAACTTATTGTTCTTGTTTCCCATCTCCCAACCCCCAGTCACACGGATTGTGCGGGTCATTGGACAGCCTCGGGGCAACATGCTCTTGGTGGGCATTGGGGGAAGTGGGCGCCAGAGTCTGGCCCGGTTGGCCTCATCCATCTGCGAGTACATCACCTTCCAGATTGAAGTCACCAAGCATTATCGGAAGCAAGAGTTCCGAGAGGGTATGGCTGGGTTTCTGAAAGATAAAAGGGTTTGGTGCTAGGAGTAAAAGATCAAGTGCCTGACTTTCTGTGATGGTAAGAGAGAGGAGGGATAAGAGCCAGATAACAAGCTGTGCCAGGCCCATGTGGGGTAGAGAATGGTGGTGTGTAGGTGTTGAAAGCTGGAGTAGGGTGCCTAAATCTTAGAAAAGGAATAAGAGATGGGCTAGTGAATCTGAAGAGTCTGTCTGTTCCCTTTTCCTCCTTTTCTTATCTGGTCCAGATATCAAGCGTCTGTACCATCAGGCTGGTGTAGAACTCAAGGCAACATCCTTCCTTTTTGCGGACACCCAGATTGCTGATGAATCATTCCTAGAGGATATTAACAACATCCTCAGCTCGGGCGAGGTCCCCAATCTCTACAAAACTGATGAGTTTGAAGAAGTATGATTCCTTCCATGCCCTCGACCAGCTGGTTCTTGGACCTTCCTGATTAACCCCTGGAGAAGCCCAGATCCCGGAATATGCTGTGGTGCCCCCTCTGTCCATCCCCCATTAGGTGGAAGAGCTGTTCCTCTTCTACCTCGAGGGGCGCTGTTGGGTGGAGCTGGTTTAACACCCACATGCTGTCAGCTCAGCCTCTCCTGCTCTCCGCTCTGGTTCAGCCATTGCAGCCACAGCCCTCTGACCTTTTGTGGTTTCTGTGCAGATCCAGACACAAATCATAGACCAAGCCCGTGCAGAACAAGTGCCAGAGTCCTCGGACAGCCTCTTTGCCTACCTCATTGAGCGTGTGCGCAACAACCTGCATATCATTCTCTGTCTCAGCCCCGTGGGCGACCCCTTCAGGTAACTACTGTTATGTAGCCTTCTCCCTCCTTCCCTGTGTTAGCCCAGCTGTCTTGACAGGGGTCTCCCCCTCTTTGGCCTCCCCTGTCTTCTGCAAATGAGTTCCATGGATAGTGCCAGTCTCTACACCCCTAACGCCTCATCTCCTTTCCATAGACCTTGCCTTTTTTCAAGAATTTTCTTCTGTTTACATAGTTTTCACCCCTGCTTGGTGTAACTAGATTGGTTGGTTTCTTTTAGTGGGTGGAGGGGCTAAGAAGGGTGGTATTTCTGTTTTTTTTTTTTAATTTTTAATTGTGGCAAAAACTGCATAATATAAAATTTACCATCTTTTTTCTGGCTGGTGTGGCTCAGGGGATTAAGCACCAGTCTGTGAACCAAAGGGTTGCCAGTTCACTTCCCAGCTGGGGAACGTGCCTGGGTTGCCAGCGGGGTTCCCAGTGAGGGACACAGGAGAGGCAGCCACACATTGATGTTTCTCTTCCTGTCTTTCTCCCTCCCTTCTCCTCTGTTTAAAAATAAAATAAATAAAATCTTTAAAACAATTTACCATATTAGCCATTTTTAAGTGTACAGCTCAGTAGTATAATGCATATTCACATTGCTGTACAACAGATCTCTAGAACTTCCTCATCTTGCAGAATTGAAATTCCACACCCGTTGAATAACTACCCATTTCTCCCATTTTCCCATCTCCTGGCAACCACCATTCTATTTTCTGTTTCTGTGATATCTCATATAAATGAGATCATATAGTATTTGTCTTTTTGTGAATTGCTTAGTTCACTCAGCATAACATCTTCAAGGTTATTTCATTTTGTAGCATGTGTCCGAATTTCCTTCCTTTTTAAGGCTGAATAATATTCCATTATACATACAGACCACATTTTATTTTTCCACTCTTGGTATGACTAGATTTTTTAAAGCATCAGAGAGTAGGAGGGAGTCTGAACTTTCACAAGAGGCAATGTGGGTTACCATTTTGCTTATTTTTATAGTTATGGTATATGGTGCATTTGCCACGTACCAGGCACTGTACTAAGTATTTTACATGTGTCACCTCATGGAACCTCCTAATAACCTCAGTTAGTATGCTTGGCTATTCACATTTTAAACATGAGGAAGCTGACATTTAAAAGGTTAGATCGCGTGCCCAAGATCCACACCCAGGAGATGTGGAATTGGGTCTTTCTGCCCCCAGAACCTGTTTCTAAATACTTCACTGAACTAGTTCTGAGGGGAGCGGAATCTGGACAAGGAGCTACAGGAGCATGAGGATGGGGAACTTAGGTCCCTAGAGTGCAGGTAGCCCTGTGACAAAGCCAGTGACTGGAGGCTGACTCTGTGAATGGACTTAACCGCCTCTCAAAACCTCTCACCAGGAACTGGATCCGCCAGTACCCAGCCTTGGTGAACTGCACCACCATCAACTGGTTCTCGGAGTGGCCCCGGGAAGCCCTGCTGGAGGTGGCTGAGAAGTACCTCACGGGCGTAGACCTGGGAACGCAGGAGAATGTGAGGCCCTCCTCCGGTGTCTCACCACACTCCCTGAGCTCTCTTCCATTGCCATTCTCCATCTGTCATCACCCTCTGTAATATCCTTTTTCTTTTGGCCTCAGATCCAGAGGAAGGTGGCCCAGATCTTTGTCACCATGCACTGGTCAGTGGCTCAGTATTCCCAGAAGATGCTGTTGGAACTGAGAAGATACAACTATGTCACCCCCACCAACTACCTGGAACTTGTGTCTGGATATAAGAAGTATGAAGGAGTAATGGATGTGGAGGGCCAGGGAGCTTGATGTCTTTTGAGGGCAATTACTGAAACAAGATAGTGGAAAATATCCAGGAGCTGGCCAAGGGGACTGGCTCTAGGGCCCAGATGCTAATGTGGAATGGCAGAGGTACAATAGGTCTTAATTTTGCCCAGGAAGTTAATAAAAGAGAGAAGGACCTTTCGGGGATGTGGCTGTCTCTAGAGCCCTCTTCACACTCTCTTTGTCCTTATTTTCTGGAATGGTGTTTTTTTCTCCAACTATGATATGATGTGACACTGCTGTATGTACCCATAATATATGCACCCAGTCCTCTCATCTCTGCCTGTAACATCTAGACTTTCCACCATTCCTAAGAATTATATACTTATTCACTAAGTTGTATTGATTATCTTTTTATGTGCACAACACAACAGTCATTTGCTTTGAGGGAATAAGAAAAATGTAAAAAAACCCCTTCATTTATTGGATTCAGTATTTTTTAAAGGATTTTATTTTATTTATTTTTAGAGAGGGGAAGGGAGGAAGAAAGAGAAAAACAATGTTTGGTTGCCTCTTGTGCACCTCCTACTGGGGACCTGGCCTGCAACCCAGGCGTGTGCCCTGACTGGGAATCTAACCAGCGATCCTTTGGTTCGCCGGCTGGCACTCAATACCCTGAGCCACACCAGCCAGGGCGGAGTCAGTATTTTAATCAAAATGAAGAAAAAGCCATTTGTAATAATAATGCTAGTCAACATTTAGTTATTTATTTAATATGTATTTTTGACTAGATTTTTAAGAGCATCAGAAAGTGGGAGGAAGACAGAACTTGTACAGACACAGGCACTATGGGTTACCCTTGCCCAGTATGTGCCAGGCACTATTTTAGATATAATACACCAGTTAACAAGATAAAGCCCTTGCCTTCCCTGGGTCATAGACTTACATTCTGTTTATTATTTGCTAGTTATCATACTAAGCCCTTTACATGCATTTTCTTATTTAGTCCAGAAAACAATCCAGTCATTTATTTATTTATTTATTGCCTTGGGCAATGTTAAAACTTTTTTAATGAGTTGCTAACACTTAAAACTTGGGAGCCTTAGAAAAATTCAGGTTTCCAACTTCTCTCTTAAATCAGAAATTTTGGCAATACTGAGCTTACATTCATTCCCACACGAAAAAAAAAAAAAAAAACCACGTGAAAAAACAAAAACTCAACCAGACTAGGGATAAAGGATGGCTATTCCCCGGGACAGGTTTGTGTTTCCTGGTTCACTGTAGCCCTCTGCCTGCTGCACACTGGGGGCAGTGGAAGATTCTCAAGCAGGGAAATGGTGGGGCGAAAACAGTGTCTAGCAAGCTGATATTGACAGTGGTGCATAGGATAAATAGGGGATGAAAATCCGGAAGCACAAAGACTAGTTGGGAAACTGTTGGCAATGATCCAGGAAGAAAATACTAAAAACCTGACCAGGGTGGTTGTGTCAACAGAAAGGAAGACAGGGACCTGAGACACACAGGGAAGGGAGACTGTATAGGAACTCCCCTTTCTGGGAGTCCAGCCTCTCTGGGCACCTAATTCTACTTTGTCCCCCAGGCTGCTGGCGGAGAAGCGGCAGGAGCTGCTGGACCAGGCCACTAAGCTGCGGACAGGATTGTTTAAGATTGATGAAACAAGGGAAAAGGTGGAAGTGATGTCGCTGGAGCTGGAAGATGCCAAGAAAAAGGTGGCTGAGTTCCAGAAACAGTGCGAGGAATACCTCGTCATCATTGTACAGCAGAAGCGAGAAGCAGATGAACAGCAGAAGGTGGGGGTCCTGCCCCTCAACTCCCCTCTACCAGCAGCACCCATTGGCCAGAGGCTTCTGGTCTCTGTCAGTTACTCTGTTGGGATGCCTATTCCACTCCTCAAATTTTCGTTAGCTTTATCTTTCCTCATTACCACCAACATTGTCACCCTTACCTTTGCCCAAAGCAAAGACAAAACCCTTACCCTCTTTCCACCTGTAGGCCGTCACAGCCCATAGTGAGAAGATTGCAATTGAAGAAGTCAAGTGCCAGGCACTGGCTGACAATGCTCAGAAGGATCTAGAAGAGGCATTGCCAGCCCTGGAAGAGGCCATGAGGGTATTAGGGTGGGAAGGCTCAGGGAAGGGCCTCAAAGTCCCTGGGGGCGTGGGAAGAAGAGCTGGGTCCTGTCCCCATAAAGTCTCTTCTTGCTACCTGAGTTGACTCTAGCTCTGCTGCCTAAGTAAATCCCTTTCCCCAGGCCCTGGAGTCTTTGAACAAGAAGGATATAGGAGAGATCAAGTCCTATGGACGGCCCCCCGCCCAGGTGGAGATGGTGATGCAGGCAGTCATGATTCTTCGAGGCAATGAGCCCACTTGGGTGGAGGCCAAGAGGCAGCTAGGTGAGCTAAAGAACCAGGAGATAATTAACAGCAATTCACCCAACACTTCTTATTAATCATGTGCTGTGTGTCAGGCACTCAGAGAGACAGAGATGAATGAGGCATTGTACTGACCCTCGAGCATAGAGCCTAGTGGAAAAGAGAAGACATAAATATCAGTTAAGATTCTTTGGTCGTAACAGAAAACAACTTATCTTAATTTGAGCTGAAACAAAGGGGGGGTTGTTATAAAGATAAAGGAATATATCTAAGAATCCAAGAGCAGGAATGCCTTTGCTATCCCTGCCCGGCACCACCCCCGCCCCCACCCCCATCCCCCCCCGCCAAAAAAGGCAAGAATCAGAAAATAGAAAACAAGAGTCTTGCTATTTCATTCTTGTGGTTTTCTCTGCTTCGAGTTCTCTTGGTAGAATATAGCCTGCAAGCCTGAAAGAATGATGTGTGGGGTGGTTCAGATTAAGGTGTTCAAGGTAAGTGATGGGGGATGAGGTTGGGAGGGTCCTGGGGCCTGCAAGGTTCTAGAGAAGGAAGCAAGGGCAGCAGAAGAAACTTGGCTGAAGGCAGGTATTCTGGCCTTGGGAACAAGCCCAGGGAAATCATGGCTGTGTCTAAGCAGTAGAGGTGCAAGCTGGAAAATGAGGGTGGGCTTAGACCTTCTGGCTGAGGCCCCTGATTTTTATCCCACAGGGGAACAGAATTTTATCAAATCACTGATCCACTTTGATAAAGACAATATCTCAGATAAGGTTCTCAAGAAGATCGGGGCCTACTGTGCCCAGCCTGACTTCCAGCCTGACATCATTGGCCGAGTCTCACTTGCTGCCAAGTCCCTCTGTATGTGGGTACGGGCCATGGAGGTAAGCAAGGGTGGGGTGGGGCGGGGCAGGTGGGGAGCAGTGATGGAGCCTGGGAAGAGGACGATGCACACAGGAGAAAGCTGGGGGAATGGAAGACCCAGGTGGGAAGGACTGCTCATGGGTGAGTGCATGGGTGGGTGAAACCACAGCCTGGCTGTCTCCCTGCAGTTGTATGGGAGGCTGTATCGGGTGGTGGAGCCCAAGCGGATTCGAATGAATGCTGCATTGGCCCAGCTTCAGGAGAAGCAAGCAGCGCTGGCTGAGGCCCAGGAGAAGCTGCGGGAGGTGAGCCTCCTACCAGTCTTTTCCGCTGTGGTCCCCCTCCCTGATTTCTGGGATGCTTTGTTACCATTCATCTTTCCCCAAATAATTCTTTTCCCCTCTCTCTTCTAGTCCTGTCTGCCTCCCACTCTATGCCCTGTTTAGATGGGCTGCCTCTGGCTGGGAAAGCTAAGCTGACTGCAGAGGGTTACAAAGGCACAGAGGGCACTGTCCCTGAGGAGCCCTTGCACAGACTTGGGAGGGGGCTGTCTATGTCATGGCCTTTTCCAGGGATATGGGCCCTGAGATATTAACTGATGAAATCTGAGTGGCAAATCGGTCCTTGCTGGGAAGGGCACTGTGGAATAGGGCAAGGGTGCTGACATCACTGCTGCAGACCAGAAGAATGTGGCCTGAGCGTGTCTGAGCGAGTACTTGGGAGGGACCAGGTCATCCCAGAAGTAGAAGTACTGACTTACTGTGAACAGTCTAGACAACCCAGAGGGTGGTTTTCCATAAGACATGTGCACAAAGAACTCTCCAACAAGGCAGGGTGTAAAGTGCTATTATCAAGAGTTCGAAATTCTTCTAGTCTGTCATTTAGTTTTTCTATCATTGATTTAATCGGTAATACAATCACATGGTTTGAAATTCAAAAAGTACAAAAGAGCATCCGGTAAGAAGCCTCCTTCACACTTCCTGCTGTCTAGCCACTACTCCTTTCCCTTGCAAACAACCAATATTACAAATTCTTGTTTTGCTATCCAGGGCTGTTCTACACTTACATACACATATATTTTTTTACTTTTACATCAAACACACACTTTTGTACCTTCCTATCTTATTGGTCTGTATATTGAAGATTGTTTCATATTGGTACATAAGAGCTTCTGTTTCCTTTTTACCACATCATGATATTAGAGTGGATGGCTGTACCATCATTTATTTAAAACCATTCCCTTTGTGATGGATGTATTCATGGATTCCAATTTCTTGATCTACACTTGTCCTCAAACTTTGTTGATACTATCTTTAACTATAGAGAAGTTTTAAATTTTATGTAACCAAAGCTGGTTATACTGTTTCAAAATGTTTTAACCAAAACCAGCTATAGAGACCAGCCATGTCCAGATCCGACATCCTCAAATTGGATGAGGAGCCTGAGGTTTAGAGAGATTAAGTGGCCTGCTTGTTCCTAACAGACCTGGGCTAGAACCTGAATTTCCTGATCCCAAGGCTGCTGCCACTACAGTTCATCCTGGTCTTTTCCTGCCACAGCATCTTTGCTGTTCAGAGTGAAGATGCCCTGGAGACCTCTTCTGATTGGGTTTGTGCAGAGTCTGCCAGGCTAGGGCGAGTGGGCTTCCATCTGCATGCGCTCCTCCATGGCCCCATTCCTGCCGCCACTGTCACTTCCCAACCTCTCATGAAACCTTCACTCTTCTCTCCTTTTCAAACATGAATAAACACAGGTGTGGCAATCCATTTGGAAAGGTTTCTCACCTCTGGATGAACATACCCTGAGCCAAGTAATTAGGGACTGTTTCCTTTCTATTTAAAAAATGGGGACTTCCACCAAGATGGAGGCATAGGTGGATGTGCCATGCCTTCTCACACAACCAAGTTTAGAGACAACGAAATATTAGCAACAGAAAACACAGCCAGAACACAGAAAATTGAACTTTTCGGAAGTCCGTTAACAACAAATTCTTCAGCCTGACCGGTAAGGAGCGAAACCAGCAGCTGGTGAGGGGTTGCACAGGAGGACTCGGTCAGACGGACTCAGGCGCGGAATCGAGGTGCAGGGTTGGACCTAGTGAGCCACCGAGCCGGCAGTAGAGGGCGCCGCCATTTCCCCGCTCTGACCACGCCCCCACATACAGCCTCACAACCCAGCGACCTGGGAGTCCAAGGCACCGCTTCTTACACTTAAAGGGCCAGAACAGACCAAAAAATGTCACAAGTTCTCAAAGCCCCAGAGCCCATAGATCTAAGCGATGAAGAAATAGCAAAACTCTCAGACGCACAGTTTAAAACACTGGTCATCAGGATCCTCACAGAACTGGTTGATTATACCGACAAATTAGACAAATATATGAAGGCGAAACTAATTGAAATGAATGGAATTGCACAGGACACCAATAGCAATGAAAAGGAAACTGGGACTCAAATCAGTGGAGTGGACCAGAAGAAAGCAAATAATGGCCAAACAGAGAAGAGTCAGGAAGCAAGAATTCAAAGAAATGAGGAGAGTCTTAGGAACCTCCAGGACATCTTTAAATGCTCCAACATCCGAATTATAGGGGTACCAGAAGGGGGAAAGGAACAGCTGCCAGTGGAAAACTTATTTGAACAAATAATAAAGGAGAATTTCCCCAATCTGGCAAAGGAAATAGACTTCCAGGAAATCCAGGAAGCTCAGAGAGTCCCAAAGAACTTGGACCCAAGAAGGAACACACCAAGGCACATCATAATTACATTAGCCAAGATGAAAATGAAGGAGAGAATCCTAGAAGCAGCAAGAGATAAGGGGACAGTCACCTACAAAGGAGTCCCCATCAGACTGTCAGCAGATTTCTCAAAAGAGACCTTACAGGCAAGAAGGGGCTGGAAAGAGGTATTCCAAGTCATGAAATCCAAAGACCTACAACCAAGATTGCTCTATCCAGAAAAACTTTCATTTAGAATGGAAGGACAGATAAAGTACTTCTCAGATAAGATCAAATTCAAGGAGTTCATCATCACCAAGCCCTTATTATATGAAATGTTAAAGGGACTTATCTAAGAAAAAGAAGTTAAAGAAACATGAACAGTGAAAGGACAACAAACTCACAGTTATTAACACCTAAAACGAAAGCAAACTAAAAGGACAGCTAGATCAGGAGTGGAAACATAGAAATGAAGATCTCAAGGAGGGTTAGCAACAGGGGAGTGGGAGGAGGAGATGGGGGGAGACGGTACAGAAAATAAGTAGCATAGAGAGTAGATAGAAAATAGATGGGGGGGCAAGAATAGCATGGGAAATATAGAATCTAAAGGACTTGAGACACATGGTCATAAACTAAAGGGGCGGTAATGGTGGGGATGGGGGGGTAGGGTGGAGGGGAATGAAGATGAAGGGGGGAATAGAACAACTGTAACAGCATAATCAATAAAAAAATTTAAAAAATAATAAAAAAAATAAAAAATGGGACCTCTGGGGTCAGCTGCCAACAACGTCCTTCATTAGACAAATATTTACAGAGTACCCAATGTTAGGTCTCTTGATAAGCCCCAAGTGATAGGAGTAAGAAAACAGGAAACCAACATTTCTCCTTTGTTACTATGACAAAGGCTGTGATGAATGAGCCAAATGTACCTCTTAATGGAACTCAGAATCAGGCACCTTACTCATCCACTTGTGGAGAGCACTGTGCTGATGCTGGACTCCACCCCAGGCCAAGTAAGTATGAATCTCTGGTCCTCAGAGATTCTTAGAGCTGGGAAATTGGCATTTTGAAAGCTTTCTTGTCAGAGCTAGAGGTGGGAAAGCCTGTACATAGCTCTAGGGCCCAGAGGTCTGGAGGGAGGCTCAGAGCCCAGCTGTATTGCATATCAACCCAAATCTTGAGTTAATAGTTTTAACCAATACTCCCTTGTTTGGGGCCCTGAGAATATATTTTCCACAGGCTGGATTCTGACATGCAGCAGGGGTTATGGACCACTGGCTTAGAAATTGCCCCAGAAGGCCCTGACATGGGTCAGGACAGAATCTGAATCTACTTCAAGACAATTATATATTCAAGGTTGAAAATTCACTTTCCTATTTCCCATCCCAAGTTATGTTACATTATTCAACATTGTATATCAGAGGTTATGTAGTAAGATTAAATGATAGTACTAAAATGCTGCAATAATACTGCTACACAAAAATTCCACCAATTTGAATATAACCCTTCAGGAGAAATTAAATTTCAAAGAGTAAATCTTTTGGTAAACTAAAGCCCAAATAAATTAAAATCTGAAATCGAATTATCTTGCTTTTATGAGTTAAAAATCTAGAAGCTAACATTAAGTTCTAGTCCCCAACCCATACTTCCCCATTTCTTATTCTGCTCAGCCTCAGCTGAGGGCTTCCCAGGAGCTGGGTCTTCATTTCCTTACATCACACCAGGGCTGACACTCCCTGGATGCAGTTCCTGCAGGACTTCAGAAGCTATACTAGTTCAAAATCAAGTCTCTCATGACAATTAAAAAGAATTCAAGGACTTTTATAAGGCATTCAAGACTTCCAGATAAAAATGATGTTCCCAGAAACCAGTTATTAATGCTCCAAAGAACATAGTAGAAACTCAGTGGTATTTTTAGGGATGAGGATACATGGAGAGAATCTTGGTTTTAGCTTCACCAGAATTTCAGTCATCTGGAAACCATGACTTGTGAACTTAAACTAAATTGGGAGAAACTTCCAGCAATAGATTAAGAGATATAATGCAGGACTTCCGTCAAGATGGAGGGATAGGTGGAAACATTGTGCCTCCTCGCACAACCAAGTTTAAAGACAACAAAGCTCTAGTAACAAAAACGCAGCCAAAATACAGAAAATTGAACTATATGGAAGTCCAACAACAACGAATCATTCAGCCAGACCAGTAAGAGGGGTGGAGCCAGCAGTGGAGCAGGGTCAGGCAAGAAAGATCCCCCGACCCAGGTGCTCAGGCAGCTGTGGGTGGATCCCAAGTGTGGGGTAACAAAGGGCGGACCCAGTGAGGGCGCAAGGCGGCAGGCTGACCACAGTCACAGATTTTCACGCAGATAAACCAGCGAAGGAGCAAGCAGTGAGATAGACTGCGCAGGCCCCAGTGGTGGGAAGCAGCAGAGGGGACCGCTATTGCCCCTCTTTGACCCCGCCCCCACATACAGCGTCACAACTCAGCACCCTGGGTAGCCCTGCCCTGGTGAACACCTAAGTCTCTGCTCCTCATACATAACAGGTGTGAACAGACCAAAACGTGGCTCAAGAAGAACTCAAAGCCCCAGAGCCAATAACTCTAAGTGACCAAGAAATAGCAACCTACCGATGCACAGTTCAAAACACTGGTGATCAGGATGCTCACAGAACTGGTTGATTTTAGTAACAAATTAGAGGAACAAATGAAGGCTAAACTAATTGAAATGAAGGGAAATGCACAGGAAACCAATAGTGATGGAAAGGAAACTGGGACTCAAATCAAGGGAGTGGACCAGAAGGAAGAAAAAAATGACCAAACAGAAAAGGATGAAGAAACAAGAATTCAAGACTTAATCGGACTTCCGCCAAGATGGAGGCATAGGTGGAGATGAATTGCTTTCTCACACAACCAAGTTTAGAGACAACTAAATATTAGCAACAAAAAACAGTCAGAACACAGAAAATTGAACTTTTCGGAAGTCTGTTAACAACAAATTCTTCAGCCTGACCAGTAAGAGGGGCGAAACCAGCAGCAGGCAGAGCGGGGTTGCACAGGAAAACTCGGTCAGATGGACTCAGGCGCGCGGAACCCAGGTGCAGGGTTGCAACGGGTGGACCTAGTGAGCGACCCAGCGAGAGACCGCGGGGAAACAGCGAGGGAGCAGGGCCTAGATTTCACTGTGGTCATGCATCGTCCCAGACAGACCAGTGAGGGAGTGGGTGGTTAGACGGGACCCAGCAGGCCCCAGCAGGCCCCAGCGGCAAGCGGCAGCAGAGGGCACCGCCACTTCCCCGCTCTGACCACGCCCCCACATATAGCATCATAACCCGGCGACCTGAGTGGCCCGGCCCTGGTGAACCACCTAAGGCTCTGCTCCTCACCCAGCAGTGTGAAACAGCAAAGGGGGCCGCCATTTCCCAGCTATGACCACGCCCCCACATACAGCGTCACAACCCAGCCACCTGGGAGTCCAAGGCTCCTCTACTTAACGGGTCGCAAACAGACCAAAAATGGCTCAAGAAGATCTCAAAGCCCCAGAGCCTATAAATCTAAGCTATGAAGAAATAGCAAAACTCTCAGACGCACAGTTTAAAACACTGGTGATCAGGATGCTCACAGATCTAGTTGATTATAGCCATAAATTAGGGAAACATATGAAGGCGAAACTAGTTGAAATAAATGGAATTGCACAGGAAACCAATAGCGATGAGAAGGAAACTGGGACTCAAATCAAGGGAGTGGACCAGAAAAAAGCAAATAATGGCCAAACAGAAAAGAGTCAAGAAGCAAGAATTCAAAAAAATGAGGAGATACTTAGGAACCTCCAGGACATCTTTAAACACTCCAACATCTGAATTATAGGGGTACCAGAAGGGGGAAAGGAACAGCCACCAGCGGAAAACTTATTTGAACAAATACTAAAGGAGAATTTCCCCAATCTGGCAAAGGAAATAGACTGCCAGGAAATCCAGGAAGTTCAGAGAGTCCCAAAGAAGTTGGACCTAAGAAGAAACACACCAAGGCACATCAGAATTATATTAGCCAAGATTAAAATGAAGGAGAGAATCCTAGAAGCAGCAAGAGATAAGGGGACAGTCACCTACAAAGGAGTTCCCATTAGACTGTCAGCAGATTTCTCAAAAGACACCTTACAGGCAAGAAGGGGCTGGAAAGAGGTATTCCAAGTCATGAAATCCAAAGACCTACAACCAAGATTGCTCTATCCAGCAAAGCTTTCATTTAGAATGGAAGGACAGATAAAGTGCTTCTCAGATAAGATCAAATTCAAGGAGTTCATCATCACCAAGCCTTTATTATATGAAATGTTAAAGGGACTTACCTAAGAAAAAGAAGATAAAAAACATGAACAGTGAAAGGACAGCCAACTCACAGTTATTAACAACCACACCTAAAACAAAAGCAAACTAAGAGGACAGCTAGATCAGGAGTGGAACCATAGAAATGAAGATCACATGGAGGGTTAGCAACAGGGGAGTGGGAGGAGGAGAAGGGGGGAGAAGGTACAGATAACAAGTAGCATAGACGGTAGGTAGAAATAGGGGGGAGGGCAAGAATAGTATGGGAAATATAGAATGTAAAGAACTTGTGACATGTGGACATAAGCTAAAGGGGGGGAATGGTGGGGAAGGGGTGTGCAGGGTGGAGGGGAATGAAGGGGGAAATAGAACAACTTTAATGGCATATTCAATAAAATATATTTAAAAAAAGAGATATAATGCAGTCAATAAGCATGTACTGTATTGGGAGTGTTGAAAATCCACAAATGTGTATCTTCTTCTTTGGAGGGGGGTTATTGTGGTAAAATACACATAAAATTTACCATTGTAAACACTTTAAAGTGTGCAAGCCAGTGGCACTGAGTATGTTCACCATGTTGTACAGCCAGCCATCTCCACTATCTTGTTCCAGAACTCTTCACCCCTCCAAATTGTAAGCCTGTGTACATTCTTTTATTTATTTGTTTGTTTATTTATTTTAGATGGGGATGAAGGGAGGGAGAAAGAGTGGGAGAGAAACATCAATGTGTGGTTGCTTCTGGCGTGCCCCCTACTGGGGGCCTGACCTGGGCCACAACCCATGCATGCACCCTGACTGGGAATTGAACCAGAGACCCTTTGGTTCACAGGCCGCTGCTCAATCCACTGAGCTACATCAGCCAGGGCCTGTGTATATTCTTTTAATTTCAGTTCCCCCCTTGAGTTTGGGGTTCCCGGCTCTGTGTTGTGACAGGTATGTTTAATACTGTGGCACTGTGGCTAGTACTGCTGCCTCTCTTTGTAGAATTGCTGAGGTCTACAAAAGCTGTCTTTTAGAAAGGTTTTCACCTTGTCCTTACACTTACTCTAACTGGACTATTACCATCAGCAGATTCCTGAACTGAAGCTGCTATCGATGCAGCTGAAGTATGTGCCCCGGGGCCTTGTGAGGAACAAGTCCTCTGTCATTTGTGTCTCAACGCATGGCTTTCTTCCTTTTTTAATCCCCTAAATTGTTGAGGGATGTTCCATTAAGGTATAGGTAACCCTGCATACCTATTACCCTGGCTGTATCACCTGGGATCTCAGCCAAAACAATATTTCCAGCCCATCTGCCTGTGGACAAACCACACAGATTTCAGCCTAGTCTCATCATAATTGTCTCCTTAGCCTGGAGTAGAAAATGGAATAATGGGGCAGCTGATCTAGTGCTATCTACCTAGGCCTGGCTATAACTGTTTACAGCGAGATCCTGTAGTACGCACAAAACCTAATACCTTGCCAGTTTAAAAGCCTCAAATCTATTATTCACTTTTTCACAATGAGTTTGCCACCAGAACCCAGGTGTCATGAAAACCACCAATAAATCAAAACCAAAATGGGAAAGGAAAAGACTCATACCATCATCGTCATCATATGACACAGATTCCAGCAAAGTCTACCGCTACCGGCCATCTGGTCTACAAATGTGGTGGGATCGACGAAAGAACCATAGAAAAATTTGAGAAGGAGGCTGCTGAGGTGGAGAAGGGCTCCTTGAAGTACGCCTGGGTCTTGGATAAACTAAAAGCCAGACATGAGTATGGTGCCACCAATGAGATTTCCTTCTGGAAATTCAAGACCAGCAAGTATTATGTGACCACAATTGATGCCCCAGGACACAGGGACTTTATCAAAAACACGATGACAGGCACATCTCTGTCTGTGCTGTCCTGATTGTTGCTGCCTGTGTTGGTGAGTCTGAATCAGGCATCTCCAAGAATGCGCAGACCTGAGAGCATGCCTTTGTGGCTTCCACACTGAGTGTGAAACAGCTAATTGTGGGTGTTAACAAAATGGATTCTATGGAGCCACCCTACAGCCAGAAGAGATAAGAGTAAATTGTTAAAGAGTCAGCACCTACATTAAGAAAATTGGCTACAACCCCAAGAGTGGCATCTGTGCCAGTTTCAGGTTGGAATGGTGACAGCATGCTGGAGCCAAGCACTAACATGCCTTGGTTTGAGGGATGGAAAGTCTCCTGTAAGATGGCAGTTTCAGTGGAACCATGGTGCTTGAAGCTCCAGATTGCATCCTGCCACCAGCTCATCCCACTAACAAGACTCATCCCGTGTCTGCCCCTCCAGAATGTTTACAAAATTGGTGGCATTGGTACTGTGACTGTGTCTGTGGCCTGAGTGGGGACTGATGTTCTCAAACTGGGCAAGGCAGCCACCGTTGCACCACTCAATGTTACAGCCCAAGTAAAGTCTGTTGAAACACACCATAAAGCTTTGAATGAAGCTTTTCCTGAGGATAATGTGGACCTTTCCTGGGGACAATGTCAGGAACATGTCTGTCAAAGATGATCTTTGTGGTAATGTGGCTGGTGACAGCAAAAATGACCACCAGTGGAAGCAGCTGGCTTAACAGCTCAGGTGATTATTCTGAGCCACCCAGGCTAATCAGTGCTGGATGTGCACCTGTGCTGGACTGTCACACAGCTCACCCTGCTCGCAAGTTTGCTGAGCCGAAAGAGAAGATTGATCATCGTTCTGGGAAAAAGCTGGAAAATGGCCCAAGATTTCTGAAAACTGGCAATGCTGCCACCGTTGATGCGGTTCCTGGCAAGCCCACGTGTGTTGACAGCTTCTCTGACTATTCTCCTCTGTGCCATTTTGCTGTTCGTGACATGAGACAGACAGTTGCTGCTGGTGTCATCACAGCAGTGGACAAGAAGCCAGCTGGAGCTGGCAAAGTCTCCAACCTCCGAAGGCTAAATGAATTCTATCCCCAATATCTGCCACCACAGTCTTAATCAGTGGTGAAAGTACGGACGCAGACTGTTTGTCTCAGTTGGCCATTTAAGTTTAAGAGTAGAGGACTGATTAATGATTACAATGCATCATAAAAACTTCAGAAGGAAAGGAGAATGTTTTGTAGACCATTTGATTTCTCTCTCTGTGTGTGTAGGTTTTTAAGTTATTAATTTTTAAAATCAGTACTGTTAAAAAAATTTTATGCCCTGCCTGGTATGGCTCAGTGGTTGAGTCACAGGTGAAAAGGTCACCAGTTAGATTCCCAGTCTAGGACACATGCCTGGGTTGCAGGCCAGGTCCCAAGTAGGGGGTGCATGAGAGGCAACCACACATTGATGTTTCTCTTCCTCTCCCTTCCCCTCTCTAAAAAAATAAATAAATAAATAAAATCTTTAAAATTTTTCCTTAATATTTTATTTATTTATTTTTAGAGAGAGGGGAAGGGAAGGAGAAAGAGTGGTAGAGAAACATCAATGTGTGGTTGCCTCTCATGTGTCCTCTACTAGGGACCTGGCCTGCAACCCAGGCATGTGCCCTGACTGGGAATCGAACCAGAGACCCTTTGCTTCACAGGCCAGTGCTCAATCCACTGAGCTACACCATCCAGGGCTAAAAAAATTTTTTTAATATGATAATTTATCTTAGAGAGAGAGGAGGAGAGAGAGGGAAAGAGAAGGAAACATCAGTGTGAGAAAGAAACATCAATTGGTTCCCTCCTATACATGCTCTGACCAGGGACTGAACCTGAAATCTAGGTATACACCCTGACTGGGATCATACCTGCAACCTTTTGGTGTATGGTATGATGCTAAAACTAAGTAAGCCACACCACCCAGGGCTAAAATTGGTGCTTTTTAGTGGAAATAATGTGACCAGAAATCTATCACAAAATGTTAAGATCCATTAACACAAAGTTTAATGAGAAAAAAATCTAATATTCTGTTCCTCAGTTCCTGAAAACTAACTAACCCCACTTCAACCTAGTCAGCAATATCAGGCCATTTCTGTGCTGTAGCTGTAAGTGGCCTTTATCCTCAGACCCCTGCTACTCCTCACTAAGGCTGTGCCTGAAGCCCACATCTTTCCTTTGCCTAAGCCATTTCCTCAAAGCTGCACTGGTTTAAACAGTCCTGCCTCTGTAGAAACAGCCAGTTACTTATGGGCAAAGGCATTGTTACCCCCCAAGGTCAAAATAACTCAGAGTTGGCTTAAAGATTTTCACCCAGCTGACAGCAGTTAAGTCAACCACAAAATCCCTGACTAGTGTGGCTCAATTGGGCATTGACCTGCAAGGTGAAGGGTTGCCACTTCAATTCCCAGTCGGGACTGGGTTGCAGGTTTGGTCTCCAGTCAGGGTGCAGACAAGAGGCGACTGAGATGTTTTTCTTTCACATTGATGTGTCTCTTCCTCTCTTTCTTTCTCCCTTCCAATCTAAAAATAAATAAGTAAAATCTTTTTTAAAAAGTCATGCACACAAGTATAAAAACCCACCAAGCCTAACAGGACCCTCTACAAATCACCTAAGTCAAAACACCTGTCCATACCCAAAGTCTGCCCATGAAACCCTAAGCCCCACCCAAAGCTTCTTAATGGGTTTCTGGTCCACAAATGTACTCTTTTTAAAAAATACATATTTTATTGATTCTTCTTTTATAGTTGTCCCATTTTTTCTCCCCTTTACTCCCCTGTACCCTGTATCCCCCTCCTACCAGCATCCCCCACTTTTAGTTCATGTCCATGGGCTGTACGTATCAGTTCTTTGGCTTCTCCGTTTCCTATACTATTCTTAACCTCCCTCTGTCTATTTTGTACCTACCATTTATAATTCTTATTCCCTGTACCTTTTCCCCCATTCTCCTCACCTCCCTACTGATAACCCTCCATACGATCTCCATTTCTGTGATTCTGTTTCTGTTCTAGTTGTTTGCTTAGTTTGTTTTTGTTTTTAGGTTCAGTTGTTGATAGTTGTGAGTTTGTTGTCATTTTATTGTTCATATTTTTTATCTTCTTATCCTCAGATAAATCCCTTTAACATTTCATATAATAAGGGTTTGGTGATGATGAACTCCTTTAACTTTACCTTATCTGGGAAGCACTTTATCTACCCTTCCATTCTAAATGATAGCTTTGCTGGATAGAGTAATCTTGGATGTAGGTCCTTGTCTTTCATGACTCTAAATACTTCTTTCCAGTCCCTTGTTGTCCACAAGGTTTCTTTTAAGAAATCAGCTGATAGCCTTATGGACACTCATTTTGTAGGTAACTGTCTCCTTTCCTCTTGCTGTCTTTAAGATTGTCTCCTTATCTTTAATCTTGGGTAATGTAATTATGATGTGCCTTGGTGTATGCTTCGTTGGGTCCAACTTCTTGGGGACTCTCTGAGCTTCTTGGACTTCCTGCAAGTCTATTTCCTTCACCAGATTGGGGAAGTTCTCTTTCATTATTTTTTCAAATAAGTTTTCAGTTTCTTGCTCTTCCTCTTCTCCTTCTGGACCCCCTGTGATTCAGATGTTGGAATGTTTAAAGTTGCCCTGGAGTTTCCTAAGCCTCTCCTCATTTTTTTGAGATCTTGTGTCTTTTTTTTGTTCTGGTTGAATGTTTATTTATTCCTTCTGCTCCATACTGTTGATTCTAGTCCTAGTTTCCTTCCTGTCACTGTTGGTTCCCTGTATATTTTTCTTTGTTTCACTTTACATAGCCTTCACTTTTTCCTCAATTTTGTGACCACACTCAACCATTTCTGTGAGCATCCTGATTACCAGTGAACTGTGCATCTGATAGGTTGGCTATCTCTTCACTGCTTCATTCTATTTTTGGAGCTTTGATCTCTTCTTTCATTTGGGCCATATATATATATATATATATATATATTTTTTGTCTCAGCATGCCTGCTATGTTGTAAGGAGCAGTGCCTTAGGTATTTACCTGGGCAGAGTCACTGCACTGTGGCACTGTGGCACTGTATGTGGGGGAAGGGTCAGAGAAGGAAAAATGCTACTTGCTTGGTGATCAGCTGGCTTTCAGTCACTTTTCCTGCTACCCACAAGCAAACTGGGCCCTTCTGGTGCTGAGTCCTGGGTGGGTGGGCTTGTATATGCTCTAGGACCCTGTGGGTCTCTCCAACAAACTCTCCTGTGAGGCTGGAAGTTTCTCCTGCTGCGACAACCCACACAGGTTTTTATAGCCAGCGGTTTTGTGACTTTATTTCCCCATGCTGGAACCCTGGGCTGAGTGGTCTGTCTCTTTCCTCAGTTGTTCCTCTTGGTTTATCTGCACACAAATGTGGGACCACCTGGTCATCCAGCCACCACCCTTCCTACTGGTCTGGATGAATGTTTCTTCTTTAACTCCTTGGTTGCCAGACTTCCATACAGTTTGATTTTCTGGCAGTTCTGATTATTTTTTGTTTTTAAATTTGTTGTCCTTCTTTTGCTTGCATGAGGAGGCAAAGTGTATCTACCTACACTTTCATCTTTGCTGGAAGTTGTTGCAAATATTCTATTGAGGTGATCCAAGAACTAGCAGCCGCCTTCTTTTATGCCTGGGTTTTAAACAAATTAAGGAATAAAAGTTCAGCCCTGGCTGGTATAGCTCAGTGGATTAAGTGCGGACCTGAAAATCAGAGGATCGTGATTCAATTCCCAGTCAGGGCACATGCCTGGGTTGCAGGCCAGTTCCCAGCATCTGCACAAGAGGCGACCATACATTGATGTTTCTCTCCCTCTCTCCTTCCCTTCCCCTCTAAAGATAAGTAAATAAATAATCTTAAAAAAAAGAAATAAAAGTTCAAAATACTACTTTTAAAGATGAAGTTGGAGAATGTGGCTGACATTTTTGGGTGACTGGCCCCCTGAGCAGTGACCCCACAATCAGAGACACTTACCAGGTCTCAGGTATTGCTGGGTGGGCAGAGTGGAACTGGTGCTCTTGCCTAAGAGGAAAGAGCCTGAGCTCATCTGAGCACTCCTAGTTTATTCTTCCCAGTTTCACCAGTCAGGGCAGTCACGTGCCACCCATGGAGAAGGGGTGTGTAAAGTCAGGGAGGAAATCTTCTGACTTGAAGGGGAATGATTAAGATAAAAATGTGACAAAATGGGACCTCTGAAGAAACACTAAATCCAGAGATTATTATAGAGAACTTAAAAAGCAAACCGAATCTAAAAGTTGGTATTATCAGAGAGTGATTAAGGAAGAAATGACATCCACACTACAAAAACAGGATGATAAGAGAAAGAATTCAAACAGAGAAAAGGAAGGTTCTGAGAAACTTAAAAATGATCAAACTATTCAATAGAAGGATGGGAAGATAGAGTTAAACAATATAAAACAAAAACAAAACAAAATCAGAAAACATAAGGTAGATATCTTTCTGAAAGAATGTAATCAGGGGTAACGGAAAATATTTAACAAGTTCAGTATTCACAGTGACCTCAGAATGTGTGCCTCAGCCACAGGCAGCTCAGTCAGCAACCCAGTTCCCACTGGGCACCAGCCCAGGTCATAACACTGTTGCTCTTTATGGCATTAGACCTTTATAATCAACCTAAAGACAAAGCACAGAAGACTGATTGTGGTATCTGAGTGGGAATGTTATCAACCTTGAAATGTAAAAATAGAAGCACTACTAAAAAAGCTGTGAATGCAACATAGGGGGTGAGGGAAAAATCAGGCAATTCTTTTGTAGATATTATCAAATGAGGTTTTGATCCCTGACCAGGGTGGCTCAGTTGGTGGGGCATCATCCTTCGAAATGAAAGGTGGCTGTTCTGATTCCCAGCCAGAGCATGTGCCTGGGTTGCAAGTTCAGTCTCCAGTTGGGGTGCGTGTGAGAGACAACTGATCCATGTTTCTCTCCCTCTCTTTTCCCCTCCCTCCCCTCTCTGTAAAATAAATAAATAAATAAAATCTTTAAAATGAGGTTTCAATATGTTACTTAAAGTTATAGGGGTAACCAGTAGAAGGACTAAAACTGTTAGGAGTAGAGAGAAAGGGGTGGTGGCATAGCTGTGTAAGGGATTAAATATCCATTTTTCATAGCATAAAGTCAGTATAAATAGCCTAAAATTGATGATGCAGGAAACAGCAGTAGAGAATCCCTTTGGAAGGATATTCAAGACACATGTCACACTGGTACCTTGAGAAGGAAGTGGGTGGATGGAGAGCAGGGTTGGGAGGAAAACTTCTCATGCCCTTATGCCTTTTGAATTTTTCAGTTGCTTATTCACGAAATAAAATTAAAATTAAAAACAAATGGTGTCAAGACGTACTTCTCCCATGAAGACATTCATTACAGCATTAATAGTAAAAAATGTTGGAAAGACCCAATTATCCATCAGTAGGAGAATTGCTATATAAAATAATGGCTCACTCCTACACAAGATTATTTTGCAGCTTTTTGAAACCAGCTTGTAAAAACAAATTACTCTGGAGCATTTGAGATCTTGGTCCCTGGCATATATTGGTTTGACTCAGATAAACTCTTATAAAAATTCTCAAAACAAGACAAAATAAAAGAATATTACTATTCGCCAGTCAGACACACACACCAGGTCCTGGAAGAGGCTTGATCAGGCCTCTGCTTCAGATTTAAGTAATTCCATTCCAACCTCAGCAGGGCCCATGGGGTGGTGGTGAGTTGAAGGAGGCTTCTCTAGCAGGTAAAGTTGTCCCAAAAATCTGTCTCTGGAGTGGGACCTTGGACATGGGCCTTTTCCTTGAATGGACTCCCTCTATGTGTCTCCAGTAGTTCCTGGGTTTATTTGAAGATTTTTCTTTCCCTCTGAAGGTCATACCTTGGGCATGGCCTCTGGCATGGAGTGGCAGTCATTTTTGTGCTCTGATCATCTCTTGTCAACATACCTTATGTGGTTTGTTATGCTACAAGAGGTGTGTCTCCTACCCACCTTTGACTTTCATTACTAAGTAATTTCTGGGCTCAAGGAAAGAGCAGTGGAGGGAAAAGAAAGAAAACTCATCACACATATTTTATCTTTTTTTTCCCTTACAACAACCTTATAGGGTAGGTGTTATAATTCTTATGTTGCATGTGAGGAAACCAAGACTCAAAGAGGTCAGTGTTATCCAAGGTCATTCAGCCACAAAATAACAGATTGGTAATTTGAACCCAGAACCATATGTCTCAAGCCTTTGTTTGATTCTTATACTCTGATCCTTCCCAGGTGGCTGAGAAACTGGAGATGCTGAAGAAACAGTATGATGAGAAGCTGGCACAAAAGGAGGAGCTTCGAGAGAAGTCCAAGGAGATGGAGCTGAAGCTGGAGAGAGCTGGAATGTTGGTGTCTGGATTGGCTGGCGAGAAGGCCCGGTGGGAGGAGACAGCGAAGGTGAGATCAGTTCTGCTGCCTGATTCTTCTTCCTCCCTGCCAACTAGTTCTAACAGCTCTCATCCCCTTTAGGTCACGGGACAGTCAAGGAAAATAGGGACAGTTGAGTGTAGGGACATCCAAGAATAGGGGATAGGTGTTCTTCCCTTCCCTTTCTTCACGTTTGGTGAGAGGAGTACCAGGAGAGATTTTTTTGTACCATTAGAGATCTGCTTCCATGTTTAGTAGAGCTAGAAAGTGCACGTGAGGATCCTTGGTATAGCACATTGACTGGATAGAAATATTCATGGGGCATCTTGTCTCTCTGCCTTCGGTGACCTCCTGGTGTCATGAAAGTGTTAGGCCTCATCACCATTATGTAAACAAACTGCCGCCAATGATGGAGAACTCAAAAGTAATTAGGCCAGGTTGGAGTTCTCAGGGCACAAAGGGTTAGGAGAGCAAAAAAAGTCTCTTGGATCTAGATTGATAGTGTTCAGAGGAGAGTGCCTTCAAAACATTCCAAGTGTCTTCCAGTGCTGGGGACCCTGACAGGCTCACACCTTCCCTACTGTCTTTCAGGGCTTGGAGGAGGACCTGGGCTACCTGGTGGGCGACTGTCTCCTGGCAGCTGCCTTCCTGTCCTACATGGGACCCTTCCTAACCAACTACCGGGATGAAATTGTCAACCAAATCTGGATCAGGAAGGTGAGGCTCAGGCATGATGAGTGAGATCTTGAGCTCTGAGACCAGAATAGGGGATGTAACTACCTTTGGGAGTAACAAGAGATATCAGGAAAGGGTAAGGATGCTGAGCTCAGGTCTGCAGGCTGAAATCTGGGGCTCTTCCCTACCCAGATTTGGGAGCTTCAAGTTCCTTGCTCACCTCGCTTCACCTTTGATAACTTCCTGTCCAATCCTACCAAAGTTCGGGACTGGAACATTCAAGGGTTGCCCTCAGATGCTTTCTCCACCGAGAATGGCATCATCGTCACCCGTGGCAACAGGTAAGGATGCTGCTGGGAGCAGGAAGAGGAGTAAGGGCAGAGCCTGTTCTCTGATGAATGCTTCCTCCTTCAGGTGGGCACTGATGATTGATCCTCAAGCCCAGGCCCTGAAGTGGATCAAGAACATGGAGGGAAAACAGGTATAAGGCTGGTTTTGTCTCCTTAGAATTTCTTCCCAAGCTCGTCTCTTCCTGAGGTCCTACCCTTGGACCACTTTTCCCTTTGAGTCCCTCAGTGTTTCTTCCATCTTTTTCTCTTGCTCTCTAGGGCCTTCAGATCATTGACCTGCAGATGAGCGATTACCTTCGAGTACTAGAAAAGGCCATCCAGTTTGGATACCCAGTGCTGCTTCAGAATGTGCAGGAATATCTGGACCCCACACTCAATCCTGTGCTCAACAAATCTGTAGCTCGAATTGGTCAGGGCTCAGGCTTAATGTGGGAATGGACTGTGGGGCAAATTCTAAGGACCAGCCAAGTAGGACACTGGGGAGGAAAGGGCTGGCTCTTTGTCTATGTCCTCTACTTATCTGTTTCTCCATTCAGGCAGCCCTGGGCTGGGGCTGTTAGGGCAGGCTGAGTCACTGCTGCTGGATGCCAGTAGGGGAACAGGTCAGCCCACACACCTGGTCACATGGGGTCCTTGCCCTTGACCCCCCTCTGGGTACAGGTGGTCGGCTGCTGATTCGAATTGGAGATAAGGAGGTGGAATACAATACCAATTTTCGTTTCTACATCACCACCAAGCTCTCCAACCCCCACTACAGCCCAGAAACCTCAGCCAAGACCACCATTGTCAACTTTGCAGTCAAAGAACAGGTGGGTAGTGGCTGATGCCTAGAATGAAATAGGGTGAAAAGTCAGGGCTGTAGAGTCCTGCAGGAATGAGAAAAAGGCTAAGCTTGTGTTGAGCAGGTGTAAAGGGATGAGGGGCTTGGGAGGTGTAAAGGGATGAAAAGGGTGAAGGTCACTGGAGTGAGTCTCACCCTGACTCCTGGTGCACATTCAGGGCCTGGAGGCCCAACTGCTGGGCATTGTGGTCCGGAAGGAGCGGCCAGAGCTGGAGGAGCAGAAGGATTCACTGGTCATCAATATCGCTGCTGGCAAGAGAAAGCTCAAGGAGCTGGAGGATGAGATCCTTAGGTGAGACCTTGCCTCCATTCCTGCACTGGCCCACTCGCAGTCACAACTAGCACACCAGGGCTGATGGGGCCCCTGCCCCCTCTGCACCTCTTGGCTTCCCTTTAGGCTGCTGAATGAGGCCACAGGCTCCCTGCTTGATGATGTGCAGCTGGTGAACACCCTTCAGACCTCCAAGATAACTGCCACTGAGGTGACTGAGCAGCTGGAGACCAGTGAAACCACGGAGATCAACATTGACTTGGCCCGCGAGGTGAGCTCCTGTGTCTTCCAGCCCAGCCCTACCCACCGTCAAGATGCAACTCTAATCATGTTGCCCTCTGTGACTCCCTGCCACCTAACATGCCCCTCTGTGGCCTCTGGCTCTGCCCCCCTGCAGGCTTACCGACCATGTGCGCAGCGGGCGTCGGTCCTGTTCTTCGTGCTCAATGACATGGGCCGCATTGACCCTATGTACCAATTCTCGCTAGATGCCTACATCAACCTCTTTATCCTCAGCATTGACAAGAGCCATCGCAGCAACAAACTGGAGGACCGCATTGACTACCTGAACGAATACCACACCTATGCTGTCTACAGGTCTGGGCTCCTCCCCACGTGCCTAAGACAGGAAGCCAAGTGGCTGGCTCTAACACTGACCCTTCTTGCCAGCTCTGTCTCTGTGCTTTCCCATGCCACCACCTTGGTCTCCTGCTCTCTTGCCTGTACATCCTCCCTGGGTAGCTTCTTCACTGTCATGGTCTAAGCATCACCAGTGGCCTGACTACTCCCAGTTTTGTATCTTTAGCTCTCCCTTGAACGTGGGACTTGTGTGTACAATTGTCTAATATACCAGCACTTCTTAAATAGCAATGTGCTTATAAAGCACCAGGAATCTTGTTAAATACAGATTCAGATTCAGGAAGTTGGGGTTGGGACCTGAGGATCTGCCTGTCCAACACTCCCAGCTGATGCTGCCGCCCCTGGCCTGTGGGTCACACTCTGAGTAGCAAGGTACTTGATTTTCCTACATAGACACCCCACAGACCCTTCAAGTTCAGATCAAACTCATGATCTACCCTTTTCCTTCAAGGTCCTCACCCTTGAATGACACCAGTACCCACTTCACAGTCAACCAAGCCAGAGAGGAGAAGTTCTCCTTGACTCCTCCCTCTCCCCCACCTCTCAGATCAGTCACCAGGTTTTGCTCACGAATCTTTCTGCAACCTGTTCCCTCCCAGTCTCCCCACTGCTACGAGTGTGCTTTATAAACTTCAGGCATTTGTGATCTTTCTGAATTGCACAGACATCCCCTAACAGGTTGTCCTGCCTTTAACTTCGTCCCTCTCCAGTCTGTCCTCTTGCAATCTGTGAGAGCCTTCCAAACACAGATCTGACTGCGCTGCTCCTGGCCCAAACTCTTTGGAAGGCCCACGCACCCTGGCCTCTACCTGCCTCCCCAGCGTCCCCTTCCCCCTCCTTACACTGGGTGCCTGGGCAATGCAGACTGCCTTCCATGTCTGCTTTCCATGTGCGCTTCCGCCCACCCCCGTCTCTACATTTGCTTCTGCTCTGAGCTCTCCCTGGAGTCCTCCCTTCTCTTCCTCTTCTACATCACTGGATAACTCTGCTGCACCTCAGAGAAACTCCTCTAAGAAACTTCCCCTGTGCCCCCTAGGCATGTAGGGTGCCCCTATCCTGTGATCTCTTGATAGCACTGTCACTCCATATAGCACGCATCACATCATTGCGTAATGAGTGGCTTCTCTCATCTGTCCTTCCCACGCTACCTGACTTCTTCCAGGACAGAGACTCTGGCTCATTCATCTCTGTGTCCTCAGTACCTAGAAGAGTGCCTGCAGTTAGGGTCCAGTCAGTGTTGGGAGTTTTTTTTAATAGAAACTAATGATTGATTTTACCAGTGAACTCTGGGAAAATTACGTGCTCTCTCTAGGTCCCTGAGTACTTGGCTGTTTATAGGAGTTTTGAATTTGGTGCTGATGAAGAACTTTCTCCCGTGTAGGACTCTGTGCCTCTTATGATGTTTGCTCAGTAAGCAGTCATATTGAGTGTCCTGCCCCCTGCACCCTCCCTGTCCCCTTCCCCCAGGTACACCTGCCGTACACTTTTTGAGCGCCACAAGCTACTATTCAGTTTTCAGATGTGTGCCAAAATCCTGGAGACTTCTGGCAAGCTTAACATGGATGAGTACAACTTCTTTCTACGCGGGGGAGTGGTAAGTTGGGTAAAGGACACATTTAAGTATGGGGTGGTCAAGGCTGGGTTGGTGGTAAGTATGAAGAGGACTCCAGTTCCGGAGGGCGAGGCACAAGGCTGCAGTGAGTAAGCTGAGAACTGCTAGGAGTAGGGTCGTGGCCAGCTCCCTGAGGCTGTGGGGGTAACTTGCCATGCGCCCCCTTGCTCATGACAAGTGTTTAAAAAGTTTATAGTTGGTGAACGATAAGTATTTGTTAAAGAGAGTGACTAAGTGAACGAACTGTAACAGTTTGTGCTTCTCTAAAAGGTGAGGATGCTAGTTGACAGCATTAGGTAAGAGGTGACCACCAGAGGGCGCAAGCTCCCTAAATTTGAACTGTGATATCTCCTCGCAGAGTCTGAGAGACTGAAATCCCCACATTCATGTCCCTAATGAAGGTGGATTCCCATCCATCTTAGATTTCTGTATTCACTTTTGCATTCTGTTTCATGCTAGACTCGTCTTGGAGTTCTCATGTTTTAAAAAAAAAGGGGGGGCCCTGGCTGGCTGGTGTGGCTCAGTGGATTGAGCACGGGCCTACAAAGACAAAAGAATCCCTGGTTCATTTCTAGCCAGGGCACATGCCTGGGTTGCAGGCCAGGTCGCTAGTGTGGGCACATGAGAGGCAACTGTACAATGATATTTCTCTCCCTTTCTTTCTCCTTCGCTTCCCCTCTCTGTAAAAATAAATTTAAAAAAATTTTTAAGGGTAATTCTTCTTTGGAGATGCTCCCAGTCAGTCCCTTTCTCCTATCTCCTCTCCCCCAGGTCCTGGATCGGGAGGGCCAAATGGATAACCCATGTACTAGTTGGCTTGCAGATGCCTACTGGGACAATATCACTGAACTAGACAAACTAACCAACTTTCATGGACTCATGAACTCCTTTGAACAGTATCCTCGGGACTGGCACCTGTGGTATACCAATTCCACCCCGGAGAAGGCTATGTTGCCAGGTGCCCAGGCGTCTAAGCCTCCCTGCCCCTGCCTTTTCCTTTCCCTCTGTTCAGCCCACGTGCCTGCCTGTCCCTTTGTTCTTTATCCTTTCTCCCAAGTTCTCCTCAGCCATCTGCCTCCCAGCTGAGCATCCCGTGCAGGTGCTCCTTTGTTTAGATTCCCTGCTCTTCCAGACTGTCCCATCAACAGCTCAACTCATTCATAGGTGAGTGGGAGAATGCCTGCAATGAAATGCAACGGATGCTGATTGTTCGCTCCCTACGCCAGGACCGAGTGGCATTCTGTGTTACTTCTTTCATTGTCTCCAACCTGGGCTCCCGCTTCGTTGAACCTCCTGTGCTAAACATGAAGTTGGTCAGTGACCTGGTTTCCTTGCTCACACCATTTCTGGGTCCTTCTTGCCCCCCTCTCCCCATTCCAGTCCACCATGTGCATTTCCTCAGTCTCCTTCTCCCACTCGTGTTACATGTCTTCTGCTTGAGGCCGTATTCTGTGCTTCTGGCAGGTGATGGAGGATTCAACCCCACGAACCCCACTGGTGTTCATCCTGTCCCCTGGTGTGGACCCCACCAGTGCCCTGCTCCAGCTGGCGGAGCACACAGGCATGGCTCAGCGTTTCCATGCCCTGTCCTTGGGCCAAGGCCAGGCCCCCATTGCTGCTCGGCTCCTCCGAGAGGGCGTGATTCAAGGTCAGTGTCATTCTTGTCCTTCTACTCCCATCCTCGGCGCTGCTGGTCCTACTCCCCAGAACCTCCAACCTCAATCACACTGCCATGTCTGCAGCTCCCACTTTTCCAGGAGGCCCCAGGAGTGGCAGACCTGAGCATTTTGACTCTTCCCCACCAACACACAATCAGGAAGATAGTGTGGGGACAGATGGGGCTTAGGGAATGGGTCCCACTAAATCTAGCATCTCCCTGCAGGACACTGGGTGTTCCTGGCCAACTGTCACCTGTCACTATCTTGGATGCCTAATCTTGACAAATTGGTGGAACGGCTGCAGGTGGAGGATCCTCACCCTTCTTTCCGCCTCTGGCTCAGCTCTAGCCCCCACCCTGACTTCCCCATCTCAATCTTACAGGCCAGCATCAAGATGACCACAGAACCGCCAAAGGTATGGGTGACTGTACGTAGCCAGCATCAACCATACTGTCTGGTCTACCCTTCCATTCACTAGCATCAAAGAGAGGGCTTAACCTTAACAACATGTTTTGTTACAAATTTTTACAAAATTTTACAAAATTTTACTCATTTCTCTCTTTTTTGTGCCAAAATCTTATAACATAATAGTAATATCTGATATTTCTTGAATAATATCTGATATTAGTACCAGGCATTGCTCTAAGTGCTTTACATTTATTAATTCATTTCATACACATATTCCTATCAGGTAAGCCCCATTAACCCATTTTACAGACAGGAAACAAGCCCTGAAGAGTAAATAACTAGTCACACAGAACCCTCTTGTCCTCGGTCCTCCTTGAACACCTTGGGACAGCTGACTTTCCCTTTCCTGGTTTCCCTGACACACACTCCTGGTTTCCCCCTGCCTCTTGCCACATCATTTATTACTTCCACATTTCTGTCTCCTCCTGTCCTGTGGTTGTATCTCAAGACTTAGTTCTTGACCTCCAACTTTTCTCATTTGACATTTCCTCCTTTCACAGCTTGATAGAGAAATGATCCTTTTCCTGATTTCAACTCGAATCCCCATCTCTGGCTCCAGTATCAAACTCAGTTCCAGCTCTGAATTCCATCTGGTTACAAAACATTTCTTCTTGGCATGCCAGCTCCATAAGTTCCACACTCGTAAAACAAGTCATAAGCTCCTCTACTGTAGATTATATCCTCATTCTATTTTTGTTAACAGTGCCACTAGTTCTTTAACTTTAATCCTGACCTGAGGATATGTTTATTGATTTTAGAGAGAGAGGAAGGAGGGGAAAGAAACCTCAGTGTGAGAGAGAAACATCCATCAGTCAGTTACCTCCTATACATGCCCCAACCAGGGATGGAACCTGTAACCTAGGTAACTGCCCTGACCTGTAATTTAACCTGCATCCCTTTGGTATATAGGGTGATGCTCTAACCAACTGAGCCAACTGGTCAGGGTTCCACTAATTAAAAAAAGTTTTTTTAATATATATATGTTTGAAGTTGATTTGTATTTATTTTTTCTGCCCCAAATGCATTCTGTGCCCCTGTGTAAAAATGTGCCCCAAATGCATTCTGTGCCCCTGTGTAAAAATGTCAAACAGTCCAGAGATGTAGCCCCAGTATAGCAGAACATTTTTAATTCGTTTTTTAAGAACTTTTTTTCTTTGCCTTCTAAGAGAGATGTGTGACTTGGTAGCTAGGTTGAGCACCCTGCGATGGGTAGAGGTGTGTGAGTGCGGAGGTAGGTGCTCTTCAGCTTTGCATAATGAAGTGGCAGGTGATGATGAATCTGAGGGATTCAGAGGAAGGAGAGAGGAAAACCTAAGAGGGAAACCTAAGAGGAAGGAGAGAGGAATCAGCAGTGGGGTGCCTGGGTTTGGGGGAGAGTCCATCCTGGCTTTGCCCTGGTGTGCTTTCTGTGATCTGCCAGATCTTCATAGAAGTGGAAGGGGAAGAGAGGGAGAAAGACATTGATGCGTGACGGAAACATAAGTTGGTTGCCTTTCACATGCCCTAACTGGGGACCTGGCCCACAACCCAGGCATGTACCCTGACTGGGAATCAAACCAAAGACCTTTCAGATTGCAGGCCGGTGCTCAATCCACTGAGTCACACCAGCCAGGGTGGTGAATAGAAATTCTTAACTTTTATCAGTTTGAATTTAGCTATCTCTTTTTTTATGATTGATGCTCCTATCTATGTCTTAAGATATCTTTGCTTACTTCAAGTTACACATTAAGACACTCTCTTATACTTACCTTCAAAACAATTTTATAACTTGATTTTCACATACAGGTTTTTAGCCACTTCAAATTGTTTTTGTGTGTGTGTGTGGAATGAGGTGGTTAGAGGTCTAATATTTTTCCATATGGATAACCAATTCTCTGAGTACTATTATTAAATAGCCTGCAATTACCCTTCTGATATGCAATGTGTCTATTCAGCCTTAAATCGTGTGTGTGTATGTCTGTGTCTGTGTGTGTGTGTGCATACACTCAACCCATTGAGCCACACTAGCCAGGGCTCTATAGTACTTCTTGATAGCTGGTAAGACAAGTCTCCTTACCTTATTTTTCTTCAGGCTTCTCTCCAACATAAATTGTAGAATTAGCTTGTCAAGTTCCACCAAAAAAAAATCCTATTGATCAATTTGGAAAAAATCAACATCTTTAGGATATTGAGCCTCCCAATTCATGAGAATAGTATGTCTCTCCATTTATTCCTTATTTCAATAAACTGTTGTAATTTTCTATATAAAGATTTATACATTTTTATTGGATTTATTTCTACCTTACATATTTTGTTGTTATAAATGGCATTTTAAAAATCTAATTTTTTTTGCCCTGGCTGGTATAGCTCAGTGGATTGAGCATGGGCCTGCGAACCAGAGGATTGTGGTTTGATTCCCAGTCAGGGCACATGCCTGGGTTGCAGGCCAGTTCCCAGTGGGGGACACACGAGAGGCAACCATACATTGATATTTCCCTCCCTCTCTCCTTCCCTTCCCCTCTAAAGATAAATAAATTAAAATTTTTTTAAATTATATTTTTTGTTGCTGCTCTGTCTAATATTTGTCCTTCAGTTTTCTCGCTACTCCATTCTGTCCATCGTAAGTGAGTCTTCTTAAGACACCGTTTCAACATATCACTGTTCTACTCAAGACAGAACGTGTCTCCATAATGCCTGGTGAATCAAGTCCAAATGATTCAGACTGTCCTTCTTATTGCACCTCCATCTGTTAATGGCTCTTCTTACCTGACCTCAGCACTTGCACTTGACTTCAGTTAGACTTATCCTCTCACTTATTCTCCTCTTTGTGCCTTTATTCCTTCAGTTCTTTCTATCTCCTGGAAACCAAGTCTCTCTTCTCAGCCTGGTCATATCTTTTCCATTTGTAAGACTTAGCCCAAATCCCAAATTGTTCATGAAGACTGATAAATCCAATCACAGGGAATATTCCCTGTGACCCTTATTTTATTGTTGGCCTTTTTATATTGGCCCAAATACTATGACCCTTTTATTATTTTTTTCAATATTTTATTTTTTTGGGGGGAGGGAGAAAGAGAGGGAGAGAAATATCAATGTGTGGTTGCCTCTCACACACCCCGTACTGGGGATCTGGCCTGTAACCCAGGCATGTGCCCTGACGGGAACTGAACCTGCAGCCTTCCAGTTTATGGGAAGACACCCAACTAACTGAGCCACACTGGCCAGGGGTATACTATGACCCTTCTAATCTACACCAGACATCTCCACATAGTACGGTGTACATTTTTGTTCATTAATAGTTACATGCATATCTTTGTCTTTGTTCATATTTTCTGGTACTCCCAAATTGAGTGGGCTTACCGACCACTGAGAATACTGTGGCTGAGAGGATCAAAGTAGGAGGACAAGAAGGTAGGGCTGCCACCAGCCCATACAGTGCCTCTGTGTGAATTAGAGAAAGGCACCCAGCCCTGTGAATGAGTGCACATGTCGGCAGGCAGATCTGGGGCTAGATTTCAGCCTCCGCTCAGCCCCTCAGCCAGTGCCTAGTGCAGTGAGCAACCTCTGCAACTGTAGCACAGTGTGCTAGTGGCAGGGCTGAGCAAGATGCTGTCATCCCTTCTCCCTACTCCCCCGTCCCCAGGGTCTAAAGGCCAACATGACACGTCTTTACCAACTGATGACGGAACCACAGTTTTCCCGCTGCTCCAAACCTGCGAAGTATAAGAAGCTGCTGTTTGCACTCTGCTTCTTTCACTCTGTGTTACTTGAACGCAAAAAGTTCCTGCAGCTTGGCTGGAACGTTGTCTATGGCTTCAATGACTCCGACTTTGAGGTATGCCCTAACCAGGGGCCCCTTATGCCAGCCCCCTTTCTGGCTTCATGGCTCCCCTCTGGAAATACCCACTGACAGAAAGTCTCTGTTAAAGCCCCATTGGGAAGTTATTATTATTTTTAAAAGCAGCCCCATTAGAAGAGTTCCTGCAATAACTGTGGTGCTAAGGGTTTGGGCTGGGGCCATGCACAGGTGTCAGAGAATTTGCTGAGCCTCTATCTGGATGAGTATGAGGAGACACCCTGGGATGCGCTCAAGTACCTCATTGCCGGCATCAACTACAGTGGGCATGTCACAGATGACTGGGACCGGCGCCTGCTCACCACCTACATCAATGACTATTTCTGTGACCAGTCTCTATCAACCCCCTTCTACCGGTGAGGGGGAGGTGGCACTAACAGGGGCCCAGAGGACACAAAAAGACCAGGTGGCAGGACTGGGGGTAGGGTAATGTTTGAGGAGAGAACATGAGACTGGGAGAAGGCAGAGTGTGGGGGATTGGGAGGAAAAGCAAGAACAGAGAGTTGCACACATGGGATGTAGGTAGAGCTGGAGTCTTGGTTTGACACAGAGTTCCCGCAATGTGGTGATAATTATGCTGTGGCTTTCCAGGTTGTCAGCATTAGAGACTTATTTCATACCCAAGGATGGGGGCCTGGCCTCTTACAAGGAGTACATCAGCATGTTGCCTAGCATGGACCCCCCTGAAGCCTTTGGCCAACACCCCAATGCAGATGTGGCCTCCCAGATCACTGAGGCACGAACTCTCTTTGAGACTCTGCTTTCCCTGCAACCCCAGATTACACCCTCCAGGGTTGGAGGCCAGAGCCGGGAAGAGAAGGTAAGAACTGACACCTGGGGAGGGAGAAGTCACGACAGAGGGTTGCACTCAGAGCTTCTGCCTCATCAGGTCCTTGAGTTGGCTACTGATGTGAAACAGAAGATCCCTGAAATGATCGACTATGAGGGGACCCGAAAATTGCTGGCTCTGGACCCCTCCCCTCTCAATGTGGTCCTTCTGCAGGAGATCCAGAGATACAACAAGCTTATGGAGACCATCCTGTAAGATGGAGAGGGGCTCTGCAGAATGTGGGGAGGTGGCAAAAGGAAAGGTTTTTACCTCCTACCTAGGATGACTCTTCCAGGCCCAACCCATCTCTAACCCTCCATCCTATCCTGCTCAGGTTCTCATTGACAGACCTGGAAAAGGGCATCCAAGGTCTCATCGTCATGTCTACAAGCCTGGAGGAGATTTTCAATTGCATCTTTGATGCCCATGTCCCTCCACTCTGGGGAAAGGCAAGATTTACACTACTGTTGATCCTACTCCAGCAATGAGCTCTCAACCCTGTGCCCCCAATCTCCTGGTTCTTGGTAGTCATATAGCAAAATGCAGTAAGCCTGGGCTTTGGAGCCAGGCAGGTTCAAGGTTGAAATCTGGCTGTCATTCACTGACTGACTTTGCACAAGACTTAACTTAGAAGCTGACTCAGGGCAAGTTATTAACCTCTCCAAGGATGTTTCAAGGATTCTCAGCACTGTGCATAACACTTCATAGGAGTTTTCATTAATGGTGACTGGTAACTATTACCATTGTTAATAAATGGTTGTCGTTTTATGCTTATTTCCTGGCAGTTGGCTTTTGGAGTGCTTTACTCAATTGAAATTGGGGAGCAGGGGCTGACACCACATTTTCTTCTTATATCTGCTCTCAGTGCCCAAAATTAGAACTGGAATGCATGAATGAATGAATGAATGAACATGTACTGCCTCCTCCTCCAGGCATATCCCTCACAAAAGCCACTGGCTGCATGGACCCGGGACTTGGCCCTGCGTGTAGAACAGTTTGAGCTGTGGGCTAGTCGTGCCCGGCCTCCTGTGATCTTCTGGTTGTCTGGTTTCACCTTCCCCACCGGCTTCCTCACTGCTGTACTGCAGTCTTCAGCTCGCCAAAACAACGTGAGCCATGTGGAGAGTGTTTTAGGAACTGGATGAATGTATTTGCTCTCCTTTTTGAGGGTCCTCCCTTATTCTCACCTTTATTCTCCAGATATCAGTCGACAGCCTCTCTTGGGAATTTATTGTTTCCACTGTGGATGACAGCAACCTAGTGTATCCACCCAAGGTGGGTGCCAGATGTGCTTGGGGCTCTGAGCAAAGGCAGGTCTGGTGGAGGAGGGTGCTGGGAGCAAGGGTGGGAAACAATTGGTTGAGTAGGGAAGGGGAGGTGGCAGGTCAGGGGTGCTGGCAACCTCCACTTCCCCCCAACCCGTCCCCTATGTCTCCCCAGGACGGTGTCTGGGTTCGAGGTCTGTATCTGGAGGGTGCTGGCTGGGACAGGAAGAACTCCTGCTTGGTGGAAGCAGAGCCAATGCAGCTCGTTTGCCTCATGCCCACGATCCACTTTCGGCCTACAGAGAGCAGAAAGAAGAGCGCCAAGGGTGGGACACACCTTCAGACCTGCCTGCCCCATCCCTAGTTTTGATTTTAACCCATCCTCTGCTCTATTCCCTATTCCTCTGTTTTCTCAAAGGCTCTAGTGGTCCGATTCCCTCTCTTATCTTTTCCCTCAGGTATGTACTCCTGTCCTTGCTACTACTATCCCAACCGGGCCGGCAGCTCAGACAGAGCCTCCTTTGTCATTGGCATCGACCTCCGGTGTGGGACCATGACATCTGATCATTGGATCAAGAGGGGCACTGCTCTACTCATGAGCCTGGACAACTGAGAAGCCGCCTCTTCGTCCCCACTTGAGGGAGGGTTGAAAACTCTAGGAACCAAACCTGACAATGCACCTCAGACCGAGGCTGGATCTCACTCAAGCCTTGACCTTGGTTGAATTTGTTGTGTGATGGGACCCTGGAGATACAGTGTGCTAGCCATAAAGGTGGAAGAATTGGAGTTCAGTGCAGTAAAACTCCCGCGACTACAAGCCCTAAATCTGTCAATGGGATGGTGGGGTTTGGGGAGGAAGCCGGGCCTCACTGAAGGGGGAAAAGAAGCAGGGAAAGTGGGAGGCCTTGAGAAGCAGCTTTGACCTCCAATGAATGGGAAGCACTGTAGGGCCTAAAAGGGGGTGTGGCTAAATTTCAGTGCCGGGCTAGAAAGGGGGCGGGACTTATTTTGGAAACGCGCGTGATCTAAATGGAATAGGGGTTTGTCAGACGCGGATCGGGGCTGGATCCCGCACGTTATACCCCGAACTCCGCAATCTGCATTCGGTATCTTTTTTGGCACCTGGGCTGAGGCGAAAGGGACCTGCAAAAGGCGGGGTGGAGCCGGAGGGGGCCACTTCGGCGCGAGGAAGGGCGGGACTATGAGAAGGGGCGGGGTTGGGGGAGGGATTTGTGTTGGAAAATCCAACTGCGCCACGGGGCGGAGCGGCCCCCCCAGCCCTGGCCTGGGGCGGGGGGGCCGCTCGACCCCCTGGGAGACCTTGGGGAGTCTGAACACCTGGGACACCCTAGAATCAGGTAACGGGGGGCACAGGGGCGTCTGGAAAAAGGGCAACCATCTCCTCTAAGGAGGCGGGACGCCTGAGTCGCAGACGAAGTAGAGCTGGGGGTGGACGTTTGGGTCTTGGCAAAGGCATTGGGAAGAAGACTGGGGCGCGGGACATTCGAGTCCTCTAGAAGAGAGCAAGACGGGAGTGGGGCAAGGGCTGAGAGGCAGAAGGGTTGGGTTCCGGATGTGAAGAGGAGCCTGAAAGGACTCCCTGCCCCCTTTGGTTAGGATTCCCCTTCCTGACAATAGGGCGAGGCGGGGCGCGGCGCGGCGGTCCCTAACTACAGGACAGAACTACAGGGTCAGAGTTTGCAAATAGGTCTGTATGTAGGCCCTTGGTGGTCGGACGTCGTCAAGTAGGAGTGTGTCCCCGATCCCGGGGCTACTGCAGTTTCTCCCCAGTGCTTTTCAGGAACGTTATAACTCCAGCCCTGACCCTTACGCCAGGAGCCGCCTCTGTGCGGTGGCCTCCGGTCCATCCACTTCGCCGCACCTCACTTCCATTCACTCGACTTCATCCCGTTCGTCTCATCATCTCTGGTCTTGCCCCACTCTGCCCTCTCCCGGCTCGGGCCCTTTTTTGTGCTTGGGGTTCCCGACAAAGCCACGAGATGGCGAGGGCGAGACGCACAGCCTGAGCTGAGGGGAGTGAGGTGGTGGATAAGGCGGTGAAAGCAGCCAGAGCCGCCCTCCCCAGCCAGAGGGAAAGGTGGGCTGAGGTGCTCTTTTGGTTTCCTGTCACTTCTGCCCCTTACAGGAAATTGTGGGTGGGAGGGCGAAATGCTTGGGGTGAGGAGGGGGCTGGGGATTCCGTCTCTACCTCCTGCAGCTGGGGTAAATAGTGGGGAGGCGACACGCGGGTTGGTTACTAAGCAACGCACATACGCTTCCAGTCTACCGTGGCTTGTGGCTGTGAGTTGGGTGGTGGGAGCCTGGGAAAGGTCTAGGGTAGGATGCCTGGTTCTCTGGACAGAGAAAGCCTGGGAGGAAGGAGGGTAGGCAGCAAGGTGGCACGAAAACGGATTCAGCGGTAGTTAGGAGGGGCGGGATCCTGGCGCGACGCTGAGCTCTGCTTCCCTTCCCCCGCGGGGTTGCTTGCCCTGTTGCTAGAGTAACGGGAGAACTAGACTACAGAGCCGAATTCCCGAACTCTTGCGTCTGTCCAATCGGCTCTAGCGGACGTCCCTTACATCAGGGCCCTGGCAGCCAATGTGGTGGAGGCAATAATAGAGCGACGTGAAGGAGAGGGGAGGGGCAGAGGTTGAGAAAGGGAGGGGTAGCTGCCGAGGAACAGCACGTGCACTCCCACACGCCCGCGCCCACTGCCCCTCCCTCCGTTGCAGGCGTCGGAATCCGCCCCACCCCCCGCGCTTGCGCCGCGGTTTGGCTCTCACAGCCCCCTACCCTTGGAGGTCTGTGAGAGCCAACCCCAACATCTAGTCTGCTAGATGTTGCTGGGCTGGGCCCAACCCCTCACCCTCTGCTGACCCAGACGTGTGGGTCCGCCTTTACTCTTTCTCGAGGTCTCGAACCATTAATTCCCAGCCTTGGGTGGGATGGGCCGGCTACCTTTTTCCCACCAACCTCCCAGGTGGTGGGCTAGATGGAGCTGTGGTTTCCAGCCCTGTAAACTCCGCTGCTGCCTTCCCGGGCTCTGGCTTAGGTTGCCTCCCCAAGAGGAACAGAACGGGTTCCAGCGCCCCTTGCCGACGTTTCACTCGCTCGGGCCCAGCTGTTTGTTGATGGCAGGGGAGGGTGCTGCGGGGAAGCCCTGGACGACCCAGGTGACTTCCCCGGCCATCACGCCCCTTCGCTTGAATTCTTCTTTGATATGCACCAAAACCCTTCGAATCCCTAATGCTTCTTCCTCATTCGCCCAGGGGCTCTTTGCACCTCCCTCGGCTCCTTTCGAGCTGTTTCTGTCCGTCTCCACTCGTTTTTCCCGGCTTCTCCCGGTTATATAACTCTTCCTCTTGCCGTGTCCTGGTTTCAACTCCACAGACTCCGCCCTGTAACAGCGCGGGGGGGGCAGGAGAGTTGGGGACCCAGACACTTTCCGGCTGGCGGCCGGCAGAGGCACGGGGAATCTCACAGATGGGAGACGGAGTCCTGCGGGACTCAGCGCCCCCGCCCCATACTCCCACCTCTCACCCGAGATCTCGCCCAGGAGAGAGAAGGCACAGTATCTCCGGGAGGCGTGTCAGAAATGTGGGTTGGGAGGTCAGGGCTGGAGGCGGAGAGGTGGAGCCGAAAGGATCGAGTGCCAGGGACTGGAGCCGTACTGGAAGAGATAAATGAAGGAGCAAGTCTTGCTTCCACCTTCCCTTTCTGGGTTCCCAGAATTCCTAAGGCTATTTCCCAGGAAGCATAGCCAGTGGCCCCTCTCCGCCCCTATGAGTCAAAGGTCGGTGTTAGAGGTGGCTTGGGATGATGTCACCAGTGCACGTGCCCCGGGATGATTGCCAGGCAATGAGGCTTCTTCCCCTCTCCATTCCGGCCCCCCACCTCTGCCCCTAGTTCAGATCCAGGCCCTTGCCATCTTTTCCCCCTCTCCCTTCCCTTGGCCTTAGCATCCAGCAGGTGGGAAACCCTGGCCTGGAGTTTTGCGAGGGGGAGGGGCACGGGTGTGGTGTGATGGAAAGACCATACAACCTTTTGCTGGGCTTAGAGAACTCTGGGTCACTTTTCCCTGGATTGGCACAGAAGAGCTTTCTCTCCAAGCCCCCTTCTTCCTAGAGAGAGCCTCCCAGATGTCTTTTTACTTTTCCACCTCCTGTATTGCCTGCTGTCTGCTGGCCCAGTGTTATTTGTGTTGAAGTGAGAGTAGTGGCAAGACAGCTAGCTACCCCCAGAAGAGGGGCTGTGTGTAGCATGGGGCATTCGCTGGACACCAGCTCATCTTTGACCTTAATGACACCCTCACTTCTGCACTCAACAGTGAGAAGGGTCAAGAAATAGTGATCAGACTGAGAAATCAGTGTATTTATCCAGCATCGGTAGGTGGATCTCTCTCTTAGGGGAGGACTCAGTTGATAGCTATGGTTGCCCTTGTCCATTAAGTCCTTGGGGTTGGTTATGGTATTGGAAAAAATGGTTTCTCTTTTGATATATCTGAGCTTGGGCTGTCAGATCAGACTTATTTCGTTCCCAGCTCTGCCACTTACTGGCTGTGGGAATTTGGAAATGTCACAATCTCTCTGAACCTCATATTCTTCATCTGGAAAATTTAAGTATTCATAGAGTACCTACCTTCTCAGCAGTTGGGAGGGTAAAATGATAATTTATGCACAGCACTTAGCACAGTGCCTGGCACAGAAGGAGCATTGAATGAATGCTTATTGGTAAATGGTGTTATTTTTATTATTAAAGTTGGTAGTCCTGCTTTAAACTGGCCAGTACCTTAGGAGTTCTTTAGGGAGAAGTGGAGAGTTTGTTAATGGGGGGCAGGGAGGGGAAGGGGCATGGGGATTAGCTTCCACTGCTTTGTGCACTTTATTTGATGAAGGCTTTAGTCAGATTTCTATTGCTTTCTGTAGGATTATTTTTCTCTTCTTAGAGAGGAAACAGCCAAGACTATTCCTCTGGCTGTGAAAATAAAAGAATTGTATTGTGGTTCTTGACTTTTAAGCAAGACCCCAGTCCCCTCCCCATGCTGTTTTCTGGAGCCTTTCAATTTGCAAAGATACTCCACAGTTTCCTTTTCGGGGACGGGGCTAGGCTGAGGGGTGTGTAAAAGGTTGGGGTAGGTGGGTGGAGAGAGACTAGTGCTGGGGGCTGAGGGGGGGCGGGTAGTTAAAGGAAGAGACCGGAAGGGAGGAGGGAGCCTGCTGGTGGGGAGGGAGGGAAGGGAGGAGGTGGAGGAGGAGGAGGAGGAGGAGGAGGGAGGGGGTTGGGGAGAGCCTGCTACAGTTCTTTGTTTGACTCCGGGACTCGGGGACGGGGAGGAGGAGGGAGGGAGGCAGAGGCTGCAAGCGCCGGGGCAGGCCCAGGAGGCAGAGGAGGGACCGTCTCCCCCGCCCCCCTCCAGCCCCCACTCCCCCCCTGCTGCTCCCCCCTCCCTACCCGGACTCCGGGGGCACCGCCGGGGGACAGACACCCAGCAGGTAACCCAGGCCTGGTTCGCCCTCTCCTCTCCGATTTTGCTCCACTCCCTCCCGGACGACCCCTTTCCCTGGTTCCCTCTCCTCATTTTCTCCTGGCCTTGTCTCTTTTCCCTGGCCCTCCTTCCATCTACCCCACTTGGGCTTGTCGCCTGCTGGCCGAGCTGCCGTCTCAGGCAGCCCGACTCCCTTCTTTTAGCCCGACAGATAGCCTCTGTGCCCCAGGTCTGCCCATGGCACCATTTGGGGCTCTGTGTCGCTGCGTCTCTGGGCTTTGCTTTCCTTCCAACCTGTCCCCTGGGGCTCTTTAGAAGGAGGGAGTCCCTGTCCTTTCCTTGCTCCCTCAGTTCCCTGTCCCCCCCAACTCTGGCCCCCTTTCTCCTGGCAGTATGTAGGGGTGGGGAGAGAACCGGAATTTGGGGGGCCCTCTGGAGGGGCAAGGGGCTCTGTGTCGCTTGGGAAAGGGGCTGTGTTTGTGTGGGGTGGGGGTGGTTAGCAACCTGGTTGCCTCTGTTGTCCCTTTAAATGGCCCTCACATTTCTGGGGACTCGTGAGGGGGGTGTCCAGCCGCCTGCCTGGGGGGCAGGGCCCTCGGTTAGTCCACACAATCAGGGGTGGTAATGATTTAAAGGGACAGTCTCGGTGTGGCCACTGCCACACTGCGCCAGCAGGAAGGGGAGCCGGCAGGCAGGCTGTGTCTAGAGAGGCTTGGCTGAAGAGCAGGGCGTTTAAGGCTGAGTCTGTTGTGGGGCCTGCCAGGTCTGGGACTGCTGCTGCTGGGAAAGTGCAAGGAGGGGTGACAGCTTGCTCTGGGGAGCATTTAGCCTGGGCTTTCTCCAAGGCCCACCTTTGGGCTCATGGACTTCTTGACCAAGAATCACTCAGTCCAAACTACATAGCCTGTTGGTGACTAGGTTGGGGCCACCCGAAGGTCTCCAGGTCAGCAGCCTGGCCCAGGCACATTGGAGCTGGTCCTTCAGCTTCCCCTTTTGTTGTTTGGCTCTGTGCACAAGAAAGCCCCAGCCCCTCCCCCAGCTCCCTCTCCCAGTCCACATGCCCCCCCCAACACACCCACCCCAGCTGTTGGACAGATGAATTACAGCCTCCGGCTTTGGGCCAGGACTGGTGAGGGATTAAAGCTCTGGGGCTGGCCCTTTAAATGGCTGTTGGCCCCTCCCCCACTCTGCTGTCCAGACACCCCATACACCTACCACTGACCCCCTTGGCTGCCCCTTACTCCTCCTCTTGGCTTGTCCTAAGGACTGGCACTCCTCTCTCTCCAGGCTAGAGCCTCCTCAGCATCCCCTTTCCCCCCAACATAACTACATACACAAATGGCACAGATTTCCCCCCTCTTTCTCCTTTCCTCCATCCCTTCCTCTCCCTCTTTCTGGTCCCACATTCTTGAGTGTCTCTGTCCTGGCAGGTTCCCTTTTCTAAGCAGAAGCACCTTGCCAGCCTGGTCTCCCTACCCTTCAGCTGACCACTAAGCTAGCCCAGTGAGGGGCCTTGCATGGGTCAGAAATAGCACCTCCCTGGGGGCAGTGTCATCAGCAGCCCAGGCAGCTTGCTGCACATTGCATCATGGAGGCTGGGGGCTGGAAGCCCTAGTCTCTGGGGTGGGGGAAGGATGGGGGCTGGAAGGCCAGGGGATGGAGAAACTGGACTGAGAATGCAAGTGTGTGAGGGAGCCCAAGAATCTTTGACCTTAAGGGCAAAGAACTGTGACTGAAGGAGGAGAAAACAGACCCCTCAGGAGTGAGTTTAAGGTGAAGGCAGACTTACATCTGACCTCTGGATGAACACCTGATTCTTGGCCTTGGATTTAGGCTAAAAGACCTAGCTTCTCTTTGACAATTAGGAGAGGAGGGAGTGGGCCTCTATTACCTTCTTGGGCCACACAGAGGAAGGAGGTAATGGGGAAACAGGATATGGAAGGGACGCTTGCAGCAGAGGCCACTTCCAGACCCAAGACCAGAATTGCAGTCCTTGCTGAGGAGGAAGGTTTCTCCTGCTGGGCCTGTTCATCTAGTCTGGCCACCTGTGCTGCTCTGGAGACCTGCCTGCACCCGCCTGGGGGAAGGAGAGGGGGCAGAGTCCAAAGGGTGGGGTTGACTGGTGTCTTGATAAGGTTAGGGAGGAGGCAGAGCTGAAGGAAGAGGATCTTCTTGCCTGGGGGCAGGATTGAAGCCAACTTGGTGTTCACAAGTCTGAGGTAGCCCAGCCCTACTCTGGGGCCAGGAACTCTCTCAGCAGGAGGGTCCAGTCAGAAGAGGGATCATGGGTTGGGTGACCACTGTGGACTTACACTATAGCATGCTCCCCTTACCCCACCCAGGTCCAAGCTACTTCCTAAATGGGAAGGCTGGAGGACCACTTTCAGTATGGTTTTTTTCTGGTTGCCATGGAAACAGAGTCTCCCATCCCATCTGACCACCAGAGCCAGGTTTCTCCTCAATAAGGGGAAAGATAGCACAGGGAAATTCTCCTGACTTAGAGAACCCACCTCTAACTGGCCTTTTTCTTTTAGGTTCCCCCAGGCACCATGCCAGCCCCATAGTACCACCCACCTCACCCACTGTGGTCTGCTGCACCCCACCATTGGGGCACTGATTCCAATGAGGCAGGACACACTGAACTCCATCTGGTAAGCACTATCCCTGAGCACTAAACCCTGCCCTACTCCAATAGTCCAATTCTGTACCACATGCTTGAAGAAGAATGGTAGGATCTAGATTATGTCTATTCCTTACAATAATCTAGTCCAACTTTGAGCATACCCCCACCATGGTGCTTGAGTGATTCAGCCTTCCTAGTTTATGGAGTTCCCTTTGTTGCCTATGAATGGTTCAGCCCTGTACTTCAACAGCCTCTCTACTACTACCAGAAAATCTCTCCCCAGTGCTACAACTCAGTTGCTTATTGAATTGCATTAAGCTGGGGTTTGCAAGTTGGAAGGTAAAGGTGAGATAGAGTGGAAGGACTTTTCTGGGGAGGGGGAGGGGGAGGGCAGGGCTTTTGTCTTAACAAGAGTTGTAGATTTGGATACTGGAGAGCATTGCTACAACTTGCTGTTGCCATGGCAATCTTGGCATCTCACCTTTCCTTTCAGATCCCCTTCTGTTTCATTCTGTCCCCACTGCACTACAGCATTTGCCCCTCACACCCTAAGGTTTACTCCCCTGCTGCTTACCTTTCTCCTCCTACCAGTTCTCAGCCTAAAGCCCTGCTCCATCCCCCTGTTCCTCTGTGGGAGAAAAGATGGTACCTAAGGCAGGAAATTAAGTTCTCTGTTCTTTGCTCTTCTCCATTATTCGCTGAGTTTTTCAGTGGGACTGTTCCCCCCCCCCCCCATATGTCTCTATTTGGCAAGATGGTTTGCACATTGCTGTGCCTCAGTGGAATTGTATTGAATAGATGTGTTAACTGAATGAGTGTCATTGCCAAGAAACCAATAGCTTCTGAGATCCGTTGCACAGTCTCCTCTCCACACCTTCTGTGGAGGATGTGAGGCATTTGAGACGGTTACCTGGGGCAGAGCCTGAGGGGCAGGCTGACCCAGGAAGTGGCCTGTGAGGATAAAACCAACAGAGGGAGAATAGGACAAAAGGTCACAGGCATTATAGAAGGGTGGTAAGAATGAGGCTCTGGAAAGAAGCCCAGCTCTTCCATTCTTGTGCAGAATGACCTTGACCAAGTTATCTGACCTCCTTGAGCCTCAATTTCCTTGTCTGTAAAATGAGTTATAAAGCCTGTAAAATGAGTTATAAAAGTAAGCCCTATGTCAGATTTTGGGGAGGAGTTTTTAAAATGTATAGAAAGTGATTAACACAGTGTCTGGCATATAAGTATTCAGTAAATGCTAGCAATTGTCATTATAATGGGAGCCCCAGGGAACTGGAGGTTAAGCAAGGATATTGAGGCATGGATATTGAAACAGAACTTGAATGAAGGCAGACACCCAAATACTTGTCAAACAGGAAGATCACTGATCCAGGATTTGATCTTGTCAAACAGCAAGACGTCGGGATTTAAGCGATCAGTAGGGTCAGTCTGCTCCAGTGTTTCTCTGACTGTTCAGGATCTGAAGGCAAACACAGGTTATGTGCAGAGACACACGTGATCACGAAAGCGATGCAGAGGCAGACCCAGACAAAAGACCGAGACAGGAGCCAGGCAGACACACAGACAGAGATAGCCACCCAGAGTCATGTAGACAGGCATAATGACGGAACGCGTCAGACGCAGGCACTGAGGAAGACAAGATGAGCAGATAGGCAGGTGCACACGGGGGCACACACCGGGACCAATACACAGCTGACCTTGTCAGACAGACTGCTGAACACAGCGGTCCAGTCAGAGGCAGACACAAGGCTCGCAGTGACACACAGCGGGCCAGGCAGGCACTGTCACTCCTTGGTGGGGGGCGGGGAGGGGCCAGCAGGGGGAAGGCTGGGGAAGGGAATCCCGAGCGGGCGGCCTGCCCGGGTGGCTGAGTCACAGCGGAGCCCCAGCCGGCGGCCCTCTCCTCCGCCTCCCCTTCCCCCAGGTAAGAAGCGAGCTGTAACCCCTCGCTTCCACCCGGCAGAATGAAAAGTGGCAGGGAGCGGGTGCGGCGGAGTTCCCGGAGGGGCCCCACCTCCGCGCACGTGCAGCACGTCTGCTGACTGCCTGCTCGGTAAAACCCTATTTGTGGGGTCTTGTCTTAGGTCAGCCTGTGAGTCTGGTGAGCCTGTCTGGCCCCTTAGTCCGCGTCCCGCGCGGCTGGAGCGGTTCTTGGCGGGGCTTCTTGGGCTTTAAGCCCAGAGAGAGTTAAGTGGGTGTGACTGATGGAGCGGGTCTCTCTCGGGGCTCTAGGGGGAGGGGGGGGTCAGTTAAAGTCCCGGAGTCTGGAGCCCGGATGGAGGGGGCGGAGCTGGGTTTAGCCGGGAGTGCCCGGATGGAGAGGGCGTGGCTTCGTTTGGAGAGGCGTTAACCCTTTATGATCTGCTGACTCCTGGGACTGTGGGTCGGGAGAGGCTGGAATGTCTGACCCACAAGTATACTGCCCTGCAGGCTGACTTTGGCCGTGTGCATCTACCTCTCATCTGTCGTTGAGGAGTCTGGGTGTCTGTTTTTGTGCCCGTCGGTGATTGTCCCCTCCCCTTGGTTAGTTACAACTGGGAGTCTGGGAGGGCTGCTTCTGCCCCAAAGCGAGAGTGGAGGTGAGAGTGGATGGCGAGCTGGCTGCCGGCGCCTGGGGAACAGGTGTGAGAGTGGCGTCGGGGCTGCCAGGCGCAGGGTGGGGCGGTCGTCAGGGAAGACGAGAGGGGAAATTCCACGGGACCCGTGGTGAGCGGTGTGTGGGCTGAGTTGTGTCTGCCAATGACTGTGTGTCTGTTTTCAGGGAGGCGGGGGCTGAGTCAGTGGGAATAGGGGAAGGTTTTCTGGGTGACTCACGGCTCCCCACCTCAAGCCTGAATCAGACCCCGAGGGAGGGCTTTGTAAAGGAGGCGGGTGGGGAGTCAGGCGCCTGGGTCTGTGCCCGTGTCCCAGGTCGGGACAAGGATCCATGGTGGTTGGCGAGAGTGAGTGTGAGTTTAGTATGCAGGAAGTTTTTGTCCTCTAGTGATGGCTGCTGTATTTTTTAGTTCCGGAGGGGGTGGGGTGGTTAAAGGTGGGAAGGGGCTGGAGGGAGGGACTTCGCCGGTTTAGGGAAAGCTGAGTCAGTTCCCCGTGGGAAAGGGGAAGTGGTAGAGGGGAAGTGTCATCATCGCAGAAGGGGAAGCTTCATTTCCTGGTAACTGGCAGCCTCCTCGGCATCACTTCCCAAGCGGGGATATATGCATCTGATATCTGGACCCCCGGTTCCCCGTTTTCCCATGCCCGGGTCATAGTTTTCAGGACGTGGGGGTGAGGGGAAGCAGCCGGCCAGGCTATACTTGACCATCGTGAAGCGCAGGACATGTCCCAGAGCTTGGTTACTGACCAAAAGGCTGTATGGTGAAGAGAGTGAGTTCTGGCAGAAATTCCACCTGAACTGCGGAGAGGGTCCGCAGAGCCTAAGTATCTGGCAGGGCTTGGCGGGGTGTGGCGCGCCGGGACCTGTAGGGTCCAAGCTCTCGCATGCAAACAGATGACCTTGCCCTGTGGAGGGAGGACTGTATTCACCAGAAACCCGTTTGCCCTTGTGGGCTGGTGGAAATTTCCCCACAGCGCAGACTTTTCTCAGTGAAAGCGAAGTTTCCAGCCGCCCCCAGCCCCTGGTTGCTCGTTCTCCCCCGGCTTCCTTCCCGGCCTGAGCTCCAGCTGGAGCGCTGGCCCCGCCCCCGCCGCTTTGTACTCGACACTTGCCTCTCGCAGTTCTTTGTACTCTAGACTCAATGGACTGATCCCGGGGACAGAGCGCGCTCCCTACTTGAGGGAACGCCGGGTAGGAGAGGAGGAGCCACGGGCAGCGAGATCCTGGGGTCTGAGAGGCGAGAAAAAAGAACTGGAGCTAAAGGGAAGGTGCCCAGGAAAGGGGAGCGCTGTGCCCTTTGTGGGTCGAGACAGCACCGAAGGGAATGGGGGGGGGGTTGGCTTTGGGGGCATGAAGGAGGAAGTGAAACTGGTTCTGGTTCTTTAAGGGAGTGGGTGGTGAGAGTGGGACAAGGGTGATGTCACCGCCTGTCGGGCCCCGCCCTCCTCCCTCCCTAAGGACTCCCCCCTATCTTACACACGCCGCTTCCGCTGCGCAAGTAGCCACGTCACGGGCAACCCCCGAAATCCCCCCTCCCTTGGGGGGCGGGGGCCACGTGGGCCGTGGGGAACCGCGTGGCCCCAGCGGGGAAGGGCATAGAGGATACCGGAGCCACGCGAGAGGGGCCACTGGGGATCGTGGTGCGCGACTTCTCAGAAGTTGGGGTTTGTTTTTGGGGGGTCAGTTGGTAATTGAAAACTTAGCCAGAAGAAGTGGAGGATCTAAAGGTACTGGGTGTGAGGCTGGGAGCCTGACTGTTTTGGGATGGGGTAAAGTGTGGTGAATGGAGCAGTCAGATCGCAGTGTGGGTTTGGGTGCCGTAGAAGGCACTGTGACTGGCCACGCAGTCCCAAGGGGCACGCGAAGTGGGGAGGTGAGGCTGTGGGCGAGGTGAAGTGAGGAAGGCGAGCGACGCCTTCGTGAACATTGTGCATCTGTCTACGGTCCATCGGTCTTATGACGGTGGGACTGGGGATAGGTCTCTGCGGCAGACTAGTGGGGAGCACCGGCGGCTCTGTGGGTGCGTGGGACTTACGGGGAGAGCTATTCCCGAGGCTAGCCCAGGCGTGTGACTTGCCGCATCTACCCACGCGGTTACAGGGACCGCTGGCCCCCGGTGTCAGGTTTGAGATGGAGACCCTAGGTAGGAGCTGCTGGGTCACGTTGGGGTCACCCGGGACCAAGCCTGTCCGTCCGGCTCCGCCGCCCCTCCTCCTCCAGCCCGCTGCGGTGGGGCTAACTTTGTTCCTATTGGTTCCGGGCAGGCTGTTACTGAGGCGGAGACGCGGGTGATGATTGGCTTTCTGGGCAGAGAGGAAGTCTTGTGATTGGCTGGATTCCTGGAGCTCACTGACACTGTGAGAGGACGCTCCCACGGAGGCCGGAGGCCGGGTAAGCCCCTGCGGCTTCAGATCTATGGGCTCCCGACTGACTGACTTGTTCCACTCGCTGCTACTACACCGGGTTCCTAACCACTCTTCTAGGCCTCTAGGGACTCCTGACCGTCAGGGAAAGCCAAGGCCTGACTCCCGATGACAGACCTGCCTGATGCCGCAGCCAGGCCACCCAGGCCAACCCAGCCCCTGAACCCTGACCGTGTTCTGGCCAGCTTACTTCACTCCTTTGCTTCCTCCTCTCTGTAGAATTAGCTGTGAAAGGCCCTGGACGACTATCTGGGGGCAGTGGGCTCTCCTGTCAGAGCGGCTGGAGTTGGGACCATCGCCCCAGAGAGCTGGGGCAAGGGGCCGTGCCCGATCTCCAGGGCTCCTGGGGCCACTGCTGACCTGGTAAGGGAAAGACTAGGGCTGGATTGGCTGTGTGTATACAGGCAGCTCAGGCTATACCCGCAGTAAGACAATAATCTCTTCCCTGACTCAGGCTGGATGCATCGGGCAGTGGACCCTCCAGGGGCCCGCGCTGCACGGGAAGCCTTTGCCCTTGGGGGCTTGAGCTGTGCTGGGGCCTGGAGCTCCTGCCCACCCCACCCCCCTCCTCGTAGTGCATGGCTGCCTGGAGGCAGGTGAGAACTTGGGCCATCTTTCTGTCTCCAGGAATTTGTCTTCCCATCTCCTGTGCCCCTCAGTCTCTGTCATTTTCTGGGTGTCTGTCATTCAGTGGGCCTCATTGTAGCCTTCATCTAGTTTTTGTTACTCTCCCAATGCCCTCCTTCTTTCCATAGGGACAAGAGTGCTCCATCTTGATGTACATTAACACACCCATTCTCTTTCCAGGTGCTCTGCCAGCATTGGGCAGCCCCCACTTTCTGCTCCCCTATCCTCTTCACATGGCAGTAGCTCTGGGCACCACAACAAACCATATTATGTTCCAGGGTGAGTGAGGATTCACAGGTGCTGGGGATGGGAGGTAAAACTGGGTCCTCAAAAGAGTTTCCCAACCCTTATAACCCCTCCTCTCAACCCCTTTGGCTCTGTAGGACACCCACCCCAAGGCCCCTCCATGGAAAGCTGGAATCCCTGCATGGCTGTGTGCAGGCATTGCTCCGGGAGCCAGCCCAGCCAGGGCTGTGGGAGCAGCTTGGGCAGCTGTATGAGTCAGAGCATGACACTGAGGAGGCCGTACGCTGCTACCATAGCGCCCTTCGATATGGAGGAAGCTTGGCTGAGCTGGGGCCCCACATCAGCCGACTACAGCAGGTAAGATGAGGCAGGACACTAAGAAACGAAGATTGTGCCTTCTTACTCAGTGCCCTCATCTCATGCCTGCTTCTATCCTGTCCTCTGCACCCTTCCCCTACCTCACCAGGCCCAGCTCTGGAACTTTCATGCTGGCTCCTGCCAGCACCGAGCCAAGGTCCTGCCCCCACTGGAGCAAGTATGGAACTTGCTGCACCTTGAGGTGAGGCCAGGGTTGGGTGAGCTAGGGAAGAGGGCCGGGCCAGGTATGCATTTGAGCCATTCTCTCTTCTCTCTTTTTGTCCTCAGCACAAGCGGAACTATGGGGCCAAGCGGGGGGGTCCCCCAGTGAAGCGAGCCGCTGAATCCCCAGTGGTGCAGCCTGTGCCTCCTGTTGTACTCTCAGGCCCCTCAGGGGAGGACGGCCTCAGCCCTGGAGGCAAGCGCAGGAGAGGCTGCAACTCCGAGCAGGTGTGGTTGTATGTGGGCAGGTAGACAGTGGGTAGGAGGAATGGGGCAAGGAATGGGATTCTCACACTCCTTTTTCTTCTAGACTGGCCTTCCCCCAGGGCTGCCACTGCCACCACCACCATTACCACCGCCGCCACCACCGCCGCCGCCGCCACCACCACCACCACCACCCCTACCCCTGCCTGGCCTAGCCACCAGCCCTCCATTTCAGCTGACCAAGCCAGGGCTGTGGAGTACCCTGCACGGAGATGCCTGGGGCTCCGAGCGCAAGGGTTCAGCACCCCCAGAGCGCCAGGTGGGCACATGTCTGTTGACCCTTCTCTCTCACTCGCAAGCCTGTGTATCCTTCATTCCTCACTCAGTGTCCTTATTTGTCTCCCCTAGGAGCAGCGGCATTCGCTGCCTCACCCATATCCATATCCAGCTCCAGCCTACACTGCGCAACCCCCTGGCCACCGGCTGGTCCCGGCTGCACTCCTAGGCCCAAGTCCCCGCCCCCCAGGAGCAGAGAGCCATGGCTGCCCTCCTGCCACTCGTCCCCCCGGAAGTGACCTTAGAGAGAGCAGAGTTCAGAGGTCGCGGATGGACTCCAGCGTTTCACCAGCAGCAACCACCGCCTGTGTGCCTTATGCCCCTTCCCGGCCCCCCAGCCTCTCTGGCACCACCAGCAGCAGCAGTAGCAGCAGCAGCAACAACACTGGTCTCCGGGGCATGGAGCCGAGCCCAGGCATTGTGAGTGATCACCACAGGTGGAATATGGAGTGGGGTGATCATTGGGTGCTTGTCTGAGTTGACTCTAGCAAACCTCTGACCAACCCCATCCTTCATTTGCAGCCCAGCGCTGACCATTACCAAACTCCCGCGCTGGAGGTCACCTCTCACCAAGGCCGCCTGGGGCCCTCGACACATAGCAGTCGGAAACCTTTCCTGGCAGCTCCTGCTGCCACTCCTCATCTGTCTCTGCCACCTGGACCCCCCTCACCTCCTCCTCCACCTTCCTGTCCCCGCCTCTTACGCCCCCCACACCCCCCTGCCTGGCTGAAGGGCCCGGCCTGCCGGTCAGCCCATGAAGATGGAGAGGTCATAGAGGATCTCTTCTTTGGGGCTGAGGGACGCCCTCGCCCTCCTCCACCACCCTTCCCACACCGAGAGGGCTTCTTGGGGTCTCTGGCCCCCCGTTTTTCTGTGGGCACTCAGGATTCGCACACCCCTCCTACTCCCCCAACCACCAGCAGCAGCGGCAGCAATGGCAGTCACAGCAGCAGCCCTACTGGGCCTGTGTCCTTCCCCCCACCTCCCTATTTGGCCAGAACTATGGACCCCCTTTCCCGGCCCCCCAGCCCAACAATGAGCCCCCAGGACCCACCTCTTGCACCCCTCACTCTTGCCCTGCCTCCAGCCCTTTCTTCCTCCTGCCACCAAAATACCTCAGGAAGCTTCAGGCGCCCGGAGAGCCCTCGGCCCAGGGTCTCCTTCCCAAAGACCCCCGAGGTGGGGCCAGGGCCATCTCCAGGCCCCCTGAATAAAGCCCCCCAACCTGTGCAGCCGACAGTTGGGGAACTGCCTGCCCGAGGCACGCGACTCTTTGATTTTCCCTCTACCCAAATGGAGGATCAGTTTGAAGAGCCCGCTGAATTCAAGATCCTACCCGATGGGCTGGCCAACATCATGAAGATGCTGGATGAATCCATTCGCAAGGAGGAGGAGCAGCAACAACAGGAGACAGGCGTAGATCCCCCGCCCCCCCTGAAGGAGCCCTTTGCATCCCTGCAGCCTCCATTCCCCACTGACACAGCCCCAACCACCACTGCTGCCACCACCGCTGCCACAACCACCACCACCACCCAAGAACAGGAGAAGAAGCCACCACCAGCCCTACCACCACCACCTCCATTAGCCAAGTTCCCTCCACCCCCCAAGCCGCAGCCACCGCCACCCCCATTACCCACAGCAGCCAACCCAGCCAGTTTGCTCAAATCCTTGGCCTCCGTGCTAGAGGGACAAAAGTACTGTTACCGGGGGTCTGGAGCAGCTGTTTCTACCCGTCCTGGGCCCTTGCCCACCACTCAGTATTCCCCCAGTCCCCCATCAGGTGCTACCGCCCCACCTCCAACCTCAGTGGCTCCTAGCGCCCAGGGCTCCCCACAGCCCTCTGCTTCCTCGTCATCTCAGTTCTCTACCTCAGGTGGGCCTTGGGTGCAGGAGCACAGGGCAGGCGAAGAGCCAGCTCTGGGCCCCTTGAACCCTGCCCCACCGCCCCCACCCCTCCCTCTGCCCCCTGCTCGTTCTGAGTCTGAGGTGCTAGAAGAGATCAGTCGAGCTTGTGAGACCCTTGTGGAGCGGGTGGGCTGGAGTGCCACAGACCCAGAAGGCCCAGTGGACAAGGCAGATCCTGTGGACACGACAGACCCAGTGGACAGTGGGACTGAACGACTGCTGCCTCCTGCCCAGGCCAAGGAAGAGAGTGGTGGGGTGGTGGCAGTAGCAGGACCAGGCAAGCGGCAGCAGAAGGAGCATAAGAGGCACAGGCGGGCCTGTAGGGATATTATGGGTCGGCGGCCCCGTGAGGGTAGGGCAAAGGCCAAGGCCCCCAAAGAAAAGAGCCGCCGGGTGCTTGGGAACCTGGACCTGCAGAGCGAGGAGATCCAGGGTCGTGAGAAGGCCCGGCCAGATATTGGTGGGGCCTCTAAGGCTAAACCACCCACAGCTGCTGCCCCTCCTCCAGCGCCTGCACCCTCTGCCCAGCCCCCACCTGCATCAACCCCTGTCCCTGGGAAGAAGTCTCGGGAGGAAGCTCCAGGGCCACCAGGTGTCAGCCGGGCTGACATGCTGAAGTTGCGATCACTTAGTGAAGGGCCTCCCAAGGAGCTGAAGATCCGGCTGATCAAGGTAGAGAGTGGTGACAAGGAGACCTTTATCGCCTCTGAGGTGGAAGAGCGGAGGCTGCGAATGGCAGATCTCACCATCAGCCATTGTGCTGCTGATGTTGTGCGTGCCAGCAAGTGAGTTAGGGGTTTTCACCCATAAGGCTGCTGACCTGGCTGGGTGGGAGGCTCCCTTCCCCCATTATCCTATTTCCGTCCTCATTTCATTGTCCTGCAGGAATGCCAAGGTGAAAGGGAAGTTTAGAGAGTCCTACCTTTCCCCTGCTCAGTCTGTGAAACCGAAGATCAACACTGAGGAGAAGCTGCCTAGGGAGAAACTCAACCCACCCACACCCAGCATCTATGTACGTGTGCCCCTGCCACAGGGAGGCCTGTTGGGGTTCTCTGAGCCTGGGCCAGGGCTCTGATCTAGCCCTGTCTCCTGGTTGTCCTTCAGCTGGAAAGCAAACGGGATGCCTTTTCACCAGTGCTGCTGCAGTTCTGTACAGACCCTCGAAATCCCATCACCGTGATCCGGGGCCTGGCAGGTTCCCTGCGGCTAAGTGAGTGTGTGGAGCAGGAAGGTGGGGGTGGGCTGTAAAGCTTTGGGGCATTGGGATGCTTTGAGAGCCCCCACATTTTTAAGACCCAGAAGAGAAGCTATAGAGACCTCTTCTCAGTCACAGGTAGGCCCATATTGGAAGGGTCCTCAGAATGACGGGTCAGCTGATCCCAGGCTTTTTTTCCATCTCTCTCCAATAGTGGGCATGTGGGGAGGGGATGTATCTCAGGGCCTGGTTAGAGTCACTTTTGGTTTTCTTGGTGATGAAGGGTGAGAAAAAATACAGATTGTAGAGTATTCTTGAAAACTCATGAACTGGGGTTTCTCTTTACCTTTATTGTGCAAGATTTCAAACGTGTAAAAGTAGAGGGAACCATATAGAAATATAAAAATCAATTGTTTCCACTATACCCTTGTGTTTTTCCTTCCACTGAGTTACTTAAAGCACATTTTAGGCTTTCACTTAACTAACTAAATCTTTCATTGCCTCCAATGATAAAGAATCTGCCATTCATTAAGCAGGTTCTGTGTGCACATGTGGCCTCACGTACACCTGAGGACTCTGGTGGTGGGGCTGAAGCTCAGACAAGAAGTGGAAGAAAGAGGGCTGGTGATGGATGGCCAGCCTTCCTGTGGTGCTAGGGTCTTTTGGGGCTGACCTCGGGGAAGCCTGTGTCCACTCTGTCAGAGCTTGGGGAGTAAGAAGGGACAGAGTGAGTTGAGTCCTTGCTCCCTGCCCTCTGCCTCCGCCCCAATGCCCTGCTCGGCCCTCCCTTGCAGACTTGGGCCTTTTCTCCACCAAGACTCTGGTGGAAGCAAGTGGCGAGCACACTGTGGAAGTGCGCACCCAGGTGCAGCAGCCCTCAGATGAGAACTGGGATCTGACGGGCACTCGACAGATCTGGCCCTGTGAGAGTTCTCGTTCCCATACCACCATTGCCAAATATGCACAGTACCAGGCGTCATCCTTCCAGGAGTCCCTGCAGGTGAGAGGCGAGCATAGGGAGGCAGGGGTGTGGGATCAGGGGACTTGGAGAAGGGCTTTTGTGGGAGAGCTCCTGGAAGGTGGCTGACCCAGCCTATGGCCGAGCAGGAGGAGAAGGAGAGTGAGGATGAGGAGTCCGAGGAGCCAGACAGCACCACAGGAACCCCTCCTAGGTATTGTACAGTCTGCCCTTCTTTTCATGACTTCTTCCCTTCTCCGTACTTCTCCACCAATGTGTGCTCTTTGCCCCTGCAGCAGCACACCAGATCCGAAGAACCATCACATTATCAAGTTTGGCACCAACATCGACCTGTCTGATGCCAAGCGGTCAGTGGGGCAGAGGCCAGCAAAACTGGGGCAGGAGTGCTGATGGGTCTGCAGATCCAGGTTTAACCTCTCACTTTTATTGACTGCAGGTGGAAGCCACAACTGCAGGAGCTGCTGAAGCTGCCTGCTTTCATGCGGGTAACATCCACTGGTAACATGCTAAGCCACGTGGGCCACACGATCCTGGGCATGAACACGGTGCAGCTGTACATGAAGGTCCCTGGCAGCAGAACACCAGGTGCTGAAGCGTACTGGGGGCAGGGCTGGTGTCCACGCTGCTTCGTTAGCCAATGAAGGCCGAAGGGTGGGTTTGTAATGGAGCCCAGCCAGGCTTTGCTTGTCTAGACCAGCCAGGCATTGTCTCTTGCCCCCTGCAGGCCACCAAGAGAACAACAACTTCTGCTCCGTCAACATCAACATTGGCCCAGGCGACTGTGAGTGGTTCGCGGTGCATGAGCACTACTGGGAAACCATCAGTGCTTTCTGTGACCGGTGCGTGCCCTCCTCCCCCCCCCCGCCCCCCCGCTCTCTCACCTCACACTAGGTTCACTCCCTATGTCCCAGCTCTGGGTTCCCATCTGACCCTGTGGCTACCCCGCAGGCATGGTGTGGACTACCTGACAGGTTCCTGGTGGCCAATCCTGGATGACCTCTATGCTTCCAATATCCCTGTGTACCGCTTCGTGCAGCGCCCTGGAGACCTCGTGTGGATTAACGCGGGGACCGTGCACTGGGTGCAGGCCACCGGCTGGTGCAACAACATTGCTTGGAACGTTGGGCCCCTCACCGGTGAGAGTGGGGTACAGAGCTACTCAGTGTTGAGGGGTGGAGCCTCCTTGTGGGGAGCTGGGAGGGCAGCCAGCTGTGAGGGAAGGGGCTAGGGGTTGTTTGAGAATCTTGTAGTGACCCCTTCTGGCTTGCAGCCTATCAGTACCAGCTGGCCCTGGAACGATACGAGTGGAATGAGGTGAAGAACGTCAAATCCATTGTGCCCATGATTCATGTGTCCTGGAACGTGGCTCGTACCGTGAAAATCAGCGACCCTGACTTGTTCAAGATGATCAAGTGAGGGTTCTATTTGGGAGGGAGCCCATCTCCACCAGACCTGGTCCCAGCCTTGTCCTGCATGTCAGATGGAACCTCATTCTCCATCTTTCTCTCCACCCATTACAGGATGCACCCTGTAGTGTTACAGTGCTGGGGTGGGTGAGAGGGCTACTGCTGAGTTGTTTTGTTTGACAGTGACCCAAACAGAAAAAGGCACACATAAAATTTCAACTGTTTTAGAAGCCCAGTTCAGGTGATGTGACCTGGACGTGGGTGGCGCCCAGAAGATAAGGGTCGCTGTCCTGCTGGCGGGCGTGCCTCACACCCACCCCTCCCTCCACCCCACCCATTACCCACCCCCTCCAGGTTCTGCCTCCTACAGTCCATGAAGCACTGCCAGGTGCAACGGGAGAGCCTGGTGCGGGCAGGAAAGAAAATCGCCTACCAGGGCCGGGTCAAGGATGAGCCTGCCTACTACTGCAACGAGTGCGACGTGAGTGGGCCGTTTCCCTCTTATGCGCTTCTCTGGAGGAGGGAGCTCCCAGGGGCGCTCCTCCTGGTGACTACCACTCCTCCCTCTCCCAGGTGGAGGTGTTCAACATCCTGTTCGTGACGAGTGAGAACGGCAGCCGCAACACTTACTTAGTGCACTGCGAGGCCTGTGCCCGGCGCCGAAGCGCCGGCCTCCAGGGCGTGGTGGTGCTGGAGCAGTACCGCACAGAGGAGCTGGCGCAGACCTACGACGCCTTTACGCTGGTGAGGCCCTGGTGCCGTCGCGCTGGGCAGGTTGTCGGGCTGGAAGCCCCTATGGGGGGGCGGGCTGTGGGGTGGGTCAACCCGCCCCTGCCCCTGAGCCCCCACCCCCTACCGCTTTCTCTCCGCAGGCCCCAGCCAGCACGTCTCGATGAGGCCGGATGCCCCGCCCGCCTGCCCTCCGCAGGGCGCCGCGGGGCCACCAGCACACGCCTGGGCTGGACCTAGGTCCCGCCTCTGGCCGGGAAGGGGGTCGGGCCCAGCCCTTCCACCCCATTGGCAGCTCCCCTTCACTTAATTTATTAAGAAAAAAAATTTTTTAACAAATATGAGGAAAAAAGGAAAAAAAAAAGGGAGACGGGGGGAGGGGGCTGGCTGGCTGCCCCTCGCCCACCAGCACCTCCCCTCACCGACTTTGGCCTTTCTAGCAACAGACACAAGGACCAGGCTCCGGCGGCGGCGGGGGTCACATACGGGTTCCCTCACGCCTGCCAGCCGCCTGCCCGGCGCAGATGCGCGCGGCTCGTGTATGTACATAGGTGTTATGGCAGCCGAGGTTTTTTTAATGAGATTCTTTCTATGGGCTTTACCCCTCCCCCAGAACCTCTTTTTATTTCCAGTGCTAGCTGTGATCCCTGTACATGTCTCTGTTTATTCACTTGGTTATGATTTGTATTTTCTGGATTTTTTGTTTGTTTTTGTTTTTAATTTATAACAGTCCCACTCACCTATTTATTCATTTTTGGGAAAACCCGACCTCCTGCACCCCCTAAGCCATCCTACCCATCCTTCCAGGGGCCGCCCGCCCGCCGCCGGGCTCTCCCTAAGCCCCAGTTTGGCCTGAACGTCTCCACTCACGCGCGGCTTCAGCCGGGTTCTCATGGTGCTCAAACCCGCTCCCCTCCCCTACGTCCTGCACTTTCTCGGACAAGTCCCTCCGCCCCATCTGCCCCAACCCCAACCTTGCCTGAGGGTGAGCGACTCCTGTACTGTAGGGGAAGAAGTGGGAACTGAAATCGTATTTTGTAAAAAAAATAATAATAAAATAAAAAAAATTTAAAGTTTTAAAGAAAGAACTATGAGGAAAAGGAACCCCATCCTTCCCAGCCCTGGCCAATTTTAAAAACACAGATCTTCCCCTCACGCCCGCCATCCCCACGCTCCTTTTCTTTTTAAACATGAAACAGCCCAGGGCCAGAGCCTCCCTGGTGCAGGGACGCCCCAGAAGAATTCCTCTGGGGCTTTATTTTCCTGTTGTCAGTTTTTTCTCCACGCTGGGGCTGCGGAGGGGTGGGGGGTTTACAGTCCCGCCCCTTCGCACTGCACTGTCTCTCTGTCCCAGGGGCAGAGGGGTCTTCCCAATCCTACCCCTATTTTCGGTGATTTTTGTGTGAGAATATTAATATTAAAAATAAAACCAGAAGAAAAATCCTGTTTATAGTGTGCTGGTGATAGGGAGAATACTGGGAGGAGGGCTGCAAGCCCGTGATTGATGGGGAGATTTGCGCAGACCCCGGCCAGGGCTATTCCCCTCCCCAGAGTTGCCTCTGGAATGTCCAGATCTCTGGTCTGCTCCTCTAAATGGGGGCTGCCTACTCTTGGAGCCGCATTCCAGGATGAGGGGGGTGGGGTGGGGTGGGGAGAGGCTGGGACGGGGGAGGGGCAGGAAAGAAGGCTATAAGGGCTGTGGCCCAGGCGGGCAGAATCCAGGCAGGCCATGGCGGATGTCCTCGGGGCCCAGAGACCGGTTCCCAGCGGCAGTCCAGAGCCCCGGGACCCCTTGGACTGCTGGGCCTGCGCTGTGCTGGTCACCGCCCAGAATCTGCTTGTGGCTGCCTTCAATCTTGTTTTACTGGCGCTCGTGCTGGGAACCATCCTGCTACCCGCTGTCACCATGCTAGGCTTCGGCTTTCTCTGCCACTCTCAGGTGAGTAGCGGGTGCCCCAGGGTGTGCGGGTGTATGGTGGCAGTGGGTGTATGGATCACATCTCCCAGCCTGGGCTGTTCGACTTGAGCCTGACGCCTCTTACAGTTTCTGCGCTCCCAGGCACCCCCTTGCACCGCGCACCTGCGGGACCCAGGCTTCACGGCCCTGCTGGTCACCGGATTCCTGCTTCTCGTGCCGCTGCTCGTGCTTGCCCTGGCCAGCTATCGCCGCCTCTGTCTGCGCCTCCATTTAGCCGACTGCCTCGTGCCCTACAGCCGAGCCCTCTATCGGCGTCGGCATACCCCGCCAGTGCAGCAAATCCGGGCCTCACCAGGGTCCCAAGCCGTCCCCACATCAGGAAAGGTATGGGTTTGAAGACCCTTGATCAAGAACCCTGACGACTGCCTGCCCTTCAGTAGACCTAAGGACCTGAAGACCCCCGGGGGTCTCCCGACCTGTTTTGGCCCCACCCCTTGCCTAAGCGGGGTCCTAGCATCCCCTCTGGTGAACTGCAGCATCTGTGGACCCAGTGCTAGTAAAAATTCGCCACACCCTGGAAAACCCTTTCTTTTCACTACTCATATCTGAATCCTGAACATTTGGGCTGGACCCTGCACCCCCCCCCCCCCCCGCCTTTGTGAATTTGACAACTGAACATCCTTGGTGCCCTCCTTTTCTGCTGCAACTCCTCTAGTATTTACCGGTCCGAGGGTGAGGTTGGAGGAGGAGTGATCACATGTTAATAAAGAATTAATTAACTGATTGTGCTTCTGGGATTCTGTGAACAGAGGGGTGGTACAAATACGATCATTCCTGTGCCCAGAGGCAGGAAACATGGGAGGGGGTGTGCGGCTCAAGTGTGCAGAAGGGAGCATTCTTCAGCCTCTCAGCTTTCTCTTACCGCATTAGCTTGCTCTTCCTGGCCAGACCCGAGCTCTGTCCCTTACCCCAAAGTAACCTCCCCATCAACATAGTGGACGGGCCCTGGCTTTTGTCGCCTGCCCTGCTCCCCTTGGGGACCCGAGCCCGTTCTCTGACCCCAGCTTAGAGGAACTCGGGTGTTGCCGGCCGGGGAGGGAAACAATGGGCCTTCCGGAACAGGATGACACCCCTCCGCCCACTCCCCACCCCCGCCACAATTCTGGAGCAGCAGCGTGGGAGGGAAGATGCAGGGGTCCACCCTGGGGCCTACTGGTCCGAGGCTCAGCCTGTCGTCCACCCCCGCCAGCGAACCTGGGGGGGCATTTGGCACTCATGGTCGCCCAGGTTGTGGAAGGAGGGTTGACAGTGCTTCCGACTTAAGATAAACCTCCCCTCTAGAGGCGGGGTGGGAGATCTCTGTCCAGGCAACCCAAATACATACACAGCGGCCACTTTGGTTACAAGTTTAATTAAGTCTGAAAGGCATGCGCGATCGTGGTTAGATATAGGGAGGCCCTGCCAGGCTCTCTCTTTGCACCTCAATAGAAACGATGTGATGTCCGGGTACCATGGCCAAGCCCAGCACACGGGGTTCCCCAGCAGAGAAGGAATCTGGAAAGAAGGGTCAGAACATCAGGGGGTAGGACAGCGTTGGTCCCGCCCCTTTTGAGCCAAGACTTCCAGCCCCAGAAAATAAGGGGTGCAGCCAGGCACTAAACGGAAAGGGAAATGCCTTGAGGCTCCACCGCATTCCCAGGCGGTGGATTTCCCAGGCACTGACCCGAAGGCTTGAGGAACTCCTGCGCCGAACCTAGGATAACATTGCAGTCGCGGTCGGTGCAGAGGAAGCAGCCAACCAGTGTCCGTCCATCTGTCATGCGAATGCGCATAGTCTTGTTGAGTAGAGCCTCCAGCTGCCGCCTGGCGCGCGCAGCCGGCGAGTCCTCGCGCTCCCCGTCTGAGTCCTGCGCAGGGCAGGACACGCGCTCAAATCACACCGCCCGGGCTACTGCCCGCCCACAGAACCACAGCTCCCGTCAGCCCGTGGGGGACTCACACAAACCCCAGAGGCTGCCGGGAGCTGCAGTCCCCCTTCCACCCCCCCCCCCCCCCCCACTTTACTCCCCAACTGCCCCTTAATCTCGGAACCCGAGCCCGCGCTAACCCCAGCGCTGGAGCTGCTTTGACGCCGGCTACAACAGCCATTCTCCTCTCGTAGCAGCATGGTCGACCCAGCTCCAGCCATTTGTCCCGAGGCCTCCTTCAGGCCCTTCAACTCTCTGAGAACCTTTCGGGTCCGGTGGTCTGAGATATCGCGAGCTCTCCAAGCAGCTTTTCTTTCGCGAGATCGCCTCCTAGTCTCCTCGGCAACTGTAGATCTCGCGATCTTAAAGCTTCTCCGACGCTGTGGTTTACTGAGAGCTATTACGCCGGATGTATTGAGATATCGCGAGAAACTTTCTCCAGTTTTTCTTTTTTTTTACATATTCTTGAAACCCCCTGGAATTTAGCAAGAATATATTTTTTTCATAAACGCGCAGGTCCCCCTTGTTCTTCTGCCTCGGGAGAAACTCTATCCTAAATATCCCTCGTAGCCCAGATACTCTGAATTAGAACAGTGCGCTCACTTTCAACCCGGAACTCCCGAGGAATTACTTGAAAAGTGAATGTCGGACTACATTTCCCATGAGCACACGCCACCCTTCACCCACCCAGGGTGGGATCTCTGTGGACGGTGGCTGGAAAAGGACAATCGTTTCCATGTCAGCGGGTAAACGCTCTCACTTTAGCACCTGGACGAGGGAGAATGCAGTACTGAGTGCGTGCTGAGGAGCGAGGGAACCACTTAAAGGAGCAATAACCATGCCACGCCGAGGCCTAGTGGCTGGGCCAGACTTTGAGTATTTCCAGCGTCGATATTTCACGCCGGTTGAGGTGGCTCAACACAACCAGCCGGAAGACCTCTGGGTGTCTTACCTGGGATATGTATATGACCTAACGCCGTTGGCGCAAGAGTACAAAGGTAAGGGCCACACTTTGGGTCAGCTTCGGGGTGTGTATTTGAGGTACCTACTTCTTGGGCAGACACCAATGGCGGCGGCTGCTCCTTCCCAGGAGATCTGCTGCTGAAACCCATCGTGGAAGTTGCGGGCCAGGACATCAGCCACTGGTTTGATCCCAAGACCAGAGACGTGAGTTCTGCCTGGTGTTAGGGGGAGGAATGGGGAGGAAAATCAGGGGCTAGCCAGAGCCCGAGAGGTTCACTACTCTACCCCTCGCCCCCAAACCCTGCGTTAAAGATCCGCAAGCACATAGATCCGCTGACTGGTTCCCAGAGATACCGCACCCCTCGGGGCCGCTTTCTGCACGTCCCACCTCAGCTGCCCCGTTCCGACTGGGCCAATGACTTCGGGAAGCCCTGGTGGCAGGGGTCACGTTACGAAGTCGGGCGGCTGTCAGCCAAGACCCGGAACATCCGTATAATTAACACGCTCACGTCGCAGGAGCACACACTGGAGGTGAGAACTCGTGCCTGAGGGCAGGTTAGAGGGAACTGGGTATCCCAGCAAATCTCCAAATAGATCTTCAGGCCATCAGCTCTCCCAAACCGATGGGAACTGTATTTTCTCCCCCTGTAGGTAAAAGCGAGGAAAGCAGACCACCTAAGTCCCCATGGTTGGGAATTCGAGGAGTGGCTGGGTTACAGGGTACAAGACTCCTTCATAAGCTCAAGGCAGCAATTCATACATCTTAGGGTTGATGATCCTTGTAAGCTTTTACATGCCGAGGGAGAGCAATTGAAATTAGACTCTTAATAGTCTACCCTATTGTGGGGATGAGGTTACCAGACAGTGACAATGACCCTTAGAGCCATCTATTAGAAGTGGCTGCCATAGAGACAGGTAGGGCTTTAGGGCATGCTGGGGCTCCAACTTCATTTCTGGGACTGTGGAGTGTCTGAAGCGTATCTGCCAAGGGAGAACTCTGATCCTAACTCTATCATCTTTTGGGCTCCTGACCTTTGCTTGGAATGTGTATGTGTGTATGTATGTGGCCCACCCAGAATTCTGGGAATGGGGTACTTTCGTGTTCTCCAGGTGGGGGACCTGGAATCAATGTGGGAAATCCTACACCGCTATCTCCCCTATAATGCACATGCTGCCAGCTACACATGGAAATATGAAGGGAAGAACCTGACCATGGAACATACCCTGGAAGAGAATGGGATCCGGGATGAGGAGGAAGAATATGACTATCTCACTATGGATGGTACACTCCACACACCTGCAATACTGCTCTACTTCAATGATGACCTCACAGAGCTATAGGAAAGGAGATATATGCTGGTGTAGACTCCAGACATTTTTTATTTGGCTGTTTTTGTACCCTAAGGGAAAGAGATGGGGATTGGGTGGGGAGGTGTGTCTGGATCTTGACCTCCATTCTACTCGGGGAACTGGCCTGTGGTTCCCATGCCCTTCTGAAATTTAAAGGTCTGATTCTCCAGCTCCATTATAATTTACTCTGAAAAAGTTAGGGAGAATGCTAGAAATTAATTAATTTTAAAAAATGATACAAGAAGACAAAGTATCTTGGATTAGAGAGATATAGCATAATCAGATCTAAGAGCTCAGGCAGAACTTTTTGATAAAGAGAAGTCTTACACAGGATGAGGGATGGAACAACTTTTTTTGGCAATGATGGAAATGGGATAGCTGCAGGAAGATGGTGTTTATAAAGACAAATAGAAAATACCTATCGTTGGCCATACAAAGCTGGCTAATCTCTCTTCTGAATAGTATTTGGCAGCTGAAACCCAAGGGAAAGAATGGAAATGAATGGTTACCAGGGATTTCAGGTTAGATATTACACTATGTGCTTTATATACCCTATTTAATATAACTACCCATTACCACTATTCTATAGATAAATCTTTTGAAGTTTTCCAAGATTTTTAGAAAAGATTTTATTTATTTATCTTTAGAGGGGAAGGGAAGGAAAGAGGGAGAGAAATATCAATGTACGGTTGCCTCTCGTGCGTCCCCTGCTGGGAACTGGGCTGCAACCCAGGCCCTGACTGGGAATCGAACCATGACCCTTTAGTTCGCAGGCCCGCACTCAATCCACTGAGCTACACCAGCCAGGGCTCTGAAGTTTTGCAAGATTTAATAGCACAAAGGCATACTAGTTAGTAACCAGAATGTAAACCCAAGTCAACCCAATTCCAAAGTCCATATTGTCCATATTGACACTTTGGTCCTGGCTGGTGTGGCCCAGTGGATTGAGTGCTGGCCTATGAACCAAAAGGTCTCCTGGTCGATTCCCAGTCAAGGCACATGCCTGGGTTGCAGGCTGGGTTGCGCGAGAGGCAACCAACTGATGTATCTCTTGCACATTGCTCCCTCTCTTTCTCTCTCCCTTCTCTCTAAATAAATAAAATCTTTAAAATAAAATCCAGAGTGGGACATTTTGGAGTAAAAGGGAGACAAATGGCACAGGAACATGAGAACATGAGAAAGGCAGGGTTGACTTTGCAAGAGGTTGATTCTACAAGTGAGGGCTTGACAGGGGTAAAGAGAGGAGCTAAGTAAGTCAAAACTCCTGATGACCAAAAGAGAACAACATATTACAACCATATTTGGTCCCATTTAAACTAATCATAGGGGAGGAAAATTAGAATACCAGGTGAATTTCCTGACAGTAGCAGGCAAAAAGGAAGCAGGGAGGGAACGGTGCATCTTCTTGATGTGAGGCATTAGGGCCCAGAGGAAGGTGGCCCCTGTGAGACACTGAGTGGGCTGCATAGGAATTTTCTGAGGGGCTATGAAAGGGATGGACAAGGGTGGAGATATCTGAATTGGCTTCAGCAGTATCTAAACATACTGTGAGACTGAGGGCTTCCATTCAGTCCCATGTAATGCAAGAGTCTATGAATAATCTAAATTGTTTTGATGTTTAATCAAGTCTGCAATGCTTTCATGTGTATCTTGTTTGCTCATTTAAACACTAAACTGTTTGAGAACCAAACCTGTCCTGTCTGAGGACAGGACCTGTGCTGTCCTCAGGGCTTGTGCCTATGGGATCTGCCCCTCTTCCAGCATCTCCTACTTCAGTACCTGTTGCCAGAAACAGCCCTTTCCTCACACATCCAATCACTCTCCAAGTAGACTCTAACTCCTAAATATCTCTGGAATTTGTCTTGTTTTTTCCAAGCTATCATCACCTGTGTTAAAATTATGGCTGTAATTGGCTGGCTGGCTGGCTCCTGGATTGTAAGCTCCTGAGGGCAGAGATCATGTCCATCTTATTTCCTGCTATATTCCTTGCTGTATTCCCAATGTTAGGCACACAGCTGCTGCTCAATAAATTTTGACTGAATTAAAATGTTAAGTGAATTTATCTGTTTATAATAATTAGTGTAGGCAAGGTGGGACCAAGAAATAAGATGTCTGGATCCTGTGCTGTAATCTCTATCCACATGTTTTCTTTCCTTGCTCCCCATACATCCAAGACCAAAAATTACTCCATAGGGGTTCTTCCTTTCACCAGAGATTTTTGGGAGCAATCTGTCATTCATCTCCCCCTGTGGCCACTAGGTGGCTATAATTGCCTACACAGTCAGGAAGAGGGGCCGGGAGGAGGGAAAACAAGGTAGGATTAAAGGTGGCCTCATTGAAATTTATGGGTGGGAGGGAAAGTTCTAAAGAAAAAAAAAAGTAAGACCTACAAGGCCACTATTCTATTAACATTAGGTTTATTCCTGTTTTTAATCTTTTCCACAATCACATGCCAGGAAAGGAGTTTAGTTTGAGAAATAAAATGCATGGGATAATGCACAGAGGATCTGATTGCAGGTATGGGTGTGTATGGGGTAAAGCATGGAGCTGTGGAAGGGTAAAGCCATAGATTTTTAAGATGAGTGCATTTATTTATTAATATTTACTGACATTTTTGGGTAGGGAGGCTATAAAGCTTTCTGCTAGGCACTACCTTATTCCCTAAGTATCCGAGAGGATATTTACATGAAGAATATGTAAATATTGCCTTAGCCTAAAACCTAGCAAGAACATGAGTGTATGGTCCAAGTCCCCTTGTGGTAACTTGTTTTGGAGGGAGGTGGGGGTGGCAGATTATTGAAAGCTGCCTGTCCTCAGTAAATCACAGCAGCTTCCAAGGACTCCGTTGGCAAATATCTTCCACAAGCCTCAGTCCCTATATGCACACATCCCTGGGTAATAAAAAGGGTTTTTTTGTTTGTTTGTTTTTTTCTTTACTGTTCCTTGCAGGAAGCTTGCCTACTCAATGGGAGTAAAACACACACGAAAGGTAAATGAAAATGGTCCTCATAAAGGACCAAATTATGGTGTTTAATAGTTTCCACCATCATAGCAAATCACAGGTAGACCTGTAGAAATGGTTCTAAATATTGTGTGTTTGTGCAGATGTGTATTATTTTGGAGAAAGGTGCTGTAGTTTCCATTGGTCTCTCAAACTGGCCCAACCTCCTGCCTCTAAGTAGTATGTACATACACACACACATACACACACACACACGCCCTCAAAAGTAAAATATCAAAGGTGATGATACAATGTGGCCCCAGGATCCCTGGCACTTGTTTCAATGGTGTACCTTAACCTGTTATACCTATGTTCCCATGGCAGCAATTCCTAAAGCTTTAACTCTCAAGACAAAGTTCATGACTAGTCTAAAACATTTTATTACTGTCTCAAATTCTGATCTGTATGTACCCTGGATCTGAGTGAGGGGATCTATCATTTGGGCTTATGACCACAACACCCAATCATGATCAGGATAAGGTTAGTGCACCCAGCTCCCATATCTGAGTTTAGGTAAACTACATAGATGTTTCACATTGTTTTCATATTGGGAGAACAGCCACTTTATGACAGATCAGCAGAAGCATATGAAGATTTAGTTGTAGAGAAAACAGACAATTTGAAACTTGAATGACCTTGGAAGTCAATGATTAGGCATTCAAAATACGAACAGATACGCAGCGCAAGTATTGAGTATTCTAGGCATAAGGGGGGGAAGCTGGCAAACGAATAAGTGAAATGAAACCATTAAGGAGTCAGGGGTAAAGAAAATTGAGAGGATGAAGAAGATGGTAGAGAGATTGCTAGAATTAAATCTCTTACTGGGATTAGTGCTCAGCTTCTGCCCTGTCGGAGCTTAATGTTTAGTGGGAAGTTGGGCATCCAGCTTCAATCATCTGACTTAATCATCTCTGTATCCCCAACAGCCATATAATGCCTGGCCAACAGTATGATGAACACGTTTCAGGAATGAATGGTACACATAACCCCTGCTATTTAAGAGGTCTAAACTCAGAAGCCAAACAATTTGTGATAATGTGGTGACCCTTGCTACTTGGTCACTCTCACTATTTGAAGAGAGCTGAAGAGATCCCAATAGTAACATTTGTGTTGATAAATTCCTCTAATCCTTCTACAGAATGGTAAGGAAGATGAAACATTCCCTTGCCCTTAGTAAACAGCCTAGAGGGGTAGACATTACTCTACCATAGTATACTCTACCAACTACTCTACCATAGTTGAGGATATATTTGGCTGCAAGTAACAGAAGACTGCTGAGGTTTAACTACAAGGGGTTAATTTTTCCTCACAAAGAATGTGTGTGGTGTAGTGACTCCACTCAATAGTTCATTGATGTCTCAGATAGCTCCTGTTTTTGTTCTCATGTTTATGGTCTTTTTGGTTGTTCTACTTCACTCATGTTTGTGGGCAAGAAGGAAGAAAAGACAATGACCAAGGACAATGCTTGTATCAAAGCAAAAAATTTCCCAGACATCCTTAGCAGACCTTTGACTACATCTCATTGATAGGAAATGCATTGCACAACAACCCTTAGCTGCAATGGAATCTGGGACAGTATTTTATATATTGACATCCACAACAAAAGCAAGGTCCACTACTGGGGAAGGAGAGAATGGATACTGGGTAGAAACTAGTAATGTCTTCCACAAGAAGTGTGAATGCTCTACTCATCCATTCATTCATAAAAAAGTTATTAAGCACTTTGTGCCAGGCACTGTTCCATGTACTGGGAATACAGCAGTGAAAACGACATGCTAGGCTCCGGCTTTATTGGGACTTACACTTTAAGATAAACAAACAACTAGATAAAATCATTTGTTAACATAAACAACTAGCTAAGATAATTTCAACTAGATAATTTCAGATTGTACTAAAAGCTTTATATTTGTATATATACATATATAAACACACATATACGCAAATATCAAAAGTACTATAAAGACAAAAACTAGAATCACATTAGAGGGATGGTTATATGGTCAGAGGCTTGTGTGAGATGATCACAAAGATTGATCTGTATTACCTGCAGATCTACATTTACCTGCATTATCACTTAATCCTCACAAAAAACTTAAGTACTGTTTTTATTTAGACTGAAAAAAGCAGAAAACAAGCATAGAGAGGTTAAGTAACTTGCCAAAGTTACTTAACTAGTAAATAGTCACACAACTAGTAAATAGCAGAGATAGGCTTTGAACCAAGACAATTTTATGCCACGTACTTAACTACTGAGTGGTACCACCTGCCTGCATGATAAACAAAGAATGCTATTCCAGTTACCTATTCCTGCTTAACAAAACCATCTCAAGACTTAATGTCGTAAACCACCACCATAATTTATTTTGCTAATGAATCTGTAATTTGGGAAGGGTTCAGTGGGGACAGCTCATTTCCATCCCGAAAGGTGTCAACTGGGTGTACTGCTGAAAGCTGATTCACTTTCAAAATGGCGCACTCACATGGCTGGCTAGTCAATCCTGGCTATTGGTTCTTGTCCATGTAGGCCTTTACACAGGGCAGGATGGGCTTCTTCAAAGCATGGTAGCTGGGTTCCAAGAGCAAGTATCCCAAGAGGACCAGAAGGAAGCTGAACCACCTTTTATGACCTCACCTCAAATCCAAGGGAAGGGAACTAGACTTCACTTCTCAATGGAAGCATCAAAGTTAGAGTGTAATAAGAGCATGCCGGTTATTAGATATTTTGGAAAATACAATTGACCACAAATGCACTGGAGGCAAAAAGCGGGATATCCAATTAGTCTTGGGTGTAGATGGAGAGATAGTCTTTGAAGGGTTGTATGTCGGAGATGGGGTACTTGAGTAGAGCCTTTTTTGAAAACCTAAGTTGGAATACTGGCCTCACCATCCATTTTTTCAATTCATTAATATTGAGCATCTGCTGTCAGGCACAGTGCTGGACTCTGTGGATACACTAATTAAAAATACGATTTCTGGCCTCAAGAAGCTTACAGTTTAGTGGAAGAGTCAGAGAAGTTTGTGAGCCTTTGACATCTTGCTTCCACTTATACACAGCAGTCAAGGGAAGCTTTTTTTTTACTTTATTTTTTAAAATTCTAGCAAACTCTTTTTTAAAAAAAAATATTTTATTTATTTATTTATTTTTAGAGAGTGGGGAAGGGAAGGAGAAAGAGAGGGAGAGAAACATCAATGATCAGTTGCCTCTTGCACATGCACCAACTGGGGACTAGCCTTCAACCCAGGCATGTGCCCTGACTGGGAATTGAACCGGTGACCCTTCACTTTGCAGGACAACACTCAATCTCCTTAGCCACGCCAGTCAGGGCAGCTTTTATTTTTTATTATTACTTTTTAATCCTTACCTGATGATATGTTTATTGATTTTCTAGAGAGTGAGGAAGGGGGAGAGAGAGAAAAACATCTATCAGCTGTCTCCCGTACATACCCCAAATGTGTAACCTAGTATGTGCCCTGACCAGGATCAAACCAGCAACATTTCGGTATACAGGATGATGCTCCAACCAACTAAGCCACCTGGCCACGGTGCACAAGAAGCTTTTCAAGTTCTATTTAAAGTCTGCCAAGAATTCCTACCCCTCTTAAAAGGATGTAGGGACACCCTTACTCTTGTCCACAAGGAGATGATTTGGCTCTTCCAGGATCTTGTCTCCTACAATGGCCTTTAAGTTTCTGAAACTCCCCCAGCAGCTTTCTGTCAGAACCTTCTTGTGTACTGTTTCTCTGCATGCAACGTTCCAGACTCTACTCATGATTTGGCCAACTCCTGCTACTTAAAGTCTTTGCTTAAATGTTTCTCAGACAAGTTTTTCCTGATCCCTTCAATTATGTCAAATCTTTCTTCACACCCTCTCAGGCTGCCCTGAAATATCATAGTTACAATTCCAGCATTTTTTCCTTTTTAAAAAAATGTATTTTATTGATTATGCTATATGCTATCACAGTTGTCCCATTTTCCCTTCACTCTGCACACCCCCTCCCACCCACATTCTCCCCTTTAGTTCATGTCCATGTGTCACACTTGTGAGTTCTTGGCTGCTACATTTCCCATACAATTCTTACTCTCCCCCTATTTTCTATTTATCATCTATGCTACTTATTCTCTGTACCTTTACCCCCTCTCTTCTCCTCCCACTCCCCTGTTGCTAGCCCTCCATGTGGTCTCTATTTCTGTGGTTCTGTTTCTGTTCTAGTTGTTTGCTTAGTTTTTGTTTTTGTTTTAGGTGTTGTTAATTATTGTGAGTTTGCTGTCATTTTACTGTACATGATTTTTATCTTCTTTTTCTTAGATAAGTCCCTTTAACATTTCATATAATAAGGGCTTGGTGATGATGAACTCCTTTAACGTGTCCTTATCCGGGAAGCACTTTATCTGCCCTTCCATTCTAAATGAAACCTTTGTTGGATAGAGCAATCTTGGATGTAGGACCTTGCCTTTCATGACTTGGAATACTTCTTTTCAGTCCCTTCTTGCCTGCAAGGTCTCTTTTGAGAAATCAGCTGACAGTCCTATGGGCATTCCTTTGTAGGTAACTCTCTCATTTTGTCTTGCTACTTTTAAGATTCTCTCCCTATCTTTATTCTTGGGTAATGTAATTATGAATGTATCTTGGTGTGTTCCTCCTTGGGTCCAACTTCTTTGGGACTCTCTGAGTTTCCTGGACTTCTTGCAAGTCTATTTCCTTAGCCAGAATGGGGAAGTTCTTTATTATTTGTTCAAATCACTTTTCCACTTGTTCCTTGTCTTCTTCCCCTTCTGGTACCCCTACAATTTGGATGTTGGAATGTTTAAAGATGTCCTGGAGGGACAAGATGGAGGCATAGGTGGAAACACTACCTCCTTGCAAAACCAAATTTAAGGACAACAAAGATTTAGAAACAAAAACACAACCAAAACAGACAGAAAATTGAACTGTACCTAAGTCTGACAACAATGAACCATTCATCCAGACCAGTAAAAGGGGCAGAGTCAGTGGCAGGCACAGAGGGGACGCTGCAGGGAAAAGTGGTCTGTGGCTGTGGGACCAACCCAGGCACGTAGGGGGCAGTTGGCAGAACCCAGGTGTGGGGTGGCAACAGGCAGACCCAGTGAGGGAGCAAGGCAGCTGGCTAACCGTGGTCACAAATCCATGCACAGATAAACCAGATGAAAAAACAAACAGTGAGACAGACCACGCAACACAGGGCTCTAGCACCGAGAAATAAAGCCTAAAAGCACTGACTGAAAAAACTTTCCAGGGTTGAGGTGCTGGGAGAGGCTCCCAGCCTCACAGGAGAGTTCATTGGACAGACCCACAAGGTCCTAGAAGGTACACAAGCCCACCCATCTGGGAACCAGCATCAGAAGGGCCCAATTTCCTTGTGGGAAGCAGCAGAGGGGACCAAAATCCGAGACAGAGTGGAACAAACAAACGCCATTTCTCCCTCTCTGACCCCACCCCCAGTCACAACCCAGTGACCAGACTGACCGGACCTGGTGAACACCTAAGGCTCTGCCCCTCATACATAACAGGCATGAACAGACCAGAATGTTATGGCTCAAGCAGAACAACTCAAAAGCTCCAGAGCCAATACTTCTAAGCGACCAAGAGATAGACACCCTATCAGATGCACAGTTCAAACACTGGTGATCAGGATGCTCACAGAACTGGTTGATTGTAGTCGAAAATTAGATGAAAAAATGAAGGCTACACTAAGTGAAATGAAGCAAAATGCACAGTGAACCAATAGTGATGGAAAAGAAACTGGGACTCAAATCAATGGAGTGGACCAGAAGGAAGAAAGAAACATCCAATCAGAAAAGAATGAAGAAATAAGAATTCAAAAAAATGAGGAGAGGCTTAGGAACCTCCAGGACATCTTTAAACGTTCCAACATCCGAATTATAGGGGTACCAGAAGGGGAAGAGGAACAGCAACAAGTGGAAAACTTATCTGAACAAATAGTAAAGGAAAACTTCCCCAATCTGGCAAAGGAAATAGACTTCTAGGAAGTCCAGGAAGCTCAGAGAGTCCCAAAGAAGGTGGACCCAAGGTGGAACACTCCAAGGCACATCATAATTATATTAGCCAAGATTAAAATGAAAGAGAGAATCCTAGAAGCAGCAAGAGATAAGGGGACAGTCACCTACAAAGGAGTTCCCATCAGACTGTCAGCGGATTTCTCAAGAGAGACCTTGCAGGCAAGAAGGGGCTGGAAAGAAGTATTCCAAGTCATGTAAGGCAAGGACCTACATCTAAGATTGCTCTATCCAGCAAAGCTTTCATTTAGCATGGAAGGACAGATAAAGTGCTTCTCAGATAAGGTCAAGTTAAAGGAGTTCATCATCACCAAGCCCTTATTATATGAAATGTTAAGGGGACTTATCTAAAAAAAAGAAGAGAAAAAATATGAACAGTGAAAGGACAGCAAACTCACAGTTATTAACAACCACACCTAAAACAAAAGCAAACTAAGTGGATGGCTAGATCAGGAGTGGAACCATAGAAATGGAGATCACATGGAGGGTTAGCAACAGGGGAATGGGAGGAGGAGAAGTAGGGAGAAGGTACAGAGAATAAGGAGCATGGACGGTAGGTAGAAAATAGACAGGGGAAGGGCAAGAATAGTATGGGAAATGTAGAAGCTAAAGAACTTGTGACACATGGACATGAACTAAAGGGGAGGAATGGGGAGAGGGGTGTGCAAGGGGAAAATGGGACAACCGTAATGGCATAATCAATAAAATATATTTTTAAAAAGTGGGTAGTCCCAAAAGGATAGTTTAAAATAATATGGAAAATAAACCTGGAAACAGACCACACACTTGAGGGAATTTATTTGCAGGGTTGCTTCCAGATTCCCCCATCTTGTGTGAAAAGGCCCCTGCAGTCTAGCTGTATACCCCTCTACTTCTCTTCCTCACTCTCATCTGCTTACCTTCTGATTATTCCACACCCTTCACTGGAGACTGGCACCTGACTCAGTCCTGCCTTCAACTTCCTAACCAGAAACCTTTCTCTCCATTCCACGTCTGGCAAACACCAAACATTTTTTCCCTTTTGACATTGACTTGTAACAGTTTCTTTACACTTTTCCATTGACTGGCCATATAGAAGTGCCTTGCTTTCCATCTGTTGTCAAGCCCCAGTTGTTTCAGCAGAACTGACTTGACACCTTTCCCAGATGATTAACTGTCTTTCAAGTTACAGTTTTATCTGGTGAATGCTAGCCCAAGCTGACTTCCCCCTGTGCCTCTGCTGGCTCTTGGGCCTTTCACCATCTAACTCTCTGGACAAGCAGTCATTTTCATATCAGACTAAATTAGTTATGATTAGTAAGTTAAAATCAACTAAGTTTTAAAAAAGATTCTATATTAAAGTTGTATAACTCCTAAAATGTATTCCAGAGCCAAATAATGAAGTTATCCATTCCCTCCATTAGAGAACGAGTTGAGCTTTGAAGTCTGGTAGCATCTAGAATCCAAGTTCTATCACTTAATAATAGTGACCCTGAGCAAGCTACTTATTCCGAAAGCTGCAGTTCCCTCATCTGTAAAACAGGGATATTAAATGCCTGCCTTATATTGTAGTAAGGATGAAGTGAACTAACATTAAGTGCTAGCCATAAGGTGCTCAGTAATTGGTAGCTATTTTTCTGAACAGTCAAGCTTACTATTAGTCATTTCTCAACTCAGGGAGACTCACGATGATTGTAAGGTGAGAAGATTCATGACCAAGAGTTATGAATAGCACCTTAAACTCAAGAAGCAAAGTGCAGACTTTAGTTACTATTGCTCCCAATAATTGTCCCATTTCCTTGCTTTTCCTGTTTTATATAACTTAAGCTAAACTCCAGCATGATATGGAACAAACCACATTTTACTGGATGCAAATAATTTTCCTAATGGAGGCACAAACACTGTTGTTAGGTCAGAAACCAAATGTTAGTCACAGATACAGTCTACTGACTTCCTTATCATGATAGATATTACCTAGATGCTGAATAATGCTGAATCTTGGAGAATCCCAAGAGAAGCATCCATTACTAAATCAAGAGTGGATAGCACAAGGAGAGGGAAAGAAAACTAAAATTTTTGTGTGCCAAGGACTTTTTATACTGCTGGGCATTTTCCCACATCTTATTTTAACCTTCTCAACACTGGAGGTTGCTTCTTTTTAAGTGTTCATGTCCTGGTTTATGCCTATTGTCTTTAATGAAATGTACTTCTGTTATCTACATTTTATGGTTAAATGGAATGTAAATGAAGGAAAGTGATCTGTGCATGGTTACAAAGCCAGAAAATTCCTCCCTACTGCATTCAGTTGGATTTCGTCTATGACTATCCCATTCATATCTCATCCAACTACTGCTCTAATATACCACCACTTGGCTGTTTGCTAAATCATGGAAACTCAAGTCCTTTTCTTGACCTCAGTAACATTTCACACTGTTTACCACTTCCTCCTCTCAAATATCCTCTCTCTGGCTTCCATGGCACCATTTTCCTGGGGTCTCTCTCACACCTCAGACTTTTCCTTTTGAGTCTCCACCTTCTCCTCCCTTTCCTTAGGTTTGTTCCTCTCAGGCCCTCTACTTAAATAATGCTCCATTATTAAGGTGGTCTTATCCTTGACTTTGGCAATAGTTACTCTACTGGTGATTCCCATACTTATAACTCTAGCTCAGGGCTCTCTTCAGGATCTAGTCCCATATATCCAGTAAGATCTGGACTTTTGCATTTGCATGCCCCAAAGTTACTTTATATAGCTAACTAAATACAGATCATCTTCCTCTCCAATCAGATTCCTCCCCCAGCATCCCCCTTCATCACCAGTGGATTCATCATCATCTCAATCACACAGGCCAGAAAACTTGGATGTCATCCAGGAGTGCTCCTGCTGCCCCAGACCCCCTCCCAGTAAATTTTTGAGTTGTGCAGTTCTTTCACAACTTCAGTTCATATTCTCTGATCCCAACTACCACTAACTTAGCTCTGGCTGCCTTTGTCTTATTTATTAGAGAGATGGGAAGGGAGGAAGAAATACAGGAAGAGAAATATTGATGTGTGAGAGACATATCAACTGGTTGCTTTTCTCACACCCCCAACTGGGGACCTGGCCCACAACCCAGGCATGTGCCCTGACTGGGAATCACACTAGCAACCCTTTGGTTGGCAGGCCAGTGCTCAATTCACTGAGCCACACTAGCCAGGGCTGAATTACATATTTTAAAAGAGTGAATATTTTAGTATGTATGTGGATTATATCAATTTAAAGAGAAACTTAACTTGTTTTACATGGTCTGGCCTTAAATGTCTCTCATTGCCGACCCTTTTTATACCTCCCACCTGCTCTTAGCTTTACTTAGTGTTTCATTTTTGCTTCTGAGCTTTCCACACAATTCACCCCTGAACTGTGAGCTATTTATGCCATTTATTCTCTCTTTACCCTCTTCGTCCTTTTCACTTGTCCTTTAGATCTGTTTGAGATGATACTTTTTTAATAAAAGCCTTCCTTGATCTCCCCAGACTGGGTTTAAATGTTCTTGAGGCATTTCATACTTAGTCCTTTTGTAGCATTTATCACATTGTATTTGTAGATTTTATGAATGTTGATTAACTGCTCTGGGCTGGTACTAGGCTAGGGGTGTGGTCCCTGCCCCCCTGGAGCTTATAGTCTAAGAAGGGAGGAAGACAGACATTATACAGTAAATTAAACTGAATACTGGAATTGGGGACTTCTGGCCAAGATGGAGGTGTAGGTAGACACACTGTGCCCCTGCAGAACCAAAATAAGGACAACAATTTAAAAACAGAAAAACAACCAGGGGACTGATAGAAAATTGAACTGTGTGGAAGTCTAACAACCAAGGAGTTAAAGTAGACACATTCATCCAAACCGGTAGGAGGGACAGTGTCGAGGAGCTGGAATTGAGGCAGCACACAAGGCAGCAGCAGGCGGACCCTGGGCATGCAAAGCTGCAGTTGGCGGACCCAGCAAGGCAGCGAATTGTGAAGGGGCATGGCGCACAAGGCAGCTGGCGGGCCAAGTGGTCCTACATTCGTGCACAGATAAAGCAGGCAAAACTGGGGAGTAGACACAACATGCAACCTAGGGTCCCAGCATGGGGAAATAAAGCCTCAAACCACTGATTGAAAACATCTATGGGGTTGAGGTGTTGGGAGAAACTCCCAGCCTCACAGAAGAGTTTGTTGGAGAGGTCCACAGGGCCTCAGGATGTACACAAACCCACCCAAATGGGAATCAGCACCAGAAGGGCCTAATTTGCTTGTGGGAAGCAGGGGAAGTGACTGAAATCAGGCAGAGAGTGGAGCAAGCGCCACTGTTTCCTCTCAGACCCCTTGCCCCATATATAGTGTCACAACCCAGTGCCTGTATTGCCCCGCCCTGGTGAACACTTAAGGCTCCGCCCCTCATATGTAACAGGTGTGTCATGACAAAAAAAAAAAAATGGCCCAAACGAAAGAACAGATCAAAGCTCTAGAAAAACTACAACTAAACAACGAAGAGAGAGCCAACCTGTCAGATGCACAGTTGAAAACACTGTAATCAGGATGCTCACAGAATTGGTTGAATTTGGTTGCAAATTAGATGAAAAAATGAAGATTATGCTAAGTGAAATGAAGGAAAAAGTACAGGGAAACAATAGTGATGGGAAGAAAACAGGGACTCAAATCAATGGAGTGGACCAGAAGGAATAAAGAAACATCCAACCAGAAAAGAATGAAGAAATAAGAATTTTAAAAAATGAGAGGCTTAGGAACCCCCAATCATCTTATTTCTTTTTTGTATTTTATTTTTTAAGGCGAATTTAGGATTGTTCTTTTAATTACTTTAAAAATATATATTTTATTGATTATGCCATTACGGTTGTCCCATTTCCCCCCTTCATTACCCTCCACCCTGCACACCCCTCCCCCCACTCTCCCCCTTAAATTCATGTCCATGTGTCACAAGTTCTTTAGCTTCTACATTTCCCATACTATTCTTGCCCTTCCCCTATTTTCTACCTACCGTCCATGCTCCTTATTCTCTGTACCTTCTCCCTACTTCTCCTCCTCCCATTCCCCTGTTGCTAACCCTCCATGTGATCTCCATTTCTATGGTTCCACTCCTGATCTAGCCATCCACTTAGTTTGCTTTTGTTTTAGGTGTGGTTGTTAATAACTGTGAGTTTGCTGTCCTTTCACTGTTCATATTTTTTCTCTTCTTTTTTTTAGATAAGTCCCCTTAACATTTCATATAATAAGGGCTTGGTGATGATGAACTCCTTTAACTTGACCTTATCTGAGAAGCACTTTATCTGCCCTTCCATGCTAAATGAAAGCTTTGCTGGATAGAGCAATCTTAGATGTAGGTCCTTGCCTTACATGACTTGGAATACTTCTTTCCAGCCCCTTCTTGCCTGCAAGGTCTCTTTTGAGAAATCCGCTGACAGTCTGATGGGAACTCCTTTGTAGGTGACTGTCCCCTTATCTCTTGCTGCTTCTAGGATTCTCTCTTTCATTTTAATCTTGGCTAATGTAATTATGATGTGCCTTGGAGTGTTCCTCCTTGGGTCCACCTTCTTTGGGACTCTCTGAGCTTCCTGGACTTCCTAGAAGTCTATTTCCTTTGCCAGATTGGGGAAGTTTTCCTTTACTATTTGTTCAGATAAGTTTTCCACTTGTTGCTGTTCCTCTTCCCCTTCTGGTACCCCTATAATTCGGATGTTGGAACGTTTAAAGATGTCCTGGAGGTTCCTAAGCCTCTCCTCATTTTTTTGAATTCTTATTTCTTCATTCTTTTCTGATTGGATGTTTCTTTCTTCCTTCTGGTCCACTCCATTGATTTGAGTCCCAGTTTCTTTTCCATCACTATTGGTTCACTGTGCATTTTGCTTCATTTCACTTAGTGTAGCCTTCATTTTTTCATCTAATTTTCGACTACAATCAACCAGTTCTGTGAGCATCCTGATCACCAGTGTTTGAACTGTGCATCTGATAGGGTGTCTATCTCTTGGTCGCTTAGAAGTATTGGCTCTGGAGCTTTTGAGTTGTTCTGCTTGAGCCATAACATTCTGGTCTGTTCATGCCTGTTATGTATGAGGGGCAGAGCCTTAGGTGTTCACCAGGTCCGGTCAGTCTGGTCACTGGGTTGTGACTGGGGGTGGGGTCAGAGAGGGAGAAATGGCGTTTGTTTGTTCCACTCTGTCTCGGATTTTGGTCCCCTCTGCTGCTTCCCACAAGGAAATTGGGCCCTTCTGATGCTGGTTCCCAGATGGGTGGGCTTGTGTACCTTCTAGGACCTTGTGGGTCTGTCCAATGAACTCTCCTGTGAGGCTGGGAGCCTCTCCCAGCACCTCAACCCTGGAAAGTTTTTTCAGTCAGTGCTTTTAGGCTTTATTTCTCGGTGCTAGAGCCCTGTGTTGCGTGGTCTGTCTCACTGTTTGTTTTTTCATCTGGTTTATCTGTGCATGGATTTGTGACCACGGTTAGCCAGCTGCCTTGCTCCCTCACTGGGTCTGCCTGTTGCCACCCCACACCTGGGTTCTGCCAACTGCCCCCTACGTGCCTGGGTTGGTCCCACAGCCACAGACCACTTTTCCCTGCAGCGTCCCCTCTGTGCCTGCCACTGACTCTGCCCCTTTTACTGGTCTGGATGAATGGTTCATTGTTGTCAGACTTAGGTACAGTTCAATTTTCTGTCTGTTTTGGTTGTGTTTTTGTTTCTAAATCTTTGTTGTCCTTAAATTTGGTTGTGCGAGAAGGTACAGTGTTTCCACCTACTCCTCCATCTTGGCTGGAAGTCACTACCTTTTCTTGAGTACCCACTTTTATAAACAAATGTTTGATACCGTCTGTAATTCTCTCTTTGTACATACATTTTAAGTTATTTTTTAAAACTTATTTTTCTTTTTTATTATAGTATATGTGCTCTTCACAGAAAATTCCAGGTACAGAAGCATAAAGATGGAAAACAAAAATCTTATTTCTATCATTCAGCATTAATCATTATTAACATTCTAACCACTTCCATTAAGTATTTTCCTACATGGTTGCGATTATACTACATATGTGATTTTATATTGTTTTATGCAATTAAAATTAGACCATAGTATTTGCTCATGTCATTTTATCAATGTGACAAAAGGTTAACAATCAGATCAGTAATGTAGGTGAAGAATTTATATATGGATATTCATTGTAGTCTTTCAACTTTTCTGTAGGTTTGAAAATTTTTTTAATTAAGAAATTACAGGTGGGAAGGGAAATAATCTCAAAGAAAAAGCAAGGGAATGATAACCCAGCCAGGTGACTGGCTGGGTGAGGGCAAGAGAGGAATGTGAAATATGGAAGATCATTTGAGGCTTTAAGGATCTTACTACCATTATATTTATTAAACCAGATGATGGATACATGTATTCATTTTAATATTCTTTGTGGTTGATCTACGCTGTAGCTATTCTTTTGAACCTATTAAATAGTTCTCAAGAGATGAAATTCTTAGTTAAAAACCTCCATATTCAGCATTTCAATGGTTTCTCATAATCTTTCATTGCTATGTAACTTTCTCATCCAAACTAGCTTCCAGTTTGCAATTTTTTCTTTTTAAAAATTTTGTTTCTTTTTAGAGAGGGGAAAGCAGGGAGAGAGGGAGAGAAACATTGATGTGAGAGTGAAACATCAATCAGTTGCCTCTTGTACATGCCCTGACTAGGGACTGAACTCACAACCCAGTCATGTGCCTTGACTGGGAATAGAACCAACAACCTTTCACTTTGCAGGTTGATGCTGAACCTACTGAGCCACACCAGGCAGGTCTGCAGTCTTTTTTTAAAAACTGAAATATAGTTTCCGCCAAGATGGAGGTATAGGTGGAGACGCTGTGCTTTCTCACACAACCAAGATTAGAGACAACAAAATATTAGCAACAGAAAAACACAGCCAGAACACAGAAAATTGAACTTTTTGGAAGTCCGATAACAATTAATGCTTCAGCCTGATCGGTAAGAGGGGCGAAACCAGCAGCTGGCGGATCGGGGTTACACAGGAAAACTCGGTCAGACGGACTCAGGCGTGTGGATCCCAGGCATGGGGTTGCAAAGGGCCAACCCAGTGAGCGACCGGCGGATCCAGGGAGGGTGAAGGGCTGCGGGTTGACTGTGCTGGCGAGGGAGTGGGCAGTGAGCCTTGACAGGACTGAGCGGGTCCAGCAAAGGGAGGCAGCAGAGACGGCCCCCCATTTCCCGGCTCTGACCCCGCCCCCACATACAGCGTCACAACCCAGTGACCCCGCTCTGGAGGCCCTGCCCTGCCCCTAAGGCTCTGTTCCTCATACTTAATGGGCGCGAACAGACCAAAAATGGCTCAAGAAGATCTCAAAGCCCCAGAGCCCATAAATCTAAGTGATGGAGAAATAGCAAAACTTTCAGATACACAGTTCAAAACACTGGTGATCAGGATGCTCACAGAACTGGTTCATTTTAGTCACAAATTAGATGAAAAAATGAAGGCTACACTAAGTGAAATGAATGGCAATGCACAGGAAACCAATAGAAATGGAAAGGAAACTGGGACTCAAATCAAAGGGGTGGACCAGAAGGAGGATAAAAATGACCAACCAGAAAAGAATGAAGAAACAAGAATTCAAAAAAATGAGGAGAGACTTAGTAACCTCCAGGACATCTTTAAACGTTCCAACATCCGAATTATAGGGGTACCAGAAGGGGGAAAGGAACAGCCACCAGTGGAAAACTTATTTGAACAAATAATAAAGGAGACCTTCCCCAATCTGGCAAAGGCAATAGACTTCCAGGAAATCCAGGAAGCTCAGAGAGTCCCAAAGAAGTTGGACCCAAGAAGAAATACACCAAGGCACATCCATAATTACATTAGCCAAGATTAAAATGAAAGAGAGAATCCTAGAAGCAGCAAGAGATAAGGGGACAGTCACCTACAAAGGAGTTCCCATCAGACTGTCAGCGGATTTCTCAAAAGAGACCTTGCAGGCAAGAAGGGGCTGGAAAGAGGTATTCCAAGTCAAGAAATCCAAAGACCTACAACCAAGATTGCTCTATCCAGCAAAACTTTCATTTAGAATGGAAGGACAGATAAAGTGCTTCTCAGATAAGGTCAAGTTAAAGGAGTTCATCATCACCTAGCCCTTATTATATGAAATGTTAAGGGGACTTATCTAAAAAAAAGAAGAGAAAAAATATGAACAGTGAAAGGACAGCTAACTCACAGTTACTAACAACCACATCTAAAACAAAAGCAAGCTAAAAGGACAGCTATATCAGGAGCAGAACCATAGAAATGAAGATCTCATGGAGGGTTAGCAACAGGGGAGTGGGAGAAGTAGGGAGAAGGTACAGAAAATAAGTAGCATACACAGTAGGTGGAAAATAGATAGGGGGAGGGCAAGAATAGTATGGGAAATACAGAATCCAAAGAACTTGAGACACATAGTCATAAACTAAAGGGGCGGAATGGTAGGGGTGGGGGGGTTGCAGGGTGGAGGGGAATGAAGGGGGGAATAGAACAACTGTAATGGCATAATCAATAAAATAAAAATTAAAAAAACCTGAAATATAATTCATATACCATAAAATCCAACATTTTAAAGTATATAATTCAAGAATTTTTAGTATATTTACCATGTTGTGCAGCTATCACCAATACTTAATTCCAGAATATTTTCATCACTACAAAAAGAAATCCCATACCCATTAGTAGTCATTTCCTATCTTCTTCTCCCAGACCCCCGGCAAACAATGATCTATTTCTATTTCTGTAAAGTTGTTCTGGACCTTTTACATAAATAGAATCATATAATATGTGGCCTTTTATGTCTGTTTTTTTTCACTTAGCATGATGTTTTCAAGGTCTACCCATGTTGCAGCGTGTATCAGTACTTCATTCTTTTTATGGTTGAACTGTATGGACACACTATATTTTTGTTTATCCCTTCCTTAGCTAATGGACATTTGGGTTGTTTCCACTTTGGGGTTATGAATAATGCTCCTATGAAGATTCATATACAAGTTTTTGTGTGAACATATTTCAATTCTCTTGGGTACTGTACACCTAGAACTAAAATTGGTGGGTCATATGTAACTCTGTATTTAATTTTCTGAAGCACTCGCTGTTGGTACTTTTCTTGACCTCCATGAAGCACCTACCCTCTAGAACTGTCTTCTTGCTTTTACCACAGTAACACTATCTGGTATACCTACTACCCTAACAATTACCACTTTTTTCTTTGGCTTCTCTTCTGTCCCCTCCACTCTTCAAAGTTCCTCCAATGTTCTGGCCTCTACTCATCACTTGATATACTAACAATTCTTACCCTTTAAAGAGGTACCAACACCTACTATAACTTTCTATCATTAACTTAACCACTCTAGTCAGATGAGGTCCACATTCTACTTGCTAAGTACTTTCTTACTCAACCTGGACTGCCCTCCTTCCTCCTCTCTGTTTATAAATCTTAGTATTCTTTTGGGGCCTACTTCCAATACAGCTTCATATGAAAGTTCCTCAAGTTCCTCTTTCCCCCACCAGATCTCTCTTCTCTGAACATTCAGATTTTACAGTCCATAATCATCATCACTACTACATATTGACTAATGAGGGGTTTTTTTTGTGTTCATGTCTGATCTCAAAAAGTGTCTCTCCTTTCTCCAACAAGCTAATCCCTTGGTTGCTAAAAATTTTCAAGGTGCTTTAAAAGATGCACAATGAAAAAAATTCCCTTCCCAGTGATAACTACTATAGTTTCTTGTGTGTTATCCAGGAATATTCTATGTATATTCATATTTGTTTTCTTTTATCAATAGTTCTATATTACATGAGCTCTTTTGTGCCTTTTCTTTTGTTTCCTCATGTTAGTTTTTAAACTAGAACTTCACTGTTTTCAAAAGTGTAACTAAATCACATCCGCAGATTGTACTTTGATTAGATATTTTTCTCCTCAAAGAACTAGAGATCAATGAGACATGATTTGTTCACAAGAATCATACTACTTTTTGTCTCATTTGGCTTTGTTTATTAATGTAATCATGAAATTACTTAAATTTGTTTACACAAATAATAATTTCTCATTATAAAAGTTCAAAATGATTAATAAAGCTAAATATTCCCCTTCACTATTCTCTCCCCAAAGTAAACCCTGTTTCTAATTTGGTATGTGTATGTCCAGAATTTTTTCTTTTAGTTTTTCTTTTGTTTTCTATATCCAGAATTCTTAAAGGCATTTATATATGTATAAAAGTACCTGTAGAGCCCTGGCTGTGCAGCTCAGTGGATTAAGTGCAGGCCTGCGAACCAAACAACCACAGTTCAAATCCCAGTCAGGGCATATGCCTGGGTTGCAGGCCAGTTCCCAGCAGGGAACGCATGAGAGGCAACCATACATTGATATTTCTCTCCCTCTTTCCTTCTTTTCCCCTCTAAAGATAAATGAATAAAATAAGAAAATAAAACAATAAAAGTACCTGTAGAAACAATAGTATTGTTTTTGCCTTCTTTGAATATAAATTAACTAAATAATATAATTATGTATAGGTTTGAGACAAAGTAGGTTTACAGTTTTGAGTATGTGAAACACAAAAATTTACTCTTATATTAATATTATATTATTTTCCATATGAACAACTATAAATCTACTTTTGCCCCATGCTGTATTGCTTCACAGCTTTCCTTTTTCCATTCAACAACATAATAGAGAATCTTACTATGAAGATGTAACTTATTTTTCTTAATAGCTATGTAGTTTACTTAGCTGTTCCTTACTGTTTAAGATTTAGGGTGTTTCCTACTTTTTACCATTATAATGTTGTAATGAACATCTTTGTACAAGTCACCTGATATGCACAAATATGAAGACTGTTTCTCTAGGGTAGATGGTAAGAAGTAGAACTCTGTTAGAAAACATGTAAGTTTAAAAGTGTACTAGACACAATTAAATTGACCACTGCCAGTTCCGTAGTATAATTGTTATAGGTAATAAGTGATATATGTGACCATCAATTTTACATACAAGTTCCTTAAAACTCCAGGAATACCATGGACTTAGAAGTCATTTAGTATATCACAGAAAAATAAATTGGAAAATATAAGTTCAAATCCTGTTCTAACAACTTATCTTAGCAATCCTTTCAACATCTTGGCCCCAGTTTCTATACCCAGAAAATTAAAGTAATATTTTTTTTATTTTAAAAAATATTTATTTTTAGGGAGGGAGAAAGTGAGGAAGAAAAACACCACTGTGTGGCTACCTCTTATGCACCTCCTACTGGGGACCTGGCCGACAACCCTGGCATGTACCCTGACTGGGAATAGACCAGTGACCCTCTGGTTCACAGGCCAGTACTCAATCCACTGAGCCACACCAGCCAGGGCTAAAGTAACATTTCTTTTTTTTTTTTAAGATTTTATTTATTTATCTTTAGAGGGGAAGGGAAGGAGAGAGGGAGAGAAACATCAATGTATGGTTGCCTTTTGTGCATCCCCTGCTGGGAAGTGGCCTGCAGGGAACCGGCCTGCAACCCAGGCATGTACCCTGACTGAGAATCAAACTGCGGTTGTCTGGTTCACAGGCCCGTGCTCAATCCACTGAGCTACACCAGTCAGGGACATTTCTTAAAATATGGCTCCTAAACCACTGGTAGCATGCCAAATGCTTTTATTTTTATTTATTTTACTTCAGTAATTATTTGTATTTTAAAATGAATTATAAAAATATAATTACCCTATCAAATCAAGGATTTATGGAAATTATTTCTTAGTATTATAAATTGTAATCCTTGAAGGGCATTCATTTAAGTTAAAGAAAAACTGACTTAAAGAAAGATTATGCAAAAAATCTTAAAAAAACACAAAAAACCAAAACCCTGGCTGGTGTAGCTCAGTGGATTGAGCGCAGGCCTGCAAACCAGACAATTGCAGTTCGATTCCCAGTCAGGGCACATGCCTGGGTTGCAGGCTGGTTCCCTGCAGGCCAGTTCCCAGCAGGGGATGCATGAAAGGCAACCATACATTGATGTTTCTCCTCCTCTCTCCTTCCCTTCTCTTCTAAATAAAAATCTTAAAAAAAAAAAAGATTATGCATATAATAGTATACAGTGGGTATCTATATATCACAAATCATGCATATAATAATATATGAAAAATTAAAGTGTCTCTTCATGAAATCAAGAAGTTATTAGTTTAAGCATTATACCCTAGACTTTTATATTTCAATGACCAGTAAAATATTTAAAAAATAGTTAGTGATCAACATGGAGTTGCTGACTTTTTCTTGTGCTAAGAATATTAAGAACAAAAAAAAAAAAAAAAAAAGAAAAGAAAAAAAGAATATTAAGAACAACAAAGTCTGCCCTCCCTGGCTGGGTTGCTCAGTTGGTTGGAGCACATCCCTAAATGCCTAGGTTGCTGTCCGATGGCCGTCAGGGCACATACAAGAATCAACCAATGAATGCATAAGTGAGTAGAACATCAAATTGATGCTTCTCCCTCCTGTCCTCTCTCTGAAAGCAATAAATAAATAAATAAATAAATACATTAATTAATTAATTTAAAAAGAACAACAAAAATGAAACTTATACCCATCACCATTATTTAGTAAAAAGATATTAAAAGTGTTTTATAACTATAAAAATATATGTATATTCTATTAAAATTGTACAGAAGTATAAAAAATAAAAAGAAAATCATTTACTTTCTCTCTATAAAAGTCATGGGTGCCCTGGCTGGTGTAGCTCAGTGGATTGAGCACGGGCCTGTGAACAAGACAACCGCCGTTCGATTCCCAGTCTGGGTACATGCCTGGGTTGCAGGCTGGTTCCCTGCAGGCCAGTTCCCAGCAGGGGATGCATGAAAGGCAACCATACATTGATGTTTCTCTCCCTCTCTCCTTCCCTTCCCCTCTAAAGATAAATAAATAAAATCTTAAAAAAAAAAAAAGTCATGGGCATCCTTCCATACATTTCTACCTCATTTGTAAAAGACATTTTAAACAAATACATTGTTAAATAAATAGGCATATGTACATATTGACATATATATTTGTTATATATAAATATAGTATATTATATACTCACTCTGTATAAAAATATTTATAAGAATATTTTTATATAATCTCAGAACAAAGAACAGCCCTTCTTACCATGAAAGGACAGGTGACAACCTTACTTAGACATTTTGGGAACCACTGGCTTAGATGACCTTCCAACTCTTAATTCCATGATATCCTTAGCATTTACATGCTTTTCATTATTTTCACTAACCTATGTATTTATTTTATTTTTCCCCTATATATTTAAAAAAGATAAGTAGGAATCTCTTTAATATCTCCTTGGGTAGAAAATCATAGATTGCAAAGTGCTTTTTCAGTTCTCTGACCTGCTTTTGTTGTACCAGTTCATGCTTGTGCTCTGGTTCATATCACGGTTTTACCCTGGGGTCCACAGATTTCAGGGTATTCATGAAAACATATGTGACACTTTGTATAGAGTGGTAGTCCAGTACTCATTGTTTATTTGTTCCGGAACTCGTGACAAATGCCGAAACTAACCAGTACTGAACAAGTGATGAGTGATGAAGCATTTTCTCTTGTGGGGTGGTGTTGTGACTCACATAAGTTCTAGCAAGTGCAATGAGTTCCCGAGCAGGTGCTGAGTGCTGAAACATTTTTTTGCAACACGTAGAGGATTTGACCAATTCTGAAGCCAACAAGTACCAAGGTACTTGGTATGTAATATAGTAAATATATGTAAATATATTTACTATATATAGTAAATATATTTACTATATTTACTATAAAGTATATTTACTATATATATATACATATATAGTAAATATATGACTATATTTACTGTTTTTCTGGGGGAAGGGTTTACAACTTCCTATGATCCAAAAAAGGTCTATTAGAAACTATTGCTTTGGAAAAGTTTCTTGCTTGTGCTTTATATAAATAATTCTATTATTACTGGCTTTGAAGTCCCTTACAATGTTTTTCCTTGGGGGGAGTGGTATCTAATTTTTAGGTTACATCTGATAGCTGCATGCTTCAGTTCCTTGTTCTTACCTTAATGGTCTTTTCATTAAAAACAAAAAACATTTCCCTCTACCAATTAGTCATATGGTATTTTAATTATTTATTTTATTTTTTTGAAGTACAGGAAAATAGCAAAAGGTATACAGTGGTACCCAGGTTGAAACTGACAGGGAAGGGAGATAAGCAGGGAGAGAAAGTGAGACACACAGGATCAGATAAAAGGCCTTAGGACAGCCAGAATAGGTAGGTAAAAGAAATATAGAGGAACAGGAAACAGACAGAGATATAGGAACAGAGAAGATAGAGAAGGATGGCACAGAAACAGACAGGTGGCCAGAAAAGAAAGGAGCTGACTGACAGAGAGGCAGGCAAGATCACAGAGAGGAACAGAAACAGACAAACAGAAAGGGGTAGAGAGAAGGCAGAGAAAGAAATAAAACAATAACGAAAAAAAGAAGACAAAGTGATGATAATGTTTTATACTACCTAGTGCTTTATGATTTATAAAGTGCTACGACATACATTATTGCAGGCAGGAAGAATCCAGCAGGCAGATAGGGTGATGGAGGGATAAAGGCCAATCAGACAGAAGAGAAGGAAGGTGGCCAATCAGAAAGAGAGGCTAGAATGGAGCCCAAGAATTAGTTAAGAGAGAAGACAAAACCAAGAAAACAGAAGTAAGAGAGGGAAAGTCAGGAGAGACACAGAGATGGAGACTGAAATAATTAAATTCAGGAATACAGGCAATAAAAAAGCAGAAATCAAAGAACAGAGCATTGTGTTTAAAAGTATTATCATCACCTTTCTAGAGAGACATAAGATAGAGGCTACAGCTTCGTTTCTCCCAACAAGTTATAACACCTCCAAGGTGGCATGTGAGATGATTCAAAGGAAGGATGAAAAGGGAGAAAAGTGTTAGTAAGAGGCAGAGTTTTTTAGACTAGGAGGAAGAAAAACTTCTTGGACAGTCATAGGTCAACAACCAAAGGGTGCTGCTGAACCTAAAAGGATCTAGATTCACATGCCTTTAAAAAATGCATACAGATGTGGGAAAGGCAAAGTGGGCCTGTGTCTACTCTATTTGCTTGTAAGTTCAGTCAGCTTCCAAACTATCTGTACTTACTAAATTGTACCTATGTTTGTAAGGTATTTTTCAGTACCACCAGTGCTTTTCTCAATTAATACATCAGTCATGAGGAGACAAGCAGAGGTGGGCTCTCATCAAGACAATTTATTATGCAGAGTAGGAGATTAAGAGAGAGCAAGCCCTTCCTAAGTGCTCCTCAGGTACTAGTAGTACAGGCATATGACTAGCAACCAATCAATCAAAAAGACAAGTGCCATAAAGTAGAATCAAAAAGACAAGAAGAGATGGGTAAGCCCAGTGAAATATGAAGGGGTACTGACAGACTAACAGTGGAAGAAGCATTCAGCAGAACTAGAAGAGAAGTAGGAAGGAATGCAGGAAAAAACAAGTACTCGTAAATATGCAGACTCTTTTCTGGAACAGTATCCAAGAAATGTGAAGTAGTGACCAACTGTGAGGAAAGGAACTAAGGGCTGGGGGAGAAAAATGACAAGAGAGGCTTACTCTTCACTGGACACTTTTAGTACTTAAACATTTTGTACCATGTGTATGTACTATCTATTTAAAAATTGCTTAAAAATAAGAAGAAAAACAAAGGCAAGCAGATACATGGATAGCAGAGCCAGCCAGGCAGAGAGCAAACAGGCAGGAAGACAAGGAGAAATGGGGGAAATGGCAGAAAGACTGAGGCAGCCCTGGCCGGTGTGGCTCAGTGGATTGAGCAGGGGCCTGTGGAACAGAGGGTTGCTGGTTCGATTCCTAGTTGGGGCACATGCCTGGGTTGTGGGCTGGGTCCCCAGTGGGGAACACATGAGAGGCAACCACACATGGATGTTTCTCTCCCACTCTTTCTCCTTCCCTTCCCTTCTAAAAATAATTTAAAAAAAAAAAAAAAAAGAGACTGAGGAACCAGGAAGACAAAAAGAAAAAGAGACAAGTGAAATGGAGGTGAGAGAAGGCAAGGTAAAGGACATGGCAAGAAGGCAGGTAAGATTTCAGGGCAAGGGGTTCACTAAGACATTTGGGGTAGAGAGCCGTAGAGAGCCCATCACCGTTGATGGGATGTTGAAAGAGAAAAAGTCAAGGGAGAAAAAGCTGATAAACAGAAAGACAACAAAGATACAAGCATTAAATATGGAATAGCAGCAAGCAAGTAGGTAGATAGGCAAGAAGACATAAAGGGAAGCAAGGGAAAAATCATTAACTGGCATAAATAAGAGGAGGAACAAGTAGAAAGGTAAGATAAGAGAAAAACCAAGACAGAACCATGGCAAGGCCTGGAAGGTAGACAAACCGCGGCTAAAAAAGTGATAGAGACAGGCAGGCGGGGAGACAGATGGCTAGAGAGAGAGTGGTGGGCAAACAGCCAGAGAAGCAGACAGACAACCAGGGAGAGAAAGAGGCTGGCAGCCAGTCGGGGAGGAGCAGACTGGCAGGCAGGCAGACAGACACCATAATAGAAGCAAGCAGGTAGAGAGACAGGCGGAAACAAGGATAGAAGAAGAAAAATCAAGAAGTCAGTAGGGAGAGAAGGGAACAGGAGAAGCAGGCAGGCAGAGGAGGAGATGGACAGGAGGAAGAATCAGGCAAATTAACAGATCCATATGCAAAGCACACTCAAAAGAATGATGAATGTTAGCACAGGGATGCACACAGCCACCTTTAGCCACCCACACCTGCAGCTCATGGCCCATGTGGCAGGCAGGCAGGCAGGCAGGCAGGCAGAGGTACTCAGCACAGAGGGAGAAGGCACAGAGGCAGAGAGACTGTGGTGCACATGTGTAGGGTTGTCAACAGGCACATTGGGACACTCTTCCTAGACACACACAGAGGGGCCAGAAAGGGGGGAGTCAGGCACACATGAAGAAGAGGCACATGTAGTCTGATCCTGGAAGACAGAAGTAAACAGAAAGAAGACGACGTGGATAGTTACTTTGAGGTTAAAGAGCCTGAGAATCAAAGGGATGAGTGAAAAATAAAGTCTCAGTGAAAAATATACATACAAAGAATCCCATAGACAGAAAAAAGGGAATGAATACCCAGATGGACTACGAAGAAGAGAGACTGAGAAAGAGGACAGAATACAATCGAATGGAAGAGGGAGAGAAGTTAGACTCAAACAGGAATGATATGGGAGTAGAGGCAAGAGAATTCCAAAGACCAGGTTAACGAAAGGTGGAAATCAATGTATAATAAAGTACATTTGTGTGTGTATGTTTTGGCTGGGTGGGTGGTGGGTAGGTGGCACATCAATAAAGAACATTTTAGCAATAATCTGCATAGCGTTCCTTGTCACTAATACGTTCTGGTTGCTGCCTACCTACCCCACCCTCTTAAGGTGCTCCTGAATACTGCAGGGGTTGCTGGGTGGCTGGCTTAAAAGGTAGGGAAATAACCCAGGGAAGAAATGATTCCACAGACATAGGGTGGGAAGCTAGAAAAGGGACATAATGAGATCAAGAGAACAAGAGGAAACTAGAGTAACAAAAGGGTAACAAGAACAAAAAATAGTAGAACTGAGATGAGCTATGTACCCTCCTTTCTTTGCTAGCCTTGCTCACATGGCAAATTTTATTTTATGACTTCCCTAATCAAGTCTCTGGATGAGAAAGCTAGTTTTGGACTCCCTTTCACTCTTCCATTTGATTACCACTTTAAAGGTAAACACTGGGTACAACTGGAAATTAAGGGTGAGAATCAGATGAAAATTATGAGTATAATCCCCTACCTCTTTCTTTTCTCAGTTCCAGTTACTTTTTTCTTTCATGGTACCTCAGTTTCTTCCACTTTACATTGTTGGAGATCATGGAGGAAGGGAAATACACTGAAATAGGAGGAAAGAGAAAATCATTTCACAATCTTCAGACTTGACTTTCCCCTTTATTCTAAAAATGTTTTATTTACCCCTAAATTAACTTTCCAAGTAAGATGAATTTTATATTAAAGCAACTGGGGGAGAGGCCAGGTAAAGGAGAAAAGAGTGAAAATAAAATACATAATTATTAATCACCGAAAAGGCTGGGCAAAGGGGAGAATCAAACATGGACTCCTTTGAAAAAAACTCAATCATTGTATCTATTCATATCTCTGCCCCAAAAGTCACTAGGATTTCTACCACTTTTTTAAAGAAAGAAAAAAAATCCAGTATCACTTCTCACTTGAAAGATATGTACACAATTAAATGCATTTTGACTCCAATGAGGTATGTAGAAAGAGTTATATATAAACATATATTTCATCTTTTTCCTTTTCAATGCCTGAAGGGGAAAAAAACCCTTCACATCAAACCACTCCCTTCTGAAGTATTCAGAAAAAAAAAAAGCGCTTTTCTTTAGAGAAGGGAGGTGGTGAGGAAGAGACTAGTAAAGAAAAGAAAAAAATTAAATGTAGTTGGACTAGTATCTAACTAGTTAACCTTTAACAATTTATGCTGATGTCAGACTGAGCATGAGTACTGATTAATGCCCCCCCCTCAAATATTTTTTATAAGGGGGAGTTAGTCACAGCAGCCATTTTTGTTTTATGCAGAAATCCTTCATGCCCCCCCACCCGCGCACACACACACTCAGTACACAAGGAAAATATCTCTATTAATAATCTGTGCCCTAATCAGTTATGAAAAAAGGGAGAAATTTGTGGGTTTCTGGGTAGAGATTTGGAGATGGGGGTGTAACAGGGAGGAGAATGGGGTGGGGGTGAAAAATGAAATATTAAGCCAGCCATTTTGTTTTAAAAGGGGATTTTCCCCCCTCTCCCTTTCTTCATGGAGGGGGTGGCGGTGCTGGAGGGGGGGTTGTTTTAAAAATAATTTCAAGGCGGCCATCTTAGTGCCTCAGCTCTGAGAAATATTTCTGAGCGCCCCCCTCAGAATTTAAATATATTTAAAGTAACAGAGAGGGGGGTAGAGAGAAGTCGAAAACTTTTATATATATATATATTTTTTAATCCCCCTTTCTTGTTCTCTTGGAAGGAGAGAAAAGGAAAAAAAGTCTCTCCTCAATTTTTTTCCAAGAAAAATTTTGGGGGTGGTTGGGCCCCCCTCCTCAGACGGCGGCCCCGAGGGTGGGGGTTTTGGAGGGGGGTGGCCCAGGGGTTTGGGGGGCTGGGGGAGGCTGAGAGGAGGAGGAGGAGGACGCCGCCGCCGAGAAGGAGGAGGAGGAGGAGGAGGAGGTGGTGGTAGCGGTGGGGGAGGCGGGCGGGCGGTGGGTGGGGGGGGGTGGGGGGGCCAGAGCCACAGGATGGCTTCCCCTCTGAGGGACGAGGAGGAGGAGGAGGAGGAGATGGTGGTGTCGGAGGAGGAAGAAGAAGAGGAAGAAGAGGGCGACGAGGAGGAGGAGGAGGTAGAGGCGGCCGACGATGATTATGAGGACGACGACGAGGGAATACTCGGGCGCGGGCCGGGCCACGACCGGGGCCGCGACCGCCACAGCCCCCCCGATTGCCACCTCTTCCCGCCGCCGCCGCCGCCGCCCCCGCCACCGCCCCCGCCGCCAGGTAAGCGGCCGCCCGACTCACCCCCCACCCCAGCTCGACTGGGAGCCGCCAGCGCGCGAGGCCGGGCGGGGGCGAGGCACCCACCGCGCGGCCGAACCTAGGCGAATCCCGGATGCGTAACGCCGTCTCGGGCCCGTCGCCCGCGGCGGTTCGGGCGGTCCGAGCGGTCCCCGCGGGCAGCGGCGGCGGCCGCGGGGCCGGGCCTCCTCCCCTCCCCCGCCGCACCCCTCCTCCGCCGCCGCCGCTGCCGTCGCCGTAGCCCCGGCTGGTGAGCGCTGGGCGCGAGCTGCGCGCGCGGACCGGGCCACTCGGTCGCGGCTTTCGGGGGAGGAGGAGGAGGAGATATTTTTTTTTTACCCTCGGCGGGGAGGGGGTAGGCAGGAAACGGCCAAGGCGAAGCCAGGGCCCCCTCCGTGGCCGAACGAGGGACCGCGGAGACCCTGGCGGCCGGACGGCGGCGTGGGGGAGGGGCGCGTGGGGGAGGGGCGGCCGCGCGGGCACCCCTCGGGCGCCGGCCCGGGTGGGGTTGAACTGAGGTAAAGTGGGGTTTCTGCGTGTGGAGGGCACCGCGGCCCTAACCGTCTCCTCTTAGGAGTTGGGAAGGTAGGGGAAGCGGTGTCCATCGGACCCCCACCTGCGGGGACTTATGTGCCCGCCAACTCAGGGGCGTGCGGTGGGGGAGGGGTCGTGTGAATGTTTGTGGGCGGCTGAGGACTGGGGCAGGTGGTGGCCACACTCCACTCAGACCATTTCCTGGAATCCCTTGCTCCTATCCCTGCTCCACACAGCTCGTCATAGGGAGAGCAGGCACCTAGAATTGGGGAAACCAGATGCCCCCAGTTCCACCTCCTTTATCTCTTTTTTGCTCTGGGCTCTTTTGTGTCAAGTGCGCCTCCCCCTTCCCACCCCCCCCCCCTGACCCTGTCAGTCTGGGGTGGCCGAGCTGCCCAGCTGTGACTCCCTCGTGGCTGCCATTCACTGTCACTCTTGCTGAAACCACCCACACCCTGACCACTTTGGGGGATGTAAACTGCCCACCCAGCTGTTCTGCAGCTTGACCATCACTCAGCACTCCTCCCTGGGGATGACAAGTCGCCGGCGCACTCTGAGCAGTTCCTCCAGTTGTGGAGGGGACAGAACGCTGCCTGGCACCAGGGGCCCAGCAATGGCCCCACTCAGACCACCCTCATAGTGAAGTTATTTCTAGTTTTCTTTAGGATAGGCGAGCATCTTTAGGATGTTCACCCTCTGCTTGGGTAACGAAGAGGGATATCCGCACCTCCAAGCCTCTTGGTGCCATGCAGCACGAATGCACCAAACTTCAAACCGTCTAACATGTTCTTTGTAAAAGTGTCATATTGATCTGTGGTGGCTTATCTGGCATACGTCCTTTGAGGGAGTGTGAGGTACTTTATTAGGAGGGCAGAAGGATGGTGTCTGATGGAAATAAGGATAAAGCCCCCTCCATCACCACCACTGAAAAAGAGAAAAGTTTTTAGAAAGTTATGCCAGTGAGCCCATTGATTTGCAGGACGGAAAAGGAATAAAGAACTGTGGGGAGGGAGGATGCCAGGAAAACAGCCTGAGGGGCTAAAAAAAAGGGAAAGAAAGGATGTGGGGTTATGTTAGGGGATTGGCAGCTGTCACCTATTTGCATTTTGAGCTTGGAATGTGGTATTTGGGTATCTTTGATTCCAAATTTAGGTATGTGAGAGAAAAGCACTAAAGAATCTGAGGTTGAGAAGGGTCTTTGTGTCAATACTCCCTCCCCTTTTTCTCTTTGCTTTCTGAATAGACCAGAGGAAACATCAAATGTTTGTAAAATTCATTATTTGAAGTGAAAACCCACCTCCTCTGCCTCCCAGGGCAATTTTATCTCCCTTTTAGCCCTCCAAGTGCAATGAGTGACCCAGATATACCCCTTAGATGACTTTGAGGTAAAACTTCGGGAAAATTTTTTGTCTGTTCATTATTTGTCTCCGTAAGTGTGAGCTAAATAACCCTTCTCTAAGGAAATTTGTTTGGGCTGCTCTCCCTCATCCTTTTATAGAATATGAATATGTGCTCATTGGAGATCTCTGTTGTTTTTCATTTTGACTGCTTTGATTCTCACCATTTTGTTTTACATTCTTACCAAAGACCAATTTTATCCCTTCCCCCCTCTCCAGTCTCCTTACATTGTTAAACGTTTAAAATAATAGCACTCAGAATTGATGGGGGAAGGGAGAAGGAAGCCCAAAACTCATTTCTTCTCCCTCCCCCTTCTGGCAAGTCTAGAGAAATAATATAACATAATATATAGATGTGATTCCTTGAGGTGGGGGTGGGGAATGATTGTGGGTGGTGCGGAAAATTCTGGTAGTTTCTTTGCAAAAGGTCTGAAGATACAAACCCACCCCCTGCATGCAATACGCATGTGCAGCAGGCCTATTATGGTGGTTCGTTGTGGGGGAAGGAGGGGAATTTGAGAAAAAAATAAATATATGTGTGAGAGATTGATGGTGAGATTAGAAGAGGGGCGGGCGGGAGGCGAGGCTTGTTGCGAGACTCCTCCTGCTTTCTCTGGCTGCCCGGCTCCGCCTTTCGCTCTTCGCCCGCCCTCCTCCCCGCGCAGTCTTCTCGAGATCTGAGCCGGGCCTGTGGGAGCGTCTGGGCTCCCGGCCAGCATTGAGTGGCTGGTGAAACAGAGGTTGGGATTTAGATTTGCTTTATTGCCCTCCCTTTCCTTTCCTCGCCATTCTGCTTAGCCTCTCCCACCACCGTCGTCTTCCCAAGTTCGGAAACCTCCCGCTGTGGTGGGAAGTGGATTTAACTGGCTGCTGCAAGGTCCCAGGGCTTGTGTCCCACCCCCCGGCTAGCGGTGACCCAAGCGGTTTCCCTGATCCTTAGCCAGTTGGCCTGCTCTTGCCACTCTTGGGGCAGCCCGGTTTCCATGCTCATAATAATCTAAGCCGCTGGGGTTAGGGAGAGCTGGCTGCTGAGGCCTGGCGTCTTATTGACTTCCTATTTCCTATTAGTGTTTTCACTGCTTTCCCCCACGGAGGGGGGCGAGGTCGCTTTCTGCAGGCACCTCCCCTCCCCCCACCGCAGAGTGTCTTCCTGCAGGAGAGGACACAGGATGCAGCAGTTACGAGAAGAAGTAACATTGAAGGGATTCTGAGGCAATGGAAACTGAGGCCTCAGGCGTTAATTGTGGCTAATTTTCCCTTGGCTGTTGTGGAAGAAAGGATTGTGTGTCCTCGAGCAAGCGGCTGGGCGAAGCCCAGGCTTTCCCCTCCTTCACAGCCACCTCTGCCAGAGCAAGACAGGTCTGGCTGGTTAGTCTGGTGCTTGCTGTAGGAGGGAAGCCAGTCAGGGCTCCATGTCTGTGTGGCATCAGTGTCTTCCTCTGCATGGAGTAACTCTCAGTCTCCTAAGCCTCCACAGACTGGTGGGGGTCGTGGAGAATGGGGCAATGGGGACATCAGAGAAGAACCAGCCAAGACCTCTAAAAGACATTTGGAAAGTTAGGGACCTAGCCTGCTGCAAGCAGGTATAGGCTGTCCTTGATTTGTGTTCATCAGTGTGAGGGTATGCTTGTGCATTTGAGGATATATATATAGGGTGTGCCTGTGTCTATATCTTTGTCTGGGTCTCCCATACTGTTTACATATGAATGGTCAGGATGTCTGGAACTAAATTTGGAAACCAAGGGTGAGGCCAAGGGACAGAGGATAGAGTCCCAGAGTTCTCAAAGGGAGCAAGGGTATAGAAATAGATTTGAAAGCAGATTCTAGGCTGCTTGGGAGGAGGATAATTAGATAATTGTGGAAACTTCCTACTGTTGGGTTAGAGTGCAGTGAAGGAGCCAGACACTGATCCTGTGGGCTAGAAGTGAAAATGACCAGCTGAGAATTTCTTTTCCTCCAGGGAAGGGTTGAAGTGACAGGAGGCTGGGTGATCATCTGTAGAAATATAGAGGCTTGCCTCTTCGTAAAAAGTATGTCAGAGCCCCACGGTGTTAGTGTGAGAACCCAGGTGTCCACCTTTGGCTCTCCCTTCTCAGCATCTGGCTCAGGGAGCTGCCAGCTTGTGTCTCCCCACTCCAAGTGTTGGGGTCAGGCCAGGCCAGCAGCTGGGCATGGCTTCCCTAGTTCCTGGGCAGGATGCCAGCTGGCTAAGTGAGGTTTGGGAAGGCAGGAGGAGCACTGGCGGCAACTAAAAGGACCTGCCACAGTCAGAGCCCATGATCTAGAGCTTGGTCCCTTGTTAGGAGGGGAGAGAAGGGAGTGGTTTGGCTGCTCTTTTCTTCTGACCCCTGACCTCCCATTCGGAACCAGAGCATCCCAAGGTACTTGAAAGAGTCTCTGCATCTAGTGAAGGGGGTCAAGGTGTGGAGGAATTAATTCCAGAGTTCCCAGAGACTGGGAAGTAGGAACTGAGGAAGTAAAGGAAGGGTGATATTGAGGGGCGGCATCAACTGGGAACCTAGAAGCTTAGGTTTTCTGGTGCTCTCTGCTCCAAAGATAAGGATGACATTCGACTGCTACCTTCAGCATTGGGTGTGAAGAAGAGAAAACGAGGACCCAAGAAGCAGAAGGAGAACAAACCAGGAAAACCCCGAAAACGCAAGAAGCTTGTAAGTGTTAAGGATTCTTTGTCTCCATAGTAACACTCCAGAGACCCATTCCCAGAGACCTAAATGTTTTCTGGTCCTAAATGCCAGTTGGAGGGGATCCTGAAGTGAGGGAAGCCTGACTTCCCCTCCTGCTCTTGCTGGCCTGTGTCTCAGGTGTCACTCATTACAACCTAGTGAAGAGCCCAGTTTTCTTTGTGACTGGCTTTAGCAGCACAGAGAAGCAGTTGAAGGAACAGGCTCTGGAGGTAGACTGCATGAATTTGGAGCCCAGCAGTACTCTGCTTTCCTGGGCAGTTTATTTAGCGCTCTGTGCCTCAGTTCCCTCATCTGTAAAGTAAATAAATAAATAAAAATAGATTATTGTCTCATAGAATTATTGTGAAAATTAAGAGATAATATGTGTTATATGCTGAGAACAGTTCCTGGCACATGGTAGGGCTGAAGAAATGTTATTTTTTATTTCTCTTCCTTAGGACAGTGAAGAGGAATTTGGCTCTGAGCGAGATGAGTACCGGGAGAAGTCAGAGAGTGGAGGCAGTGAATATGGAACTGGACCAGGTCGGAAGCGGAGGCGGAAGCACCGAGAAAAAAAGGAGAAGAAGACAAAGCGGCGGAAAAAGGGGGAGGGAGAGGGGGGACAAAAGGTGAGTAGAATTAGGGAGTAAGAGGGAGAAATCAGTATTAAAGACAGGCATGAGGAGGAAGAGCCCCAGGGGGAATGGATCATTAAGTGGAGAGGCTATAATAGGTGAAGGGTGGGGATTGGGCTAGAGAGTGGAAAAGGAAGCTGAAAGCCCAGGGAAGCTGGTGGGTATGTAGAGGAGTCATGTTGGGGGCCTAGGATAGCAGCTGGAGAAGCACCCACTCACTAAAGCCTGGTCTTTCCCAGCAGGTAGAACAGAAGTCATCGGCAACTCTGCTTCTGACCTGGGGCCTGGAGGATGTGGAGCATGTGTTCTCTGAGGAGGATTACCATACACTTACCAACTACAAAGCTTTTAGCCAGTTCATGAGGTGTGGTGGGACTGAAGAGTCCTTGAGAACAGACACTTTTTATTTGGGGGAGGCTTTGGCCCCTCTGGAATATGATAAAGGCTAAGAAACTGACATCTAGAGAAATTCACAGCACACACTCACAAAATTCCACATGTAATTTTGGCAAATCCCTAGACTTCTAAGGCTCCAGGGACCCCAGTCAGGAACCTTTCATGGTCGTGGGGGGTGTGTCATAACGCCAGCGCTAGGTTAGAAAATGCTCTAGTGACGAAATATAGTGAAGACTGATAGCCCTCTTGCTACAAGCATTTGTTTCCCTTGTATCACTTCTCCTTAGACTGGAGCTGGGAGATAACATCAGCATTCTCCAGTTTTCTTTGCTCAGTTATCAAGTCCTCGGCCCCTACTTCAGGCCCCAATAGTAATGGAGGATGCATGGCTAGCTAGCATCAGGACCTGGGCTTCAATAGCTCCCAAGTAAAGTATGAGATAGCAGAGATGCTTTTTAGGGAGCAGGCACTTTAACATAGTAGTTCAGTACTCTGGAGTCAGCTTACTGAGGTTCAGGTCCTAGTATCATCTTGGGCAAGTTACTTCTTTAATCTTTGGTTTCACATTTCTAAAACAGAGATGTCACAGTATGCACCTCATAGGAGTCTTGTGGGGATTTGATGGGATGGGATAATGAATGCAAAGCCCAGTATAGTCAGTGCCTGGCTCCTAGGGAGCGTTCAAAACCTGGTGACTGTCATCAGTACTATTGTCTCATCCACCTCACTGCTAAAAGACAGTGCTTTTGTTAGCACCGTGATCACCCATGTCCCCACGAGAGCCCGTCACCCCACTGCAGAGAACAGGATGGCCTGTTAGACTACCTGCTGGGATCCTTCATTGGGGCCCTTGGAACTTGTTAGAAAATAGAAACTCATAGTATTATCGTGAGAGCGAAATGAGACAATGTATATGGAAGTATTTTATGAATTGTAGTATATAAAGGTAAAGCATTTTTACTGGTGTTATTTTCATTTTTATCTTCTGTGCATTTAAGTTTTGTTTCTATTTATTGAAATACTTTTTAAAAAATCTTTTTGTTTTCAAAAACTTTTAATTTTCAAATTGATATTATTCTTTTTTTTTTTTTTAAGATTTTATTTACTTTTAGAGAGGGGAAGGAAGGAAGAAAGAGAAATACCAATGTGTGAGAGAAATATTTACTGGTTGCCTCTTCTTGCACATACACCCTCAGCTGGGGACCTTGCCCCACAACCCAGGCATGGGTCCTGACCGGGACTCAGACTAGCAAACTTTTGGCCTGTGGGACAGTGCCCAACCCACTGAGCCACACCAGTCAGGGCTGATGTTATTCTTAATAGGACGTACTTTCACCACTCAGGAATCCTAGCTTACACATAGACTTAATTGATGAGGGGAAATGGCAGTATTCCCAGACCATCTGTGGAGAGTCCAAGTCTTCTGCTTCTGTATTTACAGGCCCCTAATTGCTAAGAAGAACCCTAAGATCCCAATGTCTAAGATGATGACCATCCTTGGGGCCAAGTGGAGAGAGTTCAGTGCCAATAACCCCTTCAAGGGGTCGGCAGCAGCTGTGGCGGCGGCAGCGGCTGCTGCAGCCGCAGCTGTAGCTGAGCAGGTGTCAGCTGCTGTCTCATCAGCCACCCCTATAGCACCTTCCAGATCCCCCGCCCTTCCACCCCCACCTGCTGCTGATATCCAGCCCCTACCCATCCGAAGAGCCAAAACCAAAGAGGGCAAAGGTAAGAAACTCTCTTCTTTGAACAACTGTCACTCTCCAAACTTTATGTTCTCAAGTGATATTCAAGAACTCTTCTCTCCTCAGTCCTGATTGTTGCAAGAGAAATGCTTTCCATGAAGGGGTCTCCGTGAAACCATAATGCACAGAGGAGTCCTGAGGCCCCTGTGACCTCCATTATTCCAGAATGTCATGTCTCTGCTTTTTCTTCCTCATTTTCACCCCTCATTCAGGTCCAGGCCATAAGAGGCGAAGTAAGAGCCCCCGAGTGCCCGATGGACGCAAGAAGCTTCGGGGAAAGAAGATGGCACCACTCAAAATTAAACTAGGGCTTCTGGGTGGCAAGAGGAAGAAAGGAGGCTCAGTGAGTAGCTTCTCCTTGTTGGCTCTACACCTGGGGTCCTCTCTGTTCACTATACACCAGGGGTGAGGGGTCAAGAGCTGGAGATTCATACACAGGTCCTTGAGGGAGGCTGGAGTGGGAGCCAGAGGCCAAGGGGGCGGGGAATGGAATGAAGTTAACCTTCCTGACAGCCATGGGGCTATGGGTAGTATGTTTTTCAGAGTGATGAGGGCCCCGAACCAGAAGCCGAGGAGTCAGACCTGGACAGTGGCAGTGTCCACAGTGCCTCGGGCCGGCCTGATGGCCCTGTCCGCACCAAGAAACTAAAGAGAGGCCGGCCAGGAAGGAAGAAGAAGAAGGGTAAGAGGTGTTAGCTGTATGTGATCCTGTCAATTTGCTTTCTTCTCATTCCTTCGTTGTCTTCCTTATTTTCAATTTTGATTTCTTTATTCAACCCTTCTTTCTCTCTCCTCCCCCAATCCCTCTTTCTTTCTCTCCGTTCCTTTGCCTCCACTGGGGTATATGACAGTCCTGGGCTGTCCTGCAGTGGCCGGGGAGGAGGAGGTTGATGGCTACGAGACGGATCACCAGGATTACTGTGAGGTGTGCCAGCAGGGTGGGGAAATTATTCTGTGCGACACCTGCCCTCGTGCCTACCACCTCGTCTGCCTTGATCCTGAGCTTGACCGGGCTCCTGAGGGCAAATGGAGCTGCCCCCACTGTGTGAGTACCTTTGCCAGCATCTTACAGCCCTCAGGGACCCGTCTGTTTCCTCCTTGGTCTCGGTTGTCCTCTTCCTATGCCCAGATGGTTTGTCAGTAACAGATGTTTAAATGACCAGGATTGTAGTTTGTTTCTCTCCTCATTCCTTTGCCCTCCCACGTAAACATTTTTAGGAACTAGTATGTCCTGTTCCTTTGTTCCCACCAGTTTTCCATCTTTGCCTCTTCTTCCAATCTCATTCCTGTTTCCTTTCTTTGTCTCTCTGTCTGTCCTTGGCCTCCCAGGAGAAGGAGGGGGTACAGTGGGAGGCCAAGGAGGATGAGGAAGAATATGAAGAGGAGGGAGAGGAAGAAGGGGAGAAGGAGGAAGAAGATGATCACATGGAGTACTGCCGTGTGTGCAAGGATGGTGGGGAGCTCTTGTGCTGTGACGCTTGCATCTCCTCCTACCACATTCATTGTCTGAACCCACCCCTGCCTGACATTCCCAACGGTGAATGGCTGTGTCCCCGATGCACAGTGAGTGTACCCATCTCTCAGTGTTGACTGTCAGCCCAACTCCTTCCCCATCTCTGGGTCCCAGGTGTTTAGCTCTTTTTCTTCTCCCCCAAATTAGCCTTTGATTCCCTTGTGGGACCCCTGATTGGTTCTTTCTGCTTCTTTCCTTCCTCCTTCTCATGTGCATCCATTCCACAGTGCCCTGTGCTAAAAGGCCGTGTGCAGAAGATCCTGCATTGGCGGTGGGGGGAGCCACCCGTGGCAGTGCCAGCCCCCCAGCAGGCAGATGGGAATCCAGATGCCCCACCTCCTCGTCCTCTTCAAGGCAGATCAGAGCGAGAATTCTTTGTCAAGTGGGTAGGATTATCCTACTGGCACTGCTCCTGGGCCAAGGAGCTTCAGGTACAAGGGCTCCGTCTTTTCCCCTGTCCTGTGACCCCATTTATTGCCACTCTCACTGTCTCTCACTCCTCTGTTCTCTGTTCTTTCATATATACAAACTTTGCTTTCCCTCACTTCAAGCCTCTGGTCTTCATACTGTACCTACTTCCTTAGTTTGCATATGTGGTGCTTTTGGTCTCTAGTCCTTTTTTTCTGTCTTTGGTAGATTTCTTTCCTTTAGATATAACATAGTCTTCCTTAATTCCATCTCTTTTTTTAATTTATCTTTAACCATGTTTTACCTGTATTCTCAGTCTTAATAAACCTAGTCCCAGCCTCCTTTTGCTTACTGCATCCCTACCCACACCCTGACTTTCTTCTGTCTGTTTCATTGTATTCTCCTGCTTTGGCTTTAATTTATTATGTGTCTCATCCCACCCTTTTCACAGCTCCCTTTTCCATGCCACTTCCTCTGGTGGCTTCTTCCCGTTTCCCTTTGTTCTCTCTGGATGATGGGATTATCTCTCCCCTCCACTTCCTCTATGCCTCATCAGCTGGAAATCTTCCACTTGGTCATGTACCGAAACTACCAACGGAAGAATGACATGGATGAACCCCCACCCCTGGACTACGGCTCTGGTGAGGATGATGGGAAGAGCGACAAGCGCAAAGTGAAAGATCCGCACTATGCTGAGATGGAGGAGAAGTACTATCGTTTTGGCATCAAGCCAGAGTGGATGACTGTTCACCGCATCATCAACCACAGGTGAATTCTTGGTCTATGGGAAGGCCTTGATCCTGGGGTATGCCATTTGTAGCAGTTATGGCCCCATGCTAGTAATTTGTTAACTAACCAAATAATTGATCCATCTGAATAACTCCTGCTGTAGCTTCAGCCCTTTTGGTCCTATTTCCTCTGTGAGGATGGGAGAAACGAGGAGCAGAGTCCAACCCAGCACTGACTTTTTTGTCATTGTGGCCTTTAATCTCTAGAAGCATAAGAAATGACACCCGAGTCTGAGTATCAGACATGAAAGCAAAGCGTGAAAAATGTGTTTCATTCAGTGTTTCTTGTATTTCTTTCTTCACGGTACTTACTACGGCCTAATGTTATAGTATATATTTATTTTTCTACTTCATTGCTCTCTTCCCCAGTAGCATATGAGCTTCATGAGAATAGAATCATTTGTCTGTTTTGTTCACTGCTGAATCACCAGTGCCTGGCATATAGTAGGGGTATATGCCTACTACTATAGTAGGCATATAGTAGGGGTATATGCCTACTATATACTCCTAGGCATATAGTAGATGCTTAGTAAATACCGATTGGATGAATAAATGGTGTTGAAGCCTAGAGGTGTTTTTTGATAGTTGATTTTAGGAAGCCATCCTGAAAAAGCTAAGGTAGTATTTCAGCTATTCTGAACTTCCTTCTAGTGGTCAGCATTAAGGATTAGGTGACCAATTATGTGTGTTTGCTGATAGTTATGTTTATTATGGCTTTTTCCTACTTGTAATCCACATTATTTTTCTCCTCCTGTCCCACAGTGTGGATAAAAAGGGGAATTACCACTATCTAGTAAAATGGAAGGACTTACCATATGATCAGTCTACATGGGAAGAAGATGAAATGAATATCCCTGAATATGAAGACCATAAGCAAAGCTACTGGAGACACCGGTGAGGGAGCCATGTCATGGGTTAGAGGGAGCCTGAGGATAGGGACAAAGCTAAACCTCCAACATAAAATGAGGTACAGTAGGGACAGACCCAATCTAGCATTTATTAGGACTTTGGGATCCTGGGTTAGGTTATTTGGGGTTAGGATCAGGGTTGGTGAAAAGGCAGTGTGAGGATGAGAGATTTGGCCTGAGTAATGGGAGAGAGGATGCTCAGGAGTAAGGAGGGTTAGCTGTAGAGGTGAAATCTAAGGGGTATGAGGGTAAAAAGCCTGGGAGAAAGGAAATGGGAGAGAATGTAGGTCATGGGAATTGGGGGACAGGTCTAGAACTGTTCAGAAGAGTGAGAGGGGGTACTAAGGCCCAGGCCTCACTCAGGACCCACTGTTTCCCCAGAGAACTAATTATGGGAGAGGACCCCGCCCAGCCCCGCAAGTATAAGAAGAAGAAAAAGGAGTTGCAGGGTGATGGGCCTCCCAATTCTCCTACTAATGATGTAAGTTTTTTTCACTTGGCCTTTCTTCCATTTCTGGAGCGATGGTGATTGAGTATTTCCCAGGGGTTACTGACAGAATGTCCCAGAGTTTCAACATCTTTGAATAGTAGTTCTTCCTTCAATATTCACTCTTGTCCCAAGAGTGCCTAGGAATTTTGGCATAAGGATGAGAGAATCACTACAGACAGCAGAACACAGGGCTCTTCAACCAGTTTCCTCCCTCACAATGCTGCTGGGTGTTGTTTTAAGGAATGAGGGGGAGGAACTAAAGACTAGAACTTTCTTGAGCTTGGGCTGTAGTGGAGGGAATTGTAATCCAACTTGGTATCAGTGCCAGGGAGGAGAGGAGAAGGAGGAAATCAAGACCAGAAGAACAGCTGAGTTCCCATTGAGCTTTTTGACTTCTTGACTCTACACTACAGCCTACAGTGAAATACGAGACTCAGCCGCGGTTTATCACAGCCACTGGAGGCACACTGCACATGTATCAGCTGGAAGGGTTGAACTGGCTACGCTTCTCATGGGCCCAGGGCACCGACACCATTCTGGCTGATGAGATGGGGCTGGGCAAGACCATACAAACCATCGTCTTCCTCTACTCACTCTATAAGGAGGTGCTCAATTCTAAGGCCTTTGAGGGGGACAGCTAGGCTGACACCTAGCCTGAACTGGGGAATGTGGGAGTGGAGGAGGAGAGCACAGGATGTGGGGGAGGGTGTGGCAGGCAGAGAACTGGAGTATACAACCTAGACTAATAGTTTCCTCTGCCCTCTACTGCCAGGGCCACACAAAGGGTCCCTTCCTGGTGAGTGCCCCACTCTCTACTATTATTAACTGGGAGCGGGAGTTCCAGATGTGGGCACCAAAATTCTATGTGGTGACGTATACGGGTGATAAGGACAGCCGAGCCATCATTCGTGAGAATGAGTTTTCCTTTGAAGATAATGCCATCAAAGGTGGCAAGAAAGCTTTTAAGATGAAGGTAAGCCCCTCTGCCTCATATCCTCTAAGATCTTCAAATCTGTCATTTCTTTGCCCTAACCAGGATTTCAGTTCCTTTATTCCTTACTCAGCTTTCCACCTCCTTTACCCACCCTCACGCTTCTGTTCCTACCCTGGAGATGTAGGAGGTACTCTCAGGGGTGTACATGGATCTGTCAATACTGAACATGTGTTGAAGGTTTTGGGGCCGTGTTCAGTGAACCCTGCATGTATCAAAGTTGGAGGACAGGATTACTGGCTCCCTTTGGGAATCATCATCAGGACAGGGTGTCTTGGTAAAGAGTGGGGGTGGAGGTCTAGGTGCTGGGATGTCTGGTGGCAGCCGAATGGATGATGTTGTGTTGGCAGAGGGAGGCACAGGTGAAGTTCCATGTTCTCCTGACATCGTATGAGCTTATCACCATTGATCAGGCAGCACTTGGCTCCATCCGCTGGGCCTGCCTTGTGGTGGATGAGGCCCATCGACTCAAAAACAACCAGTCCAAGGTGAGTGAGATACTTAGACCTTAGAATCTTGAGGTTGTGGACTCCTACTTGCCTTAGTCCTAAAATATTTAAGTTCCAGGGACTTTTCTTTAGTCCAGGAGGCAAGATACCTGGGAAACTTCTGGGGAGAAGTTCAGGTTGGAAGAGGGTGCGGACTAGGGATTTGGGGCCTCTGATCCTGAAGGAAATGGAAGCCAGAGGCACGAAAATGTTGATACTTTGCACCAACCACTTGCCACTGATGGGCCCTTTCTCCTGTCTTTCCTTGCACCATTATCTAGTTTTTCAGGGTCCTCAATGGTTACAAGATAGATCATAAATTACTGCTGACAGGGACTCCACTGCAAAACAATCTGGAGGAGCTTTTTCATCTGCTGAACTTCCTTACCCCGGAGAGGTTTAAGTAAGTAGCTCCTTAGGGTAGTCTGCAAAAACAAGAGACTGAGGGGCTAAGACAAGTCGGTGGAGGATTCATCTGAAGTGAACAACGGAGCCTGAGGTCAGGGGCAAAGAACCTGACAGCTGTTCATTTTCTTGCTTCCTCCTGACTGCTAGCAACCTGGAGGGCTTCCTAGAGGAGTTTGCAGACATATCCAAAGAAGACCAGATTAAGAAACTGCACGATTTGCTGGGGCCACATATGCTGCGGAGGCTCAAGGCTGATGTCTTCAAGAACATGCCAGCAAAGACAGAGCTCATTGTTCGAGTGGAACTGAGTCCCATGCAGAAGTGAGATTCAAGGAGGGTTACCTAGACTAGGGGTTGGGGATTTGTCGGCAGCTTTCCAGGAGTTGGTGATCAAATGCAACATCATAATCACTTCCTTTATGTCTCTTCTATACCTTCGCCTTGGTCTTTAGGAAATACTACAAGTATATCCTGACTCGAAATTTTGAGGCCTTGAATTCACGAGGCGGTGGGAACCAAGTGTCTCTGCTTAACATCATGATGGATCTTAAGAAGTGCTGCAACCATCCATACCTCTTTCCTGTAGCTGCTATGGTAGATACAAGAGCTGGGGACTGATCAATAAATGCCTGGCTTTCTAAAAGTAGAGGAATTGAGCACAGGGCTAATTAAAGCTGGGCTGGGAGGCTGGGGGAACTGGATTTCTGAGAAGAGTAGAAATTTAAAAGGTACAGAGACCGGATTTGGGTTTCTAGCTTCCTAGGCACAGTCAGAATACAGGGCCATGTTTCCTGACCCTCTTCTTCTTTCTCCCTTTTTTTAGGAGTCCCCGAAACTCCCCAGTGGGGCTTATGAGGGTGGGGCACTTATTAAGGCATCTGGGAAGCTCATGCTGCTACAGAAGATGCTTCGGAAGCTAAAGGAGCAGGGACACAGAGTACTCATCTTCTCACAGGTGACCCAGCCCTGTAGCTCATTCTCACCATCAAACTAATCCCTTATCTCTTATTCCTATGCCTGCCTTAGTTTTGAAAAGTTAGGAGATTACGTCCTTAAGAGTTTCTAGTATAGCTAAATTCCTCTTGGCTTCTGATCTGTGTTCTTTGGAAGTTGTAGTTCAGCTTCTTTTAAGTCAGATAGAAGGGGGAGAGGGTGAACGAACCATTTGCCTCTTCAAAGAGGTCTCTGGGGATTAGTACTATTTCTTAACCTTATTGGAGAGGTGATGAGAGTACAGACCTTTTGGAAATCTGATGAACGCTCTGGGTCCACACTCTAGGAAAGCTGCACTATTATATAATTGTGTACATATTTTCAGGGGGCCCATAGGTTTCTTTGAAACCTTTTCATGGGTTTTAGAGAAGACACTCTGCCTTAGGAGAAAGCAAGATGTTTTGATAAAAATGTGGAATGAAGGAGTGTTGGGAATGGCAAAAGCAGCACCAGGGGAGATAGGAATGCAGAGGTACAAGTGTAAAGACTGGGGTTGAAAGAGAGTAAACAGGTAGTCAGAGCAGAGAGGGCACACTACTGCCTCCTAATTCTGGACTCACTTCTTTTCCCTTGCTCTAGATGACCAAAATGTTAGACTTACTAGAGGACTTCTTAGACTATGAAGGCTACAAATATGAGCGCATTGATGGTGGCATCACTGGTGCCCTGAGGCAGGAGGCCATCGATAGATTCAATGGTAAACAGGGAGTTACCTCGGTCCCTTCTATGTGTGGGAGGCCTAAGAAACCTGTGCCTCGGTTCTGGGCTGGGAGGGGCATGGCCTGGGAGGATATTAGCCACTTGAGCTTCTGAGCTGAGGACATGGTTGGTTGGTTGTAGTCAGAGAACACCTAGGAGCAGGTAGACTGAATTACTGGCTACAAGAAAAGCCTGATCTCCTAATTCATACCTCCTAGCTCCTGGGGCCCAACAATTCTGCTTTCTCTTGTCCACCCGAGCTGGGGGCTTGGGCATCAATCTGGCCACTGCAGACACTGTCATCATCTTCGATTCTGACTGGAATCCTCATAATGACATCCAGGTGGGAACTCGCCTCCTAGAGGTCCTGCACCATTTGGCAAGGACACATGAGTTCATGGAGGAGGGTGTTGTGTTTGGGGGTCAGAAATAAACCTCTTGGTAAGGGAGAGGGGTGGTGTTGAAGACCCTTTCCTGCTAGCCTCCTTTCTTGAGCATGTGGGTGGCATTCTCCCCTGTTACTCCCCTGGCCCATCCTCACTTTCTTCTGCCCCCTGCAGGCTTTTAGCCGGGCTCATAGGATTGGCCAGGCCAACAAAGTAATGATTTACCGGTTTGTGACTCGTGCATCAGTGGAAGAGCGAATCACACAAGTGGCCAAGAGAAAGATGATGCTCACACATCTGGTGGTACGGCCTGGGCTGGGCTCCAAGGCAGGCTCCATGTCCAAGCAGGAGCTGGATGACATCCTCAAATTTGGCACTGAGGAGCTATTTAAGGACGAAAATGAGGGTGAGAACCTCTTTTGCAGCTCCCTGGAAACTGGCACCTGCTTTCTTGTGAGTACTTCTCTTCTGAAACCCTTCAAGGCAAACGCCTCTGTTTAGTCTGTGGAGGAAGGTTGGCCTCTTTTCTAATATGTAGGGTTGAAAACAACAAATTGCTACATTGACTTCTGGGGAAAAGACCTTCTCTAGAGCTCCTGTGGAAGGGAAGCAAAGTAGAATGCTTTCCTTTGATCTTTCAAAAGTTCTGCCTGAGGTTCTGGTTGGAACTCAAGAGTTCCTTCTCATTCTTCATCTCCACCAGGGGAGAACAAGGAGGAGGATAGCAGTGTGATTCACTATGACAATGAGGCCATTGCTCGGCTGTTGGACCGGAACCAGGATGCAACTGAGGACACAGACGTACAGAACATGAATGAATACCTCAGTTCCTTCAAGGTGGCCCAGTATGTGGTGCGGGAGGAAGACAAGGTGAGTGGCTAGGGCTAGGTGCTGTCTATCCTGGGCTGACTCTAAAGGGCAGTTTCCTTTGCTGTACCTTGAAGTAGAGGGATCCCCCTTCCACTCATTTTTTTCTTTTTTAAAAATCTGATCTTTTACCATAGTGCCCAGCAAAGAGTAGCAGTAGACCACAAACAACTTCTCAGTCCAATGGGTGATACTGGACTTTGGATAAACACTTAGGCACAGAAAGCACTGATAAACATGGAAGGGTACCTTCTGAGACAGAGCAGGAGGGACACAGAGGGTACTAGAGGAGAGGTTTAGAAAAGGGAAATAATGAGGAGAAGCATATTGAAGGTAAAAAGATAAGGAAAAGGAAAACATATAATGTCCAGGAAATTTACACAGAGTTGAGAACTAAGAAGCAGGAGGAAGGAAAGGCTTGGGTTAAAAGGGAGCTCACTAGGATTCATCCTGCTGCTGTTCAGATTGAGGAGATTGAACGAGAGATCATCAAGCAGGAGGAGAATGTGGATCCTGATTACTGGGAAAAACTATTGAGGCATCACTATGAACAGCAACAGGAAGACCTAGCCCGGAATCTTGGCAAGGGCAAGCGGGTTCGCAAGCAAGTTAACTACAATGATGCTGCTCAGGAAGACCAAGGTGAGTACCGTCTCTCTCTGCCTGACCCTGTCCCCCCATGCAGAAACTGAGAAGCAAAGAGTAGTGAGGAGGGGCCCAGAGGCCAGGGGCATTTAGTTGGAAAGAGGCCTAGGGAACAGGGCTTTCCTTACTAAAGGGGAAAGAGATTAGGAAGGATCGGTAGGAGCTACCCAGAGGCTAGGAGGATTTGTAGGTAATCTAAGCTACTTGGTGGTTGTGGAGGGCTCACATGGACACTCAGAAGTTTTTGTGGGTTACACAGGATTCAGGAGGTGCCCAGAGACAAGGTGGGTGGTAAGTGGACATGGTTCATGATATATAGTCCCAAAGTTAGGCTGCGGGCAGTCATCCAGCATCCCCAGGAGATGTCTGGGTGGAAGGGGCTTGTCCAGGGAGCCGTCAGTGACCACTGCACCCTTTCCCTTCTCAGATAACCAGTCAGAATACTCGGTGGGATCAGAGGAGGAGGATGAAGACTTCGATGAGCGTCCTGAAGGTAGCATCTGTTTTCCTGACTTTCTATCACATCTCTTTCCATTTCACTTCCTATTGTCTTTTAAGCCCATTGTTTTTATGTAAATGAATGCTTTTTTTTTGTAGGAAAAAAATGAAGATTATAAATAAGCAGAAAGGAAGAAATATCGCTAATCTCACCACTGTTAAAATTTGTAATATATAACCACACAGGCTTAGATTCCTAAATGAAAGATCAAGAAAGGTTACATCATTTAACATTCCCATCAGTAATCTTGCTTGCATCAAGTGTTTACTACTAACTTTCTCAATATCACTTGATTCTTTTAGACCTACTGAGTTAGTAGTTCTGAAAGTGCTTGGAAGAAAATTAGAAGTACCTCAGACATGACACAGGCCCTACCTGAGTTTTGTATCTTGTGGGAATGAGGTGTTGGGAAGGACTGAGGGGTGGAAGATGTTGTGGATCTACTAACTGGGTCACCCCTGCCCAGGGCGTCGACAGTCAAAGAGGCAGCTCCGGAATGAAAAGGATAAGCCACTGCCTCCACTGCTGGCTCGAGTTGGGGGCAACATTGAGGTGAGAGCTGGGTCTGGGCCCCAAGAGTTCCCTGAGGAGAGAATGAAGGCTGAGGGTTGGAAATTGAGTCACCGAAGGGAGAAAGAACCAAGAAATGAGATGCATGGACACCATTACCCACTCCCTCCTCTCCCCCATTCTCAGGTGTTGGGATTCAACACCCGTCAGCGGAAGGCCTTCCTCAATGCTGTGATGCGCTGGGGGATGCCGCCGCAAGATGCGTTCACCACTCAGTGGCTGGTGCGAGACCTAAGGGGCAAGACTGAGAAGGAGTTCAAGTGAGTGTGGGTGATATGGGACAGAGTTGGATGAAAGGGTAAGAGCTTTGGGTGTTACTTTCTTCCTTTTGGCCACCATATGATGTGATCTTACTCAACTGATCATCATGCTCCCTGCTATTCCTGGCTTGGTTTCCTGGGGGGTGGGTTTAGCCTAACCCACCCTCCCTCAGACGAGCTTAGAGTAGAGAGGCCAGGCTTTCTTCCCCATGGGAGAGGTGGTTAAGAGAGGAGCCTCACCTGGACTGTCCTGGCCTCACATTTACTTGGACACGATAACCAGGCAGGGAGCTGGTGGAGAGGATGAAGAACTGACTGATGGGGCCTAGGAACAAAGTACCAAAGCCAAGCAGCCAGTAAAAGAATAAGGGGAGGGGCACATGGGGGTTTAGGATTTGGAGAGGCTCAGGGGAGGACCCCTGGAGGCACCTGGGGAGTTTAAGGTTGAGGGGTTCTGTAATTCTTGTGCTGCTCAAGGCTTTTCTAACCCACCCTCTATCCCCATGCTCCTTAGGGCCTATGTGTCTTTGTTCATGCGCCATCTCTGTGAACCTGGGGCAGATGGCTCTGAAACATTTGCTGATGGGGTCCCTCGGGAGGGCCTGAGTCGCCAGCAAGTGTTGACCCGAATTGGTGTCATGTCTCTTGTCAAGAAAAAGGTATCAGTCTTCCTTCTCGATAAAAGAACCAAGCTGGAGCTCTGGTTGGTGGATTGAGTGCTGGCCTGTGAACCAAGGGGTCACCAATTCAATTCCCAGTCAGGGCATATGCCTGGGTTGCGGGCCAGGTCCCCTGTAGGTTGCAAGAGGCAGCCACATGTTGATGTTTTTCTCCCTTTCTTCCTCCTTTCTCCTCTGTCTAAAATAAGTAAATTAAAAAAAAAAAAAAGAACCGAGCTGGCTGCCTGGGCCCTGTTCCTCCTGGGCCCTGTCTCTCCTCTGCCTTGCATTCCTGAGTTCCAGGCTCAGTCTGGTTGGAAATGAGACAGGCGACTAGAATTTTCTGTGTGTCCATTGCCTAAAGCAGATTCTGCATCTCTCCCCTCAGGTACAAGAGTTTGAGCACATCAATGGGCGCTGGTCGATGCCTGAGCTGATGCCCGACCCTAGTGCTGACTCTAAGCGCTCCTCCAGAGCCTCCTCTCCTACCAAAACATCTCCCACTACCCCTGAAGCTTCTGCTACAAATAGTCCTTGCACCTCTAAACCTGGTAATTGGGCCAGAAGGGCGGGAGAGAAGGAGATGAGGCTAGTATCTGATGGGACCAGACACAGAGTGATTGGAGTCAAGGTGGGGAAGTTTCTGCCTTCTTTACTCTTCCTTCCCCCTATAGCTACTCCAGCTCCAAGTGAGAAAGGAGATGGCATAAGGACACCACTTGAGAAGGATGAAGCTGAAAACCAGGAGGAGAAGCCAGAGAAGAATAGCAGAATTGGGGAAAAGATGGACACAGAAGTGTGTGGCTCCCTGGCTCCCCTGAGGAGAGAGAGTAGGGGGATCTTGGAGGCCAGGTGTCTGGTAGCCCTCCAGTTCATTCGGACCCATTGTTGTCTTCCAGGCTGATGCCCCCAGCCCCGCCCTATCACTTGGGGAGCGGTTGGAGTCAAGGAAAATTCCTCTAGAGGATGAGGAACCAGTGGTGTCTGGAGAGATGGAGCCTGAACCTGGGTACCGAGGGAACAGAGAGAAGTCAGGTGGGTGCATGGACTTATGAGTGATGGGCTTAGAATTTGGGGGCTCGCTCTTCTGGGGTCCGAGAATGAGGGTGACATCCTCCCTTCCTGTCCTTTACCCCCTTCCACAGCTACAGAGTCGACGCCGGGAGAGAGGGGGGAGGAGAAGCCATTGGATGCACAGGAACACAGGGAGAGGCCGGAAGGGGAAATGGGGGATTTGGGCAAGAGAGGTAATGGGTGGAAGGATTGGACCTGGGTACCTGAGGGAATCAGGGGAGGTGGAGTCTGGGTGATCAAATGCCTGGATCCTGGGTAGATAGCTGTTACAAGTCCCAAAACAGTACAGGATGTACATAGTCTTGGGACCTGGAAGGAGACTTCTGAGGTCTGAGCTTGGCTCCATCTGCCCTAACAGAAGATGTTAAAGGGGGCCGAGAGCTTCGACCTGGGCCTCCTCGAGATGAGCCAAGAGCCAATGGGCGACGGGAGGAGAAGGCAGAGAAGCCACGGTTCATGTTCAATATTGCAGATGGTGGCTTTACAGGTGGGGGCACCTCTTACTGCCACCTACTTTTCATTGGGATTCGCTCATCCTTACGGGGTTTTTCATTTTGCCTGAAGCCTTCTGCTACCTTTAATTCTAAGTACCTGCCCTTGAAATGGTTCATGCTATTTTTCTTCCTTGCCCTCAGGCCTTCTTAAGTGTACTCCTCACTCCAAAGTTATCTTTATCATACCTTTATTCTTAATTCTAACTTGAACCTTGTTTGTAACTACTTTTATTTGTAGCCCTACCCTAACCTTGACTTGTTCCTCAGAAAGAGCCCCTTAGTGTTCTCTACCACTATTCAGTTCCCTCCTCTATACCTGTTTATTGGACTGGATGTGATTTGAAAACTCCTGATGCCTCATCTGTCTTCCATTCTCCTTTCAGAGCTTCACACACTATGGCAGAATGAGGAACGGGCAGCCATTTCCTCAGGGAAACTCAATGAGATCTGGCACCGAAGACATGACTATTGGCTTCTGGCTGGGATTGTCCTGTATCCTTCGATAGAAATACAATAAGGGGGGGGAGTTCTCTCAACCTGGAAAAGGAATTACAGAGAAGAGGTGTCCACACCCGGGGAAGTGGGCATAGTGCCACACCTAGGTGAGATCAAGCCAAAAGGAAGAAGTGTCCATAGCCCAGCCCAGCCCTGTTAAATTCCTTGATAGTCCCCTTCCTTCATTGGCAGCCATGGTTACGCACGGTGGCAGGACATCCAGAATGATGCTCAGTTTGCCATTATCAATGAGCCATTTAAAACTGAAGCCAATAAGGGAAACTTTCTGGAGATGAAAAATAAGTTTCTGGCCCGGAGATTCAAGGTGGGGATGAGGGAAGAAGGTAACAATATTGAACAGGGGTTGGGTCAGAGGTGGGCCCACTGGTTGGACTGTAGGGTTTAACACTTTGAGGATGGTGGTGATGCCAGAGGCCAAGAGCAGAGTGTAACCTTATGTTTGGGAATGTGGTCTGGATCTGGGCCGATGCTAGGGGAGGTATTGGTGTGGAGCTGGGGATTCCCTGGGCCAGCAGAAAGGGCAGTGTGGTCTCCAGGGTTGCCTGTGGCCCACCATCTACCCACTCACTGCTGGCAAATCCCTGCACTAATCCCTTCTCTCCATGCCCTTAGCTCCTGGAGCAGGCGCTGGTGATTGAGGAACAGCTTCGGCGGGCGGCCTACCTGAATCTATCGCAGGAGCCGGCGCACCCCGCCATGGCCCTCCACGCCCGCTTCGCCGAGGCCGAGTGCCTGGCTGAGAGCCACCAGCACCTCTCCAAGGAGTCGCTGGCGGGGAACAAGCCGGCCAACGCCGTACTGCACAAGGGTAAGGGCCGCGGCGGCCCCGCGCGGGGGAGGGCCCACAACGCTGCGTAAGTCTTCACCCCGCATCCCTCAAAATCTTCCCACCCCTCTGATCCCTTTCCCTCTGAACCACCCCCCTCTGACCCCTAACCCCACCCCTGACCCACCTGACATCCCCTTGGTTTTTAGTCTCTAGAGTTTATGTAGCCAGCCCTCATCCATGCCCAGTAGCATTCACATCGGTGCTTAAAAGAGGGACTTTCTCCCCAGAACCCCATGAGACTGCACATCCCCTCTAAAGGGCAGAACTTCTTTGCTGACCCACATGCCTGCCATACAGCTAATAGCACCCTCCCTGGGGTCTTAGCCTGTGTAGAGCCCACAAAAATCCTTATCTGCAATCCCACAAATCACATTCCTTACATCTCATTTACCCCACAAGACAGAAAATACCACCATCCCACCTTCTGACCCTACTCCATGAAACTTCCCTCTGACCTTCAACCCTTCCTCCCAAACCCTCTTACCTTGAAAATAAAATACTAAATTCCAAAGCCCTTTAACCATCTAATCCTATCTGATATAGTGACTGATTCCTGGAACCTTTGATTCCTGTTCTAATTCCTTGAATCTGTAATGCTGACCCTGTAACCTCCCCTCCCCCATTACATATTAAAACCTTGATCCCTAAATCTTTGACACCACTTAACACTTCCCCATGCCTCCTGACTATTTCCTTCCCATCATCCCCAACCCCAAAACCTCACTCTTCCAGTACGGGATGTTCTGACAACTCCCCGCCCCCATGTCTTCCAATGTCCTCCCCTGTCTCCCTTTTTTCCATAATCCCTTTCCTCCTTTCTTCTCTCATCTGTCTATGTGGTGATCTGGTCTCACTGCCTCTTTACCTGACATCCCCTTCTACCGAGTCACTCTCTTTTTCTGCCTACTTCTATAATTTTCTTCTCTGGTTCTTTGACACCCGTATCCTCTTGCTCTATTTTTCTGACTTTATCTGTTCATCTGACTCCTCATCTCTTCCTGGCTCCATCTCTTCCTTTGCCTGTCTTTCTCTTGCCCTTCTTTCTCTGTGGCCCGGGCCCCAGTTCTGAACCAGCTGGAGGAATTGCTGAGCGACATGAAGGCAGACGTGACCCGCCTGCCAGCCACGCTGTCTCGAATACCCCCCATCGCAGCCCGCCTTCAGATGTCAGAGCGCAGCATCCTCAGCCGGCTGGCCAGCAAGGGCACGGAGCCTCACCCCACACCGGTAACCCCCTTTCCCTCTAACTGCGTTCCCCTGTTGGTACTCCTACACACGTACATACACGTACATTGAATCCTATACAGTATGGAAAAACGATACACTCTAGCGTATTCCTCACCCTTGAGTCTCCATGCCTGTATGCTATGCCCTGCAGTAGTTCTGGAGTTTGGCCCATAGCGTTTTCCCTGCAGCTTCTTTCCTTTTGGACTGTGGACCTTCTAACCTGGTCTTGCTCTCTATTCCAGGTGTTTCCTCCAGGTCCCTATGCTACACCTCCGGGGTACGGGGCAGCCTTCAGTCCCGCTCCCGCTCCCGTAGGGGCCCTGGCCGCCGCAGGCGCCAATTACAGCCAGATGCCTGCAGGGTCCTTCATCACAGGTCAGCCAACTTCCTCTCATTTCTCCTTTTCTGAGTTTATCCCTGCTCAGCTACCCTTTTGCTGCTCCAGCCCATCTCATTGTGGTGGAAGTACCCTGTGTTTTATGGAAAGAAATTGTTCTGGGCTTTCTTCCCCCCACACTTTCTTAGCTTCTCTTCCATTTCCTTTGTCACAAACCTCATCCAGGGTTTCAGTGGTTCTAGAGCTTTGGTAGCTCTTACCTGAGCGTCCTCCATCTGTGTTACTTCGGGGAAAGAGAATATGAATGAAAAGGGGGTATAGTGAAAGTTGGAACAGGTGTCCATCATGCGACACAAAGGGGACTGTCAGGGAGAGGGGTTGCCCTGGTCTTTCTACCACTACCCTGGACAGTTGCAAGTGGCATGAGGTGACTTGGAAATGAGAGTATACTGTTGTCAGAAAGTGATGTTTGGGAGTGAAAGAGGGATTGACACTTCCTTATCCCTTGCCCAAACAGCCGCCACCAACGGCCCTCCAGTGCTGGTGAAGAAGGAGAAGGAAATGGTGGGGGCGTTGGTGTCAGACGGGCTGGATCGGAAGGAGCCCCGAGCCGGGGAGGTGATCTGTATAGACGACTGACTGGATCCCAGGCCTGCCCATCACCCAGGCCCCGAGCCCGAGGTCGACCCCCAGCTCAGGCTCTGGGGCCTGCTGCCAATCTTCCACCTTCCCCATCCCTTGGGCCACCACTGGGCTAGGAGCCCCTTTGCCCCTCTCTGTGACTCCTCTCTTCAAGAAGAACCCTTTGTCTTTCTGCACTCCTGCACACCTTTCCCACCATGCTTTGAAGACTGCTGGTGAGAAGAGGTCTGGGTTAGCAGGGTCTTCCAAGTACCTTTATCCTCCACTGCCAAACATACACAGCTTCTCAATAAATGGTTGTGGGGAGGAAAGAGGTGGATCCTCCCCAATCTTTATTCCTGCAATATAATATAAGCTCCATCTTGTGCAGAAATGGGGGATTAGCATCGCCTGGCCTTTAGAAACTTTGGTAGGGGAAAGGAGCTTTGAAGAGAGGAGGCGGACATTAGATAGGGATGACAATGAGCCCAGGGAGGGAGAAGGGAAGAGGAGGGTGGCTGCATGTTTCCTTTCCCTACCTCTCCTCAAATAGTGTGGAGCAGTTACAAGGGAGTCAATTGCTGTTCAGCCTCAGAATAAAGGCGCCATTCACTGGCTGTTACCTCCTGTGTACTGGCATCTTGTGTCGGGCATCTTACCCCCTCCACAGGGGCCAAGAACTACCCCTACAAAGAGAGTAATGGTTGGGTGATACTCCCTCAAGCCAAAGAGGAGTTTCCCAATCTGCCCTAGGGACCCAGGTAATCTAGAAAGGGTAGGAGAAAACACAATGGGCCAGGTATTAGGGGAACCACCAGCTCTGGGGCTTAAGTTTTTTGAGGACTTCCATCCCTACTGAAGGCCTGAATATGGACTAAATTTGAGTGGGTTAGGCAGGGGGCCTAATCAGGGGACTACTTTGCTTTTAGGACCAGAGCAAAATAATAAGGGCAGGTTAGGGAGACATGGGCATACCTTCTCCAGGAGGGGCTGAGGAGAGTGGCAGTTTGCATGGCGAACCCCCCACTTCCTCTTTGCTGCCCCTTCATTTTCTTGCTGCCCCTTTCCCAGTCTCTTCACACTCCTGGTCTGTCCCAATCCCCTCTTCTGTATCAGGTTTATTGGTTGTACATATAAATTATACTTTCCTTTCTGTGTGCTTTGTTATTTTTGAGTGGGGGTGTTCTTTGATTGGGGGGAGGGATAAGGAAATGGTATTGCTGTCTGTCATTTCAGATTATCTTTTTCTCTCTAAAAAAAACCCTGTGACTACCTTTTTCTCATTTTTATTTCTTAGATTATCAACTAAAACTCCGAGGCTCTTTTTCCAACCCCAACCCTAATGTGATGAGCCCAGTTAAGAGATGGAGGGTGAGCAGCTGGACACCTACACAAGCCTCAGGTTGAGATTAGAGAGAGCAGGGTTCATCTGACAAAATGCGGGAGGGGTGCCTGGAGATGCAGTACTGCCTTCTATTCATCCTTCTATCATCCTTTCTACCTTCAAGTTGCTTAGTTTAGTTCCCACAAGAGTCAGTAGAGGTCACCAAAGCTCCACAGGTTTAGTTCCAAGTGTGTAGAAGTACTTTTTTTTTTTTTTGTAAAGGAGCTGTGTGGGTGGGGGTAGGGTCAGACCTCCATAGCTTGCTAAATACTTGAAGTGTTAAGACACTTCCTTGACGTATGTTGTTCACTGCCAGGGCTGCTCAGAGGCTAAGAGAGAGCAATTTTTTGAGTGTTAAGAGAATTGAAGATAAATCCAACAACATTTATTGAATACACTACATGAACACTTTTTAGCCTGGAGATACAATAGTCACAAATCAGTCATTGTTCTCATGAAGCTTACACTCTAGCTTGGGGGATGGGGGCACCAACAAAATACACATAAAGGGAGTGAATATAAAACAAGGCATGCTATAGAGGGTGAGTGAAGGGGCAACACCAAAGTGAATGCTGAGAAAGACCTCCCATCAGAGGGAACATTTAAGCTGAGACTTAAGGACAAGGAAAAAGCCAAAATATGGTTACAAAAATTAAGGCTTATTCTTAAGTTCACATTTTTAATTCAGAGGAAAATGCAACTATGCATGAAGAATTTAAGATTTCTTCAACAGAATATGTCACTTAAAAACCAATTAAAATAGTAAATAACATTAAATACCATTTGTGTTTTAAATATTCAACCCTAGATGGTAATATCCTTGAGTACCTAGGATGTGGACCAATGCTTAAATATTTAAGGTGCACACATCACCTGGGATTCTTGTTCAAATGCAGGTTCTGATTCAGTAAGTCTGAAGTGGAATGCTGAGATTTTGTACTTCCAACAAGCTCACACTGACTGTACTATAAGATACTGATGGGATTTTAAAAATAGAATCCATGGCATACAATATAAGTGCAACTATTAGATACAAAATTGAATGGGCATCTTTTTTCAGTAGTGTTTGTGTTTCCCTCTGACGATAAAAATACAGATAATATCAAAAGTTTTAAATCGGATGGTTTTACCAAGTGTCTCCCTTCCGTCCTTGATAGGCCCTAATTAGGTGCCTCAGATTAATGTTCTTTGGATCTTCTGATACCTGCCCTAACAGGTTGAAGGGAGATTGAGGAATGAAGCAAGGCAGTGGCATCTTGATAATTTTAGGGACACTACTGGGAGTGAGGAGACAGTAGGCATACCAGCACCAAGGTGGAGAGAGGGGTGGGGAACCAAAGGGCTCATTTTTTTTTTCAGTTGTCTTATGCTGTAGAGAAGTGAGATTAACATGACCTGAAAATCAGCCTTTTCCTCCTGCTCCATCTTTCTGAAATTTTCAAACCGTTGACACAGAAATTGCTAAAATGGGGCTTGTTGCTCCCACATGAGAGCTGCCCTGGACAAAAGCCAAGGCTTCACAGCTAAGGAAACAATCTGTATTCTTCCCACGGGAATGCAGACTGTTTTATCATCCCTGGGCCACTCCATCCTGAATATGTAAGGCTGGCACAGTCAGCAGATGGGGGCAATTCGTCTAGGAGCCTCCCCAGTTCAGCATCGACACCTACCGGGGCGTTTCCTCCTGCCCTCGGCTCCACTTCCTCATCAGTGCCAGTCCTGGGTGGGAGAGGGGGTAGCCTTGGCATCAGCCACTTGTAGGCCCTGAGAATGCAGCTCCCACTTTCCTTCTGCCTTAGCTTCCGGGTCCCGGAGTTACTGTGTGCAGCGGGTCATGTGGGCAAAGTCTTTGATCTCCGGACAGTACAGCACTGGGGGAAAGAAGAAGAGTTAGTGGCATCAAGAGGATACAGCCTAACCCTGGAGTTCCAGGGCACTCTCCCCTGAAGCTTCCAGACGGGCCACTCACCGTTGCTAGGCAGCGGGCGCCGCCAGCGGCGTGCTGGAGCCAGCAACCTGTCCCAGAGCCGTCGGACCGTGAGCCACCCCATGCTCCTGGACCTAGACCCCTTCTTGCTCTCCTCTTCCTCATCATCGGCCTCTCCTCTGTAGGCTTCGCCACCTTCCCTTACCAGGCTACCTGCTTCATCAGGTTCACGATCCGCACGCGCTTTTCCCTCCAACCTCGACCACAAATCTGGGTCGACAGCGACCTCCGTGACCCCGCCACGCGGGAGCGGGGTGGGCGCACGGCAGAAGGGGCACGTGACGACGCGACGCAAGCGCACCACGCGCGCTGCCGCTCCGCTGCGGTCACCGCGCGCCACCAGCTCCTGCAAGCAGGCGGTGCAGAGTGTGTGACCGCAGCGGGCGCGTGCCGTTCCAGGCAGGCGGCGGGGAGCGCGGCCCCGGAGGTTGAAGGGCCGGTAGCATATGTTGCAGTCCATCTCTCCCAGCTCCGGAAGAGACGGCACCTTCACCAGGAGCTGCATGGTGCCCGTGGACTCGAAGATGTTGCTAATGTGGCTGACGTTGTGGGCAGAATGAGCTGGCCCTCCCTGTGACCCGGGTCAGGTCTTGGGGCCCCGCGCCGCGGCCTCTGTCCCCTTTTAATAATGAGACCCCGCCCCTCGAGGCGTCACGCAGTGGTCTGGCCGCTCCCTGCGGTGGCACGCGTGGGGGCGGTGGAGGCCAGAGGCTGGGAATGTCAATGCTGCTGGAGCTCGTCGGGGAGTGGGGTAGGAGGCCCAAGTGGTGCCAGGACTGGGGCAATAAAAGGTCCACAACCTACTTCCTCCACACCTTTATCTTCTAACACGAAGGCTGTGCTCTCTAATTCTACTGTGCAACCTCCCCTGTCCCCTTCCCGTGTCCCACCTCAGCCTCCGGGAAAGGTCTCTACAGCCCCCTTGGGCCTGTTCGTTCAGTTGATCACATTTTTACAATCCTACCCAAACACACTTCCTCAGCCAGTGACAGCGCCCATTCTGACCAATCTTCAGTGGGCTCTTGGATGTTTTAACAGATGCTGCCTGGCAGTAGCTCTCATTCTGGCCTTAGTATCCATGACTCTCCTGTGTTTTAGCAAGGCTTTTCTTCCAATTTTTTTCTTCTCAAGCTCAATTCCCAGATGACCTTTGGAGTAAGGAGGGCCTTAGATTTCAGGACCATGGCCTTAGGAATGCTGGGAATCCATTCCTTCCAGAGTAGCCAGGCCTGGACACCCACATACCATGATGGGTCCAGCAAAGCAGCCCAGCATGAGTTCTGACTCAGGGATCTGACCTCCAGACAGGTAAACAGGACATAGTACTCACAGCCCACATTCCCTCATGGTGCCACACCCATCCCCAACTGCCTCTTTTTGACCTTCCTCTCGTGGACCTGCAATCCATGTTCTGGTGTGGAGTGTGATATCTAGAACCAACTGGCTTGAGTTCATATCCCAGCCACTACTACTTAAGAGTTGTGACACTAAGCAAGTTACTTAACTTCTCTGGGCCTTGGTTCCCTCATCTATAAAATGTGGATAATAATAGGATTGAATGAACCTATATATGTAAAGTGCTTAGAACAGTGCCTGGCACATGGGATATACCACATATTAGCTGTAATTATTATCCTGTGCCCCCAGTCTATATTGTGTTCACTTTAACTTCTCTCTACTCAATATTTTCAACACCCATCTCTCTTGGTCAATATAAGATGGGCTTCTCTACACCCATGGCAGTGTAGAGTTCGTTTTGCTTTAATCTAGATTGTTAAAACCTTAGAGGATAATCTTTTCTGAGGAGGCAGACCATTATTTTTAAGTAAACATTTCAGAACTTCTGAGCTGTATTGTTTTCATGGTCACTTGGGGGAAACTGTCTACTTATTCCAATGACACTGTCATAATTCAAAACTGTTTTGGAACTTCTCTTTGTAATGCTGTTCAGAGATCTCACATCTTTTGATATCTCCAGTTGTTGATTAAACCTTAAACTTTTAAGGTAGATTTGATTATATAAGTGCTCCCAAAGTGTTTGACAGTTAAAGCCTCTCTAAACTTCAGACCTGGATATTCAGTCACTTCCTTTCTTATTTATCTCCAGGAACCCAAACCAATGATCTCTTTGTCCAAATCAGCATCTCTTCCAGTGTTTTCTACTTCTTTCTTTATCTAACTCCAGAAATGTTGGTGTTATCCTTGACCCCTCCCTCATTTTCATCTTCCTTTACTGACTTATCACCAAGCCCGGTTCATTTTGCCTCCTGAATATCCCTTTAAGGCACCTACTTTTCTCTGCCTCCATATACCACCCTAGTCCAAGCTGCCATCATCTCTTGCATAGACCCTCATAGGAGCCTTTTAACCAGTTCGTCCACAGCCATTATGGCTTTATGCAAGCTTTTCTCCACACTGCTTGGAGTGATCTTCCCAAATCTCGAACTCAATCATGTCCTACCACACGCCCTTTGCACTCCTGTTTTAAACCTTTTAATGTGCTTCTCCCATTGAGGAGAAGGAATTGGGGTCATTTCCCTATCCCTCCATGACTTGCTTGACTGATAGAATGTGCCAGAAGTGATGAATTCTGGAGCATAGTCCTTCAGAGACCTTGCAGTTTCTGCCTTTGTCCCTTTGCAATATTTCCCTGAGACCACCACGTAAGGCAATTCAAACCAGTGATGGATGAGGCCACATGAAGGAGACCCGGGGAGACCCAGGAGACCCAGGAGACCATCCAATAGCCAGTTTTAACAATGAGACATGCTGGTGAGACCATCTTGGATTTTCCTGCTCAGCCAACCTGCCAGTTGAATTCAGCCACATGAGTGAGCCTAGATGAAAATAACAGAGGATCCCCCCACCCCCAACCAGCCCACAGAATCATACATACATGTTGTAGACCGCTCTGCCTGGTTTTAGGAATTGTATCTCGATCCCTTGTGGCTAAGGGTGAGGGATGACCTTTGGAATGCCAGCCGCAGGAGATAAAGCTTGTCTCTGGTAGCAAATGCTGCCTCAGTTTTCTCTCCCTGCCCCCAAAACTTGGTTGGAAGTCAATGACGGGTAAGACCCCTCACAGCAGGGGGCAACCTAAGCCATACTTGATCACTTGGGAGGCCTTCATGGAAGGACTTGGAGGGGGGCTGCAACAAAGAGCAATGGACTCTCGCCCCTGGCTTTGACATAGCCCGAGTCCCAGTGTTCTCTGGGAGAAGTACTTCCTGGCTCTAATCCCCTTAAGCCTGAATACCTGTTGGGGAGAGGTGCAGCTCCTTGCCTTGCTAGAACATGTCCTGGGGAAAAAAAATCTGGCATCACAAAGACTTGCTGATAAACCTATGAAATCTGCTCTGCTAAGAGTGCTTTCATTCATATGATAAGAGTCCAAGAGGAAATGAGTATGTCTCCCAAAGTTTCTGCAACTCTCTTTCTGACAGACACTGACTCAGACTCTGAAGCCCTCAGATCTCTTTGAAATGTTATCTACTGTTTGATTGTTGCCGCCCTGTATTCCTGTGTATTACAACCCAATAAAAGGTTATGGAGCAGGGGGTTCGGGGCCTTTTTCTCCTTGGAGGAACTGGCTGCAGCTGGCCTTTCCCCCCTGAGAAACTGGCCACTGACCACTTCTCCTCCCCAAGCAGATCTATCATGTCTTGGCCATATTCACTTTCATCCATGACAAACGAGGGGAATCTCGAAGAAGTCGCCCCCCCCCACACAAATGTAAAACAAAATTAAGTGTTTAGAAGTTCTTTCAAGCCTCTAAATTTTGGAGGTGATTTGTGGTGTATCAATAGATAACTGACGTAGAGGGTTTCCTGCTGTTCTTAAGATAAAGATAATATTCTAAAATGTCTTATGAAGTCTCTCTTGTGTTGAACCCACCCATGTGTCACATTCTGCTTCCCTTCCCTCTTTACACACTCTGGCTTTGGAGACCTTTGGCTTGTATGTTTTTTCCAGCCACAAGGCTTTCTTGTATGCTATCCCTATAACCTTCTTGCTTTCACCTTGGTACACCTATTCATCTGTCAGCTCTCAGGGCAGCATTTCCTCTGAACTTTGGATAACTAAAGTTTTTGTTTGGGGGTTATTTGTTTTGCCCATCTGCAAGTACTACAAAGGATGTTCTGTGTGTGATTTTGTTCACCATTGTATCCCATAGTAGGACTCGGTAAACAAATACTTGTTAAATTAATGAATGAGGTAGAGTGATAAATGTGGTAAATGAGGTGTGACAATAAAAGGTTTTTTACAAGGGGTTTCTAAACTGACTCTGAAGGTAATTATAAGGAGGTTTTTTAAAATGTTTTGAGAAGTGAGGGAGGCATTATTAAAGTCAGTGCATACCTCTCCAAGATAATTATTTAAGAGAGGACTATTTTGAATTTATAAATTCATGTATGTTACAGAAGAACCAGTCATAGTTTAGTAATACATTTTACCGCTTTGTTTCCTCCACAGTCTTCCAAAATGAGTAGAAGTGGGATGTAAGTATTCGTTAGTTGATCTGGTTCGTTACTAATCCAAAAAATGGCACACTGCTGTTTCTCTTTTGGAAATTGATTTTACTCTGCTCTCTCAGCTTTAGGGTCAAGGGTAAGGATGGGTAGCAGGGAGATGGTGAGGTTGTATTTTAAGGAAGGCAGATCTCATCCTTTCTTGCCTTGTGATCTTTAAAGGTTGTAACTTTCCACCCACTTTCTGTCCCAGGGAAATCAGTCTTTTGGGGAAGACTAAAGGGCGGTATCTGAAATAATCCTACTCGATTCTGCTTTTCTGCCACCCTCACATGTAATCCTTCACTTGTTTTGTTTTTTCCTTATAATGATAACTCCTTTCCCTTTGTATCATCTCAACTATGGACTGGCTTTTGTTTTACCTCTCCTTCACCGAATCCCGAAGCCTCCACTTCAGAACAGCCCCTCCCACTCAGACACAAGAAAACCACCAAGATAGTTCCCTGGTATATGTGTAGGTGTCGGACAAGAGGGAAATTAAGAAGTATAAGACAACTTTCAAAAGAAAATAAGGGCAGTGGTGTCAGAGGGAGGAAAAGGACTACGAAGCCAGATCTCTCTGAGTTCTAAGGAATATGGCAACTGAAGGAAGGAAGAAAACGGGGGCTTGGGTAATCTGGTGCCTGGGTCCTTCATGAGAGCAGTGCCTAGGAGCACAATGCTTGGGTCCCTGAGGCACGTGAACAATGGAGAGAAAGCTAGTACTGGAACTTTCTAATGGCAAGGGTTTAGAGGGTCAGCTATCTGAGACTGAGACCCTAACCTCCCACCCCCTGCAATGTCAAGACGCAGTGAGTGAGGAGGGATTAAGCTGAGATTTTATTTACAATTCCCTGGAAAGTCTTACAGAAGAGGGGCCATCATTATTGCTTTAAGATTATTGCCAGAAGGAAAACTGCAGTCCTTCACTGACAGGTAGGAAGCCCTACTAAAAGGTCAAAAGTCTATCCCCAGACCTTTATTTGTCAGCCCCATATCTCTGCTGTGACCTAAAGGCTGTCACCATTTCCTGCAAAGCACAGCCCAATTGTGTTTTCCAAGGGCTACCCTGCCAAGCTAGCCATCAAATTTCCCTCTAACTTTGTCATTGCTGTTGTCACTGTATTCCCCACCCCTACCTGTTCGGCAGAAACAACGTATTAACACTAATTTCAGTTTGAAGCCCTCCTCCACCTCCTGGCTGGGAGGCAGGGTCCTGGTTTCCTAAAGATTATTGTTTACTTCCTGCCAGGGCCAGCCTGGCTTCCTTTGTACTGGATAACGTAAGAGCCCCATTTTCCATTGTCCCAGATGATATCACATCTCACTTCTTATTTTAGGTTATTACCCCTTGATGATATTTCAAGGGCCACTTCTGAGGTACTCTGCATTTATGTCTGCCATTTTTTTTTTGTTTTTGTTTTTTAAAGGGCTTTGGCTATTGAGGTAAAAGAAAGGGAGCAAGACCAAATGGCAGAGAGGGGATGGCCCAGTAACTCATGCCCGGGATTAGCAAAAAAGCCTAGGAGCCTAGGAGAACGCAACAGGGAGAAGTGGACTATTTTTCCTCTCAATCCCACTGCAGAAGGATATGGCTTTGTTCATGCATATCGATTATCTTATTGAAGCCAGAACTCATTAGTGAGCAGGGCCACTCTGGCTCTGGGGGGGGAGGGATGGGGAGCCTGAAGGAGGTGGGTGTAGGGAAGCAGTTCTGGGCTGGCAGGTAGGTGGGGGTGCAGCGGTCCGCGTTTGGGTCCCTGTGTCCCTGATGGATTATTTCTTGGAATGTGGTTTGTTCCCCAGGAGTCCGTCTATCTCCATGATGGTCTGCGGGTTCAGCTGGCTCAGCACCTGGAGGAGAATCAGGTGGTTGAATGACTGAAGAAGGGCATGAATTTGAGGTCATGAACTTAGGGGACCCAGGGGAGCAGCACGGAGCACCAAGTGGCAGGGAAATAATCACAGCTGTGCACATTTTGTGTTATCACCCAGGACCTCTCATTGGCAAAATGAGGACCTTGTAGTGGGTGATCTCACAGGCCCATTCTGGGTTGGACAAGGAGGCCTTGACTCCTGGGGAGGGGATAGAGATGGGCTCAGCCTCTGAGTCCCCAGCTCACCTGTAGGGCACCCAGATGTTCTATCAGCTGCTCTGCACTGGACACCCCCAGCAAGACTGAGCTGACACCCTCACTGCGGAGACACCACGCTGGGGCCAGAGGAGGAAAACAAGAGAACTGATGGGTAACAGTGAGCAAATGGACATCAGAAGTGTCTCTGAGGAAGAGGGTTCTCCCTGAAGACAAACCAGTCTTGGGTTTGGGAGTGTCTCAGGAGGAAACAAGCACCCTTCAGGATCCAGAGCTGACAGTGTCTCACCAATAGCAAGCTGTGCCACGGTGCAGCCCAGCTGGTGGGCGATGGGGAGAAGGTCCATGACTTTCGCTTGTTGCTTCTTGCCATCTTCACTTTGCACTTTGTCCTTGAGCCACTGGTAGCCCTGGAGGCCACAGAGAATCAGCAAAAGATCGCACCACCACCCTAGAACAGCCAGGATAGCCCAGTCCTGCCATCCTGAGCCCTGAGATCACACCTTGATGGTGGCCCTGCAGGGATCTGGGACTCGCCCATCATACTTGCTAGTGATGAGGCCACAGGCCAGAGGGGACCAGGTGACTGAGCCAACACCTAAGAGGAAGAGGATTGGATGTGGGGAGAGGTATCAAGGTGATGGTGAGCCCAAGGGAAAGGTAGGGATATGGGTGCTACAAACCAATCTTGTGGTAGAGCTCTGGCAGCTGCATCTCCATCTTCTCTCTCTGAAACAGATGGGGCTCTGCTTGTTCACACACCGGAGGGATCAGATTGAACTGTCTGGCCATGGCATAGGCCTCCTGTATGTGGTGAGAAAGAGATGAGGGGCTGGGGCAAAGAGCACCCCTTCCATTTTCTTCCACTCCTCCTCCTCCAATAGAGTGGGGTTTGGATTGGCCATGTGAAGATGGGAACCAATTGTGAGATGGGGCAGGTGGGATAGCACACTCACCATGATTTCTGCAGCCCCCCATCGGGATGTCCCCCAGTATAGGGCCAGGCCCTGGTTGATGACATAGGTCATGGCTCGCACAATCTCTAGGCATATGGGAGAGGGAGAGCCTTACTGTCAGATTCCTGCCATCTAGGGCTCCAGATCTGCAGATCTCTGCCTGCCCCACTGAGACCCCAGAGAGGTTGGTATCTATTTTTTTTGCCTCCCTCCCTGTGTAAGTCCTGGGATGTGAGCTTCCACTGTGGGAGGCTTTCTGAGCTAGGGCTGGCTTCCTGCTGAAGGTTTGAGAAGTGTTCAGTTTTGAAGGACTATCAGGGTTGAGGTGATGCTTTTACCCTCCATGGGGCTGTTGGGGTCTGAGCGATTAGCAAAGACGATGTCCACATATCCCAGCTGGAGACGTTCCAGAGATCCTTGCAAGCCTGGGGTAGGGATGAGGACAGGAAGGTAAGTACCTTGGCTTCAGTTTCTGAAGAATAAGGGGTGAGGTCTGAACCTCACCCCTTTGCCATGGCTGCCTAAATCCCAGTTCCCTTATTCAAAGCCTCTAACTCAAGAGCTTCAGAGAATATCCCCAACTTCTCTGGCTTCCATACCAAGCCACTGCAGGTTCTCAGTGTTTAACTCTCACCCTCGATGATGTGTTTGCGGCTCAAGCCTCGCTCAGTTTCTGCCCTGTACAAAAAGGAAAGTCAAAGCTGAGGTGTTACAAAGGTAGGAGGAGATCAGCGCTGGGCTGGCACCATGAGGAACTGGGGATTGCACTGGTTTTCACAGGCAAGAAGCAGACCTGGGGTAGCAAGTGTGGGGACAGCCGTCACCACCCCTACCTATCCCATACACCCGCACATATCCTCTATGTAGATCTCCCCAGTTATAGGGGGGCAGCCACTTACTGTCCTCCCCAAAAAATCTTGGTGGTGATGACATAGCTTGATCTCCTGGAAAAAGAGAAATGGGGGAACCCGCAAGAAAAGGATTTTTTGATGATCACATCCCAGCAACCCTCACCCCCACAAACACCCTCTCACCTCCAACCTTTGCTCTTGAGGATGTTGCCTAGAGTTCTTTCAGCCCTGGAAGAAAGACAGTGTAGAAGCACTGACCCCTTGAAGGTGGATCAGTTCCTTCCCTTCTCCCCCCCCCTTTCCCTTAAACCAATTTCCTCTCTTGTAAAGTGGAGCATAAACCAGGAGCCCATGGGCTGAAGGCCCCATCCTGGACTAAATAAAAGAGGCTCCTGGAGCTAGGGGTACAGTTGTACAATTTTCATTCAATCATTCAACTATGTACCAAGCTCTGGCCTGAGTTCGGAAGGGAAAGAATAGGAGGAGGGGAGTGGGACAGACTAGGGACACACTGGTTCCAGTCATCTGTGTTGCCTTCCCCCTTGGGTCTCTGCAAAATCCCATCTATCCTCTAAAGCTTAGTTCAGATTCTACCTCTGAACAGAATGGAAAATGTTCTCTGAATCTTATAGACTATGGTCAGTCCTTCTTACCAGTTTCCATAGCTCTTATTGGCTACACCAGTGATTTTTACCTGGTGTGATGTGGCACACTGGTCTGCCACAAGAATTTTTAAAATATGCAACACCTGACTATTTAGTCAGGGGCTCTGACCTCTTTTCACTTAGATTGTCAAATTTAAAAAATACAACAGCAAACACAATAGTCATCTGGTGTGAATGAATCAAAAGTATACCTATTTTTTGTTAGATAGGCAAAATTCTTTTTTTTTTTTTTTTTGGCGTGCCATAGAATTTTAGTAATTAGTTTATGTACACCAGGAGATGAAAAAGATTGAAAACCTCTGGGCCACCTAATTCTTCAGAACTTAACTATGAGCTAAGGTCTAACAAGTCTGTTACAGTGGACTGTTACTCAGCCTTTCATAGCTCCCTGTCGTCTTGGTTTGTCTGTATAACCACTGAGGCTGTGAGCACATTGAGGGCATGTCTATGGCGTTCCACAAGCAGTGCCTGCTCTGTGCTTGGCTCTGTGCAGGTACTTAGGTGATATAGGGGAAAGCAAGACAGAGTTCATGGAAGGAGGAGAATCCCAACTGAGCAGCAAATATGGCCACATGAACCAGTAATTGATACTGGTGTGTCAGAGGGCAGTGTAAAGTGCTTTGGAAACTGAAGCGGGTAATGATCAACTTTGGAGAATTGTGTGAAGGCTTCTTGGAGGAGCTGACATTTGGGCCAAGTCTTGAAGGTGAGCAGAGAGTCATCCAAATGAAGAAGATGTAGGGGTAGTCAACATAGGTTTGGGCTACTACCGGTGTGAAGCCATGGGTGTGTGAAGTGGCACAGTGTGTTTGAAAATTTAGCTTTGAAATCCCCACACAGTTGCACATAACTGATACCCAAGATGTATTTGTTGGTTTTATTTTATTTTGACTGCACAGCCTGCCCATTGCCTCCTAAGCTGGAGAAGGACTGATGTTTGGAACTGTGAGTCCCCTATGTTTTGGGGGCCCACCGGCTGATATGTTAGAACTTAGTGTTGGCAGAATTCCCGGGGCTCTTAAGAGAGAAAACAGGAAGCCCTGATGTTCTCTCATCTTCTAAACATAACTTTCCTTACTTTCCAGCTGCATAAATTTCGGTGGTGTCAAACAGGTTTATACCATGCTCGTAGGCTACTGTCAGCACATCCTCTGCTGTCTAGGGAGGTGAGAGAAAGAGTTGAAGATCAACCGCTGGCCCCACAATTACCTCCCTCACTGCACCCTGGCCCATAGCACCTCAGTCTTGCTTCCAGATTCTCTCCCCTTTCCTCACCCTCCAGCCTTGCACCCCATCCACCAGTGCTTGTTGTCCAGACCCCTATCCAAGTCCATTTCCCCTGGTTCTGGTTCCCTCATAGCCCCTCACCCTGCTTCTAGGTCCCATCACTTATACCTCATCCGAGATCTGAGAACCAAATGTGACCCAGGTACCTGCAAGAGGGAAGCCAGGCACGTGAGAACTGTGGGAGGCAAGCCATAAAAGAACACCCTTCCCTTAAATCCTTTCTAACTCACCTAGGCCAAGACAGGACACCCGAAGACCAGACTTTCCTAGGTTTCTGCAGGAGACAGAAGTAGCAGGAAGCTGTGGAGCCTCCATTAGGGACACAGATGATCAGCTCCCACTTCCTCTCCTCCAAGAATAAGAAGCCCTCGCTGTGTCTCAGTCCAAAGAAACCAGATCCAGTGGGCTACTGAATTGGGCAGTACTGTGCCCATAGCATAAGTGAACAAATAAATGACTGTTCTGCTGGATCCACTGTCCAGTGCCTTTCTTCCCTCCTAACACATTGGAGATGTGCTGCCTGGTTTGTGTTTCTTCTGTGGGATGTTGTTTGTGTTTGAGTCATCTCTAGCATGTGTGGAGTTGGGGGCCTAGAGAAATGTGACTGGTAGATCGTGGTGAGTTTGTGAAAACAGACCTTCAGACAGAGAGCGCTATGCTAAAGGGCAGATACCAGAGATGGAGAGGTAAACCAAGTCGAATTCAGTCACTCAGGCAGGGAAGTGTCCCTGGATAGGCTAGGCAGATAGACCTCCAACACAGGTAGGTAGGAAACCTCTGTGGGGAGTATGACAGGAACAATGGGACAGGCCAGTTCTTCCTCTTCCCCTCTCCACTCCCTTTGCTCCTGTGGGCTTGTGAAGTTTGTCTCTGAACCAGAGAGCCCCCACCTTCCAAAACCCCCACTCAGGTTGTTGGCTCAGTCTCCCAAACAGGGCTGCCACACCCAGGGGATCAAATTTCTTAACTGCCAAAGCTCCATAAGGTTAGTGATCTCTTCTCACTCCCAAGCAGGAACCCCCTACCCATCCCATCCCCCTATTAGTAGTTCTGAGAGCCCAGCAGTTCCCGGAGATAAAGTCTGTTACATTACAGTCCACCTTCCTCACCTGACCCCTCTTCCTCAGCATGGGGTTGAGAGATGTGGCCCATCCTTCCCAGGGCCCTACTTCTGTCCCCTCAGGAAAGGTCACTGGAGACTGGGCCCATGGGGCAGGTAGGGCCAGTATCTGGGTCATGCACCCTGAGCAGGCCCGGGAAGCCCTTTCCTTCCTCCACCTCTTCCCAGGACATTGACCCAAGGACACTATATCTTGGGGGGGAGGGGGAGTGCTGGAGATTCATGCATCCCTGGCTTTCCTGGGGGTAAGGAGAAAAGCTCAGGAGCAGCCCCTGGGTCTGAGAGGACCCATTAATATTGGTAAACTTGAATTTCTCCTAGTCCTGGGTATGGAGGGAGACCGAGAGAGAGGCAAAGTAAGGGAGTGCTAGTTATGGGAAGAAGAGATAGAATGAGCCAGGACCTTCTGAGCGAAGTTTGAGGGGGTCCTGGAGGCATCTCAGAAAGCCTCAGGTCAGGAAAGGGAAGCAGATGGGGCGGGCTGCCCAGCTACCCCCATACCTGTATTTCATGCCAGTGCTGCGGCCGGTGCTCTCACGGAGGGCCCCAGCGGGCGCTGGGGGTCGGTGGACCACTGCACCTCGGGCCTTGGGGCCTGGCCCTCCTCCTCCTGGAGGATTCCCATGCACCCCGCTGACCGGCCCACCATTGCTGCCCCCGGGGCCCGGCCTGGGTCCACACAGACGGTCCTCGCTGCTTCGGCTGCGAAGGTTCTGCTCAGTACACGCGATAGACACCTGCATGCCGGCTGGCCAGGGTCGGTGAGGGGGCTCCGAGGGGGTGGTGTGGGAGGAAGCCTGGAAGCCCGAGGGCGGACAAATAGGGATGTAGTGGCTCCAGCCCTGAGGAGAGCGGGAAGGCTGAGGAGGCTGCAGAGGGAGTCAGCAGGCAGGATTGGGCCCGCGGGGGCGGGCTGTTGGAGGTCGCGGGGGTTTGCTGTGGGAGGAGAGAAACACAGGGAGAACCACGAGGGGAGTTACTCGTCTACGTGGGCACTGGAGCAGGGAGGAGAAGGGGGAAATGAATGACAGTAGAGGTGGAGGGCGATCCTAGGAGGGTAGGGACCTAGGGACAGTTGGGGGTAGGGGAGAGAGGTGCCACCTCAGCCTGATCTGCAGTGGGACCTGCGAGGCTCCCAGCCGCGTCTGCAGCAAGCTCAGCTAATCCTCATGCAGGCACCACCCCCTCGTTTGCATAAACCCGCCTGCCTCCTAGTTAATCTTGCCAGTATCTGCATAAACCCCACCTTCCGAAGCTCTATAGCTTGCATCTTGGGCATACTCAAAAGCTGGAGAGTAGAACCCGGGAGGGTGGTTTTGGATACCATCTGTTTTCAACTCAGTGGTTCTCAGTAGGGGATGATTTAGTCCCCCAGGGGACGTTTGACAAGATCTTTTTTGACTATCACCACCGGCGACAGGGAAGGATGTGCTAACAGCATCTAGTGAGTGGCGTCCAAGACAAAGCACAGAACAGCACCCCTCTCCCCTCTCCCTCCCCCCCCCAATGAATCATCTAGCCAGAAATGTTAGTAGTGCTGTTATTGAGAAACCTCTGGTCAGGCTCAGAGGATGTGGCCGGCCACCCTCCGTGAGCAGGGCAGGGCCCCAACCTACCACCCAAACTGACACACTCAAGCCACAGAGTGACAAGAAGTTTATTCTAGACTTCTCAGGGCGTCTGGTAGAGGATAAACCTAGAGAGAGGGCCTGGTTTGGAGGTAACGGGGAGGGCACCAGGGTGGGCTGCCTGGGAGCTAGAGGGGTTGGAGGGGCAGGTAGACAGAGGTTCTCCTGAGGGGTGAGGTAGGGTGCATCCTTCAGCCAGCCCTGGCAGAGAAAAAGGGCAGAGAGCGGACGTAGGAGTCCAGTCGGGAGCGGAAGAGCTCACTTTGTACAGTCTGTCCCAGCGGGCACAGGGGATTCTTCACCACCAGCTCCACGTACAGCTATGGGGAGAGAAGGTGTTAGAGCCAGGCTTTGGACACTTCTTGTTTCCAACTCTAAACTTAGTATAACCTCAGGGATGTGCAAATGCACTAGGATCAAGGGCAAGGAGGCAAGCCCTCCTTGAGGAGAAACTGGTGGTGGGAGTGTTGAAGACTCTGACTTCTATAGAGATACACTACAGTAGTATCCTGGCAGGGAATCTGAAGGAGTCTTAGGGCTCTCTACACGGCCATTACTGTTGAGGAGCTTTGGGAGAAGGGTCCCAGGGTCTGGCACTGACCGAACTGTAGATGTGGTGCAGCACGTCTCGGATGGGTCCCACGCCCAAGTCAGTATTCATGACAACCTTGATCCCAGTGGGGGTCTCGTAGTAATGGAGTTTGTAACGGCTAGTCTGGAAGGACAGAAAGCCATCCTTCCTGCAGAGATGAGGAGGACGTTAAGGAATGGGAGAGGAATTTCTCCCAGAAAGACACTTCTAATCCTCTTTAGATCGACTCTTCTCTCTAAATACATTTGCAGGAGTCTGGCTGGGTAAAGACATCTCTCATTTTCCAGCCTCGCAACCCCCATTTGGCCCCCACATCCAACCTTTCTACTTTCAGATTTTCCTCACCTCGGCTTCTTCCAGTTCCAGCATTCTTGCTTCAGATTAGCTTCCTCTCCCGGGGAGCCAAATGCCCCTCCCACCCCAGAAAGCTCCTCCCACCCCGCCCCGCCCCAATTCCCAAGGCTATTCCTCCCCTCGACCTCCCCTCTGACTCCGGACTCCGCATACATGTCTAGCGGGGACATCTTGCTGACAAAGGAGCGGATAGAGAACAGCATCCCGTACATCAGCTTGAACTCCTGGAGGGAGAGGGGCAGAGTTAGCTCTTGGTTGTTAAAGCAGACAGGCCAGGGGCAGGAACGAGCCAGTATTTGGAGAGGGGTGACTGGACTGGGACTATGTGCGTCTGGAGATGAGAGGTCACCCGGTTGCGCGTGGCCCTCTCGTCACCTCCTCCTTGGGGATCCCCGCTTGCTTCTTGCGGTGCCACTCGCTGTAATGCAGACACACTCCATTTCGGTCAAACAGGTACAGGTTGTGGACAGTCATCTGCAGGACACAGAATGTGAGCTTCGCTCCGGGACCGCCCACCCTCTGTAGGTCCCAGTTTTCTGTCCTGGATCCCTCCGACCAGGCGAGGTCCCCTCCCCTGAACTCACCGGAACTGCTCCGAGTGCCTGTCACTAGATGCTTCCGGTTTTCACGGAGCCCCGCCCCACCGGGTCCCAGTGCTGCCAAGGAGCTATAATAGCGTCCCAATATCTCTCTCAGCCTATTCGCGGCCGCCGTCGGGCCCGCGCACGCGCGTTCCGGCTTCCAGGCTCCTGATGCCGTAAGTGCAGCAGCGAGCTAGGTCCTCGGGCTGGTGACGTCATCGAGGAAAGAGAGGCGGGGCTTTGGGCAGTGGGCAGGCGGGTGCCAACGGTTTTGAGTGTAGCGAAGGGCGCGAGAGGGGAGGTCTAGGTCTTTCCGGATCCGGGCTCGCGCAGGGGGCTATCCGTGACAGATTGGGGGGCTGAAGACCGGAGGTGTGGGATAGTCGGAACGGAGTAATTAAGGTACAACATTTCAGGCTAGGTACTTTTTAGGGACATTCTGAGGGTGTGATTGAGTGTTCACGAAGTTTCTTTTGCGGTAGTGGGAAGGGAGGGATTCTAGGGAGCCTTGTCATGGCTTTCGTAGTAGGAGGGGTTGCGGGGGGATGTACAAGACAGTTGCCCCTGGGTAGAACCGTGCAGTGGGCAGAGGGGAGTGGGGAGGTGGGGAACGTGGTATTCCTGTCTGAGACTGGAGCCAGCTGAGGGGCAGGTAAGGCAGCTGGACGCAAATTAGGCCACTATTTGACTTGGGTTTGTTTCAGTTTGCACGTTCTGGGTGTGAGAACTTAAGAGCTGAACTGACCAGTGATAGCCTGTGCCAGAAGTTGATCTGCACCTTTCAGCACTCCAGATGAACTTCAGGGGTATTTTTGTCCCTCACTCACTCCTTGCTGTACCCTCCTTTTCCACAGTTTCCAGGAGCTATGGAAAGAAATGGTTTTGCTCTCTCCCATGACCTGTAGTACCGGTGGGAATCTTTCCTGTAACCAGAAAGCCTCCATACCCTTATTCACCAAGATTCCTTGGCTTGGACTCTTCCCCCTTTCTCCCAAATCTTCCTTCTCTGTATACTCTACCCCCTGGGCTTTCCTAAAGCAGAACCAGAAGTTCCCACCTCTGCTGCCTCCAGTTGTCTCTTTCCTGTACTCATGGCGACATCAGCTACCAGCCCTAGTTCACCTCTCCAGGCCGAGGATCTCTTGAGTGATTCATCAGAAGCCCCTGGGCTGAACCAAGTGTCCTCGGAGGTGACCTCCCAGCTCTATGCTTCTTTGCACCTCAGTCGTCAAGCAGAGGCCACAGCCCGAGCCCAGCTGTATTTACCCTCCACTTCCCTACCGCCTCATGAAGGGTTAGACAGCTTGGCCCAAGAGCTGAGCCGCAGTTTGTCGGTTGGATTGGAGAACAACTTGAAGAAAAAGGTGAGGGAGGTGTGTCTGGAGGACCTCTTGGGTCTTGAGATTGGGAGTGGTAAAAAAGAAAAGCTTTACTGAGATTTGAACTATTGTTGGATTTCATATTCCTTTTAAGTACAGAGTCAGTCATCTGTTTCTGGGAGCAAATGTTTATGAGTGAGAGAGGCCTGGGACACCAGAATTTGGGAAGTTGTAAAATGTCCCAGTGTTTTCTTTGTCAGAGATACCTGCAGTGTGGGACAGGTTGCCCTGCTTCTTTGACTGAGATTTGAGACCTGGAAGTGAGGATAAGGTTTCTTTTTCTTTCTTTTTAAAAAATCCTCACCTGAGGACTTTTTTCACTGCCTTTCTCTCTCTCTCCCTCCCTCCCTCCCTCTCTCCCTTTTAGAGAGTATGGGGAGCAGGAAAAGAAACATCGATTGGTTGCGTTCTTGTACATGCCCAATAGGGGAAGTGAACCTTCAACCTGGGTATGTGCCCCGACCAGGGATCAAACCCTTAATCTTTTGGTCTATGGGATGATGCTCCAACCAACTGAGCCACACCCGCCAGGGCTGAGGCTATGTTTTCTTCATCCTAAGAGGTGACTAGAGACTTAAGGATAGCAGCAAAATATGCTAAGATTGTTTCAGTTCAAAACTGTTTTGATTGTATGGTTCAAAATTAGGCATGTAAATCATTAAGACATAGTTTAATAAATTACACATATTACAGAGGAAAATAGTTATTAGTGTTTCATTGAAAAGGTCTCATAACTAATTTCCAGAGTTTGAAAAACTGATAGCCATGGGCTACAGTTTCTAGGCAGGTTGTTTGCTCTCTAGTTGGCAAGAATCCTCACTACTCTTGTTTTAATGTGCCATATTAATTTATTTACACCACCTGTCTGGCATCTGTATACATTTGAGTTTCTGACCTTTATCAGGTCAGTTAGTTCTCTTGTTCTTGCTTTCCCAGGTGCTGGAGTAAAAATTCTTGGGTTTTAGGGGGTACTGGATGCCTTCTACCCTGGCAGTAGGTAGAATATAGATTATTCAAGTTGCTTCTGATTTCTGTTACTTTTTTCTAGGATGGTTCCAAGCATATCTTTGAGATGGAAAGTGTTCGGGGTCAACTCCAGAGCATGCTCCAAACCTCACGTGATGCAGCCTACCGTGAGTAAATCCCTTCCCTATAAAGGAGAACCTAGATTTAAGGAGTGGGAGAAAGTAGAGAAAGGAAGCAGGTGCGAGGGGAACCTAGACCTCTGAGACAAGATTTCAGGAGGAAAGGCTTCAGTTCTTTGGGAGAAGGGCTGGAGGAGTGGGTGAAATAGAAAGGAAGGCTCTCTGCTTTCTCTTCCTTCAAGTGGCCCTTGTTTCTATCCTTACATACCTGATCCTTGCTGGCTGTGGGGTCCCTTTGGGTCCCTGCAGGGGATCCCCTTACTCCAGGTGCTGGCTCAGAGAGACGGGAAGAAGACTCCTTTGACAGTGAAAGCACAGCCACCTTGCTTAAGTGAGTTCCCCTTGGGATTCTTCTAGCTTGATTGCTCTCTCTCTCTTGCAGAGCCAAGTGTTCTATTTCTTAGTTCTTCCTTTAGTGCTATTGTACCTCTTAAGGCTTAAAACACTTGCCACTTAGCTTTTAGTTTTATCCTTTCTCTCCTATCTTCTACTCCCTTTACTTCTTCAGGAACTTGGGCACCTACTGCCTAGTACCTGGCCTTTTCCCAGCCTCTACTCCTCCTTCTCCCAGAAGAGTTAGCTTGCTTCTGTGGAGACTTTTACCACAAGGAGTGTGGCCTGGAGGAAGGAGCACTACAGAGTGAATCATAGGACCTATGTGCTGTGTATGGTTCTGTCATTACCTAACTTGAAGACATCGGCCAAGTCTCTTGTGCTTTCAGTTTCCTCCTTTGTAAGATGTCACAGTTGGACTTATGGGTCTGAAAAGCTTTGCCAATTCTAATATTTCTACCTGATTTGCTCAGCACCCGGCCCCTGCAAGACTTATCTCCATCCAGTTCAGCCCAAGCCCTGGAGGAGTTGTTTCCCCGCTACACCAGCCTTCGGCCAGGACCCCCACTAAATCCCCCGGATTTTCAGGGCCTGAGAGATGCACTGGATTCAGAGCATACTCGTCGCAAGGTGAGATATAAAGACTTTCTTTTGGAAGCAGCAAAGATTAGAAATAGGGCTAAGTGCTAAGAAGGGAAGAGGGTTAAGGGACCAAAGCTGGGGCTTTGCTCTAATGGCTCTTCGGGAACGCCTTCTTCCACCATTCTATCTAAAATCACACACTTCTCCTCCAGGTATTCATTACTCTGTTATATCCTTCATGTAGCTTATCACAGTCTAATGTATCTTGCTTATTTTGCTCTTCTAAAGTCTAAGCTCCATGAGGTCATACCTTATCTTTTTTAGCACTGTCTTCCTAAAATTTAGAATATACCAAACACATAGAAGCACTCCATAAGTGTTTGGTGAATGAGCAATGAATTTTGTTGTCTTGTACAAAGGCTTTATAGCTGCTGATATAGTGAGTTTTATCCCTCTGAACTTCAGCCTGTCTGATATAGGAAAAAAGAGGGACAAGGCAGAAGAAAAGTCAAAATCATTGGTTGTGTTGTCATTTTTGGAACCTTCTCTTCTGTTTTTACCTGCCTGGGTACGAGTGATAGGTTTTGCCTTTATCCTTGCGATGTTTAATCACTGTGTTCAATGAGCTTCTCAAAGCAGGAGTAACTTCCCACTCTTTGCAGTGTGGGCTGCTGCACCCCCACCAAAAGGTCTGTGGAAATTTTCTCAGGGGGTCTAGGGAAAAGAAGAGCCTGGAAGCTAAGCCCCTGCTTTCTGAGATGGTAGAGGAAGGTGTTAGAAGTCTTGGGCCCTAAGGTTTCTGCTCCAGAATTCCTGATTCTCTTCCAAACCTAATCTGCCCTTGGGACACAGCCCATTTCCTGTCTCCAGCCCATTTCCACCTAGCTGGAAAGTTTGGTGCTTTGGTCAGACTAAGGATGGCAATACTCAGTTTCTTTATCCTTCTTCCCAGCATTGTGAGCGTCATATTCAGAACCTACAGACCCGTGTGCTAGAGCTTCAGCAACAGTTAGCTGTGGCTGTGAATGCTGACCGCAAGAAAGATATCATGATTGAACAACTGGACAAGGTGCCAGGGTAGCAGAATGTGGTGGGTCTCTCCATGGGGTGCACTACAGTGAATAGGGGGTGGCCAACCAACATCTTTTGTTCATTCTAGGAGCTGGGGTAAGGGGTGGGCTTACTGGCTACTGAGAGAAGGTGGCTGTTGACCTTGCCCCCATGGGCAGAAGGAAGGCAAAAATATTATTTTGGAATTACATCTGACTTTCCTCTCCTGAGACCCTGGCCCGTGTGGTAGAGGGCTGGAACCAGCATGAAGCTGAGCGCACAGAAGTACTTCGGGGACTCCAGGAAGAACGCCAGGCAGCTGAACTCACTAGGAGCAAGCAGCAGGAGGTGGGCAATGTGGGTTATGTAACCTAAGTCACTGGTTGCTAGAATGAGGGGGTTGAAATAGCCCTGGAATTAAAGTTCCTCCAAGACTGACCTGAATCTTGCAGTAGCCAGCCTGACAGTTCTCTCCTATTTCTGCTCCCTTCACTGTTTCTGCTGTCAAACATGCATCGTTGATGTCTTCCCAGCTTTTCCTATACCATGTAGTCAGTCTTTTTGGCCCTCAAGTAATTGACTTAACCCTTAATTTTAAAGTTTACATTGTTAATGCTTTTTGTATAACATAGAGATTTCCTTCAGTTCCTCTGTCCTGTGTAACCCTTTTCCTGAAAGACAGTAACCCGCCTGGAACAAAGTCTTTCTGAGGCCATGGAGGCCCTGAATCGTGAGCAGGAAGCTGCCAGACTACAGCACCGGGAAAGAGAGATGCTGGTGAGAATGCTGGGCTGGGTTAATTCCAACAGAGGCCGTTATGTTAATTACTTCTAGAGGGCTTGGGATGTTGGTGGATTGTGGGAGTTCATGACTTCAGTTGCTCCATGGCAGTAGTTCCCAAAGAGTGTTCCTTAGAACACTAGTTCTGCTGGATACTCTACAAAAAGGACTCTGCCACCAAGTGAGTTTGACAGACTTCAAATTATTAGAATCATCTGGGAAATTATTGTAAAATATTAATCTCTGGGACCCATCCCCAGAAGTTGATTCAGTAGATATATGGTGGGGTTTAGGAAACAAAAGATTTTCAGGAATTTCCTTTGTGATTTTATTCAGCCAGGTTTGGGAACTATAGTCTAGGGCATAGCCAAAAAGGTGTGAGATGAGACTCATTTGAGTTTCTTATTACTGAAATGATAACGTGATTACCTATGTGAATTAGTAGCCAGGTTTGGAACTTGTTGCATGCATGGCACATGCTTGCTGTATGCATGCTGGTACTTAGAATCTTTTTTAAAAAATATTTTATTGATTATGCCATTGAAGTTGTCCCATTTCCCCCCTTCATTCCCCTCCACCCTGCACACCCCTTACCACCCACATTCCCCCACTTTAGTTCATGTCCATGTGTCATAAGTTCTTTAGTTTCTGCATTTCCCACACTACTCTTGCCCTCCCCCCATCTATTTTCTCCCCACCGTCTATGCTACTTATTCTCTGTACCTACTCCTCCCTTCTCCTCCTCCCACTTCCCTGTTGCTAACCCTCCATGTGATCTCCATTTCTATGGTTCCACTCCTGATCTAGCTGTCCTCTTAGTTTGCTTTTGTTTTAGGTGTGGTTGTTAATAACTGTGAGTTGGCTGTCCTTTCACTGTTCATCTTTTTTATCTTCTTTTTCTTAGATAAGTCCCTTTAACATTTCATATAATAAAGGCTTGGCGATGATGAACTCCTTGAATTTGACCTTATCTGAGAAGCACTTTTACTGCCCTTCCATTCTAAATGAAAGCTTTGCTGGATAGAGCAATCTTGGATGTAGGTCTTCGGATTTCATGACTTGGAATACTTCTTTCCAGTCCCTTCTTGCCTGTAAGATCTCTTTTGAGATATTAGCTGACAGTCTGATGGGAACGTTTTTGTAGGTGACTGTCCTCTTATCTCTTGCTGCTTCTAGAATTCTCTCCATTTTAATCTTGGCTAATGTAATTATGATGTGCCTTGGTGTGTTCCTCCTTGGATCCACCTTCTTTGGGACTCTTTGAACTTCCTGGATTTCCTGAAAGTCTATTTCCTTTGCCAGATTAGGGAAGTTCTCCTTTATTATTTGTTCCACTAGTGTTCCACTTGTGGCTGTTCCTCTTCCCCTTCTGGTACCCCTATAATTCGGATGTTGGAACGTTTAAAGATGTCCTGGAGGTTCCTAAGCCTCTCCTCATTTTTTTGAATTCTTATTTCTTCATTCTTTTCTGGTTGGATGTTTCTTTCTTCCTTCTGGTCCACTCCATTGATTTGAGTCCCAGTTTTCTTCCCATCGCTATTGGTTCCCTGTGCATTTTTCTTCATTTCACTTAGTGTAGCCTTCATTTTTTCATCTAATTTGTGCCTAAAATCAACCAGTTCTGTGAGCATCCTGATCACCAGTGTTTTGAACTGTACATCTGATAGGTTGGCTGGCTTTTGGTCGCTTAAAAGTATTGGCTTCGCGGCTTTTGAGTTGTTCTTCTGCTTGAGCCATAATGTTCTGGTCTGTTCATGCCTGTTATGTATGAGGGGCGGAGCCTTAGATGTTCACCAGGGTGGTGCCATCCAGGTCACTGGGTTGTGACACTGTATGGGGGTTGGGTCAGATAGAGAATAATGGCGCTTGATCTGCTCTCTCTGGGATTTCAGTTCCCTCTGCAGCTTCCCACAAGCAGATGGGGCCCTTCTGGTGCTGGTTCCCAGGTGGGTGGGCTTGTGTACATTCTAGGACCCTGTGGGTCTCTCCAACAAACTCTTTTGTGAGGCTGGGAGTCTCTCCCTGCACCTCAGCCCCCACAAATGTTTTCAATCGGTGCTTTTAGGCTTTATTTCCTGGTGCTGGGGCCCTGGGTTTCTTGGTGTGTCTTGCTGCCTGTTTTTGCCTGGTTTATCTGCATGCGAATGTGTGACCGCAGTCACCCAGCAGCCTTGTGAGCCACACTGGGTTTGCTGGTTTCCTCCCCTCACCCCGGGGTCTGCTAGCCCTGCACTGCTTGTGCTCCTGGGTCCACCAGCCACCGCTTTTTCCTGCTGCAAACCCTCTCCGTCGGCCACTGACTCCGCTCCTTACCAGTCTGGATGAATGGTTGTCGGACTTCTGTACAGTTCAGTTTTCTGTTGTTCTGGTTGTGTTTTTGTTTCTAAATCTTTGTTGTCCTTAATTTTGGTTGTGCCAGGAGGCATAATGTTTTCACCTACACCTCCATCTTGGCTGGAAGTTCTTCGCCTTCATGCTGGTACTTAGAATCTTAACAGGCTACATCCAGCAGTGTTGATGATAGTTGCTGGTTGGCTAGTACACGATGGCAGGCTGGATATTCTATTTTTTGTGGAATTTCTTTTGATGATGGTGATGGCTATTATATACTGAGTACTTACTACATGCCAGACACTGTGCTAAATGCTTTACATACTGTTGTCACTTCACAAAGTAGACGATAATACTATGCCTGCCCATTTCACAGATGAGGATGTATACCTAAGGACACATAGTAAATGACAGAGCTGGGACTCAAACTGAGATTTGAATCCAGATTTACCTATTTCTGGAACAGAAGCTCTTACCTACTATATTATAATCCTGTTGCCTTGGCAGCTTTTGTATTTTTAATGGACACAATTCTCAGCAGGCACATTGTATGGGAGGTGAGGGGGCATGTTGCTGGTCTCTTGAAGGCATGCTGAGTATCTTGGTCTTCTCCTGGGGCTCTAGGAAGAGGAAAGGCAAGCTCTGGCCTTGAGATTGGAGCTAGAACAGCAGCAGTCTCGAGCCCTGCAGGAAGAACGGGATGAGGCTCGTGCTGGGCAGCTCAGTGAGCATCGACAGTTGGAGACACTTCAGGTGACCCTAGAAAAAGAACGACAGACCTGCATCCAGCAAGAGCGCCAGTTTAAGGAACGCTACCAGGCACTGCAGGAGGAGGACCAGGCTCAGTTGGAAAGGGAGAAGGTAAAAGCAGCAGTTGGGGAATGAGGAACGGATGAAGGGCAAGATGATGGAATGAGATGAGATGTCAGAATATGGAGTATAGGGGACTCAGATGGAGACTAAAGAACTAGTTAGTGCATATGTGGGAAACAAGATGGAGAGCGTGGGCCCAGTTAGAAAGGCTCGGGGCATCGAATACATGGGAGACCAAAGAGAAAGACTAAACAGAGATTAGGAACTAGGTCAAATGTGAAGAGAAGGAAAGGAAGCTTGGGGTTTGGGTGGTTGTGGGGGAGGAATTGGAAAATAGAGGTAACTAGGAGACAGAAAATTTGGTATATACTTAAGTTTGATTCTCTTTCTCAGGGGAACACACAGAGGGAGGCCCAGGCTGCCCGGGAGGCCCAGCAGCAGCTGGCATCGATGCAGTCTGAGGTGCGGCGGTTGGAAGGAGAGCTGGATATAGCTCGGAGAGAGAGAGATGCTTTGCAGCTGGAGATGAGCTTGGTGCAGGTCAGGAGAAGTGGTCTCAGGGGTCATAACACATTTCTTTCTTTTAAAAAAGATTTTATTTATTTATTTATTTTTTGTTTATTTATTTACAGATTTTTATTTATTTTTAGAGGGGAAGGGAGGGAGAAAGAGAGGGAGAGGAACAACAGTGTGTGGTTGCCTCTTACACAAGCCCTACTAGGGATCTGGCCCACAACCCAGGCATGTGCTCTGACTGGGAATCAAACTGGGGACCCTTAGCTTTGCAGGCCCGCACTCAATCCACTGAGCAACACCAGCCAGGGCTTATTTATTTATTTTTAGAGAGGGGGAGTGGGAGGGGAGGAAAACATGGGTGTGCAAGAGATACATTGATTGGTTGCCTTTTGCATGCCTCTAACTGGAGATCTGGCCCACACCCAGACCTGTGTCCTGACCCAGAATAGGATCGGAGACCTTTTAGTTTGTAGGCTGACACTCAATCCACTGAGCCACACCAGCTAGGGCATGGCAAACATGTTTCTAATTAGAATTTTGACTTTTATGAGCTTCTGTTTTTACGTGTAAAATATGTGGTAAGGGCAAATTACCATATTTTGCTGTGTATAATGTGCTCTTGTGTATAACATGCACCCACATTTTTGGCCCAACCTTTCAGGAAAAAAGTCTTTCATTTTAATGTTTAATTCAATGTTTTATTCATTTATATTTAGATACTTTTTTGCCTTATAAAGGATTTTAGCATTATTTTTGAACATATTATGGTACAAGAAATTTTTATTTTATTTATTTATTTTTAGAGACAGGGGAAGAGAAGGAGAAAGACAGGGAGAGAAATGTCAATATGTGGTTACCTCTTGTGCACCCCCCATGGGAAACCTGGCCCACAATCCAGACATGTGCCCTGACTGGGAACCAAACTGGCCTGTGCTCAATCCACTGAGCTACACCAGCCATGGCCAAGAAATTTTATGTAACAATTACAAAACACAAGAACAGATACAAGGTATTTCAGTACTACCCATGTTTAATACACATCCTTATTTTTTTCTCTGAAAAATTTGGGCAACAAAGTACACATTATATCCTATAAAATATGATAATACGTTTCTGAGACCAAGTCAGTCTGAGAGATGTTTCCCATTATTAACTGTTGATTTAATCAGATACTCAATTTCTGGGTTAGTCCAGAGTTTGACCCCTTGAGCAAATAAATTCCTTTCACCTAGCCCATTGAACTGGAGAACTGCCCACACAGAAACTAATTTATCATGGAGACCTAGAGTAAAGATGTTAGTAGACAATTCATAAGTAGCAATTTATAAGCTGCTGTGACCCTAAACTGGTGCTAGATGTATGTATGTATTTGTGTATTCAGTAAGCCTATTAAATAGCTCTTCTATATGTAAGCTCTATGCTAGGAGCTGGAAATAGCCCTTGCCAACAAGGTGCTCACAAGCTAGATGGGGAGTTTGTCTACTACACACATATTTGAAATAGAATGGTAAACGATAATTGAGAGTAAGGAAAACCACTCTTTACTCAGACATCATATTCTTAGTAAGTAAGGTCTTTCCCAGCTACACTGAGTAAAATCTACAGTCTGTGACAGTGTTTCCCTTCTCTGTTTAATTTTTATGTATACCATGTAGTGTACCTTTTAAAATCTTGTTTATTTTTTGTAAGGTCCTCTAGGGCAAAGATTTTTGGCTGTTAATTGTTGAATCTTAGTGCCTGGCTTTAAAGTTCAAGTCCTTTATTTACTTATTGGTCTACTCATTGAAAGTGGGGTATTGAAGTCTCCAACAATTGTTGTCAAACCGTCTATTTCTTCATTCAATTCTGTCAGTGTATTTTGGGGCTATCTTAGGTCCCATCCTCTGTATTTCTGTGGTGTCAGTTGTTACTTCTCTTTCATTTTTGATTTTATTAGTTCAGGTCCTCTCTCTCTTTTTCTTGATGAGTGTGGTTAAAGGCTTGTCAATCTGGTTTATATTTTCAAAGAACCAGCTCTTGTTTTCATTGATCTTTTGTATTATTTTCTTAGACTCTGTTTTGTTTATTTCATCTCTGATCTTTATTATTCCCTTTCTTCTCACACTGGGCTTTGTTTGTTGTTCTTTTCCTAGTTATTTTAGGTATAAGGTAACATTTTTTTTTTAGACTTTTTTTGTTTCTTGAGGTAGGCCTGTATTGCTGAATTTCCCTCTTAAGACTGCTTTTGCTGTGTCCCATAGATTTTTGGATTGTGTTTTCATTTTTATTTGTCCCAAGTTATCTTTTGATTTCTCTCTTAATCTCATTGTTAACCCATTCATTGTATAGTAGCATGTTGTTTAGCCTCTGTGTGTTTGTGTGTTTTTCAGGTTTTTTTCTTGTAATTGATTTCTAGTTTTATACCATTGTGGAGGAAGAAGATGCTGACACATTTCAGTTTTCTCTAATTTATTGAGACTTGTTTTGTGACCTAACATGTGATGTACCCTGGAAAATGTTCCATGTATACTTGAAAAGAATGTATATTCTGCTGCTTTGGAGTGAAATGTCCAAAAATAGCAATTGAATCCACGTGGTCCAATGTGTCATTTAAGGTCTCTGTTTTCTTGTTAATTTTCTGTCAAAAGATCTATCCAGTGATGTCAATGGGGTGTTTAAATTCCCTACTATAACTCTATTACTGTCTATTTCTCCCTTTATGTGTTTCAACATTTGCTTTATTAATTTAGATGCTCCTATGTCGGTTGCATAAACATTTACAAGTGTTATAACCTCTTAATTGGACTGATCCCTTTACCATTATTGAATGTCCTTCTTTGTCTCTTATTTATAGCCTTTGTTTTAAAGTCTATTTTGCTGGTGTAAGTATTGATACTCCAGCTTTTATTTTTGTTTCCATTTGCATGAAATATCTTTTTCCATCTCTTTACTTTAGGTCTGTGTATCTTTCAGTCTGAAGTAGGTCTTTTTTTTCTTTAATTTATTTTTAAGATTTTATTTATTTATTTCCAGAGAGAGAGGAAGGGGTAATAGTGGGAATGGGGGGGTAGGGTGGAGGGGAATGAAGGGGGGAATAGAACAACTGTAACAGCATAATCAATAAGAAAGTTAAAAAAAATAAAGTCAATATTAACTTTTATGTATCTATATAATTACTCCTTTTTAAAAAGATTTTATTTATTTACTTTTAGAAAGAAGGGAAGGGAGGGAGAAAGAGAGGGAGAGAAACATCAATGTGCAAGAAATACATGAATCGGTTGCCTGTGCTCAACCCCAACTGGAGACCTGGTCTGCATCCCAGGCATGTGCCCTGACTGTGAATTGAACCAGTGATCTCTCAGTTTGCAGGCCAGCACTCAACCACTGAACCGCATCGGCAAGGACAATTACTCCTTTCTTTGCTCTTCTTCCATTCCTTTAACTCACATCTTCCATCTGGAATCTCTTCCTTCCTTCCTTCTTTTCTCCCCCCCCCCCTTTTTAAAGCCCTCATTGATCAGTTGCCTCCCATAGGTGTCTTGAGTAGGGATCAAACCCACAACCTGGGTATGTGCTATGACTGGGGATTGAACCCTGAACTTTTTGGTGTTCAATGATGATGATGCTCCAACCAACTGAGCCATGTGGCCAGTGCTGGATTATTTTTCTTGCTGTCAAAATCTCTTTTATTTATTTTATTTAAAAAATATCTTTATTTTACATCCATTTTTAAAGGAAGTCTTGGGTGGGCAGTTACTTCAAAATGTGGAAAATATTCTGTTTTTCATTATTGTTGAGAAGTCAGCTATCAGTTGATCACTATTGCTGTAAAATTTTTGTCTTTTTTGTTTTTATCAGTTTTACTTGGCTGTGCTTAGTGTGTTGTGTGTGTGTGGGGTGTGTGTGTGTGTTTAATAATTCTTTATGGGATTCTTAGGCTTCTTGAAATAGTGGTGTCTTGCATCAGTTCTGGAAAATTCTCAGTCATTATCCCTGCATATTGGCTCTGCTTCATTGTCTCTGCTGTATCTTTCTGGAATCTGATTGAATATATGTTAGCTTCTGTATCTATGTTGCTTACTCTCTGTTTTGTATTTTGCATCTTTTGTGTTTTTATGCTCACTCTGGATAATTTCCTATTTATCTTCCAGTTCACTAATTCTCTAACTTTTTCTAATCTACTATTAACTCACCTATTGATTTTTTAATTTCATGTATTTTTTTATTTTACAGAGTACTATTGTTTTTATTTTCTATCTTAATTTTCCATAGTTCTTGTTCTCTGATATTTTCAACTTTATCTTTGATTACCTAGATACAGTTTTATTATCTGTAGATGATAATTCCAATATCTGAAATGTTCGAGGATCTTTTTCTGTTGTTCCTTGTTTTTGCTGGCTCTCGTGGAGTCTAGGATTTTTTTGTTTGTTTTTTGGGGTTGTTTTTTTGGGGGGGTTCTGGTTATTTTTAACCATGTGTTAGAGCTTGTATTTGAAAAATTGTAGGAATAATTTGAGGCTTACAATTAAAGTACTTTGCTCCAAAGAATATTTGCATTTGCTTCTACCAGGTCCTGAAAGACACTGTAAGTCCAGGACCAATTAATCCTAATTTTCAATGGTTGGGATTCCTGGGTGATTTAAGCTGAGCTTTATTTTGAATAGGGTGTTTCACGTCCAGTTCACTCCCATACTAAAAATGAGTCTTAATTTATTGTGAGTAGGGTCTCCCCAGGTAGACTCCCCAACTTATGTGGGCTTTGGCCTTTGATTTCTGTTCATTTGCCTTTGAAAGAAAGTCAAGACAAAAATTTTAATTTTCTCAGGTAAGTAAATACCCTCAGGGCAAAAATGGCTATTTACCATGCTCGCTACTTGACTAGGTGCTCACGCTCTCTCTCTCTCCCTCTTTCTTTACTTTGGTCTAGTTATTCCGTACTGTTTCATTACCTCTTTGATGCTCTCTTAGGAAGATGTTCTATATAGAGAGAAAAACATAGAATTAAATTTTATTAAATTTGTTTGTTGTTATCCAAAATAACCTAATCTGCTAGTGCTAGGAAAGTTAACTTGGATAACTTAATTTGCTAGTACTAGAAACACGAAAATCTACTTCCTGTCTTCTAATACTCTGAAATAGTTTGTAATGTTGTCATTAATATGTGCTTCTTGAATATTTGATATTTGACTATAGATTTTACTTCTTTAATGTTTGTGGAATACTTAGGCTTTTATTTCTTCTCAAATTATTTTTGGTACACTCACATTCTCTCTGTCTTTCTCCTTTGTCCCCTATATGTTCATTTAAAGTTTTGATTTTCTACTTTATTGACTTAAAGTTGTTCATAATTTTATCTTTTCAATGTCCATAGCATCTTTTTTATTTTTTATTTCTGATATTTATTTGTGTGTCATTTCTCTCATCTTTTTTTAAAACTATCTTACTTGTCATTTACTTGAATATATTTCCAGAGAATTAACTTTATACTTGGCTTTTTCTTCTATTTTATTAGTATCTATACTTTATTTCATTTACTATATTTTCTTTGGTTTTATTTTATTATTCTTTTTAAAACCTTAAGCTAGGCCCTGGCTGGTGTGGCTCAGTGGATCGAGTGCCAGCCTGTGAACCAAAGGGTCACCAGTTTGATTCCCAGTCAGGGCACATGCCTGGGTTGTAGACCAGTCCCCAGTGGTGTAGGGGAGCAGGGTTCAGGAGGCAACCACACATTGCTGTTTCTCTCCCTCTCTTTCTCCTTTCCTTCCCTTCTCTCTAAAAATAAATAAGTAAAATATTTTTTTAAATCTTAAGATAAATGCTTACATATTGATTTTAGCCTTCTTTTCTAAATTTCTGTATAAATACTAATTTAAGTGTATTCTACAACTTATCCTATGTAATATTTCTCTTATTATTTGATTCTGACTTATATTTAGTTTTTTATATTATTACTTTTGATCTCCTGAATAATTTTAAACATATAGAATTTTTCTATGTTTTTATTATTGATTTATAGCTTGTCTACTTTATGATTAAAGAACATGGTCTTTAATCAAAGGCATTAAAATTATTTATATATTTCTACCCAAGTTTTTGTTTCAAAATATTTTAAACTTAAAGAAATGTTGCATCATAGTATAATGAATACTTAGATTCATCAGATTCATCAACATTTGTTACATCCGTCTGTTGTGTATATTATACCTACCTCTCTCTTTTCTCCTTTCCCCACACTCTTCCTCTTTCTCACCTCACATCGTTTGAGTGTTTCTTTTGGACATCATGAGAGAATATGCTTTTTTAATTAAAATTATTTGAGACTCAGTTTATCTCTTGAAATATGGCCAGCTTTTCTAGATGTTTCATGTGTGATTGAAAATATATATTTATAGTGTTTGGGTGAAGTTTTATATGTGTCTCTGTGTGTGTGTATAGTTTGTTAATTATGTTCTTTAAACCACTATATCTTCTATTTCTGTTAAAATTTATATATTTCTCCTGCAGTCTGTCAATTTTGCCTTATACGCTATTATTATTATTATTATTATTATTATTATTATTATATATTCTCACTGAAGGGCATGCTTATTGATGTTAGAGAGCAGGTAAGGGAGGGGGAGGGAGAGAAACATGATGTGAGAGAGAAACATTGATCTGTTGCCTCTTGTACATGCCTGACTGGGGACCAAACTGCAACCTAGACATGTGCCCTGACTAGGAATTGAACCTGTGACTTTTCCGTTTACTGGACGATGCTTGAACCAACTGAACCACACCAGACAGGGCTTGCTATATACATTTTGTGGCTATGTTATTAGATACATATAAATTTTAAAATTGCTGTATCTTTTCTGGTAATTGAATATTTTATCCTTAGGAGGTGACTCTCTTTATCTTTATAATGCTTTTTGCCTTAGGGTATATATTTTTGCTTAATATTAATTGAGCTATACCAGCCTTTCTTTTAAAAACAGAATTTGCCTAACAAATATTTTCCTAACTTTTTTACTTTCAACTTTTATATATTTGTCTTTTACCTAGAGCATTTAGTTCATTGACCTTTATTTATTCATAGCTGGGTCTGTGCCCTACTTTATATCTTATTTTATCTTACCTATTCAGAGTTTATTTTTCTCTCCTTTCTTGTATCTTTTAGATTCACTACTTTTTTTCTCATTTTTCTGACACTTTTTCCTTAGCTAGTTTCAAAGTCATAACTCAATTTCTGTTCATTTGTTTGCTTGCTTGTTTAGGGGTTACTTTAGAAATAATAACATGTATACCTAAATTATTAAAGTTTACTTATTAGAGGTAATTATCAAAGAAAAAGAAAGGAGCCATCAATTCTATGTAGGTGGGTCCAGGTAATGTTCTCAGAGAACTTTAAAAAATATTTTAAAATATAGTAAAAATTACCTGTAACACAAGTTCAAATAATACAGAAGTAAAAAGTGTTGGTTGCCTTCTCTTATCATGCCATTTGGAGTGCCTCCTTCAGAACTTCTCGTATATAAGCATATGGGTTGGTGCTCTAATAAAAGGAGAACATGCTTTGTATTTGCTGCAACTTGTTTATTTTTTAACCTCATAGAATATCATACATATCTTTCCATGTCAACACATGCAGATGTGCATCATTATTTTTAAGGGTTATATAATATTACAATGAATGGATGAATCATAGCTTACTTAAGCATTTTCCTTTTGAAGAGAAATTTACAATGATACCGATTTTTGCTGTAAAAAACAGTGCTTCAGTGAACATCAGTGTACATGAATCTTTGGCATCCCTTTTGTAGGACAGATTCCTGTGGAATTGCTGGCTTAAAGGGAATGCATATTAAATTTTGCCATTAAAGAAATTAGGTAACAAGACTTCTGGCCAAGATGGAGGCGTAGATGGAAACACTGTGCCTTCTTGCACAACCAAGTTTAAAGACAACAAAGTTTTAGTAACAAAAATGCAACCAAGACACAGAAAATGGAACAGTACGTAAGTCTGACAACAACAAACCATTCAGCCAGAGTGGTAAGAGGGGTGGAGTCAGTGGCTGGCGGATTTGGGTTGTGCAGGAAAAAGCAGCTGCACCAGACCAACCCAAGAGCACAGGCGGCCGTTGGCAGATCCCAGGCATGGCTGGAAAAAGGTGGACCCAGTGGGGGCCCAAGGAGCCGGGCTGATTGAGGTCACACATTCACACTCAGATAAACTAGGTGAAGGAGTGAGCAGTGAGACAGACTGTTCAAACTAGGGCCCCAGTGACAGGAATTAAAGCCTAAAAGCACCAACTGGAAAAACTTTTGGGGTCAAAGTGCCAGGAGAAGCTCCCAGGCTCACAGAGTCTGCTGGAGAGACCCACAGGGTCCTGGAGGGTGCACAGGTCCACACACCCTGGAGCCGGCACTAGGGGGGACCGGTTTGCTTGCAGGAAGCTGCAGAGGGGACCAAAATCCAAGAGAGCAGAACAAATACCACTGCCCCTCTCTGACCCCACCCCCACATACAGGGTCACAACCCAAGGACTGGGTTGCCCTGCCCTGGTGAACACCTAAGGCTCCGTTCCTCATACCTAACAGGCACAAACAGACCAAAACATTATGGCTCAAGAAGAACAGCTCAAAGCTCCAGAGCCAATACTTCTAAGTGACCAAGAGATAGCCAGCCTATCAGATGCACAGTTCAAAATACTGGTGATCAGGATGCTCACAGAACTGGTTGATTTTAGTCACAAATTAGAGGAACAAATGAAGGCTAAACTAATTGAAATGAAGGGAAATGCACAAGAAACCAATAGTGATGGAAAGGAAACTGGGACTCAAATCAAAGGGATGGACCAGAAGGAAGAAAAAAATGACACAACAGAAAAGAATGAAGAAACAAGAATTCAAAGAAATGAGGAGAGGCTTAGAAACCTCCAGGACATCTTTAAACATTCCAACATCTGAATTATAGGGGTACCAGAAGGGGAAGAGGAGGAGCAATAAGTGGAAAAGTTATTTGAACAAATAATGAAGGAGAACTTCCCCAATCTGGCAAAGGCAATAGACTTCCAGGAAGTTCAGGAAGCTCAGAGAGTCCCAAAGAAGGTGGACCCAAGAAGGAACACACCAAGGCACATCATAATTACACTAGCCAAGATGAAAATGAAGGAGAGAATCCTAGAAGCAGCAAGACATAAGGGGACAGTCACCTACAAAGGAGTTCCCATCAGACTGTCAACTGATTTCTCAAAAGAGACCTTACAGGCCAGAAGGGGCTAGAAAGAAGTATTCCAAGTCATGAAATCCAAAGACCTACATCCAAGATTACTCTACTCTATCCAGCAAAGCTTTCATTTAGAATGGAAGGGCAGTAAAAGTGCTTCTCAGATAAGGTCAGATTCAAGGAGTTGATTCATCATCACCAAGCCCTTATATGAAATGTTAAAGGGACCTATCTGAGAAAAAGAAGATAAAAAATATGAACAGTGAAAGTACAGCAAACTCACAGTTATTAACAACCACACCTAAAACAAAAGCAAACTAAGAGGACAGCTAGATCAGGAGTGGAACCATAGAAATGGAGATCACATGGAGGGTTAGCAACAGGGGAGTGGGAGGAGGAGTAGGGGGGAGAAGGTACAGAGAATAAGTTGCATAGATAGTAGGTAGAAAATAGACAGGGGGGGAAAGAATAGTATGGGAAATATAGAATCTAAAGAATTTGTGACACATGGACATAAACTAAAGGAGGGGAATGGTGGGGGAGGGGGTGTGCAGGGTGGAGGGGAATGAAGGGGGGAAATGGGACAACTGTAATGGCATAATCAGTAAGATATATTTAAGAAAAAGAAATTAGGTAACAACATATCTAGAGTAGTCAAAATCATAGAAACAGAAAGCAGAATGGTGGTTGCCAGGGGAGGGGGATGAGGGGTTGTTATTCAGTGTATACAGAGTTTCGGCTTTGTAAGATGAAAAAGGTCTAGAAATCTGCACAACAATGTGATATATTGGGTTAGCCAAAAAGTCTGTTACGTTTTTTCTATAACATAAAAGACACACTTTTCATTTTCACCAGTAACTTTATTGATTTGGATATCTTGACTATGTCAGCCATCTCCCGCTATTAGCTTCTAGTGGGTAGAAGCCAGGGGTGCTGTTAAAACATCTTCCAATGTATAAGAGAGCCCCACAGCAAAAAAATTACTTGGACAAAATGTCAATAGAACCAAGAAACTTCACAAACCACTTTTGACACATTTGATCAGTCACAGCACCTTCTCATACACTGCACAAATCTTCTTTTGTGTTTTAGTTGCATTTTTACCTTTCTTGAAATAATAAAGCATAATATGCTGAAAATGTTGCCTGTCTTCTTTCATCTTCAATATTAAAACAGCTGCACAAAAGTTCACCTATTTTGATAAATTTTTTTAAATGCATACTGATATAACAGCTGTCACAATACAACAAAATTATTTCAAATAAAGTTAAGACAACTAAGCACTTGCTAGAGCCATTTAAAAAAAAAACACATTCCCAGTCAGGGCACATGCCTGGGTTGCACACCAGTTCCCTGCAGGCCAGTTCCCAGCAGGGATGCACGAAAGGCAACCATACATTGATGCTTCTCTCTCTCTCTCCTTCCCTTCCCCTCTAAAGATAAATAAATAAAATATTAAAAAAAAATAAAAAATAAAAAAAAAACCACAATGGACTTTTTGGCCAACCCAATAGTTAACAGTACTCAAATATACACAGATTAAAAGGGTAAATTTCATATTATGTATTTCTTACCACAATTTAAGAATTGTTTAAAAAAAGATTTTAGGTTGCTGCAAGAGTTTGGTATGATTGGGACGTAGTTGGGAGTGATGAGGTAGATGGGCGGTGGGAGATCGATCATAAAGGTCCTTGTAAGCCATTTTAAGCAGCCAGAACTTAATTTTTTTGGCAGTTCAGGCATTTGAAGGGTTTCAAACAAGGGAATAAATTGAGTATTTTTGTGTTTTAGGGTATTCACTGAACCACAAAGTTGAGGATCTGTTTGGGCCAAAATGGGAGAGGACAGAGGGTGGAATAGAGGCAGGAAAGTCAATTAGACTTGAAATAATAATTGAATTAATGTAGTAGTGAGTGGAGGGGTAATTTAGGTGTTAAGGAAATAGAATGACATGACCAGTTGGAAGGGGTAGGAAGTAAGAGGAGCCAAGGATAACTCTGGTTTCACATAGCTTGTGTGTTTCAGTGGCAAGTGGTTGCATTAACTAAGGCAAGAAATATAATAGGAATGGAAGGTTTGAGGGTAAAAAACCAAATGAACTCATTTTGGATGTATCGTTTTTGAGGTGTATCCAAATACAGCTAAGCATGAGCTTACTGGGTGTATGGGCTTAAAGCCTGGAAGAAAGGTCTAGGCTAAAGAGAGATCTAGAAAGTGTTTTAAGCTATAAATGGTAGCAAAAACATGACCTACAGGCCAAACATTTGTTATCCACATGTTAAAGCATCAGTCACCAGTGTTAGTGTATGAAGACTGGTCAGACTGAGGACGGAACTCAAGGAAGCATCCAACCTTTGTGGGCAGTTGGAAGAAGAGCAGTCAGCAGAGACTGAGGGGCAGTCAGATAGAATGAGGACATGAGACGATGGCATCGTGGGGCTGAGGGAAAATGGTTTTAGCAGGAAGGATTGGGATAGGTGGCTGATGTTGCGGTAAGGTCACATACGACTGCAAAATCACCACTGTTGGATTTAGAAATTAAATTCTTTGTCATGAAGTAATGTATACTATAAGTAGAAATCAGATTTCAGTGAGTTGAAAAAGGAATATGAGGTGAGAAAATGGAGAGAGTGAAAGACTAATTCTGCTTTAAGAGGCAGGGACACTGACATTTATTAATGTCTCCTGGGTTTCAGGTACATACAACATATAACAGACACACATCTCAGACACATACAACAGATTTCACTGTTCTACCTAATATATCTTTTGGTTAAAATTTTTTTTTGTCCAGAGTCATTTTAATTTTTGTGTACATACAAGGTGTGAATACCTCATGATCTAAAAGGAAAGGGAACCTTTTTCATTCTCTGTGGCAAAATTCTTGTTCTTCATCCCTTGGGCATAGGAGGGGAAATGTTGGTAAATGGATTTTGGGGGTCTATATCCTCCATTCTCTTTTAATCCCCAACAGAACTGAGCTATTACCCCACCTTCCTTCACTCCCAGGCCCGGTATGAAAGCCAGCGGATCCAGCTGGAGTCAGAGCTGGCTGTGCAGCTGGAGCAGAGGGTGACAGAGAGGCTGGCACAGGCTCAGGAGAGCAGCTTGCGGCAAGCAGCCTCCCTGAGAGAACATCACAGGTACCTGGGACTTACTGGATGCTGCATCTCCTCAGCCACACAGGTGTTGTTAGTGCCCTGCCCACATCCTCTCAGATCCCTTTATCATCTTCCAACATGCTGGCTCCTGTCAGCTGGGACCTAAGTCTGTCAGTGGGAGAGCTGCCTGCAGGTGCACATAGAGAACTGGAGTGCTCGATGATTTTCCTCCCACAGGGCGTAGTCCTTAACCAATAACTGGTGGGTGCAGGAATATAAATTCCCCAGCTCCCTGCCCCTGATGGGGACAATGATGAGCTTGACCTACACTATCTCCAAGCTGACCTGTGGGATTGAGCCTCCTTCCCATCTCAGTCTCACTTCTCACCCCCACTTCTCTACCATTCTTTTTCCCAGAAATGCTTCTTAAGGGAGTCATTTTCCAGTAAATCCTCATCTCAGTCTTCACTTCTGGGGAACCCATCCTAAGATAGCAGCTTTGTTCTTGCCTTTTTCCTGAGCCCACTGTACTGTACCAGGCCGGCTGCCTGTGGCTAGCTGTCTCTCACATGCACACTCTGCCTTTTTTCACCTGTGTCCTCTTAGGAAGCAGTTGCAGGACCTAAATGGACAGCACCAGCAGGAATTGTCCACTCAGTTGGCTCAGTTCAAGGTGGAAATGGCAGAACGGGAGGAAAGGCAGCAGCAGGTGGCTCAGGACTATGAGCTCAGGTACCGGTCCTTAGAGTATTGCTTTTACGCCTCAGTCCCTTTTCCTGTGCACAGAGCCCAAACTGGGAAGGGTGAAGAGCAAAGAGCTGCCGCCTCCATAGACTTATCTATCCTCTTCTACATTGGCCTCAGCTCCTTTCAGAATTTCTGATGTCTGACATTCCACCATGGTTCCCCTTATTCTCCAAGTCTTTGCTTTCTTAAAGGCTATCTACGTCAGCTTTCCCATCTTTTCAGATTGGCCCGGGAGCAAGCTCGAGTGCGGGACCTGCAGAGTAGGAACCAGCAGGTGGAGGAACAGCGGGCCGAGCTGGTAGAGCGACTCCAAGCCATGCTGCAGGCCCACTGGGAGGAGGCAAACCGACTGCTCAGCACCTCTGCCCTGCCTCCTGACCCCCCAGTAGGCATTACTCCTTTAAGCTAAGCTGCTCAGAGTTGGTAGATAGATACCTTTTCTCGAAATCTAGCTTCCTCCCAAGAGAAGTCCTAAGTTCAGGTCCTTGAACATGCATTAAAAAAAAAATCTGAGGAACTGTCTCATCAAAAGAAATCCTTTTTTCTGTGGCCATAACTCACCCAGACTGGCCACGGTGCGCTGGGTATAACTCTAACTCTCTTTTCCCAGCTCAAGAGGTGGTGAGGAACACGTGATTCTAGTTTTGCCAAATGGTAACTGAATTATGAGATTAAGGGCCAAAATTGTTGCTAAATCCTGCCCTAGAGTAGGATTGGGAGCCTCACCCCTGGCCTGTCTTATGTTGCTTAGCATCTCCTGCTTCCTTCTTTTAATTATGAAATTTTTATTGTTAGCTAAAATGTTTTTTGGAATAGATATGCACATGGTAAGGAAAAAAATCCAAGCCATTCAAAAAGGTATAGAGAGAAAAGTAATCTCCCTCCCATATCTGCACCTCAGTCTCCTGGCTCCTCTACCCAGCAGCAACTGCTATTACTGGCCTCTGGAGTGCTCCCCCCACAAATGGTAGCCTTCTACACACTGTTCTATGATTTTTTATTTACGTACTTATTGGCGGAATTTAAAGTTGTATCATATATTTTGTTTTTACAAACTGCTGCAATAAATACCATTAATGAATATCTGCCCAAGTGTATCTATAAAATTTCTAGAAGTGGAATTGTAAGATCAAAAGTAAGCATCTTAAAATTTGATAGACATTATCAAATCTTTTAAGGAAGTTTTAATTTGTAATCTTACTAAAGTGTCTGTACCATGTCTTGCCTTTTTTAATACCCTGGGCTTTGACCCTTTTTTCTTCCTCTCTCTTGTGCCCAGGTCCCTACCACCAGCCCTGGGCCGCACGAACCAGAGAAGGGGGAGAGGAGGGTCTGGAATATGCCTCCCATGGCTGTGGCCCTAAAGCCTGTGTTGCAGCAGAGCCGGGAAGCAAGGGACGAGCTGGCTGGAGTGCCACCTGTTCTCTGTAGCTCCTCCCCAGATCTTAGCCTCCTGTTGGACCCCACTTTCCAGAGCCAGCATTCCTTCCAGCCCCTGGAACCAAAGTCAGATCTCACTGAATCTTCAGGTAACTGGGAACAGATATCACAGGGGTGCCCCTTACATGCACTAATAGGCTTCCTCTAACCTAGCTGCTTCTCTGTCTCGGACTCGAGTATTTGGATTCCCAGATGTCTGAGTGACTGTACATTGCAAGGAGCAGAAATCCACTCAAGTTGGATTGAATAAAGGGAGTGAGATCTCAGGGAAATGTCATGCAGTTGGACCTAATGAGAACTGGAGTTTGGCTCCAGCAGTGCTCTCAGGAACTGAGGCGCTGCTACTCCTTTCTTTGGACTTGCTTGGGCTCTTGACTCTGTCTCTCCCTGCACATCTGTTCCTTTCTCTCTCAAGGTGCTAGCTCTGATAACTTTGGCTTGCACATGGACTTGACCAGCCATGACATTGATTCCAGCCAAGACTCTAGACAAACTTATAGAGGCCATGGGTCTCTGTTTCTTAGGTCCAGTTTAAAGAGAGGCCACCTGATGGGTTGGCAACCATCCTTTGGATTGGCTAACCGTGGGAGTGGTGTCCACCCCTGGTTTAGTCATCTGTAATTTGGGCGGATGGGAGTGCTGTGTATAGTGCAAACATGAAAAGCCAGGTTGAATTAAGAATGAGGGATGAACCCTGCCTGGTGTGGCTCAGTTGGTTGGAGCATCGTCCTGTATACTGAAAGGTTGCAGGTTTGATTCCCAGTCAAGGCAGACACCTAGATTGTGGGTTCCATCCCTGGTCCAGGAGCCTACAAGAGGCAACCCATCAATGTTTCTCACATCAGTGTTTCTCTTTTTCACTGTCTCTCACCCCGACTTTTTTCTAAAAGCAACAAAAAAAATGTCCTCAGGCAAGGTTTAAAAACTTTTTTTAAAGAATGAGGGATAAATTATAGTACAGTTTTAGTAAAAGGTAAAAGATGTATATGATCTGAAGAGAAACCAGAGTAATATATATATCACATTTTAAATATAAAACTTGTGTAATTACAAAATGAATTGAGGGCATGTTCTGGTGAAGAGACCAAAACATGTTTATTAATCCTAAACCATTCTGAATAGTCATTTCTGTTCTTTAAGTGGCTTATTGTGATATTTATTATTTATTTACAGTCTGAATACCACAGCTTTCCCCTTCTGTCTACACTTCTTAGAATTCAGCTCTTCCATCTCCCAGTTCCCTTCAACCCTTCCCTCCAGCTATTTTAATCTTTCGTTATCTCTCACTGCAGCATCACTATTATGTTTAATAGGCCTCTTTCTTCTGGGAATTTGGTGAGTCGAGCTATGGAGGAACCCCTCCCCCTACAACATACACATGTATGTGTGTGCACACACATACATGTGTACACTTGCATATTACACGTTTTGTTTTACAGATGGGGCCTTGCATCCCAATCACAGAGCAGAACGGCCATTACCTGAGGAAGATCCTGGATCAGCTGGGGATGGCTTCCTAAAGCCAGGGCTTCTACCCCCTTCTCAGCTGGAGGGCCTCAAGCATTTTTTGCACCAGGTAAGAGAGTGCCCACGCATCCTGCCTTATTTGCTTCTTCCATTCTTCATTTCCTCTTTCTGCTGTAGGAGTCCAGGACTCTGGCATCTTTTCCCTTTTAGAATTACTACTTCGTCCCAGCTTCTTACTCTCCCAGTCTTACTCCTATCTTAGAAGTCCTTTCTGGGACATAGGCGACCAACCATAGCTCTTGCTTCCCCAGCCTCTGCTTCCCTCAGATACCTAAGTCTTTCTTTATTGATCCTGAGGGAACTTTACTGTCTTGTCCCTACAGCTGCTGGAGACAGGACCCCAGAACAATGAGAACCCCTCTGTTGACCTGTTGCCCTCTAAGTCCAGTGAGTGCCAGCTCTAAAAAAGATTGGGGCTGGGAAACGTGGGAGTGGGTTCTGTGGGATGGATTTTTAGGACCTGGCAAAGGTGATGAAGCTTCATAAAGGCCAGGGGGGTAGACCTCCTTTAGGCTCCTTAAATGGCCCTTTAACCCATTTCCTGATTTTTTTTTTAAGATTTTATTTGTTTATCTTTAGAGGGGAAGGGAAGGAGAGAGGGAGAGAAACATCAATGTATGGTTGCCTTTTGTGCGTCTCCTGCTGGGAACTGGCCTGCAGGGAACTGGCCTGCAACCCAGGCATGTGCCCTGACTGGGAATCGAACCGCAATTGTGTGGTTCACAGGCCCACGCCATTTCCTGATTTTATCTCTTAACTCTTGCTAGGTCCCCTGCCTGTCCCACTTTGGGAGGAAGCCCCTCAGGTGCCACACCTCCCACCCCCTGTCCATAAAACTAAAGTGCCCTTAGCCATGGCGTCCAATCTTTTCCGGGTCCATGAGCTTCCCTCAACCCATTTACGGAGCAGTGGCCCCAGCAGTGGCTCCCCAGAGAGAGGTGAGCAGGTCGTGATTTATTGGGAGATGAAAAGGGAGGTGTTGGGTGTGGAGCAAGTACCTGGAACTAAGGCCCTTCTGGGTTCCTAGGGAGCTGGGAGGAGGGCTCGGGAGAGCAGGTCTAGGATGACGACCATTACTGATCTGTCTCTCAGGTGGAGATGGGCTCACATCCTCCAGGCAACTGATGGAGGTGTCTCAGCTGTTACGACTATACCAGTCTCGGGGCTGGGGGGCATTGCCTCCTGAGGACCTGCTGCTCTACCTGAAGAGGCTGGAGCATAGCGGGTACCAGCCTGGGAGGGAAGGGAAGAAGGGTTATGTGGGTAGAATCTGGACAGTGGGCAGGGAAATGACTCAGGCAGGGAAGAGAGGGTGTGTGCGTTGTCTACTGAGTGCTCTTTTGTCCTTTTCTGGGGAAGAAAGTAAAGGTAAGATACAGATTGAGTCTCTTCTTCCTACATCTCTCCCTGCTCCCACCTTTCTTTTTATTCTTTAGACATTAAAAAAAAATTATGTCTAAAGAGAAGAGAGGGAGGGAGAAAGAAAGAGAGAAACATCTGTCGGTTGCCTCTTGCATGCACCCTAACTGGGGACTGAATCCGCAGCCCAGGCGTGTGTTCTGACTCAGACTGGAACCTGCAACCTTTCGGTTTGCAGGACGATGCTCAACCAACTGAGCCACACTGGCCAGGGCTCTCCATCTTTATTTTTTGTCTCTTCCTTTCTACTTAAGTTTTTTCTTTGCTTCTAAAAAAGTCTCTTCATCATGTCTTTCTACCTTAGTTTTTTCTTCTTTACCCTGCAGCTTTTAACTCTGAACCCTAGGATTGTGATTCCCCAGTATAATTCAATATTTGATTTCATGAATGTCTCTTCCTATTTTAAAAAATTACTTATTTAATTTTAGAGGGGGAAGGGAGGAAGAAAGAGAGGGAGAGAAACATCAATGTGTGGTTGCCTCTGGCGTGCCTCCTACTATGGGAGCTGGCCACATCCCAGGCATATTCCCTGACTGGGAATCGAACCAGCGACCCTTTGGTTTACAGGCTGGCACTCAGTCCACTGAGCCACACCAGCCAGGGCCCTCCTATTTGATTCCAGGACTGTCTTTTTTATTCTTAAGAGACAAAGTTGAGGAGTAGTTTTCCTATTTAACGTTAGGCTGGGGAGAACTCCTCCCCAATCCTCATCTCTTGATTTGTATGGCAGGACTGACGGCCGAGGGGATAATGTCCCCAGAAGGAACACAGACTCCCGCTTGGGTGAGCTCCCCCGGAAAGAGGTGAGTGAAAGCAAGGCAGAGCAAGGGATAGGAGGGCCCTCACTGACTTGTTCCTCCAACTCTGCACACTCTGCACCCGATGGCCTGACCCACCCCATTCCTGCTCCCATTCTCTGTAGTATGATCACTCCCCTTTGCCGAAGAATTCTCGTCCTTTCCATGCATGACTTTTCTTCAGTGGGTCAGGAGATGAAAGTGCCAGATGCTGACTTTCTCCTCTTTCCTTCAACTCTTATGTTTCCTCCCAGGCTCTCCCTCGCCGCCTTGCCACAGTTCCTAGGAGTGAAAAACCTCCGGCACGCAAGAAAAGTGGGCACCCTGCCCCTGGTAGCGTGAGGAGTCGGGCAGGAATCTGGAGATAAGCCCCTTGGCCTTTCTTCTCTTCTTTGTTCTCTTCTTATTACTATTTTAATAAATGCTCAGTAGTCTGTATTAGAGTCCGTGACTCAGGGATTTGGCAAATGGAGGTTTTATAGGAAACTACTTTGTAAAGAAACCTCATTTTATTCTGTTGGAGTATGTTTTTTTATGTTATGTTCCTATTTTATATTATGTGGAAAAAGACATGAAGACAGTCTTATGGCTAGATTGGAGAAGTTTTAATGAGCCATGTTTCAATGTTTTAAGAGTATAACCCACAGAGTAATTAGCTTTGGTTGGTAGTATCATTTCAAATGATTTTTATTTTCTTTATATATTCCTGTGTTTTCCAAATTTTCTAAAACAAGCATGTATTATTAATCAGAAAAAACCAAACTTTTAATAAAAGAATAAGTTATATAAAGAATTTGAGTAAAAATTTGATTGTTGGAGAGACAGATTTCTCCTTTCAGAGCAGACAGTTATTTGAGATTGCATTAGTAAGACTCTGGGAGATTCCACCCCACCCAGCAGACATTATGGCTGCGGTGTTCACCCTCGGGTTTTATGACGTGTATAGAAGACTAGAGTGCTGGCAAGAGAAATAAAGCCCATGATTACAAAAAATTCCTTCCTAATACTCACCAAAATGAACAAAGAGAAACAATATTAGAGAAGAAATGGCATCTATGTGAAACTAAGAAATGCCCCAGCTTCACAGTACAAACACTGACAAACACACCATGCAGCTTACATCACAACGAAGGGTGATGCTGCAGGACCCACACCCGGCTTTCCAGCCCTGCAGCTCAGGGCAGGGCAGTGATGGTGGTAAGTACAGTTCTGAAGGGCCTGACCCTAGGTGTTTGAGGGACAGAGTTTACTAGATTCCCTGAGGTCCTTCTACTTGCTCCTGAATTATTTGGTTAGATCCAGAATAGACATGATAGAGTATACGCTCACATAGTATTTCATATTAATAAATGTTTGTCTTATTTCCTTCTACCTAAAAGTAACTTTGGAGCCCCTGGGAAAGGGAAAAGGGAAGAAGAGATAAACACACAACTCCGGCCAGGACAGTGGTTGCTGGTCTCACTCAGGACAACCCTCGCTGGCTGAGAAAAAAGAGGTGAACTTGCACAGGAGCAGCACCAGGCTCAGAAGACTTTTCAAACTCTGTCTCTTCACCCACCTATGGAAACATTTGCTTTTCTATTTTTTACCTCAAGTGCATAAAATTTATTTGACCAAACTCTTTGACTTACAGCACAGTATCATTATTGGTAAGGGAGGTTTTTATACTGTTTTAACAAGTTGGCAAAATGAATATCCAGTCTTATCTCATTATCTCTTGGATTCCAACTTGCTGCCCTCGGTTGACTCGCCCTACATTTTTCTTAACATTAAAGACAATCTGGAGAATATTTCCCAACTCTGCAGAACAAAATCTGGAAAGGGCACAGTGCTGACTTAACCATTCAGTGAGCCAATTATTTTTATTTTTATTTGAAAACATGTTATACCCACATTAAAAGTCTGCTTCTTCACAAAATACCACCAAGGAGTCTGGGGAGGAGGAGAAAGTCCACAGTGGAGCAGCTCTTCTTCCCAGTTTTTCCTCTGCAATTGTCTTGGGAATATTCTGAGAGAGGAAAAAAACTAAATGATTTTTAGAGCTCTGTGAAAGCCCACATTTAGAGGAAGTGGTACATCTTTTAAGCTTAAGGTTTGGTTGGTGTAGACAGGGTGGCACATGGCACTTTGTCTCCTGAGAACTCCCAAAGCTACTTGATGTTGGTCAGAGAGGTTCTGGTGGTAGAATATATTCAGGTAACGGCTAAGCTGTTACAAAGAAACCTGATGGGACCGAGACTTTTGGGCAAAGTCTACTTCCCTGATAATGGTCTAGAGCAGTGGGGTGGTCCTGCTGCATGTGGTCGCACAGGGTCTCAGGTTCCTTCCACCTTCTTGCTCTGCTATCCCCTACGTCAGTGTTATTACTTATGTGGTTGAAGCAAGATCATTGTTATGTAGGACTCTCAGCTGGCAAGAAGCGAAAAGAGCCATGTTCAATGTCTTAAGACCCACTCTTGGGAATTCCACACATCAATTTTGTTTTTATTTCATTAGAAAACCATGGTCACATAGCCACACTGACTGTTGGGGACCACTCCGTGTGGTTTCAGAGATTGTAGCCCAAGAGAGCAGGCTCTGAAAGGGGCTGGTAAGTCTCCCTGGAAAACCAGGTAATAATGCAGGTGGAGGCATGACTCGACTTTTATATCGAGGGTTCCCATGGGAATCGGGCCTAAGTTGTACATTTTGTCCTTTGAAGCCTGCTCTGCCTAGTGATAAGCCCTGTCAGTATAACCCAGATGTTTGAGTTCAAGGCATAAGGAGTGAAACTCCCTACCTCATGATATACGCCTTTCCAACCATCTAGTGTCAGCATGTCTCACAGACCCCAACCTGAAAAGATTTCTGTGTTTCTTCAATAGTTATCTATAGATAGTGTCAGTTTTTTATGACTATAGCCTTTTGGACATTGATTGATAAGCTATGCACGTGCACTGTATCCCCCTGCACTTCCCAACCCTAATAAAAGCTGTTTCGGAGAAGGGCTCAGGGCATTCTCCACTAGAGGGACTTGCCATCCCCTTTCCCACCAGAACAACATGTTGCGTCCGGGACAACTCTTCATTCTCATCCACGGTGGCTGGGAGAGCTCCACAGGCTGGAGTTCCCCACATTTGACTGCAAGGAAGACTTGGAAACATAGCCTAGCTGGCTGCCATGTATGCAGTTATAACTCTGTTACTGTGCAAGATCTAAGGAAAAGGTAGGAGTGGACTTTGGCGGAAAACTAGCAATCGGTATTGACTGGGCAGACAGTGAAAAAATGCACCAGACCATGTAAGTTAGTCCAACTATATGGAGAACTTCTATGTATGCTCTACAGGGGAGAGACCCAGGAGAGGATAAGTAGATCACTTTGGGAAATATTTTGGCATTATCTAGGAAACGTGATGATGCCCACACCATATGATACAGTGACTCCATCCCCATGGAGGTGCCCTAGAAAAACTTGCCTGCATGTGCACTAGGAAACAAGTACAAGAATGTCAGCATAAAACCTGCAAACACTAGGATGTCTGTTGGCAGTGGTAGATTCATACAGCGAAATACCATACAGTAGTACAAATGGATGATCTAAAGCTACATGCATCAATATGGATTAATTTCACAAATACAATATTGAGTGGGAAAAGAAGAAAATATCCAGTACACTGTTTACGTAAAGTTTGAAAGCAAGCACAGGGCAGTCCAGTCCAGTGTGAGAGGAAGGGGTCCTCATGGGGGCAGCCTGATGCGGTGTTGGAGGTGAGAAGTGAGTCCATTTGGCAGGATGGCCTGGCAAGGTGCCAGAGCAGGGCTGAGGTGAGAGGGGCATCTGTGTGGGGGGAGATTGTTACATATGGGGGATTGATCAAATATGTAAATATATTATGGACAATGGGAGCTAGGTTTCTCACTATTGAGGAAAGGATATATACATTGGAAAGGGAGAAAACTAGAATGAATTCTGTGGTGTTGGATTAGAATTAAATGCATAAGTATAGACTTGTGGTCTTTAAAATGTATAACTAGATATAGAAATGCATCTAGATGTAAGTTGCTGGCTGTACATAAATTCACAGGTTCCCTAGCAATACTGCTGTGTTTTCCCAAGATTGCTCTAACAAATTACCACAGACTGGATGGTATTACATAACAAAAATTTACTCTAACAGTACTGCAGGCTGGGAGTCTGAAACCAAAGTGTTGTTAGGGCTGTGTAGGGCTGTGTTCTCTGAAGACTCTTGGAAAGGACACTTCCTTGCCCTCTTTCTAGCTTCTGTAAGGGGTGCCCAGCAATCCTTGATGTTCCCTGGCTTGTACACACATCAGTCCAATCTCTGTCTCTGTTGTCACATAGTATTTTATCTGTTCCCCTGTGCCTTCACATGGCCTTTTCATAAGGACATCAATCATTAGATTTGGGGTTCACCATAATCCAGTATGACTTGGTCTTAACTGATTACATCTGCAAAGACCCTACATCAGAATAGGGTCACATTCAGAGGTACTGGGGGTAGGACTTCAACGTATCTCTTGGGGGGATACAGTTCAATCCATAATAAACCCATTAACAATGAACACACCTAGAATTCAGCTCTTTCTAAATACCATTCTCTACTAGAAAAGAGCCGGGGCTTCTTGCAGAAATGGCCAGGTCCAGGTCTGGATCAGGGAAAGTAGAAGATAAGCCTAGAAAATCTTGAAGTAAAAAGTAAGGAGGGATGTGCTCAAAGAATAATGGGGACATGGCAAAAGAACACAGAAGCTGGCTTGAAGGGCTCTATGTGGCCTACAATTTGAGTATCAAAAATAATAAGAAATTGCAGTGGCCTGCCAGGCTTCACTTGTGGACAAGAGCACCCTAAGACCCATACCCAGAGGAGTGAGCACGGCGTCTCTGGGCTCACACGTGGGCACTTCCAACACTCGAAGAAAAAAAGAGAAGAAAAGAAAAGAAGGGGGGGAAAGAAAAAGAAAGAAGAAAAAAAGAAGAAGAAATGATAAATTATAATTGAACAAAATAAATCATGAGTCCATATGAATATAAATAAACTGAAAGGTTGTTGAGGTATGGGAGATTTACATAGTTTCAAAGTATGTACCAAAAATGCTTAATAATTACAATAGGTAAAAGTGTGGCTTTACAGTGGAAAATTCTGGGTAAACCACCTTAATCAAGTGATCAAAGTGAAGGTCATAATCAGTATGAGTCAAATCCTAATTGTGTATCTCCTAACAGGATGTGAAAGGCAAATACAGCATCTGTGAGATTCTTGTCAAAGATCCATAGCCTGAATTTAACCGCAAAGAAACATCAGACAAACCCAAACTGAGGAACATCAATTAATTATTGGCTTGAAATTTTCAAAATTGTCAAGGTCAAGTAAGTCAAGACAGGGGAAATGTTCCATACTTAAGTTGACTACCTTAGCATACAAACTAAAAGCAGCACATGATCCTGAAACAGACCATTTTGGTAAAGAGAACTTTATTGGGATAATGGGTGAAATTTGAAAAATCTGAGGATTAGGACTTCCGCCAACATGGAGGCATAGGTGGAGACGCCGTGCTTCCTCATACAACCAAGTTTAGAGACAACTAAATAACAGCAACAAAAAACACAGCCAGAACACAGAAAATTGAACTTTTTGGAAGTCTGATAACAACAAATTCTTCAGCCTGACTGGTAAGAGGGGCGAAACCAGCGGCTGGCAGAGCGCGGTAGCACAGGAAAACTCAGTCAGACGGACTCAGGCGCGTAGAATCCAGGGGCAGGGTTGGACCTGGTGGGCAACTCAGCAAGCAATCGCAGGGAAACAGCGAGGGAGCAGGGCTGTGGGTTGACTGTGGTCGCACATTCATGTGTGGATAGACAAGCGAGGGAGTGGGCGATTGGACCAGAGCCAGCAGCTCCAGTAGCCAGCGGTGGTGGAGGGCGCCGCCATTTCCCCGCTCTAACCCCGCCTGCACATACAGCGTCATAATCCAGCGACCTAAGTGGCCCTGCCCCGGTAAACAACCTAAGGCTCTGCTCGACACCCAGCTGCGAGAAACAGCAGAGGGGGTCACCATTTCCCCACTCTGACCCCACCTCCACATAGAGTCACAACCTGGCGACCTGGGAGTCCAGGGCTCCGCTCCTCAGACTTAACTGGCGCAAACAGACCAAAAATGGCTCAAGAAGATCTCAAAGCCCCAGAGCCTATAAATCTAAGCAATGAAGAAATAGCAAAACTCTCAGACGCACAGTTTAAAACACTGGTGATCAGGATCCTCACAGAACTGGTTGATTATAGCCACAAATTAGATGAACATATGAAGGCAAAACTAATTGAAATGAATGAAATTGCACAGGAAATCAATAGTGATGAAAAGGAAACTGGGACTCAAATTAATGGAGTGGACCAGAAGAAAGCAAATAATGGCCAAACAGAAAAGAGTGAAGAAGCAAGAATTCAAAAAAAAATGAGGAGAGTCTTAGGAACCTCCAGGACATCTTTAAATGCTCCAACATCCGAATTATAGGGGTACCAGAAGGGGGAAAGGCAAAGCCACCAGTGGAAAACTTATTTGAACAAATAATGAAGGAGAATTTCCCCAATCTGGCAAAGGAAATAGACTTCCAGTAAATCCAGGAAGCTCAGAGAGTCCCAAAGAAGTTGGACCCAAGAAGAAACACACCAAGACACATCATCATTACATTAGCCAAGATTAAAATGAAGGAGAGAATCCTAGAAGCAGCAAGAGCTAAGGGGACAGCACCTACAAAGGAGTCCCCATCAGACTGTCAGCTAATATCTCAAAAGAGATCTTACAGGCAAGAAGGGGCTGGAAAGAGGTATTCCAAGTCATGAAATCCAAAGACCTACAACCAAGATTGCTCTATCCAGCAAAACTTTCATTTAGAATGGAAGGACAGATAAAGTGCTTCTCAGATAAGATCAAATTCAAGGAGTTCATCATCACCAAGCCCTTATTATATGAAATGTTAAAGGGACTTATCTAAGAAAAAGAAGTTAAAGAAACATGAACAGTGAAAGGACAACAAACTCACAGTTATTAACAACCACACCTAAAACAAAAGCAAACTAAGAGGACAGCTAGATCAGGAGTGGAACCATAGAAATGAAGATCTCAAGGAGGGTTAGCAACAGGGGAGTGGGAGGAGGAGAAGGGGGGAGAAGGTACAGAAAATAAGTAGCATAGACGGTAGATAGAAAATAGATGGGGGGCAAGAATAGTATGGGAAATATAGAATGTAAAGAACTTGAGACACATGGTCATAAACTAAAGGGGGGGTAATGGTGGGGATGTGGGGTAGGGTGGAGGGGAATGAAGATGAAGGGGGGAATAGAACAACTGTAACAGCATAATCAATAAAAAAATAAATTTAAAAAATCTGAGGATTAGATAGAATGGTTCTGATGGGTCAGTGTTAATTTCCTGATATTGATGGTTACATATGAAAATTTCCTTGCAGGCAGGAAATGGCATGAAAGCATTTGGAGGTGAGGAGGCTCCCCAGTGACAACTTGCTCACAAATAGTTCAGGGTAAAAAAAAGTTATTTGTACAGTACTTACAATTTTCTGTAAAGTATGAAATTATTTTTTAAAAACCCCGACATCACCAGTGGTGATGACCTCCCTATGAGATTATGCCTCCCCCAAAGGATCTCCTTTATCCCCCTCCAGAAGAAAAGTGGAAATGCTGGACGAAGCGTTTGGTGCATGGGCGTGAGGTGCCCAGGATGCTGTAAAATCACCATCTTAGTCATGTGCAAGCAGTCATTTTGTGTGTTGGCTGCCCCACTGTCCTCTACCAGCCTACAGGAGGAAAAGCAAAGTTTCCAGAGGCTAAATGAACCAGGGCAAAAATGAAGCTTGTACTATTTAGGAATACCCACATTATGCAGTGAAACCAAAGAGAAAAGGAAGGAAACAATATACATCAAATTCAGGCTATTGGTAACCCCTGGGGTGGGGGAGAAGGTGATGTGACTGGGAGGACACGCAGGGGCTTCAGGTTGTAGGTGCTGCTCCATTTCTTCAACTGGATTACAAAGGTGTTTGTTATTGTGCTTTATAATTTAGACAGGTTGCATATCATTTTCCTTGTATATCAAATATTTCATAGTAAGGGAGAAAATACACATATTATTGCATTTATATTAGAAAAATAAACTATACATAACTGAATATGTAAAACTGTGTATGTACATACATATTTATGAAATGGATAGAAAAAGGACTAGAAACACACCTACTAACAAAAACAAAATGCCTTTGGCAAATTTATGTTGAGGCCATGTCAAATTCTATTAAGTTACTGACAAGGAAAAAAGCGTGCCAGCTCAGTGGAAAGTTGCTACTGTGAAGCGACAGGAAGTACTCTAATAGTTGGGGTTGTGCGGATGCCTAGATAACGTTTGACGTCAAAGGAAAAGAGGGAAGACTTTGGAGTAAGGAAAGAGTAAGATGTCTGTAATGCTCTATATAATTCACATTCTCTATAAAGCTTCAAATGATTGCACTAGTAGCATCTTAAAGGGCATGGTTCTTTTAATCTTGGTACAAAGAAAGCATTACATTTAAAATATAAATGAAATATACTGCAATTTTTGTAATTCTTTTCAGCATTATTTTGCTACATCAGGGATAAAAAAAAAAAAAAAAAGAAAAGAAAAAGCCCAGGCCTCCCTTATCTTCTGGAAAGTTGCTCTCATTAAAACTTATTTTTCACACTGACCAGTGCAATTCAGCTGGGTGCTGGCCTGCAAAGTGAAAGATAGCCAGATTCGATTCCCAGTCAGGGCCCATGGGAGAGGCAACCAATTGATGTTTCTTACACTGATGTTTCTCTCCCTCTCTTTTCCCCCTCCTTTTCTCTTTCTCTAAAGTAAATAAATAAAATCTTTTTTAAAATTTATTTTTCTCCAGCAATTCCACTGCTGGGATTATACCCTAAAAGCCCTGAAACACCGATCCAAAAGAACCTATGAACCCCAATGTTCATAGCAGCACAATTTACAACAGCCAAGTGCCAGAAGCAATCTAAGTGCCCATCAGCAAATGAGTGGATCAAGAAACTATGGTACATTTACACAATAGAATTCTATACAGCGGAGAGAAAGAAGGAGCTTATATCCTTTGTAACAGCATGGATGGAACTGGAGAGCATTATGCTAAGTGAAATAAGCCAGGCAGTGAGGGACAAATACCATATGATCTCACCTTTAACTGGAACATAATCAACAAAAGAAAAAAGCAAACAAAATATAGCCAGAGACACTGAAATTAAGAACAATCTAACAATAGCCAGAGGGGAGAGGACTGTCGGGGAAGGGTTTTCAGGAACTACTACAAAGGACACATAGACAGAACCAAGGGGGAGGAGGGTGGAAGCAAGAGAGGGAGGTGGGTTTGGATGGGGTTGGGGGGAGTGAAGGGGAGAAAATGCAGACAACAGTAATTGAACAACAATAAAGTAATTTATAAAAAAATGAAGAAACTTACTTTTCATTTGATACCACTTTTTACTGTTTGAATTTTACTTTTAGCATGTATTTGGATTTTCTTTTTTAAGTTATAATGTAATAATAATATCTAATAGTCAAGACCTGGCAAACAAAATGCCTTGCATCTATGCTGGGATAATTCAAGAGGGACTCTGGACTCCAACACCAGGATTTTCAACCACATGTTTTGGCCTCAGCACTGGTAGTTACAGCTGTGTCACATCTGTGCAGGATGGTGGTGCTGCTGATATTGACAATAATTTATTATCCTTCCAACAGCCACAAACTGGGTATTTGTGTGCAGCAAAATATGAAGACTCCTGACTTCCAGCCAAGATGGAGGCATAGGTACTTTACCTCCTCGCACAACCAAAAGAAGGACAACAACAAATTTAAACACACAAAAATAATCAGAACTGCCAGAAAATTGACCTTGATATGACAGCCAAGGAGTTAAAGAAGAATCATCCATTCAGACTGGTAGGAGGAGCAGCGATGGTTAGCTGGATTGGAGAGGACACACAGCAAGGTGGCAGCTGGAGGACCAGGTGGCCCCACATTCTAGAGGATAAACAAGGAAAAACAACTGGGGAGCAACATAGACCACACAGGATAGGGTTCCAATGCAGGGAAAGAACGCCTCAAAACCTCTGGCTGAAAAAACCTGTGGGGGTTTCAGTAGCAGGAAAAACTCCTAACCTCACAAGATAGTTCACTGGAGAGACCACAGGGTCCTAGAACACTCACAAAGCCACTCACCTGGGAATCAGCACCAGAAGGTCTCGATTTGCTGTGTGTTGTGGGGGGAAGTGACTGAAAGCTGGCGGAGAGCTGAGCAAGCAGCATTTTCCCTTTCTGACCCCTTCTTCACATACAATGCCACAATGCAGTGATGTGGGTTGCCCTGCTCTGCAAATACCTGATGCTCTTCCCCATACAACATAACAGGTGTGCTGAGACCAAAAAAAGGCCCAAATGAAAGAACAGATCGAAACTCCGGAAAAAAAATACAGCTAAGCAACGAAGAGACAGCCAACCTATAAGATGCAGAGTTCAAAACACTGGTAATCAGTGTGGCTCAGTGGACTGAGTGCCTGCCTGCCTGCAAACCAAAAAGTTGCCAGTTCAATTCCCAGTAAGGGCACGTGCCTGCTGTGGACTAGGTCCCCAGTTCAGGGCATGAGGGAGGCAACCCATCAAAACACTGGTAATTGGATTGCTCACAGAAATGGTTGAGTATGGTTGCAAAATAGAGGAAAAAGTGAAGGCTATGCAAAGAAAAATATACAGGGAACCAACAGTGAAGGAAAGGAAGCTGGGACTCAAATCAATGGTATGGAGCAGAAAGAAGAAATAAACATTCAACCAGAACAGAAAGAAGACACAAAATCTCAAAAAAAATGAGGAGAGGCTTAGGAAACTCCAGAGCAACTTTAAACATTCCAACATCCAAATCATAGAGCTTCCAGAAGGAGAGGAAGAAGAGCAAGAAATGGAAAACTTATTTGAAAAAATAATGAAGGAGAACTTCCCCAATCTGGCAAAGGAAATAGACTTCCAGGAAGTCCAGGAAGCTCAGAGAGTCCCAAAGACGGTGGACCCAAGGAGGAACACACCAAAGCACATCATAATTATATTAGCCAAGATGAAAATGTAGGAGAGAATCTTAAAAATAGCAAGAGAAAAGGAGACAGTTACCTACAAAGGCGTTCCCACTGGCTATCAGCTGATTTCTCAAAAGAGATTTTGCAGGCAAGAAAGGGCTGGAAAGAAGTATTCCAAGTCATGAAATCCAAAGACCTACATCCAAGATTGCTCCATCCAGCAAAGCTTTCATTTAGAATGGAAGAGCAGATAAAATGCTTCCCAGATAAGGTCAAGTTAAGGAAGTTCATCATCACCAAGCCCTTATTATATGAAATGTTAAAGGGACTTATCTGAGAAAACAAAATTGATCAAAACTATGAACAGTAAAATGATGACAAACTCACAACTATCAATGACTAAAAGTAAAAAACCAAAAGAAAAACGAGCTAAGCAAACAACTAAAACAAGAACAGAATCATAGAAATGGAGATCACATGCAGGGTTATCGGTGGGTAGGGGTCAGGGAGAATAGGAGAATAGGTACAGGGATAAGAAGCATAAATGGTAGATACAAAATAGACAGGGGGAGGTTAAGAATAGTATAAAAAATGTAGAAACCAAAGAACTTATATGTACGACCTATGGACATGAACTAAGGTGGAGCAGGGGTGGTGGTGGGAGGGGGTTGCAGGGCTGAAGGGAATAAAGGGGAGAAAAACGTGGGACAACTGTAATAGCATAATCAATAAAATATACTTTAAAAAACATGAAGACTCCTTTTGTACTGGGGGGCTCTTTGGTGAGGGCAAACATGGGACATAAATATTTATAGGATGTATTAGTCAGGGTTCCCCAGAGAAACAGAACCAACAGGATGTGTGCGCATATATAAATATACACAGAGAGACTTATTTTAAGGAATTGGCTCACATCACTATGGAATCTTGGCTAGTCCAAAATCTGCAGGGTAGCCTGTGAGCTGGGGACTCAGGTGAAGAGCTGTAATTTGAATTCAAAGGCAATCTGTTGGCAGAATTCCTTCCTGCTTGGGGTGGTCAGTCTTTCTGTTCAGGCCTTCAGTTGATTGGATGAACCCCCTCACATTATGGAGAATAATCTGCTTCAATTCCAAGTCTACTGATTTAAATACTAATCAGCTGATAATGGAAAATCTATAAGCTGTAGGAGGTGGCAGCATGCCAGATCTTGGGTCAGTTGCATTATAAATTATCCTTGACTTTTTAATGTGTATCTTTTATACAACCTGCCACTTTTCATTTACATATTGATACTTCAAAACTGCCTTTTCTAGCCTGGATTCAGGCTTTTTTTCCATCAGCAAATGAATTAGCACTTCAAGTTGTATTATGGCAGTCACAGAGAGGTGTTAATTTGTCTATACATTTGAATAATTTAGTCATTTTTATTTTTTAAAAAGAGTAGAAAACAGAACAGCACAACAGCCAATTTTATCAAGAAAATAATTGAGACAAGTATGGCAAACATTAGGAGGGTCCAAAGGAACAAACCTATAGCTTTAAATGGGCTTCCATTGAACTTACTCTTAAGACTGGGTTTCTGGCTCTTAGGCTCAGGATTTAGCTGCTTGTTTGTGTGTCTGTTGCTCCATCTGGATCCTAAGCAGCTTGAGAACAGGGCCTGCATGCGCATTGGCTAGCAGAGTATTTGCCCAACTGATGTCTGCTGATTAGAATTTAACATTTTTATTTTCTCTTATAAAGCTTGCTCATTGTAAAAGATTTAGAAAACAAAATCATAAATGAGAATGACATTTTCTTCTCATTTTTAATGCACGCCCCAGAGGCCTCTGTGAAGCTGATGATTCTCCTTGGACTCTCCATGCCCTGTTCTGGGGCCCAGAATTCAATCAGTGGCGCCTGTGGCCCTCTGGGCTGAAACTGTGTGGCTCCCAAGACTGTTGCTGCTCTACCGTAGGCTGGGCCACAGAGGCTTCTGTGAGGGTGGTCTTGAGTTCCTGTCTCGACTTTCTCCACTTTAGACTCAACCTCCCAAGCATCCCCACACTTGTCTGGGATTTCTGATTCTGTCTCCTCACCTTGGGGGTCAGCCTGGTGTTGGGGTGAGGGTGGAGTGCATTTGGCACCACTCACCTCCTCTTTCTCTCCCCTTAGCCTTTTCCTGTCTTAGGAGCGAGGAATGTAAAACTACGACGTCCGTCCGCTTTGCCAGAATCCTTCCTGTTTCCCATGGAACCTCGTCTGCAGACTTTGGTCATTTGAAAGTCAGCAGAAGACTTCCTCTCTCTTTTGTGTTCTGATGGTGCCACCGTTTCCCTGCGAGCCCTGAATGCAGAATACTTGGAAGAGTGGATGAAAGAAAGGTTAAGGTTTCACCTGGAAAATGAGAAAAAGGTGGATAATATTCCAACATGTTGTTTTTATGCATCTGAAGAAGTCCAGATTTTACCACAGTGGCATAAACATTATTTTGAGCCGCAGACAGTTGAGAATCAGTAGATGCAGAAAGAACCTTCCCTTACCTGACTAAACACAGAAACTTCTGGGAATGAGACTGACGTGGTCCCCTCTTCAGGGTTGCCTCAGTGCTGGGAAGGGGGCCAAGGACGAAACTTCCACAAGTCCCTTCTTAGGGGGAGTTTCATGGCCTTGAAGAAAAGGAAGACCACTGCACATACATAAACTCTCATTTCCCATTTTGTTCCCGTAAAAGCCCATTTGTCGTTCCTAAAGGAACACATTTGTTCTTTATGGAGAAGTCTTTTTCTCCCACTCCCTTCCCCCATTAGGTTAGGTATATAAACCCCTATCTGTAAACTTATTGAGCCAAGTTACTCTCTGTGTGAGCCCCTGCATACAGACGGGAATAAACTTTGTCTTTGCTAATCTATCTTCTGTCAGTTAATTCACAGGCCTCCTGTCAATCTAAGGGAGTAGAGGACAAGTTTTTTCTCCTAACAGAAGCAATCATTTTAGAATCTTCCTCAAGTTTAGGGTAGAAGTTAGGGACTCCAGCTCCCCAGCAGGAATTCTAGTCTTAAAACAACCCACTGCATGAGAGTTTTCTGTCAAACCTAATGATTTTCACAGTGTGAACATGTTTGCTTGAAGCAGAGGACAGGTCACAAAGGAGGCCTGAGGTTTCAGGGAGCGCTGGGGCCAGCTGAGCCCAGGTCTCAATCCTCCCCTGGAAAAAAGAGGAAACTAGTAGGAAACGTTCACATGCAGGCCCTGCATTTCCACAGCCAGAGAAAATTTTTTGTTGTATCTCCTTTCCCATGTTTTCTTACATGTATCTGCCTTTGTTTTCTACTCTTGTGAGTGCATACTGTTTTGCACTTTTAACTTGTATTATTTATTAGATATAATTTTGTAATGTAAATATAAACATTTTTTCAGATTATTAAGCATTCTTAGGTATTCTAAGTTCTGATGGCTGCAGAATATTACATCACACAGATGTGCCCTGATTGTCTATAATCAGTCCCTCAGTCTGGGCAGTAAGGTTTTCTCAAGGTCTTGATATAACACGTTAATTCTTGCATTGAACATCTCTGTACAGAAATCTTTGTGCTACAATCCTATATTATTTCCTAGGGTAATTTCCTAGAAATAGAACTAAGGTATAACTTACATAAAGTCTATAAATCTTAAAGGTTAATAAAAATTTTACATATTTGAGCACTCAGGTAGACACTAGCCAGACCGAAACAGAATCTTTCCATTTCCAACATCCAGAAAGTCTCCTCATGCCCCCTCCTAGTCAGTGCTGATCCACTCCCCCACGATAAGCCACTGTTCCCATCGGTAATGAATACTTTTGCCTGTTTGTGAACTTCATGTAAATAGAATCATCAGTATAGACTCTTCGATGTCTGGCTTCTTTGTCTCAGTGTAATGTCTGAGAGATTCATCTGTATTGTTACATGTATCAATAATTTACTCTTTTTTCCTGTACAATAGTATTCTGTTTGAATATATCAAATTTCTCTGTTCTCCTTTAATAGACATTTGGGTTGTTTCCAGTTTTAGTATGTTACAAATAAAGCCACAGTGGACATTCTTGTACATGTTTTCATGGATGTGTGCACGTATTTCTGTCAAGTACACAGCTATGAATGGAAATGCTGGTGGATCTGTTTAGTTTTAGTAGAAAACTGTCAAATGGTTTCTAAAGAGGCTGAAATACTTTATATATTGTACTGGTCACATATGAGTGTTCCAGTTACTACTTCCTATCCCTATCAATCTGTTTCATTTTAGCCATTCTGGTGGGTGTCTCATTGTGGTTTTAATTTGGATATGCACTTTTTATTATGAAAATAATATATTTATATATGAGAAAATTGAAAAGTACAAGAGAAAAAACTAAAAATATTCATATTCTATCATCCTCTTTTCCTCTCTGACTTTATTAGATTTGGGGTATGGACCTACTTTTTTAAGGTTGCACTGATACACACTCCCACCACTAATGCAAGAAAAGTACTCCTTTTTTCTCTGAACTAGGATTATTTTTAAATTGTCAAGTTGTTATTTTGGTATCTCATTAGGATTTTATTTAGCATTTCTTTGATTCCTAGTGAGTTGGGCTTAAAAAAATTATTGCTATTTATAGTAATTTTTTTGTAAATTGTTTCATTTCCTTTGGTGAAATAAATTTTTGATCATCACATTCGGCAAGAATAACATTAAAAAATAAGTTTATGTGGTACTCTCATGAATTAACAGATATGTAAAAATTTGAGGTAAAATTTTAGCAGTCAAAATATAATATAACTTCAGAAGGAACATATACATTGACCATTCTATTTTTCCCCCTTTAAAGCTCAAGTCATCAGTATAACTAATACTATTACTGAAAAAAAATTGTAAAAATTCATATAATTATTTTCATAATTGCCAAAATGGAATTCTTCACTGAAACTCTTCCTAAAAGCAATAAAGGGTTGCCTCTTTAACATGACAAAAAGGCTCTATTGAAAATCAAAATTATACTTAATGGAGAAACATGAATTATTCCCATTTAAAACAGGAATAAGACAAAAACACGTTATCAGCCTTATTTAACTTAGCTCTAAAAATTCTCACAAAGGAATTTGAGATGAGAAAGATATACATAAAGAAAGGAAAAAAGTAAAACTATCATGTTTTGTAATGAAGTGAAAGGCACCTCAGAATTACTAGACATAATAAATGAAGGCATCAGAGGAACACAATATAACAAATATTAATTTATGAGAATTTCTATCTTTACATTAGTGCATGTCTTCATTATTTCTTTCCATTTATTCATTTCTTTTTTATTCTTTAGTAAAGGTTTATAATGTCATTTCAAAGATCCTGCACATTTCATATTACATTTTTACAGGTATGTAAAAGTTTTTATTGCTATTGTGAATGGCATCTTTTTTGTCATTACATTTACTCTTTTTCTTAGATATATTAAATAATATATTTATTATATGCACTGATTATAACATAACATTAAAAATATTTTATTCTTCAATTACAGTTGACATTAAATATTGTATTAGTTTCAGCATAATGGTTAGACATTTATATAACTCACAAGGTGATCACCCTGATACGTCTAGTACCCATGTGACACCAGACTTATTACAATATTATTGACTATATTCCCTGTGCTGCACTTTACATCCTTGTGACTATTTTATAACTGACCATTTATGCTTTTAATTCCTTCCCCCTTAAAAAATTTTTATTTATTAATAGGAGAGAGAGAAACATTGATCTGTGGCTCCACTTATCCGTGCATTCACTGGTTGATTCCTGTATCTGCTCTGATGGGGGTAAAACCCGCAGCCTTAGTGTATCAGGATGATGCTCCAACCCACGGTCCCACTGGGCCAGGAGCATCCCTTCCCCTTTTCACACAGCCCCCAAGCCCCCTCCCACCTGGTAATCACTGGTTTGTTCCCTGTTCCATAATATAACATTTGAACTTATTTGGAATTGTCTTTCATTTCTGTTTTTCTATCACTTAACAAGCATCAGCTATTCACAATCACAAATGGTAGAGGTATATCACATGAAAATAATGATAAAGTCTTGTTTAAGAAAGTTTAAGGTTTTATTTTTCTAGCTTTCATGTTGTAAAGCTGCTTCCACTTTTCTATTGTTCTTTTTCTGTTCTCAGTTTCTTTTGTGATAACCTGGGAGGCATATTAATACTTTCAACGAGTTTATTTATTTATCTATTTTTAGAGAGAAGATAAGGGAGGGAGAAACAGAGGGAGAGAAGCATCAATGTGAGAGAGAAATGTAGATCGGTCACCTCTCGTAAGCACCCTAACCTGGGACCAAACCTGCAATCCAGGCATGTGCTCTGACCAGGAATCCAACCAGCAACCTTTCCCTTTGAGGGATGATGCCCCACCAACTCAGCCATGCCAGTCAGAGCTGAGACGTTTTAAATTTAGGGAATAAAACAAATCACTGGTGCCTGATATACAGCATTAGACCAATTATGATTTGGTTATGTCACAGGTGGGCACAGGTAACCAGGTTCTTGGTGATTGTGGACAAAGAATTGAACCGAACACATAGCACTTATAGCATAAAGAGAGAGCAGATAAATTAAGCAATAGTACACTCCAAAGAACATGGGAGCAGGCCAACTCCGAGCAGACACTGACCTCAGGGTCTGGAGGGATTCTGTTCTTACAGGGCGGATCCTTTCTGGCTAGTTTTGGCAGGCTTTTATTGCTCATGTACAAGTAGTTGTATTACTTTAAAGCTACTGCACATGTGTCTCCCATGATTTTTCCTTGACTGGCCACTGGAAAAGGGGGTTGCACAATGTTAATTTATTATAATGCTATTATAATGAAGCAGGGGTCGTGTAGCATCTTTTGCACAGGTGCCTTTGTGAGTGACCATGATTCAGTGCTTTCCAGAAAGTGGAAACAACCGGTCTTGGAACAGGGTCTCTGTCCCGTATGGATGTCCTTTATCTTAGACCTGGGCACCTCTGGAGTTTCCTCCTTCCTGACTATCTCCTGACTCAGTAACAAAATTTTTGCTAACTGTACCTCAGATTTCAAGCAGTTGACAGTGACCAGCACAGTGTTTTGGGTATATATTGCTATGAAACAGCCACCCCAAAACTTGGGCTTAAGCAAAAATGTATTCCAGTCACTCATCATGCTGTAACTTGACCAGACTTACTCGAGCAGTTCTCACCCAGGATTTGCAGTCGAGTGGGGAAACCTAGAGCCTCAGCTAGACTGGACATCCAAGATGGTGCATATGACCAGCACTTGAGGTTGGCTGTTGGAGGGGAGCAGAGCTGGCCTTGTACTCTCATGAGAAGGGAGCATGCCCAGAATGATTCCAAGAGACCCATAGAGAAGCTACAAGGTGTCTTGTGACCTAGTCTTGGAAGTCCCAACATACCACTTCTGCCACACTATATTGGTCAAGCAAATCAGGAAGGCCAGCCCTGGTCAAAAGTGAGGAGAACTGGCCCCACCCCTTGATGTGAAGTGCTGCTTGCAGATGTAGGGCGGGGGGACTGAGGGCAGCCTTCTTTGCAGATTATTCACTACATTCATACCAGTTGCAAAAGTACGTGAGACAAAACCAGACCAGTAAGGGTTGTTTTCATTTTCACTTTACAGTGTGACCTAGTTCAGTGCTTCTCAAACCACTGTGAATACAGATTGCCTGCGGATTCTGTTCAAATGCTGATTATGATTCAGTAGGAGACTGAGATTCTGTGTTTCTAACACATACCTACATGGTGCCCACACTATAGGGTCTGCGAACTCACTTTGAGTAGTGAGCATCTACTTAAACAGTAGAAAGACCATTTACACTGGACAGTTTTATACTGTTTACTTTTAGGCTAGTGAGGTTTTAGTGTCCCTTAGAGATTGATGCCCAGAAACACCCATTTTCTAATTCATTGTTCCAAGGTCCCAGAAAAACAATTAATTTTTATATATTTATTTTGGTTCTGGCCTCCTTTTAAGTATTTTATTTAAAAAAGTATTTTTTATTAATTATGCCATTACAGTTGTCCTATTCCCCCCCTTCATTCCCCTCTACCCTGCACACCCTCCCCCATCATTCCCCCCTTTTATTTATGGCCATGTGTCACAAGTTCTTTAGATTCTATATTTCCCATACTATTCCTGCCCACCCCCCGTCTATTTTCTACCTACCATCTATGCTCCTTATTCTCTGCACCTTCTCCTCCTCCCACTTCCCTAACCCTCCATGTGATCTCCATTTCTATGGTTCCACTCCTGATCTAGCTGTCCTCTTAGTTTGCTTTTGTTTTAGGTGTGGTTGTTAATAACTGTGAGTTGGCTGTCCTTTCACTGTTCATATTTTTTATCTTTTTTTTCTCAGATAAGTTCCTTTAACATTTCATATAATAAGGGCTTGGTGATGGTGAACTCCTTGAATTTGACCTTATCTGAGAAGCACTTTACCTGCCCTCCCATTCTAAATGAAAGCTTTGCTGGATAGAGCAATCTTGGATGTAGGTCTTCAGATTTCATGACTTGGAATACTTCTTTCCAGCCCCTTCTTGCCTATAAGGTCTCTTTTGAGAAATCTGCTGACAGTCTGAGGGGAACTCCTTTGTAGGTGACTGTCTCCTTATCTCTTGCTGCTTCTAGGATTCTCTCCTTCATTTTAACCTTGGCTAATGTAATTATGATGTGCCTTGGTGTGTTCCTTCTTGGATCCACCTTCTTTGGGACTCTCTGAGCTTCCTGGATTTCCTGTAAGTCTATTGCCTTTGCCAGATTGGAGAAGTTCTCCTTTATTATTGTTCAAATAAGTTTTCCACTGGTGGCTGTTCCTCTTCCCCTTCTGGTACCCCTGTAATTCAGATGTTGGAATATTTAAAGATGTCCTGAAGGTTCCTAAGCCTCTCCTCATTGTTTTGAATTCTTGTTTCTTCATTCTTTTCTGTTTGGTTGTTTCTTTCTTCCTTCTGGTCCACTCTCTTGATTTGAGTCCCAGTTTCCTTTTCATCACTATTGGTTTCCTGTGTATTTCCCTTCATTTCAATTAGTTTAGCCTTCATTTGTTCCTCTAATTTGTGACTAAAATCAACCAGTTCTGTGAGCATCCTGATCACCAGTGTTTTGAACCGTGCATCTGAAAGTTTAGCTATTTCTTCATTGCTTAGATTTATTGGCTCTGGGGCTTTGAGGTGTTCTTGAGCCATAATGTTTTGGTCTGTTTGCACCTGTTATGTATAAGGGGCAGAGCCTTAGGTATTCACCAGGGCAGGGCGACCCAGTCCCTGAGTTGTGACGCTGTATGTGGGGGCGGGGTCAGAGAGGGGCAATAGTGTTTGTTCTGCTCTCTCTCAGATTTCTGTCCCTTCTGCAGCTTCCCACAAGCAAATTGGGCCCTTCTGGTGCTGGCTCCTGGGTGTGTGGGCTTGTGCACCCTCTAGGACCCTGTGGGTCTCTGCAACGAACTCTTTGTGAGCTTAGGATCCTCTCCTGGAACCTCAACCCCAAAAGTCTTTCTAATTGGTGCTTTCAGGCTCTAATTCCCATCACTGGGACCCAAGCCTGAGTGGTCTGTCTCACTGCTCACTCCTTCACTTGGTTTATCTGTGTGTGAATGCATGACCGTGGTCAGCCAGCAGCCTTGTGCCCCCACTGGGTCTGCCCGTTGCTACTCCACGCATGGGAGTACTCCACTGCCAACTGCCACCGTCTGCACTCCTGCTTGCCTGGGTCAGTCTGGCCAATCTTTTCTGCCCGACCCCACTCTGGCGCTGACTCCACCCCTCTTACCGGTCTGGCTGAATGGTTCGTTGTTGTTGGACTTCCGTACAGTTCAATTTTCTGTGTTTTGGCTGTGTTTTTGTTACTAAAACTTTGTTGTCTTTAAACTTGGTTGTGCGAGGAGGCACAATGTTTCTACCTACGCTTCCATCATGGCCAGAAGTCTTAAAAATAAATTTTAAAGTGCTTTTAATAGATAAGTGAATAAAAAAAATCTTTGTTATAGAGGCATTGAATTTAAGAACAAACTCACAGTAACCAGAGGGGAGGTAGGAAGAGATAATGGAGGTAAAAGGGGAAGGGTTGTCAGGAAAATATGTAAAGAACACATGGATAAAGCCAAAGGGGAGGTAGGATCAAGGGTGGGAGGTGAGGATGTCTGGGGTAGGGCAGAGTGGTGGGGGGAAAATGGAGACAAATGTACTTGAACAACAATTTAAAAATGTGAAAAAATAAATAAATAATAAAAACCCTCTCATATATATAATAGAATATTACTCGGCCATAAAAAGAACAAAATCTTACCACTTGCAACAACATGAATGGACCCAGGGGGTATAATGCTAAATTAAATAAGTCAGACAGAGAAAGACAAATACCATATGATTTCATCTATATATGGAATCTAAAGAACAAAATAAACAAACAAAACAAAAACAGACTCGGATACAGAAGACAAACTGATGGGTTGCCAGCTGGAAGGGGGCTTGGAGGAATAGGTGAAAAATGTGAAGGGATTAAGAAGTACAAATTGGCAGTTACAAGAGTCACAGGAGACATAGTAATATTGTAATAATTCTGCATGGCACCAGGTGGGTACTTGAATTACTGGGGGACGGTTACTTTGTAAATTATATAATCCTCTAACTACTATGCTGTACACGTGAAACTAATATAAAATAATATTGAATGTCAACTGTAATTGAAAAATAAAAACTAATTTAAAAAATAAATGTAGAGAATGTTGAGCATCTTTGTCCCAGCTGGTGTGGCTTAGTGGATTAAGTGTCAGTCTGTGAAGCAAAAGTTGCCAGTTCAATTCCCTGGCAGACCACGTGCCTGGGTTGCCGGCCAGGTCTCCAGTCAGGGGCGTGGGTTGGAGGTGTGCAAGAGACAACCGACCAATGTATCGCTCACACATCATGTTTCTCTCCCTTTCTTTTCCCCTCCCTTCACCTCTCTCTAAAAATAAATAAATAAAATCTTTTTTTAAGTAAATAAATAAATAATAAATAAATAAATGTCAAGCATCTTCTCATGCATTTATGGCCATTAATGTATATTCTTTACATATATGTCTATTCAGATCCTTTACCCATTTTAAAATTGGCTTATCTTGTTATTATTGAGTTACAACATGAAAATTTGAAATGCTAACTTACTGAATCACCTAGAATCTGACTTCTTATTCATTTTCAAACATGTTTTTGAATGAGACCAGATTTTTTTCCTTTAGAACTGCATTTAGCATTTGTGTGAAGAAGACACAAGCAACTTTAGAAACAGAAGATTCCTCTGCTCTCAACTGGTAAAGACAGGGAAGGCAAAGAAAGGCAACGTTTTGTAGGATTATTTGAAGAAATGGTACTTAAAAGCTGTTAGTTCATTCTAGCTTTTTAAATAAACAGTGCGAAAGTCTCATGGCCTCAGTCCGAGAGCCCCAGGCAGAGGCAGGGACTGGGTGAATGGCATGGAGAGTTGATCTTTGACTCAATTAGGCCGAATCAATCTTGTCCTTGAGTTCCCAGGAAAATCCAATTACAGGTCAAGTACAGGAAGCCCAGTAATTGTGGCTTAAGTAGCCGAAATGACAGGGGATCGATAGCAGCCTGAGGATGGGTTTGACTTCAAAGCTCATGAATCCACAGGGGGAAAAAGGGCAAAAGAGCCACAGAGGGGAAGAGGATCCTGGAGTTGAAGAACCAACCACTGAGAGGTTTGCCCAGAGCCAAGGGGACACTGGAAATGGCACTGCCCCCCATGCCTGTGTATCCAGTTACTGACCTGACTGTGGAGGCTCATGGGGCAGAGGGTTCATGGGTGAGACATGAGGCGGCTGTTAGGAGCCTCCAGCAGCAGTGTCTTCTGCTGACTGCAGTAGCATGTAGCCAGAGATTGCACTACCCAGGCCAAGGTCAGAGGCTGAGGCTACAAGAAGTGGGCTCTGTGGAGGAGAGCAAAAATCATGATTTGGAACTAGAGACAACTCCTGAGGATAAGAGCATCTCTTTAGGAACCCCTTCTTCCTGCTAAACCAAGTATGAGGTTCACGGAGATAACTTCTCCCTCTAGTGGTGACACAAATATTGCAGGAGAGGCTTTCTAACGAGTCAAAATCCAGAAGCTATAGATTGATAAATGATCCCACTATCTAAAAAAAACAGAAAACAAAACCACCATCACAACAAAACCCCCAAATTCTTGTGTGGTAAAAAAATCAGAAATATATTGCACTATAAGTTTTCATGATGTTACCATTGTGGGAAGTTGGGTAAAGGGTACAGGAGATGACTGTTAGTTTTTATTGAAATCGTGTAATTAAATTATACATAAAGTCAAAAGACATACAACAGTCTGGGTTAAATATTTACAAATCATATCACAGACAAAGGAGCTTCTAGAAACTGAGAAGAAAAAGACCACACATCCAATAGAAAAAAGAATTGACAAAGGATATAAAGAGATAGTTCACACCAAAAAGAGATATTGTATGTCTTCAAATGAAGAGAAGCTCAAATTTCCTCACAAGATAAATTCAAACTAAAACTATTTTTTTAGTGAGACACCATTTTTTTCTACCTCACAGATTGGCAAAAGTCCCCATAACCAAAAGGTGGACAACATCATTTTTTGGCCAGGCTTTTAGGGAAACAGTTTGCTCTTTGACTCAGTAATGACACTTCTGGGTTACCTAGGTAAGGTATGTGCATAAGGTACAGATCTATGCGTAAAAATGAACGGACAACCCTGGCCAGTATGGCTCAGTTGGTTGGAGCATCAGCCCATAAACTGAAAGGTCACAGGTTCAATTCCTGGTTAGGGCACATGCCTACACTGTGGGTTCAGTCCTGGTTGGGGCACATAAGGGAGGCAGGAGAGGAAACTGAGTCCTTGGGTGAGGATAAAAAAGAAAAAAAATTAAAAATAAGCTGGCATAAGCCCAGGATATTCATTGAGACACTATCATAGCAAAACAATGGTCTGGCTACATAATAGACTACATATAATATAAGCTGTAAGAAAGGAGGAAGATTTCTATGTTCTGACCTAGAGAGGGTTCCTGGTTTGTTGCTAGGTGAAGAAGCAATGTTCAGTATAAAGTTTATCCTGCTTTTTAGGGAAGAAGAGGGAATAAGGATATATATTTGTAAAAATGGTTAAATATATTATCTATTTCAGTCCCAAGACTGAAATGGTCAGCAGAGGGGGTTAGAATGGAACTCATCGCCTATCCTTTTGGATGATGGACAAGCTTAGGAATCCATGGCTGGAATCACAGAGTTTGGCAATGTTACAGAAGTACATGAGCTTAAAAATCATCTAGCTCTGTATTTTCACATTTTTCAACAGGTGAGGGAAACGAAGGCCAGGATGGAGAATTCGCTTGCCTAAGGATCCATAGTAAATAGTGTAACTATAATCTCCGGAGCCCGGATCACTCCATTTTTGAGGAACTAACTCTTCAGCATCAAGCCCTCTCACTGAAAAAGAGGCACTGCAAATCAGGAGAGGAACATGGGCCACTTTTTGTGAGGACGGATGTCTAGAAGCCCCATGCTATCCGCACAACTGGTCACCCATAGCTGCCTGGGTTACAGCTGCATGGGATTTAGCTCCAGTATCGTGGCCACCTGGGCCTGCAGGGCCAGAGAGTGGCTATTGCTGAATGACCACACAGTGGCCATTGCTGAGGTGACTGAAAAGGGACTGATTCCTACTGTTCCAGCAAGGCTGGGGAGTCTAAAGGAGCTGGAGGTGGCAGTTCATCCAATCACAGTGGGGGAAGGGGGTGGGGGAGACCACTCCTCATGGAAGGAGGGGAAAGAAGCAGACTTTCCAGACAACTAAGAGTTACACATTTTAAATAATTTAAACCACTTTTTAAACTGGAATATTTCTAAAACTCTTTCCTTTAAAAAGCAGAGCTCTTCATATTCGAAATGACTGAGTGTAAATAAATAAATAAATAAATAAATAAATAAATAAATAAATAAAAGTTAAAAAGCCAAGCCCACTAAGCATAGTTTAACTTTTCCAATGACTTTGGGCCATTAATACAAATAAATTGCCCGGGATTGTGACACAGGGCAGTCCCAAGGGACTCCTGCAGTATGAAGGTGAGAGCTCTGCCCCTTCTGCTAATACACTGCCCTTCCTTCTGAGAGCTTGCCTTTGCTTTTCATAGCCTGTCTGTCCTTTGTTTCAGCTTCCATCACCTGGGCTGGCAATGCCTGAGTCTCTGGTGCCTCTCCCACCACTCTTCTCCCATCACCCTTCCTCATAATCACTGAGAAACTGGAGAGTAAGAAAACCCCTGGCTTTATGCAAAGGCTTTCAGGGTATTTCAGAGTTTTATATAACTTGAAATCAAACAGCATGTAGTCTTTTGTGTCTGGCTTCTTTCACTCAACATAATGTGTTTTGAGATTCACCCATTTTGTTTTGTGTGCACCAGTAGTTCATTCACTTTTTTATAAAGCTTAGTCCACCTGGCAGGTGTGGCCCAGTGGCTTGAGCAACAGCACATGCCTGGGTTTCGGGCCAGTTTCCTAGTTGGGGGCTTTTGAGAGGCAATTCAAACACATCAATATTTCTCTCCTTTTCTTTCTCCCTCCCTTCCCTTCTCTCTAAAAATAAATAAAATCTTTAAAAAGAAGATTAGTCCAGGTATAATTGACATACAATAAACTGCATGTAATTGAAATATATTATTTGATAAGTTTATATCTTTTTGTGCAACCAGTGCCGAGGGATCACCATCACTCAGCATAATTATTCTGAGATACAGCGTTGTTACATGTATCAATAGCTCATTACTTTTCATTGATGAGTGGTACTCCTTGTGTGAATACACCACAAGTTGTTTATCCATTCATGTGTTGGTGAGCATTGGTTATTACAAATGACACTACTGTAAACACTTTTTTTTGCTATGAAAATTCTTAGTACAAAGAAAGCCGCTATGCCCTTTCAAGTCTTTGTATAGACATAGATTGTCCCTTTTCTTGGTTAAGTACCTAGGAGTGAAATGGCTGGACTTATGGTAGGTGTATGTTTAATTTTTAAAGGAACTGCCAAACTGCTTTCCAAAGTTGTTGGGCCATTTTATTTTCCTGCCAAAAAAGTTATGAGAGTCCCACTTGTTCCACATACTCTCCAGCACTTGGTGTTGTCAGATTTCAAAATTTTAGCCATTCTAATTAGTTATTATTACCCTAATAACTAATGATGTTGAACATTTTTCCATGTGCTTCCTGGCCATTTATATCTTCTTTTGTGAAAAATCTGTTTGAATTTTTTGCTCATTGCTCATTCAGGTTACATATCTTATTTTTGAGTTGTAGGAGTTCTTTACATATTCTGGATACAAGCCTTTTGTCAGATATACATATTCAAAATATTTTCTCCTTGTCTCTGGTTTGTCTTCTCATTTTCTTAATGGTGTCTTTCAAAGAGCACAATTTTTTTATTTTCATAAAGGATATTTTACTAGGTGTTTTTATGGTTCACGCTTTTTGTTGTTGTTCATTTTGCCTGTTGATGTGGTGAAGGCACAGCCAGACAATGTGATTTACCATGGGGCTTTTGGTAGAGGTGGTAGTATCAGTTCCGTCTCTGGAGGGACTGGGGACTAAAGGTATTAGCCTGATCTCTAGAAGAGCTGAAAATGAAAGGCCAGCCATGTGGGCAGTGTGTGAATGAGTACCAATAAAAACACCAGGCACCAAGGCCTGGATGAGCTCCTCTGGTTATATGACCATACTCTGTGTATTGGTATATGCTGCGGTTAGAAGGAGCTAACACTGTCCATGACTCTTCAGGGAAAGAACTCTGCATCCTCCCGGGACCTCTCGTGGACTCTGCCCTGTGCATCTCTTCCCTTGGCTCACTTTAATCTGTATCCTTTCCCTGTAATAAACTGTAGCCATGAGTACAGCTGCTTTCAGTGAGTCCTTCTAGTGAATTACCAAAACTGAGGCTAGTTTAGGGAATCCCCCAACCTTGCATTTAATTTCCGTAGTGAGGGCAGTCCTGTGTGCAGACTATTTTCTCTGCTATGTAGTTGGCCTAAACTCTCACAGCTGCCACCAGAAGTGGTATTCTTTAGAATGGCCTGATTCACTGAGACATGTGATTTGGAAAGAAGAAGGATGACAAGGTGGGGGGTGATGAACTTTGATTCTTAGATGACTACCTTAGTCATCCATGGTATGAAATGGCAGCTGCACTGTGATCAGTTACTGAAAGTAAGAGTTGCCAATGGAATTTAGAAATGGTAAATCTAACTTCTGAGTAGTCACCTCATTGGATGCATAAGGAAATACAGAATAACAAGGGACAATCTCTTGGTTATTATTTTTCATAATAGCTAAGATGCAAGTAAAGAGAGTGTTGGGGTGGATCTTCCTGGGCTGAGTTGGAATTCCAGCCAGCCTGAGTTATAGTGGCTAGCCTCAGAGCCACTGCCAATGGTAAAAGTCATGGAAACAACACATCATAAAGAAAGTTAGACTGATTTACAGGAGAAGTGGAAAAGAGAAAGAGAAGAGTTCAGGGACTCATCCCAGAAAGGTGTTAATGTCTAAATGGTAGTTGAGGACTAAGATGGCCCTGGCCAGTGTGGCTCAGTTGGTTGGAGTATCATCCTGTGAACTGGAAGGTCACCGGTTTGATTCCCGGTCAAGGTGCATACCTAGGCTGTGGTATTGGTCCCCTGTCAAGGTGGGTATAAGAGGCCAATGTTCCTCTCCCTTTCTCCTCTCTCTAAAAATCGGTAAGCATGTTTGCAGGTGAGGATTAAAAAAAAGTTGCCTGGGCCTACACAGGTTGTTAATTTGAAACAGTATAAAATACCCGGTAGACAAAGGAGATTCCCACTTTAATTGATGCCCCGTTAGAAGCCAGAGTGCTGGTGCGCACAACCATCCGCACAGCAACCCCAAGTGTGGCACAGACCAGGGCCGTGCATGGCAGAAATGCCACTCAACAGTGACCACTGGGATGTTGGACCCAGTTCTACTTGAGAAATAATGACCAGCTTGCTATTGGATATTAGTTGACACTGTCCCCATGACTGAAGGCACAAAATTATCTTGAACCTGCAACACCCGTAATGTCTTGAGTGATGCTGGAGAAATACTCTAATGGGGAGGGCAGTCCCCCGAGGGTTCCATAATGAAAAATGAAGTGCTTTGTACAGGGACGTGCTACTGGGAAGTGAGAGGAGGCACAATCTTTTCTTCTAGGGCCAACTTTGGAACCACTGGAAATGTTGCCAGAACCTTTGACCACTTGGGCCACTCAGGCACTGCCCTCTGAACAGCTCTCTAGTTACCAACTAAGAGCTCTTGGGTTTACAGAGGGTGGTTACAAGATGAAGAGATGGCGTCCTGTTTGGAGGACCACCACTCTAACTGAAGAAGGTAAAATCAATTCAGCTCAGTAGGCTTAATTGTATGCTATTTGATGCCATGTTTTTTACCCAGTTCATAGGTAGTGTCTAATTGCCTAGCAATAGGGTTATGCAAAAGGGCAATGGAAAACTGGACTATTAAAGGGATAACCACAAGAAGCATTGCTCCATGGAGGTCACTATGAAAACTTAAGGGGTGCATTAAAGTAGAATATGTCAAAGTCCACCAGAGAAACTCCCTTGCAGGGCTGCAAGGTGATTGGAATCTGCGAGGTATACCACGCTGTGCTTACATAAAATGAGGGGACAGGGCTGTGCTGCTGCAAAGCAGAGATGGCCTAAATCCATATATATTCCTCTTGTACCCTCTGAGACACAAAATGCCAAAAAGAACTGTTCTCTCTGCCAAGAAGAGAGATGGGTCTGACCAATGGCTACGAACAGGCCCTGAAAGGAAGACACTCTGGACTGGGCTTTGCAGACTTGGTGGTCAGTGCAAGTGTTCAAAGTGCTGTGACAGATTTAAACAGAAACCCCTGCACCAGTTTATACTGCTGAGTCAAGGGGTTGTTTGTTTTTGCACCAATGAACACAATTTTCATCCTCAGAGTAATGATTTGATAGGAATTGAAGCAGACAATAGAAAATGTATTGTCTAAAACAGGGAGAGACAAAGGCATGAATTGCTGGCTTACATACCTTGATAAATGTGTGCCCAACTTCAGTATTAGGGAGGCCAAGGGGGAGTTGCCACAACATAGGTTCCTCCGCTTTTCTGGGTGATCTGGAGACAAGAGGGAGAAGGAGGACGCTGGCCCAATGATAGGTCTTCCCCACATCGCCTTACTGCCTTTTTCTCCACCTAATGCAGTGTGGGCTGCAACCGTGGGCAAGGATGATTTCAGGAAGCTGTAAGTACCTCTTTAAATTTCCATGTCAGAACCGCCATGGGCCTGATGGGGTGGATTGCTTCTTTACCTCATCTGACAAAATTGGGATTAACAGTGGGAACAGCCCAAGTCGAGGTAGCCCACTAGTTCTGTACCTGTATAACCCTATCCTATACAAATGGCAGTGGACTGAGGGGGAAGCATTTGCTAGAAGAGTATTACTGGGAGCATTCTGGACCAGCACAGTGACAAAACCAACTTCCCTTTCAAAGGTGGAAAAGTTTGGGTATAAATAGAGAGGAGAAATGGCAGCTGCATGTAAAGGAAAGAATGAGGGAAATTCAATATTAGTGATGCCTCCAGAGAGGCTCACAACAAGAGATTACATTGTTTCTTAGCTCAGTTATACAGAATGCCTGAAGCAGTGAAGCCATGGGATGCCAAAGTCAGTCTTGCTTTTGGAATGTGTCAAAGTCAAATGGAAGCCTGCCATCCTGCATGGCATCTCTCTGAGAGACACTGGTCATACAGTGTGATGGTGGGTGGGACTAATTATTAATGACTGAGCAGGACTTCAGTAATGTGCCATTGTATTTTTTAATTTAATTTAATTTTTTATTGATTATGCCATTACAGTTGTTCTATTCCCCCCTTCATTCCCCTCTACCCTACCCCCTCCCCACCATTACCCCCTTTAGTTTATGTCCACCTGTCTCAAGTTCTTTAGATTCTATATTTCCCATACTATTCTTGCCCCCCATCTATTTTCTATCTACCATCTATGCTACTTGTTTTCTGTACCTTCTCCCCCCTTCTCCTCCTCCCACTCCCCTGTTGCTAACCCTCCTTGAGATCTTCATTTCTATGTTTCCACTCCTGATCTAGCTGTCCTCTTAGTTTGCTTTTGTTTTAGGTGTGGTTGTTAATAACTGTGAGTTGGCTGTCCTTTCACTGTTCATTTTTTTTATCTTCTTTTTCTTAGATAAGTCCCTTTAACATTTCATATAATAAAGGCTTGGTGATGAGGAACTCCTTGAATTTGATCTTATCTGGGAAGCACTTTAACTGTCCTTCCATTTTAAATGAAAGCTTTGCTGGATAGAGTAATCTTGGTTGTAGGTCTTTGGATTTCATGACTTGCAATACCTCTTTCCAGCCCCTTCTTGCCTGTAAGGTCTCCTTTGAGAAATCTGCTGACAGTCTGATGGGGACTCCTTTGTAGGTGACTGTCCCCTTAGCTCTTGCTGCTTCTAGGATTCTCTCCTTCATTTTAATCTTGGCTAATGTAATGATGATGTGCCTTGGTGTGTTTCTTCTTGGGTCCAACTTCTTTGGGACTCTCTGAGCTTCCTGGGTTTCCTGGAAGTCTATTTCCTTTGCCAGATTGGGGAAGTTCTCCTTTATTATTTGTTCAAATAAGTTTTCCACTGGTGGCTGTGCCTTTCCCCCTTCTGGTACCCCTATAATTCGGATGTTGGAGCATTTAAAGAAGTCCTGGAGGATCCTAAGTCTCTCCTCATTTTTTTGAATTCCTGCTTCTTCACTCTTTTCTGTTTGGCCATTATTTGCTTTCTTCTGGTCCACTCCATTGATTTGAGTCCCAGTTTCCTTTTCATCACTATTGGTTTCCTGTGCAATTCCATTCATTTCAATTAGTTTCGCCTTCATATGTTTGTCTAATTTGTGGCTATAATCAACCAGTTCTGTGAGGATCCTGATCACCAGTGTTTTAAACTGTGCGTCTGAGAGTTTTGCTATTTCTTCATTGCTTAGATTTATAGGCTCTGGGGCTTTGAGATCTTCTTGAGCCATTTTTGGTCTGTTCATGCCCGTTAAGTCTGAGGAGCGGAGCCTTGGACTCCCAGGTCACTGGGTTGTGACGCTGTATGTGGAGGCAGGGTCAGAGCGGGGAAATGGCGGCGCCCTCTGCTGCTGCCTGCTACTGGGGCCTGCTGGGTCCCGGCTAACCTCCCACTCCCTCACTGGTCTATCTGCACACAAATGCATGACCACAGTCAAATCTCGGCCCTGCTCCCTCGCTGGTTCCCCGAGATCGCTGGCTGGGTTGCTAACTAGGTCCACCCGCTGAAACCCTGCGCCTGGGTTCCACATGCCTAATTCCGTCTGACCGAGTTTTCCTGTGCAACCCCGCTCCCCCAGCTGCTGGTTTCGCCCCTCTTACCGGTTAGGCTGAAGAATTTGTTGTTGTCAGACTTCAGAAAAGTTCAATTTTCTGTGTTCTGACTGTGTTTTCTGTTGCTAATATTTAGTTGACTCTAAACCTGGTTGTGTGAGAAAGCAAGGCATCTCCACCTATGCCTCCATCTTGGCTGAAGTCCCCATTGTATTTTTTTACACAAAAACAATCATTTAGGACCTTTATTAATAGGTACTTGCAGTTTGTTGAATTTTTGGAAAAATCAACTTATAAACTTTTATTACAAATTTAAAATGAGGTATGTAAAAATCTCAGCTTGACCAGATATGAAACAATTTAACAATTTTAAAGGTGTGTTGAGAAAAACCAGGTTTAAAATTTTTTTATTACCCAAAAGAGATATCTTTAGAATAAAAAAAAAAAAACCTGAAGAGTGATTAGACTTTCAGCCAAGATGGAGGTGTAGGTGGACACACTGTGCTTCCTCACACAACCAAAATAAGGACAACAATTTAAAAACAAATAAACAACCAGTACTGACAGAAAATTAAACTGTATGGAAGTCTGACAACCGAAGAGTTAAAGTAGACACATTCATCCAGATGGGTAGGAGGGGAGGAGTCATGGTGAGGCAGGGTGGCAGGCAGACCCGGGAGTGCAAAATGGCCACTCACAGACCCAGGGAGGCAGTGGGTTGTGGAGGGACATGGTACATCGGGTCTCACATTCACACACAGATAAACCAGGTAAAACAGGGGAGAGAGACAGACCACACAACCCGGGGTCCCAGCATGAAGAAATAAAGCCTCAAAAAACCAATTGAAAACACCTATGGGGGTTGAGATGCCAGGAGAAACTCCCAGCCTCACAGGAGAGTTTGTTGGAGAGACCCACAGGGTCCTAGAATGTACACAAGTCCACCTCCAGGGGAATCAGCACCAGAAGGTCCCAGTTTGCTTGGGGGAAGTGACTGAAATCTGACAGAGAGCGGAGCAAGTGCCATTGTTCCCTCTCAGACCCCTCCCCAGCATACAGCCTCACAACCCTGAGACCTGGGTTGACCTGCCTGAGACCTTAGGTGAGCACCTAAGGCTCTGCCCCTCATTTTGTAACAGGTGCAACAAGAAAGAAAAAAATGGCCCAATGAAAGAAGAGATCAAAGCTGCATAAAAAATACAGCCAAGCAATGAACAGATAGCCAATCTATTAGATGGACAGTTCAAAGCACTGGTAATCAGGATGCTCACAGAATTAGTTGAATTTGGTGCAAATTACATGAAAAAATGAAGACTATGCTAAGTGAAGTAAAGAAAAATGTATAGAAAACCAAGAGTGATGGTAAGAAAACTGGGACTCAAATTAATGGAATGAACCAGAAGGAAGAAAGAAACAACCAAACAGAAAAGAAAATGAAGAAACAAGAATTCAAAAAATAAATGAGGAGAGGCTTAGGAACCTCCAGGACATCTTTAAATGTTCCAATATCTGAATTATAGGGGTACAAGAAGGAGAAGAGGAAGAGCACCAAGTGGAAAGGTTATTTGAACAAATAATAAAGGAGAACTTCCCCAATCTGGCAAAGGAAATAGACTTCCAGGAAGTCCAGAAAGCTCAGAGAGTCCCAAAGAAGTTGGACCCAAGAAGGAACACATCAAGGCACATTATAATTACATTATCCAAGATTAAAGATAAGGGAAGAATCTTAAAAGCAGCAAGACAAAATGAGAGAGTTACCTACAAAGGAATTCCCATCAGACTGTCAGCAGATTTCTCAAAAGAGACCTTACAGGCAAGAAGGGGCTGGAAAGAAGTATTCCAGGTTATGAAAGACAAGGACCTACATCCAAGATTGCTCTGTCCAGCAAAGCTTTCATTTAGAATGGAAGGGCAGATAAAGTGCTTTTCAGATGAGGTCAAGTTAAGGGAATTTATCATCACCAAGCCCCTATGATATGAAGTGTTAAAGAGAGTTATCTAGGAAAAAGAAGATAAAAAAGCATGTAAAGTAAAATGACAGCAAACTCACAATAATTAACAACCACACCTAAAACAAAAACAAAAATAAGCTAAGCAAACAACTAGAACAGAAATGGAGATCACATGGAGGGTTGTCAGCAGGGGAGTGCGAGGGGGAGAGAGGGGGAAAAGGTACAGAGAATAAGTAGCATAGATGGTAGGTAGAAAATAGACAGGGGGAGAGTAAGAATAGTATGGGAAATGTAGAAGCTAAAAAACTTAAGACACATGGACATGAACTAAAAGGGGGATTGTGGGTGGGAGAGGGTGCGCAAGGTGGAGGAGAGTGAAGGGGGAAATGGGATAACTGAAATAGCATAATTAATAAAATATATTTTATAAAATAAATTTAAAAAATAAATTAAAACCATGCTGTATAGGTAATGCAGATAGCTCTAGCTATCTGGTCAATAGGCAAAGAGCGAGGACTTCCACCAAGATGGAGGTGTAGTTGGAAACACTTTGCTTCCTCGCACAACCAAATTTAAAAACAATAAAGTTTTAATAACAATAAACGCAACCAAACCACAGAAAATCGAACAATACGAAGTCCGAACATAATGAACCGCTCAGTTAAACCAGTGAGAGGGGCGAAGCCAGCAGTGGAGCTGGTCAGGCAAAAACAATGCCCAACCTGACTGGCACACAAGCAACTGAGGGCGCGGATCCCACGTGCGGGGCAGCTACGGGAAGGCGAGGCGTGGCTGGCTGTCAGTGGTCCCGCAATTGCATGCAGATAAACCAGTGAAGAGACAGTATTGAGACAGACCAGTATTGAGACAGACCAAGCAGGCCCCAGTGCAGGGCGGCGGGCTCACACATTTGTGCTCAGATAAACAGGCGGGGGCAAGCGGTGAGACTGACCAAGTGAGCTAAGAGGACCGCCATTGCTCCCTCTTTGACCCCACCCCCACATACAGCATCACAAACCAGCGACCTGGGTGGCCCGCCCTGGTGAACACCTAAGGCGCCTCTCCTCATACGTAACAGGCATGAGCAGATCAAAACATGGCTCAAGAACAACTCAGTGCCCCAGAGCCAATAAATCTAAGCGATGAAGAAATAGCCAAACTTTCAGATGCACAATTCAAAACACTGGTGATCAGGATGCTCACAGAACTGGTTCATTTTAGTCACAAATTAGAGGAACATATGAAGGCTAAACTAATTGAAATGAATGGAAATACATGGGAAACCAATAGTAATGGAAAGGAAACTGGGACTCAAATCAAGGGAGCAGACCAGAAGGAAGGAAAAAATGACCAAACAGAAAAATATGAAGAAATAAGAATTCAAAACAATGAGGAGAAGCTTAGGAACATTCAGGACATCTTTAAACATTCCAACATCCGAATTATAGGGGTACCAGAAGGGGAAGAGGAACAGTCATGAGTGGAAACCTTATTTGAACAAATAATAAAGGAGACCTTCCCCAATCTGGCAAAGGAAATGGACTTCCAGTAAATCCAGGAAGCTCAGAGAGTCCCAAAGAAGTTAGACCCAAGGAGGAACACACCAAGGCACATCATAATTACATTAGTCAAGATTAAAATGAAGGAGAGAATCCTAGAAGCAGCAAGAGATAAGGGGACAGTCACCTACAAAGGAGTCCCCATCAGTCTGTCAGTGGATTTCTCAAAAGAGACCTTATAGGCAAGAAGGGGCTGGAAAGAGGTATCCCAAGTCATGAAATCCAAAGACCTACAACCAAGATTGCTCTATCCAGCAAAGCTTTCATTTAGAATGGAAGGACAGATAAAGTGCTTCCCAGATAAGATCAAATTCAAGGAGTTCCTCATCACCAAGCCTTTATTATATGAAATGTTAAAGGGACTTATCTAAGAAAAAGAAGATAAAAAAGATGAACAGTGAAAGGACAGCCAACTCACAGTTATTAACAACCACACCTAAAACAAAAGCAAACTAAGAGGACAGCTAGATCAGGAGTCAACCATAGAAATGAAGATCACAAGGAGAGTTAGCAACAGGGGAGTGGGGGAAGGAGAAGTGGGGAGAAGGTACAGAAAACAAGTAACATAGATGGTAGATAGAAAGTAGATAGGGAGAGGGCAAGAATAGTATGGGAAATATAGAATCTAAAAAACTTGAGACATGTGTTCATGAACTAAAGGGGGGAATGGTGGGGGAAGGGTGTGCAGGGTGGAGGGGAATGAAAGGGGGAAATAGAACAAATGTAATGGAATAATCAATAAAATAAAAAATATATTTTTTAAAAAATAGGCAAAGAGCCAGGACTTAAGGTCTCCAGCTCCAATCTTTTGTTTATTTCTCACTGCTGGAATTTCATATCCATTTCTACTTGTCTGAGAACTAAACCAGGTGATGGTAGAAATGGTTAGCCAGCATTTCCTCAGCCCTGCCCTGCTCAGTCTTGGAAGCCAACAAATTCTTACCTGGTAGATCTGCTGATTGGATCTCTGCCTTCTGTGGTTTAGGGTTTACTGAGCATCTACACCAGTGATTGAAGTTGCAGTAATATCGATGTTGGTGGCTGACCTTGGGTCTCATCTCTTGATTTTCCTATCCTCTTCATTGCTGTCCTCTGTAGGCTGTCTTTCAGGAGGAGGGTCCCTGGCAGACTTGTGGTCTATAGCCATAATGCGTGTTCTGTCTCCTTCACCCCAGTTGTCAGTGCCCTCCATCCCTTCTCCCTGCATAGGAGTCGGAATACTATGTAGGGAGGGTCAATGCCCACAGGGTCTCTGCGTGTAGCAAGGTGGGAACTGTGGCCTGCGGTAGTATGGGTTCTGCTAGGCCTGGCCTTGGGGAGCACTCTCCAACCTCTCATTCTTTTCCCCACTCTCAGCATTCCGGTAATCCTGCTGGTGAGTACCTGGAGGACCCTTGTGACATGGATAGAGTCTATGAGGGAGACAGTCTGCTGCATATTTATTGCCCTGCACTAGAACTCCACCCAGGCCTGTAACATCAGCTGCTTCCACACCCTTTTCTCCAACAATGTCAAACTCCAGTCTCTCCATCTCCTGCACTACAAAGGTACTTCCCAGTGCGGTTCTTCTTTATGACAGTCTGGTGTACAAATACATCTTCCTTGGTGTCATTCTTGTTGATGAAACCATATTTGTTTCTTGCATTGAACTATTTTACTATTTTCAAAACGTTGCCTGCAATGACCTTCTCGTCCCCACTGGCCGTGCCGCTAGTGTGAGGTCACCTGGGTCGCCATTCCCTGCCCACTGCCTGTGGTACAAGGCTTGGTGATGGCAACACTGAGGGTCGGGGTGCCAGGTGGCTGCTGGTTCTCTGCCTCACTGCTTATGTTTGTGGTGATGATGGTGACTGGGGCCGGCTGTGGCAGCTGTGGTTTCCCCTGGGTGTGGTGGTAGGTAGGCCAGCAGCAGCAGTGGGGCTGCTGAGGGCTGTCTGGGGTCTACTCTCTTCTCTGCTACTGATCAAACTTGTGCCAGTGTCTTTTGACTCTTATTTTTCAGGTTATACCTACTGCCATACTAATGTGGTGTAACAATGTTCTCGTTTCTAAGATTCAACTTTGTTATGTAAACAGGTCTTATGAAGATACTGACAACTAATACTCAAATGTATTGGGAAAATGACTGGCCTGAGGAAGACCTGAAATAGCTAATCATCAACTAATCTCCATGCTACCATGGCAGGAGAAGCCCAAGCCACGTAGAGACACTACAGTAAGAAAGATAAAGGTTCTTAACCTTCAGCCCAGCTGAATGACCAGACACCAGCAGCATCCACTGCCAGCCATGCCTGGGAGCCGTCTTGGGTACCCACCAGTATCATGTGCAGTAGGAGAACCACCAAGGTGACCTCCACCTATTCATGGAGTCATGAAATTACAAATGGTTGTTGCTTTAAGCCACTAAACATTGGGGTATTTTATTACCTACTAATGAGTTGACAAAACACCTGATATTTCCACTTATCAAGGCTTCCAGGATTCTGCTTCTTTGATCTCTGTCCCAACCAGAAGCTTTCTCTTCTCTGCTGAGTCAATTATAGATTGTCCCTCCCCAGGTTCCAGAATGCTTACTTCCCTTGTCTGCTCTCATTTCTTCCCCATTTTTCTTCTTGTCCTATGGATTCATGCCTTTTTAAAATTCTTTTATTGTAATTACAGTGGGGTTTGGGAGGGAGAGGAGATAAATAGATCTGTTTAATCTATCCCATTTAATTCAAAGGTTCTTCTGCATTCCTTTTTAAAAAGAGATTTATTTATTTATTTATTTATTTATTTATTTATTTATTTATTTATTTATGTTAGTTTTAGAGAGCAGGGAAGGGAGGGAGAAAGAGAGGGAGAGAAACATCAATGTATGGTTGCCTGTCGCATGCCCCCTACTGGGGACCTGGCCCACAATCCAGGCATGTGCCCTGACTGGGAATTGAACTGGAGACTTTTTGGTTTGCAGGCTGGCATTTTGTCATGACCCAAAGGAGATTTTCTTTAGGTTAAAAATTTTTTTTAAAACATGCTATATAGATAATGCAGATAGCTCTAGCTATCTGGTCAACGGACAAACAGCAAGGACTTAAGGTCTTCAGCTCCAATCTTTTGTTCATTTCTCACCACTGGAATTTCACTGAGCCACACCAGCCAGAGCTCTTCTGCATTCTTAAAACATAACCAAGAGCTCCGTTACTCAGAGGCTCCTCCTAGACTCCACGTACCCTAGAGTTGGGAGGTTTGGAGTCATTGACCTCCCTCCTCTCCAATGCTTCTTTAATGAACATGCCATCTGTTCCCTGATGAACGTCACCATCTACTGAGCAGAGTGAGCACAGCCTTCATCAGTGCTACATCTTCTCATTCTAGTGACTTTGACATCCTCATGATCTTTCCATTCGTCACTCTTCCTCTCAGCTCCTTGCCTTCCTTGTGTCACGTGGAAATACTTGCTTCAGCCACCCCTCACAGGGCCAAATGCCATCTGTGTCATTCCCTGGATGGCCCCATGCCTGATGTCAGTAATTCATCACAGCTTCCTCATCACAAAGGCTGGTCACGGAGTTTCTCCTCTTATCTGAAGCTGCCCCTGCAAGATGTACTCTGTATCCTTTTTCTCCCAGCTCTGCCTGTTACACTCCATCTCCTTTGTGTCCTCACCAGGTTTTCTGAGGACTGCCCAGCACTGAGTCATGCAGCTTCCAGTAGCAGAGCCTGATTTTATCTGCAGACCTCTCCTCCCACACCCTCTGTTCACATCATCTGGGCTAGGTTGGCCTTATCCTCAGCCCCATGTGATGCAGGCTTTGCCAATCTATCATGTTGCCAGGTGACTGAAATGAGCTGAAGAGTAGACAGTTGCAGTCAAGAGACTCACCTCTCAGACTTTCATAGTATTACCAGACTAAAGAGGACCACTTGCCTATGCACATCAAAGCTCAGTAAGATGCAAACAGGAGTTTGCAGTCCCATTTGTGTCTTAGTGGGCTTTATTTAAGCCCAAAAAAGATTATTTAAGGAGATGTCGCCATGCCAGGAGTCACAGGTACTCAAAGGCCTGGCTCTCCATGGCTTCTGGGGAAATGGACTATGTAGGGGGGAAATCATTAATCATGATGTCCAAGAAAGTTACGGTCATGGTCAGGATTGTGGTGTCTACTGCCTGATCAGCACTAGGTTAGGGGGTAGTTGATCATTGCATCTCATCCTGATGTCAGCCATGGTGGTGCTTCATCTGGTTTCCCAAGGGGCAGTTGGTGGGGTCAGTCTGGAGCTGAAACACAGCTGAGGCCTAGATGTTATTTTTCTCTAGTTTAACCGAAATTCTTTCTCTGTGGTTAACAAACCCTAGGCTTTGTTTCTGAAACTATTGGATGCTGACCAGAACATCCTTGTCCTGAGGGCTTAATGATTAAGCAAGGGAGAGAGAGGTAGGTGAGTCAAAATGTTAGGCAAGGCCAGTTTGAATCAAAGGGAAAAATTTTTAATTAAAATTAAAAACAGAAAATTAAATAAAATAAGGTTCCTATGCAGTTACAGTGGAAGCCTTTAGGTAAGTGAGGTCTTTGTTGAACTTAAGCCTGGAGGGATGGGGGACCTGAACTGTCGCAGACACTTTGCCACAATGGGAGAAGAGTCTTTTGGTCAATATAGCCAATTGCAGATGAGAGCGAAGCCTAACTAAAACCAGGGGTTGTTTATACCTGAATCCAGTGGTGCCTAAAGTTCTATCCTAAAAAATTTTAATTATAAGAACCCACTAAGGTTTTCTGCCTTAGCCTGTTTGGTCTTGTGGCCCTCACTGAATCTATCAGGAAAATCATGCTTAAAAGTGGCACAAGAAACACATTAAAAAAAACATTTATATTTTTAAATAAATGGGGAAAACTGCTGGAGTCCCAAGCAGTTCCTCTTAAAGAACCCACACATGAACTTACTCAGATCAGTCCCTCCGAGTTCCAGCACTGGGGTGGCAGTTTGAAAGTCACCAACAGCATACTGGGAGGAACTGAAGTGTCTGGCATCAAGGGGAGAGCTGGGGGACAGCTTTCTCCCAGGCAGAAAAGCAGGCAGAGGCTATTATCCCTTTTCTGAGCCCTCCCCCCCCACAGAGCCACAGAGCCCCAAGGTGGGGGTCATATCTGAGATGCCATGAACCTGGCTAACATTGTTTGCCCTGACTGCCCTGGGGATCCCCTGAGATTCTATCCCACCCAAGCTGTTAATAGTGACTTTTTTCATATGAATGGCTGGTCTTGGCTCATGCTTCACAACTTTCTAATTCCTCTCAGAGAAGCAACAGCTGGCTTCGGTGAGTCCTCAGCTCAGGTACCTCATGCTAAGTGGCCCCAGGCCTGGCACTAGCAGCAACCAACCTAGATTCACCTGGGAATCTCCAAAACCGGCACAAGTAGCAGCAATCTGATTGCTTTATAGCTCATGCAGGGTGGCCCTCGGCAGAACACAATTGGAGGCTGACCTTGGCCTGCTCTACTAGGTAGACCCTAGAGCCTACACAGCCAGTGGACAGCTACAGACCACGGTGGAGCACCACCACCCTTCCCCTGCACAACTGATCCTCCACAGAGAGCAGGGGTTGGTGGTCAGTGGTCACAGCCAGTCCTTGCAGCTGACTGGCCTGGGTAAATCCCTCCCAGGTCACTGTTAACCTGCTAACAGTGACCAAGGCTCAACAACAAGACGAGGGTGTGCTCAGCCCATATGAAGGGAGCATCTTGAGTACCCAGCTTGGGTGACAGGGGAAGCTGTGCCACTGGATGCTACAGGACACCTACTGTGTTAGTCCACACTATCAAGACAGGGAGTCATACAAGGTCTGTCTGAAAAAAGTCCAGCCATTTTTAACATAACAAGAACAGTTTGTGCAGCATCGATGTAACCTGGCAGCCAAGGAGAATGGACTGGAATGAGCATGCATGAACAATGACAACTTCACTGTACTAGTCAGTGGGGGCACTAGACCCCATTGAGTGAGCATGTGTACTATGTGGCCATCGAATTCAAAATGACTGAGTAAGTAGAGCAATGAATGTGCATCAAATTTTACATTAGCTTGAACATTCTTTTGCGGAAACTATTCAGATGATTCAGAGGCTTTCAGGGATGATGCAATGAGTGCAGCACAAATAAGACTGTGGCACAGACACTTCAAAGATGGTTGAGATCTGTTGACAGTGATCCATGTTCTGGAGGGCCTGCAACAAGCAGAAAACCTGAGACTGTTGAACATACACAAGCTTCGATCAACAAAGATTGGCAACCCAGGTGGCTCAGCCACCCTGCAGCCCCCAGATTTGGTGCCCTGCAACTTCTGACTTTTCCCAAAACTAAAATCACATTTGAAAAGGAAGAGATTTCAGACCCTCGATGAGATTCAGAAAAATAGGACCAGGTAGCTGATTGCAATGGGAACTGTGTAAGGTCCCAAGGTGCTTACTTTGAAGGGATTGAGGTATCATTGTCCCATGTACAATATTTCTTGTGTCTTGTACCTTCTTCAATAAATGTCTCTATTTTCACATTACATGGCTGGATACCTTTGCAACAGACCTCATAGCAGCTCTTTCTAATACATAGAAACAAACACAGGGAGGCTGCCAAAATGAAGAGACAAAGAAATATAGCCCAAATTAAAGAACAGATCAAAACTCCAGAATAAGAACTAAATAAAATGTAGATAAGCAATCTATCAGACGCAGAGTTCAAAACACTGGCTATAGTGTTCAAAACAATGGCTATAAGGATGCTCAAAGAACTTAGTGAGAACCTCAACAGCATAGAAAAGATCCAGTCAGAAATGAAGAATACATTAATTGAAATAAAGAACAATTCACAAGAAAACAACAGTAGAGTGAATGAAGCTTAGAATCGAATCAATGATTTGGAACATAAGAAAAAAAAAACAGCCAATCAGAACAACAAGAAGAAAACAGAATCCCCCCAAATGAGAATAGTGTAAGCAGCCTATGGGACAACTTCAAGCTTTCCAATATTTGCATCATAGGGGTGCCAGAAGGAGAAAAGGAAGGGCAAGAAATTGGAACTCTATTTGAAAAAATAATGATAGAAAACGTCCCTGATTTGATAAAGGAAATAGACATGCAAATCCAGGAAACAGAGAATGCCCAACAAGATGGATGTAAAAGGCCCACTCTAAGACACATCATAATTAAAATATCAAAGGTTAAAGATAGGGAGAATCTTTGTATGTAATAATTTCTTTATTGTATTTTTATTACCATTTAGTTCCCTTCTACCCCCTCCATGCCACAATCACCACACTGTTGTCCATGTGTCCTTTTTCCTCAGTACCTCCCCATTCCCTCCTTGCCCTGCACTTAGCTGTCATCCTGTTATCTAGTCTGTCTCTATTTTGCTTGTTCAGTTTGTTCATTAGATTCAATATATGAGTGAAATCATATGGTACTTGTCTTTTTCTACCTGACTTATTTCACTTAGCAGAGTGTTCTCCAGGTCCATCCATACTGTTGTGAAAGGTAAAATTTTCTTGTTTTTTTTACAGCCAAGTAATATTCTGTTTTGTAAGTGTCCCATAGTTGTTTTATCCACCTATCTATGGACACTTCAGCTGCTTCCATATCTTGGTGACTATAAATAACGCTGCAATGAACATAGGGGTGCTTGTGTTCTTTCAAATTAGTGTTTTGGGTTCCTTCAGATATATTCCCAGAAACAAGATCACTGGGTCAAAAGGCAGATCCACTTTTAATTTTCTGAGGTATCCTCATACTGCTTTTCACAGTGGCAACAGTCTGCATTCGGGCCAACAGTACAGAAGGGTTCCCCATTCTCCACATCCTTGTCAGCACTTATTGTTTGTTGATTTATGGATGTTAGCCATTCTAATAGGTGTGAGTTGATATCTCATTGTGATTTTAATTTGCATTTCTCTATAATTAGTAACATTAAGCATTTATCACTTTCTATTGGCCACCTGTATGTCATTTTTGGAGAAGTTTCTATTCAATCTTTTGTTCAATTTTTAATTGGGTTGTGTGGTTTTTTTGGTGTTTTGTAACTCTTTGGAAAGTTTTGACATTAATCCCTCATCAGATATACACAAGGAGAGAATTTTAAAAGCTGCCAGAGAAAAGCAGTTAGTTATCTACAGGGAGTTCCCATAAGACTATAAACCAATTTCTCAAAAGAAACTTTGCAGAGTAGAAGGGATTGGTAAGATTCTAAGTCATGCAAAATAGAGAACAACAGTCAAAACTGATCTGCCCAGCAAAGATATCATTTAGAATCGAAGGGCAGTTAAAGAGCTTCCCAGACAAGAAAAAACTAAAGGAGTTCATCATCACCAAACCATTATTATATGAAATGTTAAAGGAACTTATTTAAGAAAAAGAAGATCAAAACTATGAGCAATAAAATGGCAATAAATAAATATCTGTCAACAACTGAATCTAAAAAACAAACTAAGCAAATAAGAACACAGACAAAGGCTACTTCCGCCAAGATGGAGGCATAGGTGGAGATGCTGTACCTTCTCTCACGACCAAGTTTAGAGACAACTATATATTAGCAACAGAAAACACAGCCAGAACACAGAAAATTGAACTTTTCGGAAGTCTGATAACAACAAATTCTTCAGCCTGACCAGTAAGAGGGGCGAAACCAGCAGCTGTCGGAGCGGGGTTGCACAGAAAAACTCGGTCAGATGGACTCCGGCGCGCGGAACCCAGGTGCAGGGTTGGACCTAGTAAGCGACTCAGCGAGCGACCGCGGGGAAACAGCGAGGGAGCAGGGCTGCGGGTTGACTGTGACCTCGCATCGGTGCGTGGACAGACAAGTGAGGGAGTGGGTGGTGAGACTACGGGACTGAGCAGGCCCCACGGTGAGAAGCAGCACAGGCTGCCGCCATTTCCCCACTCTGACCTCGCCTCCACATACAGCGTCATAACCCAGCGACCTAAGTGGCCCTGCCCTGGTGAACCACCTGAGGCTCTGCTCCTCACCCAGTGGCTCGAAACAGCAGAGGGGACCGCCATTTCCCCACTCTGACCACGCCCCAACACATAGTGTCACAACCCAGTGACCTGAGAGTCCAAGGCTCTGCTACTCATACTTAACGGGCGAGAGCAGACCAAAAATGGCTCAAGAAGATCTCAAAGCCCCAGAGCCAATAAATCTAAGCAATGAAGAAATAGCAAAACTCTCAGACGCACAGTTTAAAACACTGGTGATCAGGATCCTCACAGAACTGGTTGATTATAGCCACAAATTAGACAAACATATGAAGGCGAAACTAATTGAAATGAATGGAATTGCACAGGAAACCATTAGCGATGAAAAGGAAACTGGGTCTCAAATCAATGGAGTGGACCAGAAGAAAGCAAATAATGGCCAAACAGAAAAGAGTGAAGAAGCAGGAATTCAAAAAAATGAGGAGAGACTTAGGATCCTCCAGGACTTCTTTAAATGCTCCAACATCCGAATTATAGGGGTACCAGAAGGGGGAAAGGCACAGCCATCAGTGGAAACCTTATTTGAACAAATAATAAAGGAGAATTTCCCAATCTGGCAAAGGAAATAGACTTCCAGGAAATCCAGGAAGCTCAGAGAGTCCCAAAGAAGTTGGACCCAAGGAGAAACACACCAAGGCACATCATAATTACATTAGCCAAAATTAAAATGAAGGAGAGAATCCTAGAAGCAGCAAGAGCTAAGGGGACAGTCACCTACAAAGGAGTCCCCATCAGACTGTCAGCAGATTTCTCAAAAGAGACCTTACAGGCAAGAAGGGGCTGGAAAGAGATATTCCAAGTCATGAAATCCAAAGACCTACAACCAAGATTGCTCTATCCAGCAAAACTTTCATTTAGAATGGAAGGACAGATAAGATGCTTCTCAGATAAGATCAAATTCAAGGAGTTCATCATCACCAAGCTCTTATTATATGAAATGTTAAAGGGACTTATCTAAGAAAAAGAAGTTAAAGAAACATGAACAGTGAAAGGACAGCAAACTCACAGTTATTAATGACCACACCTAAAACAAAAGCAAACTAAGAGGACAGCTAGATCAGGAGTGGAAACATAGAAATGAAGATCTCAAGGAGGGTTAGCAACAGGGGAGTGGGAGGAGGAGAAGGGGGAGAAGGTACAGAAAATAAGTAGCATAGACAGTAGATAGAAAATAGATGGGGGCAAGAATAGTATGGGAAATATAGAATCTAAAGGACTTGAGACACATGGTCATAAACTAAAGGAGGGGGTAATGGTGGGGATGGGGGGGCAGGGTGGAGGGGAATGAAGGGGGGAATAGAACAACTGTAATGGCATAAACAATAAAAAATAAATTAAAAAAAAAGAACACAGACAGAATCATGGATACAGAGAATGTTTGATGGTTGCCAGGTGGGAAGGGTGTGGGGGAAATGGGTGAATAGTTTAAGGGATTAAGAAGTATATATAGGTAGTACAGAATAGTCATGGGGATGTTGAGTACCGTATAGGAAATGGAGTAGCCAAAGAACTCATACATGTGACCCATGGACTTGAACAGTGGTGGGAGAATGACCTGAGGGAGTGGGAGGTGCTGGGTGGAAGGGGGCAAAGGAGACAACTTTTGGGACAACTGTAACAGCATAATCAATAAAATATTTTAAAAAATAAAATACCTGCTGGTGTAGCTCAGTGGATTGAGCACAGGCCTGTGAAGCAAAAGGTTACCAGTTCAATTCCCAGTCAGGGCACATGCCTGGGTTGCAGGCTGGGTCCCCAGTGGAGGACCCATGAGAGGCAACCACACGTTGATGTTTCTCTTCCATTCTTTCTCCTTCCCTTCCCCTCTCTCTTAAATAAATAAAATATTAAAAAATAAAATAAAACAGACTTCCGCCAAGATGGAGGTGTAGGTGGAAGCACTATACCTCCTCGCACAACCAAGTTTAAAAACAACAAAGTTTTAGCAGCAAAATTGCAGCCAAACCACAGAAAATTGAACTATATGGAAGTCTGACAACAACGAACCCTCAGCCAAACCAGTAAGAGGGGCAGAGCCAGCAGCAGAGCAGGGTCAGGCAGGAAAGATCCACCAGACCGACCCGGGTGCGCAACCCTGGCACGCTGGCAGCCGAAGTCGGATCCCAGGTATGGAGTAGCGGGCAGACCCACTGTGGGCGCAAGACGGTGGACTCACTGAGGGCTAACCATGGTCACACATTCGCACGCAGATAAACTGGTGAAGGAGGGAGTGGTGAGACAGATTGTGCAGGCCCCAGTGGCGGGAAGTGGCAGAGGGAACCACCATTGTCCCTCTCTGACCCCGCCCCCACATATAGCGTCACAAACCAGCAACCCGGGTGGCCCTACCCTGATGAACACCTAAGGCTCCGCTCCTCATACAAAACAGGTGTGAACAGAGCAAAACATGGCTCAAGAACAACTCAGAGCCCCTGAGCCACTAAATCTAAGCAATGAAGAAATAGCTAAACTTTCAGATGCACAGTTCAAAACACTGGTGATCAGGATGCTCACAGAACTGGTTGATTTTAGTCACAAATTAGACAAACATATGAAGGCTAAACTAATTGAAATGAATGGAAATGCACAGGAAACCAATAGTAATGGAAAGGAAACTGGGACTCAAATCAATGGAGTGGACCAGAAAAAAGCAAATAATGGCCAAATAGAAAAGAATGAAGAAACAAGAATTCAAAAAAATGAGGAGAGACTTAGGAACCTCCAGGACATCTTTAAACGTTCCAACATCCGAATTGTAGAGGTACCAGAAGGGGAAGAGGAACAGCCACCAGTGGAAACCTTATTTGAACAAATAATAAAGGAGAATTTCCCCAATCTGGCAAAGGAAATAGACTTCCAGGAAATCCAGGAAGCTCAGAGAGTCCCAAAGAAGTTGGATCCAAGAAGAAACACACCAAAGCACATCATCATTACATTAGCCAAGATTAAAATGAAGGAGAGAATCCTAGAAGCAGCAAGAGATAAGGGGACAGTCACCTACAAAGGAGTTCTCATCAGACTGTCAGTGGATTTCTCAAAAGAAACCTTACAGGCATGAAGGGGCTGAAGAGAAGTATTCCAAGTATGAAAGGCAAGGACCTACATCCAAGATTGTTCTATCCAGCAAAGCTTTCATTTAGAATGGAAGGACAGATGAAGTGCTTCTCAGATAAGACCAAATTCAAGGAGTTCACCATTACTAAGCCCTTATTATATGAAATGTTAAAGGGACTTACTACGAAAAAGAAGATAAAAAAGATGAACAGTGAAAGGACAGCCAACTCACAGTTATTGACAACCACACCTAAAACAAAAGCAAACTAAGAGGACAGCTAAATCAGGAGCAGAACCATAGAAATGAAGATCACATGGAGGGTTAGCAACAGGGGAGTGGGAGAAGCAGAAGGTGGGGGAGAAGGTACAGAAAATAAGTAGCATAGATGGTAGATAGAAAATAGTTAGTGGGGAGGGCAAGATTATTATGGGAAATACAGAATCTAAAGAACTTGAGACACGTGTTCATGAACTAAAGGGGGGAATGGTGGGGGAGGGGTGTGCAGGGTGGAGGGGAATGAAGAGGGGAAATAGAACAACTGTAATGGCATAATCAATAAAATATATTAAAAATAAAAATTTTTTAAATTATAAAATAAAATAAAATAGAATAAATGGGGGGCAGTGGGGTGAGGGTGGGACCACTTAAGCCATGACCTACAGCTCCCCCTGGTGGAAGACATTGTTCCTCAGAGCCTGGATAATAGACCATTTTAATACACGTGTTCCAATAGTCTGCATGTATCTAGGTTAATTTAGAACATTTCCTAGTTCAAAAAACATCTAACTGCTGCTATTTATAATCCTGATCAGAGCCCTTTCCCATCATACTCTGTCATTCAGAACTATGATCCTAAACAAAACATGTCCCAAAATCGTGTAGTGAATTCAGAATGTGCTAGAGGAATAAATTTTTATAATTACCTAAAATGAAAATAGTAAAAAGACAAGAGAAGAGAAACAGAAAACTGTAATGTAGTAGAATTTTTAAATCCAATCAAGCATAAGTTCACCGGTCTCTGGTTTCAAGGACTGTTCCACACACGGGCTTCTCTTTTCTCCCCATATCCCATGGAAATGATGAAAGAGAAATACAACAACGATAACAGAAAGATCTGTTCCAGGAAACCAAAAACCAAGAGAGAATGCCATCAACAGAATGGAATATTTGCGGGGTTTGAGGAAATGTGTTGTTTTGGTTGTGGGGGAGGTCAAGCAGTGCTGACTGAGAACCCCCCAACCAGTGCGGCCCCAACTCCAGCGCAAGGCCTGAGGGTACGGCCTGCGTGTCCGGGCAAAAGGGGATTTGAGCTGTGTTGGTGCCCAGCAACTCAGTCACTGAAGCTGTGAGAACTTGCCAAAGCTGGTACGGAAGTGGGTGGGGAGGCCAGAAAGGCAGTGTGATCCAGCAAATTCCAGTGGCCACTCCAATCCAGCAGCTACCCCAGTCCAGCCCTTTCCCCAGCTACCTGACCCTGTTGCACATGGATAACTCTGAGGTCCACCGCTGAGGCCAGAGAAGGGGAGGTTGGGGAGAGAGTAGTCCTCTCTTACCTTGGCTTCACAGAGCAGTGGGCCCAGTAGTCCCGGGTGCTCTTGTGTCTGTGCTGCTGCAACCCCTTCAGCCCCTGCCCTAGCCTTGGGGCACCCTGTGCCTGGTCCCATCTCTGCAGGTAACTGTCTCCACTCACAAAGCACCCAGAGGGCAGACAGCCACAGTGCCAGCCCTTTACAGTGCTAAGTGGTGTTGGGTAACAGAAAGGGCCTGGCAGAGGAAGCAAATGATGATTTATGCAAATACGCAGGAAGCCCACACCAACCTCTATTCTTCCTCTGCTTCCACCACCACACCTAAGTGTGAATAGACAAGGAAGAGGCACCTCACAAACACTGAGAAGGTGGATCAGAAGGGGATCAATTTGGAAAAGAACAGTCCCCAGTGGAATGAAGGAAATACAAATGTATTAAAAACATTCAAATTAACATCCTCAAAAATATTTATTACAGAATATCACATTCATAAAAAAAGCAAGGACCTGGTATACAAAACATGATATATACCTACAATGCATATTATTCAGTCATAAGAAGGACTAAAATTTTCACATATGATGTAACATGGATGGACTCTGAAAACAATAAGCTACATGAAATTGCCAGACACAGATATTGTCTGATTACACCTACACAAGGTACCTAGAATTGGCGAGTTTATATAGAGAGAAAGTAGAATGGAGGTTACCAGGGGAGCTAGAGGGAAGGGAGAAGAGAAAGTTGTTTAATGGGTACAGAGTTTCTGTTGGGAATCATGAAAAGAATTTGCGTGTAGGTAGTGATGATGATTAAATAATATTGTGAATGTATTTAATTCCACTAAGCCATACTCTTAAAATGGTTAAAATGGTCAGTATTGGGCTTTTACAGTAAAGAAATGTCCCCCCAAACCAACCAGTTATTAAAAAGGACAGCAATCAGAGGAAAGAGTGTTCTTAGAAATTCAGGATATAATGAAAACCTCCAGAGAAGCAGCAGATAATGGAATGGACTTTGCTTTAAAAACAGGGTGATTTAGCAGGTCAATCAAAGAACTCTATTAGAATATTTTTGAGGACTCTCTCTGGGTTTATAATTTCCACCCTTAGTGAGTTCTATTTCCAAATAAGCTTGTGGTTCCAATATAAAAAAATCAGACCTGCAAAAGCATAGTGCTCATTCCACAATGCAAAGAAAACATCATTTGCACCTCATCTCGACATTGAGTGGCAAGGCTTAGAGTGCCTAAGAGGAGAGAGGGGAGACATAGCTTAAGAAAGAGAGCTTAACTTTTCCTGTTAAGGAAGCCAAGTCCAACTCTTCAGGCCCTGGAAAGAGTAAAAGAAAAAGGTGTGTGGAAAAAGTCAAGCCCACATGTTCTTGCTTTCCCTTCTGGGTTTGGAACTGGAGGGTCCTGGCGTGGTAGATCCATCCAGATGGCTGTGCAGGAGTTCATGGACATAGACTAGCGGTTGCTTCAAATCAGAAGCCCCTTAGGTAGCGCGTCCAATGGGGATGTAGGCAAGAGCACGAAAGAGGCAGAGTGGAGCGGGGAAGGGGAAGAGCCTCGCAATGTGTTTTTTCATATACACTCCAATATTTGTTGCAGCATTGTTTTCTTTCCTTCTTTTTTTTTAAGATTTCATTTATTTATTTACTTTTAGACAGAGGGGAAGGGAGGGAGAGAGAAACATCAATGTGTGGTCCCCTTTTGCATGCCCCTTACTGGGACTTGGCCAAAACCCAGGCATGTGCCCTGACTAAGAATCCAACCCATGACTCTTCTGTTCGCAGGCTGGCACTCAGTTCACTGAGCCACACAAGCCAGGGCAGATAAATAAGTCCTGGGGATGTAATGTATAGCATAGTGACTATAGTTAATAACTTTGTATTATATGCTTGAAAATTGCTAAGAGAGTAGATCTTAAAAATTCTTAACACAAGAAAAAAATTGTTAATGTCTGTGATATGGATGTTAACTGAACTTACCATGGTAATCATTTTGCAATATGTGCATATATCAAATCATTATGTTGTACATCTAAAATTAGTAGTGTTATATGTGAATTATTTCTCAATTTAAAAAAATAAGCCTGATCAAACTAATCTATAGTGAGAGAAACAAGTGTTGCCCGGAGGCTGAGGTGGGAGAGGACTGACTGCAAATGGTCAAAGAGGACTTTCAGGGTGATGAAAATGTTCTATATCTTTTTTAGAAAGTATTTTATTTATTTATTTTTAGACAGGGGGGAGGGAGGGAGAAAGAGAGGGAGAGAAACATCAATGTGTGGTTGCTTCTGGCATGCACCCTATTTGGGGACCTGGCCAGCAACTCAGGCATGTGCCCTATTGGGAATCAAACCTGTGACCCTTTGGTTCACAGGCCTGTGCTCAACATACTGAACCACACCAACTAGGTCTCTATATCTTGATTAGGATGATGGTTACAGGGGTGTATATATTTGTCATAACCTCATCAAACTATACATTTAATATTTGTTTTATATTATTGTTTGTGGATTATACCTCAGTAATTTTTATTTAAAAAGAAAAAATCCATGATTGGTATAGCTCAGTGGGTTAGGTGTTGTTCTGCAAACCAAAAGGTCACCAGTTTGATTATCAGTCAGGGCACGTGCCTGGCTTGTGGACCAGTTCCCTGGTTGGGGGAGTTCAAGAGGCAACCGATTGATCTGTTTCTCTTGCACATCCATGTCTCTCTCCCTCTCTTTCTCTCTCTCTTCCCTTCTCTCTAAAAATAAATAACAAAATCTTTTTTAAAAAGAAAGAAAAAACATGAAGCTCTCCCCACCTTCTCTGCTTATGTAGATTCAGTTCTCTCTATGTGGTCTCTCCTCACGAGCTGGCTAGTTTAAGCTCCTTCGCAGCCTGGCAGTCTCTGGGAGCTCAGATTGCTTGCACGGTGGCTTTTATGACCTAGCCTGAGAAGACACATAGTATTACTTCTGCCATAGTCACAAGCTCACCTAGATTCAAAGGAATATAGATGCTATTTCTAAATGGGAGGGGTGTCAAAGTCACATTGTGTCACATGAGCAATGTTGTTGTGGCCATATTTAGGAAATATCTATCACAGCCCACCCTCTGGCCACAACAGTTCACATTTCTCTCACATAAAAATATAGTCCCTCCCTCCCCCAAGTCCTCTAGTTCTCATCCCTTTGTGACAACAACACAAAGTCTAGGATTTTAACATCCAAATCAGGCCCGGAAGTAGATGGGGCTCCACGGGTGTGGTTCAGCCACCTTCTGAGGCTTCCAGGGTGCCTGTCCTGACTTAAAAATGAGATAACCCAGGCATGTGGTGTAGGCAGGGGTTCCCTTTGGAATCTAGCATCGTAACATTCAACCCACAGTCTCCTTCTACGTGTGTTAAGTTATAGAAAACCTGGGTGAATAAGAAAGAACCAGAACCTGCCAATACAAGCTTGTGGTCTAGCCTTTTTCTTTGTGGCTGCCACTGAATGAACTCGTTCTACTGCTTGGACATTGTCCCTAGTTGTGGGAACTTTCTTCAGGTCCCTTAACTCTGGTGCATCCAATTTTCAAACCTCACAGCTGTATTCCATGCTGAATTCAGATTTTTAAATTTCAGCTGGTAAATATTTACAAGGTAACATGGTGGTCCTGCCAACCAACCTATGTTCCACTTTGGCTACATTCTCATTTTTACCATTTTTTGAATATTTGTCGGAATGGGAAATGGGAAAATGGGGATGGTGAGAGCGTAATTTTTATAAATTATTAAATTAGCTGAGACAAAGATAAAATCTTTACTTACAAGAAGATGTTCCTTGAATTTAACCTGGGAGAACCAGTGTGCCGTGCATTCAGTTGTTAAGGAAAGAAACAGAATTTGCAAAATTCTACTAATGTATCATTAGAGATTGAGTCTAAAACCTAATGTGTCACCGAGACTTGATTTCAAAACTTTTGATAACAGCCCTGACTAGTGTGGCTGACTGGGTCGGGTGTCATCCTGCAAACCAAAAGGATGCTAGTTTGATACCCAGTCAGGGCACATGCCTGGGTTGCCTGTTCAATCCCCAGTTGGGACATGGTTGGGGCGCGGTTGGGTGCACGTGAGAGGAAAACAATCATTGTTTCTCTCACATAGCGATGTTTCTCTCCCCCTCTCTCTGTCCCTTCCCCTCTCTCTAAAAATAAATAATAAATAAAATAAAAGATGTGTAATGGTATAAATCTTTAAAAAAACTATTTAATAACATACTTCTGCTCTTTGGGGAAAGAAACTACTTATAGCCTGTCAGTCCAACCATCTCACATTAGACCTTTTCAGGTGTGCCACACACATATACAGAAGGGGAAAGAAAGGAAGAAAGGTCTACATATTAGTTTCCTGTGGCTGCTGTAACAAATTACCACGAACCTGGTGGCTTAAAACAATATGCATTTGGCTCTCACCGATGTGGCCCAGTTGGTTGGAGCATCATCTCCTACACCAAAGAACCACAGGTTCAATGCCCGGTCGGAGCACTGCGGGGGCATAGGCAGGAGGCAATCAATCACTGATGGGTGTTCCTCTCTCTCTCTTCCTCCCTTCCCTTCTCTAAAATCAATGAGCATGTCCTTAGGTGAGGGGAAAAAAGGTTTATTCTCACCCTGGATGGGGTGGCTCAGTGGATTGAGTGCCAACCTGTGAACCAAAGTGTTGCCGGTTTGATTCCCAATCTGGGCACATGCCTGGGTCAAGGGTCAGGTCCCCAATAGGGTGCTCATGAGAGACAACCACACAGTGATGTATCTCATTCTCTTTTTCCCTCCCTTCCCCTCTTTCTGAAAATAAATAAATAAATAAAATCTTTAAAAAATGTTTATTCTCTTAAAGGTCTGGAAATCAGAAGTCCAAAAGCAGTTTCACTGGGCCCAGATTTAGGTGTTGGCAGGGTTGCACTCTGGAGACTCTCACAGGCTTTCTGGAGAATCCATTTCTTGACCTTTTTCTCTTTCTAGAGCTGCATTCCTTATAATCCTTGCTTCACAGCCCCTTCATGCACTTTCAAAGTCGGCAACATAGCATCTTGCTTCAGTCCTCGCTTTGCCTTCTTTTGTCTCAAATCTCTTCTGACTTGCTCTTATAAAGACATCTGTGATGGCATTTAGGGCCCATCTTGATAATCCAGACTAATCTTTCCATCTCCCAATCCTAATGTGTACACATTTAAACAGAGAAACACTAATTAAGGAAATAAGAACATGGGAAAGTCAGGCAAATCTATAAGAACATGGGAAGGTGCCCAAGGTATATTATAAAGAGAAAAATAGAAATTGATAAGCAACAACCAATTAAAGATATAATAGAGAACCCTACAAGAACAATTAAAAGACAAAATACCTTCTAATAACTTTAACAAGAAACATATCAAATCTATTTAAAGAAAAGTTTAAATACTACAAGGTACAAAAGTATACTTGAAGGAATCAACATATATGATATATTCTTACATAGAGAGATTCAGCATCATAAAATGTGAATTTTTCCTAAATTGACTTATAAATTTATCACAGTAACAATGAAAGTACTAATGCTTTTTAAAGATTGGTTATAAAGGTCATATAAAAACTAATGCATAAGAATAGCAAGGAAAATTTTGGCAAAGAAGAGCAATGAGGGGGTAGAGAGCAGCTCCATTAGCTGTATAAAAAGGTTATCTTTCAGCGATGAAAAGAGTGTGGTCCTGGCTGATATAAGACAGACTGACAAAAGGCAGAGAAAGGGAAGCCAAGATATAGGTGCAGGTTTATTCAGGAATGGCCTTTATGATGGGTATGGACAGAGGGATGAATTATTCAATGAATAGTAATAGGACAGTGGGAGCCAGCCAGAAAAAAATTAAGTTGGATCCATAATTGATACCTCTCAATATCAGGAAAAGTTTCAAATGGGTCAAAGATTTAAACATCAGAAGTGAAACTGTGAGTCCTTGAAGAAAACTGGAAAATTCCTTTATAACCTTGGCATGACAAAGGCTTTTTAAATAATGACTTAAACTCCAAAAGACATTAAAAAAATTTTAAAGGTGAATTTAATAATATGCTTGGAGAAAATTCCAAATTGTAAGCAACCAATAAACATAAACTGGGAAAAATATGTGCTTGTGTATGTATTTGAAAATCATTATCACAAACATGCAACTCTCCTAACACTTAAAGAGCTCTTAAAAAAAATCATGAGAAAAATACCAATATCCCAACAGAAAAGTCAGCAAAGGATGTATAAACTGAAAATTCTTAGAAAATGATATGCAAATGGCTTATAAACATGAAACTCTATTCAGCTTCACCCGTAAGAGAAATACAAATTTAAGCTACTCTGAGATACAGTTTTTTATGCCTTTTTTTCTCTATCAGATTGGAAAATTTTTAAATGCATTCTGTATCCAGGATCCTAGCAAAGAGACATTCTAGTGATTATTGATAGGCGTATAAATTGATATAATCTCCATAGCAGACAATTGGCAACATCTATCCAATTTACAGGGAATATACCCTTTGACCTGGCAAGTTACTGTATGGGTGTGTTTGCATATATGTAAAGTGAAGTCTATACAAGGTTGTTTATTACAGTAGTGCTAGTAATAGCAAAATATTAACTGGTTAACCAGGTTACAGTAACTCCATTCCATGGAATACTGTGCAGCTGTAAGAGGTCTGTCCGGAAAGAGTCCAGCCATTGTTAATATAATGAGAATGGTTTGCATCATGTCAGTGTAACCTGGCAGCCAAGGAGAGTGGACTGGAATGTGCATGTGTAAACAATGAGGATTTCACTGTACTAGTCAGTGGGGGTGGTAGACCCTGTTGAGTGAGCATGTGTACCGTGCGGCTGTCTCATTTAAAATGACTGAGCGAGTGAAGCAATGAATATGCATCAAATTCTGCATTAGCTTAAACATTCCCCCACGGAAACTATTCGGATGACTCAGAAGGCTTTCAGGGATGATGCAGTGAGTGCAGCACAAATAAGAGTGTGACACAGACACTTCAAAGATAGTTGAGATCTGTTGACAGTGATCCATGTTCTGGAGGGCCTGCAACAAGCAGAAAACCTGAGACTGTTGAACATACACAAGCTTTGATCAACAAAGATTGGCAACCCAGGTGACTCAGCCCCCCTGTAGCCCAGATTTTGTGCCCTGCAACTTTTGACTTTTCCCAAAACTAAAATCACATTTGAAAGGGAAGAGATTTCAGACCCTCGATGAGATTCGGGAAAATGGGACCAGGCAGCTGATTTCGATTGGGAGAACTGTGTGAAGTCCCAAGCTGCCTACTTTGAAGGGGACTGAGGCATCATTGTTCTACGTACAATGTTTCTTGTATTTTGTATTTTCTTCAATAAATATCTCTATTTTTCATATTACATGGCTGGATACCTTCTGGACAGACCTCTTAATCAGCTATGAAACAAGAAATGGAACCCCCCAGGTCTATTATTAAAATCAAATAGCAAGGTACAGAACAGAGCTACCTGTGAAAAGGGTACTATGAGAAAGTAAGTTCATCTTTGGCTCATGCACCCAGAAGGATTTCCAGAGAATAATGCATAGGAATCTAATAGCAGTCGCCAGTTTGGAAGGACTGAGATGGCAAGCAGGGAGACTTCCCTGTATTCTTTTTTATGTATTGTATTTTTTAACCACATAAATGTATTCTTTTTATAAGGCTAGTATAAAATAAAATTTTTTGAGGGAAACAAACTGTAAAGCAGTATATGAAATAATTATTTTTTATTATATGCACTTTTAAAAACTATTGACAGTGGTCATCATTGCAGGGCTTTAATGTCTTCACTTATATACTCATATTTCTTTAATTTGTACAAGAAAGGTGGATTGTTTCTGTAGCCAGAAAGAACAAAATATGATCATTTAAAATCCATTTTATAATGAATAGAGAGACATGATATATTTCTGCTCCCTCCTCACTATTCTTTAACTATTACAAACTGCCGTCTGACAGAACCCTGGCTTTCACCTTTTAGTTTTTGCATTCAGTGTCCTTTCTGTGACTCAACTGAACTTTTTTTTTTTTAAAGAATCAGATGCCTCCAGGACTTGTCTGCTACTCTCAGATCCAGGCCAGATTGGACAAAAAAGATAAAAAGTCCTTTGCCTCATTTAACCTTTCAGGAATCATTTCCCCCCTTTCTACCGCTGCAGTGGTTCCACAAATAGAAGCTTCTAATTCCTTCTGTCAATTCCAAATTTTATGACTTTATGGGGGGCAGAGGAGAGACTAAAAATCTCAGAAGACATTTTCCCTCCCCCTTTAAGAAAGCAGAGGAACCAAGACCTCCCAGAGAGGGGTTCTACTTGCACTTGAGGTTACTTACAAGGGTTGTATTTAGATATAGATCCGACCTCTGGTAACAGCAGCAGGACTGCCACTTTAAGAGCTGGCCCTGCCCTTTATGTAAGAGGTTTGTTTTGCTTCAGAGCATTAAATATTACAATTTTAGCAGTCAACAAATAAGAAACATAAACAAGCTTTTGTATGAGTCAGTAGAAGAGAGGGGCAGCATGGTGGCTGGCTGTGTAACCTGGTATGAGGACCAGGATGGATTTAAAATATTCTGCCCCTAGAACATAAAATGGCATGGCCACAATGGAAAAACAGTAAGGCAGTTCCTCAAAAAATTAAAAATAGAATTATTATATGATCCAGCAATTCCACTTCTAGGTATATATCCCAAAAACATTAATGTAGGGACTCAGATATTTGTACACTTGTGTTTATAGCAGCAGTATTCACAATAGCCAAAATGTGGAACTAACGCATGTGTCCATGGACAAATGAATGGATTGACAAGATGGGCTAGACACATACAAGGGATATTATTCGGCCTCAAAAAGGATGGAAATTTTGACACATGCTGCAGTATGGATGAACCTTGAGGACATTAGGCAAAGTGAAGTAAGCAAGACTCAAAAGACAAACACTGTGTGACCCCACTTACAGGAGGTCCCTAGAGCAGTCGCAGTCACAGAGACGGAAAGTAGAGTGGTGAACACCAGGGGGTGGGGGAGGGGAAATGGGGAGGCACTGTTTACCAGGTATGGAGTTTCAGTTTGGAATGCTAAAAAAAGTTTTAGAAATGGATAGTTGTGATGGTGGCAAAACAATGTATTTAATGCCATTGAATTGTACACTTAAAAATGACTCAAATGGTTAAGTTTTATATTACACATGTTTTACCACAATAAAAAAAGTTGAAAAAAATTCTGCTCCTCATTTGTATCTCCATGACCTGTCTGTCACTTCACGAACCCTAGAAATAATCAGGAGATTAGGGACCAAGCCAAATCCGTCTCAGGGCCTCAGTCTCATCATCTGTGAAATGGAAGGACTGGGTGGAGCGTCCAGAGTTCCGACTTGTGTCAGCAGAGGGGAGATTGGAGGGAAACAGCCTGCATAGAAGGTAGTATGCCCAGGGCTATATAAATGAACATTGACACCTAATAGATTTTTGAGACTCTACTACAGGTTAACAATTAAATTTTTTATTTAGAAATGTTAATTTTTTAATTATAAAATATTTCAAGCATACATAAAATCCCTTGAGATTTCAACACTCTTTAAAAAATTTTTTTAAATATATCTTTAGAAGGGAAGGGAAGGAGAGAGGGAGAGAAACATCAATGTATGGTTGCTTCTTATGCATCCCCTGCTGGGAACTGGCCTGCAACCCAGGCATGTGCCCTGACTGGGAATCAAACCACAATGTTTTGGTTCACAGGCCCGGGCTCAATCCACTGAGCTACACCAGCCAGGGCAAGATTTCAGCACTTTTAAATGTGTATCCCCAGAGCCTAGAACAGTGGCTGTCAAGTAGTAGAAATTCAATGAATGTTTTTTGAGTGAATGAATGACTTCTTATTCAAGTTCACAAATAAATGTTAGTTTTTCTACAGTAGTTCCTATAAGCATAATTGCTTCAAATATATGAAGCCCTGCCAGACAGCCCACCTGTTACACCACTATCACCAGTGTATATGTAGGGTTTGTGTTTTCTCCTGTCCACACCGACATTTGCTACTGTCACACTTCATTTTTGCCATCTGATGAATATTAGTAGTATATCATCGTTTTATTTTGAACTTTCTTGGTTATTTAGTGAGGTCAGGTGTATTTCCTTAGACTTTTGTCATGACTTGCCTATTCGTATCCTCTTTCCCAGTAGGGTTGTCTTTTTCATATCATATATGTTTTGGCTACTAACCCTTTATTAATATTTTGCAAATATGTCCTTCTTGTCTTTGGCTTATGCTTTTTCTTCATGATATGTTTTTTGACCAGAAAATTTAATTTTTGTGTCTTTGAATTTATCAGACTTTTCCATTGTGGTTTGTACTTTACGTGTTTTGTTTTAAAAATCCTTTCCTACATTGAACTGATATACATAATCTCTTTAAAAACTTAATTAATTTCTTAATTTTAGAGAGAAAAAAGGAGAAGCAGAAAGAGAGAGGGAGAGATCTGTTGTCCCACTCATTTATGCATTCATTGGTTGATTCTTGTATGTGCCCTGGTTGAAGATGGAACCCTCAATCTTGGTGTATCAGGAAAATGCTCTAACCAACTGAGATACCCTACCAAGGCCAAATAATCTTTTTCATGTAAGTCTTTTTTAATTAACTTTTTCATTTGGAAATAATTTTAAACTTACAAAAGTTTGCAAAAATAGAAATTTACAAAGAACATTCGCACACCCTTTACCCAGATTTACTTAGTGTTAACATTTTACTCCACTTATTATTTTATTTTACTTTTTACTATTTTCAAAAGATGTTATTTATTTTTAGAGAGAGGAGAAGGGAGGAGGAGAAGGAGAGAAACATCAGTGTGTGGTTGCCTCTCAGACTCCCCCAACTAGGGACCTGGCCTGCAGCCCAGGCATGTGCCCTGATGGGAATCAAACTGGCAGCACTTTGGTTTGCAGGCCTTTGCTCAATCCACTGAGTTGCACCAGCCAGGGTGTTTTTATATGTTTTTAATGTGAAATTGGTTTTGCATAGTGTGAGATGGAGATCTAATCCTCCCTCCTCCCTCCCATATGGCTAACTAATCAGCTCCATTTGTGGAATAACCCATTCTTTTCCCACTAGTAAAAAATGTCCATTTCTTCTTACATAATATATCTCTTTTTCTTTTTCCTGTTTTTTCCCCAGTGCTTTCTATTCTGTCTCATTGGTCTATTTGTTTATCTCTGAACCAATACTATAGTGTCTTTATTATAGCTTCGTAATACATTTTGATATATGGTAGGGCAAGTAATCTATCATATTCTTCTTTAAAATTGTCTTCATTTTTTTGTCACCTAGGCAATTATATTCTTTGTCACACAAACCTCCAAGAGATTAAGCAATTTTTCCAAGGTCACAAAGTCAGGAAAGAGGAGTTTGTACCTAGATCTGCCCAAGACCGGAGCTCTTTCCATTATCTCCTGGGATTCTACCTTCCCAAGGCCAAACTAATGGTTTTCTAGGTGTGGAGATGTGGATGTCAGAGAATCATGTGTGGGCAGGCAAGAGAAGATAGGCAGGCAGACTGGTTTGGGTTAGTCTCTGGGGTACGGACTTTGCCAGCCAATGGATGGGGCTTGGACTTGGCTGGAAAAACTGAAAAAAGATTGGAGTCAACGGAACTGAGAGAACTCCCACCCCAGGACTGAGCACCCACAGGTGTCCACGGGCACAGTGCTGTCACTTTCAGGCTGAGCAGGATAGTGCGGCTTGGATGCTGGAGGTTTTAGGAGATATGGGGGTGGAGAGAGAACCTGACTGGCTGCTGGGAAGCCAGGACAGATACTACCCTGGAGCCCCATCCTCCACCAGCTCCTCCCCGTCTGATTAAGGAACCTTAATCAGCTTAGATAGATTAAGGGCTCCCACCAGCTGCTCCCATATCCCGGCCCTGGGCCAGCAAAAGGGACTTGTGGGAGGGTGTGTGACCCCTCACCTCGGCCCTGGGCCAGAGCCCGAGCCCCATACTCTCAGGTGAGTGGCAAAGGCCCCTCCACACGGACTCTGGTGTCTTCTCTTCACCCAGCTCATCTAAGGAGGGGGTGGATCTGTCCCCTCTGGCCCCTCGGCTCTGATGAGAGGAGAGCGCTGGACAAGCGGGAAACAGGAAGCCAAAGGGGAGGGGAATGTGGTGGGTTTCTAAACCGTGCCCTAGACCCCCAGCATGTTTTTCAAGCCTGAGGTGGGAAAGTGGAGATACACCATAGGTTAATTGGGTTTTAAGAAAATGGGGGTTGTGGAGAGATCCCCAAGAGACCTGAGGGGGAGGGAATCTCATCGTTCTCCCAGCTCTGTTTATGCTCGCAGAAGCCGGCAATGACCACTTGCACTGTCCTCACGAGCGGCCTTGGAGACCTCCTGCTCTGCATCCCCGCGCGGTGGCCTCCGTCCCCTTCCGGGCTCCCCCGGGCGCTACCCTGGCCCCAGCCTCAGCTCCGACTGCTGCTTCTGCTACTCCTCCTCCTGCTGCCTTCAGCCCTCCCCGAGGTGTTCAGAGTGGGGGTGCTGGGCCCCTGGGCCTGCGACCCCATCTTCGCCCGTGCCCGCCCGGACCTGGCTGTCCACCTGGCTGTCAACCGCTTGAGCCACGACTCAGCCCTGGAACGCGGCCCCCGCTTCGAGGTCGTGCTGCTGCCGGAGCCGTGCCGGACGCCAGGCTCTCTGGGGGCTGTGTCCTCCGCGCTGGCCCGCGTCTCGGGTCTCGTGGGTCCGGTGAACCCTGCAGCCTGCAGGCCGGCGGAGCTCCTGGCCCAAGAGGCGGGGGTCGCGCTGGTGCCCTGGGGCTGCCCCGGGACACGGGCAGCGGGCACGACGGCCCCCGCAGTGACCCCAGCAGCAGACGCCCTCTATGCCCTCCTTCGCGAGTTCCGCTGGGCACGCGTGGCCCTGGTGACCGCCCCCCAGGATCTGTGGGTGGAGGCGGGACGCTCACTGGCCACTGCACTCAGGGCCCGGGGTCTGCCTGTTGCCCTGGTGACCGCCATGGAGTCCTCCGACCGATCTGCAGCCCTAGAAGCCCTGGGGAGGGTCCAGGACGGGCCCAGAGTCAGAGGTAGGCTCCCCGCAGGGGCAGGGAGGTCGGCAGTCCCGCTGGCCCCGGGGCGGGGTGGGAGGGGGGTAAATCAGTGAGCGGAGTCTCTGTGTCCACAGCAGTGATCATGGTGATGCACTCGGTGCTGCTGGGCGGTGAGGAACAACGCTGCCTACTGGAGGCTGCAGAAGAACTGGGACTGGCCGATGGCTCCCTGGTCTTCCTGCCCTTCGACACACTCCACTACGCCTTGTCTCCAGGCCCAGAGGCCTTGGCTGTGCTGGCAAACAACTCACAGCTTCGCAGAGCCCACGATGCTGTGCTCACTCTCACACGCTACTGTCCCCCTGGAGGCAGCGTGCTGAACAGCCTGCGCAAGGCCCAAGAGCAACAGGAGCTGCCCCCTGACCTTAATCTGCAGCAGGTAGAGGGACCGGGAAAGACAGAAGAAGGAAGGAGAGTGGGGAAGAAAGCAGAAGATAGCCAAAGAAGGGAAAGAGGCTGGAGGCAGTGGGGAGAGAAGTGGATAGAGTTGTGAAATGAAAAGAGGCTGGAGTCCATGGGTGGGACGAGGTCAGCCATAGGAAGAGAATAACTAGCCAGCAGCTCTACCTGTTTCCTGGGTAATGTAGGCTCTCTAATCTTGCTCGCTTGGGGCATCTCAGTGTACTGAGATTGCTTCAGAGGGACTGCAGTGAGACGTCTCAAGACCAGCTCCAAGAGTAAAACCCTAACCCCTACACTTCTTTGGTAGTCTACTTCGAAGTAAATCCACTTCCAGCACCACCACAACACACAGTCTATAATAAACACTTGGTGTTCTTAAGAGAGCAGGAAAGAGGGAGGATGCAGATCCGACTTCCATGCCCATGTCAGAGGTATTCCCTCTGGGGATTCATCTGATGGCTTGAACTTTCTGAAAGCCTCGACATCTCGTGAGAAGCAGAAAGGTCCCTCGGTAGAGCCAGGAGCTTCAATAATCATTTAGATCCACAGTTTATTCCCTGGAACTAGCTAATACCCAGGCTTCCCTGAGAACCCAGAATCCCAGTTCAGACCATCTAGACCCACCCCATTCATAAAATGGGGTCTAGAAACCACCAAGAGAGAAGGGGATTTAGATGTCAGTGGGCACTAAACTAACTACACGAAGGGTTGCACATGACAGGGCTATAAGTCATGGGGAAGGGTAAACTATTTCCCACCAATTCTGCTCCCCACTCTGAGTCCCCTCCACTCATATTTGGAGTAGCCAGTGGGGAGAAATGATGGGAATAGTCAAGAAGAGGAGAGGAAGAGTTAGGAACAGAGATGGGATGGAGGAGAGTGAGAGAGTAGAGCAAGTGGTGAGAAGACCTCTTCAGTTCTCAGTGAGTATCAGTAGCACAGCTTTCCACCTCACTGCCCAAGTGAGACCCTCTCAAGTCACCCTTAATCCCACTAATGGTTTCACTCCAACATCCAGACATCAAGTCCTGTCACTTTCTACTTCTTTAAGGTCATCTGAATCCATCCACTTTCTCCACTCTCACTGTCACTGCCCTAGTTCAGGCCATAAAGTCTCTGGTCCAAATCTCAAAGCAAAATCTCCCAAACGGTCTCTGTCTCAGCGTTCGCCTGCGCCAGATCTTTCTCCACCCAACGATCAGACTGAACTTCAGAAACGTGACTGTGTCACACCTCTGTTCAAAGCCCCAAGTGCTTTCTCTTGCAGGATAAATGCAGGTCTCTTCCCATAGCTTACCAGGTCTGGTATCTTCCTCCCTCTTCCATCTTCCTTGAACTTCAAGCAGACCAGCTACTTTGGGTTCCCTAAATGTGTGCTTCTCTTTCACCTCTGTGCTGCGGGGTACACTGTTCCTGCTCTCCTGCCTCAATGGTCCCCCAGATAATTCTGACTCATATCCTGAGAGATGGTCACTTCTTCTGGAAGCCTCCTCCTTCTCTCCCAGCCTGGGTGGGGGCCCTCCTCCCAGTCACCACAGCTCCCTCAGTTACCTGTACCCTCACTCATGGCCCTGCCTTAACATCCCTTTCTGTCTCTCCCAGTAGATGGAAGATTCCTTGAGACAGGGACTCTGTCTTGTATACCGATATATCCCTAGTGCTTTACACACTTCCTGGCAGTGTGAGACATGGGAACATGGGAACAATAGGGAGGCTTGATGAGGCCTTGGGAAATGAAAAGAAGAAAAAATAGAAAAGAGAAGCTAACCAAAACACTGGAAAGAAGGCTTTTAGGTGAATGGAAGGAAATGATATTAAAAAATATATCCAGGACAACCAAGATGAAAAGGAAAAGAGGATCTGCGGGTAATGGAGGTAGAATTAACCAATGGCGAGAAGAGTCTAAGAATCCTGAAAAGAAGGAAGGCCAGCGGGGAGAAGAGGTGGGATAGCCAATTGGAGAGAGACAATAGGGAGGGACATGAGGAACCACTAAGTAGGAAGTGAGAACAGTCAAGGGCTTGAAGGATTTGAAGGGCCCAGTGACAAGATGGGGGGCAGTAAGTCCCTGTCTGTTTATGGGCCATGACCCTGAACTCTCCTCCCCTAGGTATCCCCACTCTTCGGCACCATCTATGATGCAGTCTTCTTGTTGGCGGGGGGTGTGGTGCAAGCTTGGGCAGCGGTAGGTGGCAGATGGGTGTCCGGAGCAGCTGTGGCCCACCACATCCAGGGTGCCCAGGTCCCAGGCTTCTGTGGAACACTGGGAAGAGCTGAGGATTCCCCGTTTGTGCTGCTGGACACGGATGAGGCAGGGGACCAGCTGTTCACCACATACATGCTGGACCCCACCCGGGGCTCCTTCCACTCTGCCGGGACCCCGGTGCATTTTCCTAGAGGGGACCAAGGGCCTGGGCCCGACCCCTCTTGCTGGTTCGACCCAGACGTCATCTGCAATGGAGGTGAGGGCAAACACCCAGCCTCCACTAGAGTAAGCACCAGGTACCTCCCCACAAAGTGGTGAAAGAGAGTGAACCCTTCCTGTAACTCCTTGAGTGCCTTTCAGGTCCTCTTCAGACCCCAGACTAGTGTAGGACCCCTCCCTTGCTGAGCCCCTAAAGCCCTCTTGAAAACTTTCTAGAATTCCCAGATGCTCTCCCTTAGTAGCACTCATGACCTTTTTCTAGTTCCCCTTCTTGGCTCCCAACCCCCTTTCTTGGAGCCTCCAGACTGTGACATGGCTGCACACTTCCCTAGATGGGGCACCTCCCCTCCACCATGTCCCTCATGGTCCTCATGTCCCTCCTCTCACTGACCCTGCAGGAGTGGATCCCGGTCTCGTCTTTATCGGCTTCCTCCTGGTGGTTGGGATGGGGCTGACGGGGGCCTTCCTGGCCCATTATGTGAGGTGAGCAGAGAAGGGAGATAAGTAGAAGAGCTTGGCTCTCCACATGCCGGAAATGCAACAGCACAGCCAAGACAGCAGGCTGGGTCCCCTCAAGACAGAAGGGGGGATTTTTTTTTTGGAAGCGGGGAGGAGAAGGGGCCCTAGAAGGCTGGCGGAGCCCCAAGGCGATGGCTGGTTTGGGGATGGCTGCCCTCCCCTGAGCCAACATTACCCCTTGCTGGCCTCCTCTCATGCACCTTGGTCTCTGTTGGGGAAATGACCTCCTTCTCCTACCAGGCACCGGCTACTGCACATTCAAATGATCTCAGGCCCCAACAAGATCATCTTGACTCTGGACGACATCACCTTCCTCCACTCACAAGGGAGCAGTACTCAAAAGGTGGGAGAAGCTGGGAGCCAGGAAGCAGCCGTCCTCCCCTGCATATCTGGTCCCCTGCCACGTCAGCCCTCACCCCACCCCTACCTGGAAAGGAAGTCTTGTTTCTGCGCTAGCAGAGTCCCAGGCCTGAGCTCTGGAGATAGTGCTCTTATGTGTGCTTTGAGGGTGACACTGCTTTGCTGACTGCTTTCCTCAGGCAGTGTGACTCTCCAGTAAGAAAATGCATGTTTGTTTTGTAAACTGTAAAGTGCTGTGTGCCTAGGAAGTAATGTCATTATCACCTCCCCTCATTAAGGTTTCTTCCTCTCCTCTCTTTAATCTCCAGAACTCTAAGAACTCATCATATCCAGAACTCTTGAGTATATTTTGACCCCTTGCATTGACCCCTCCCCTCCAGGTGGCCCAGGGCAGCAGTCGGTCAAGTCTGGCTGCCCACAGTGTGTCAGACATCTGCAGCGTCCCCAGCCAGCCCCCGGACAACTCCAGCATTGGCCTCTATGAGGTGAGCCTGCCCCCCAGCTCAGCTGAGCGTCGTATCCCACAGGCTCCAGGAAATGGTGATAGGACCCCAGAAGAAGATCTAGGGAGAGGTCATAAATTTCTCAAAGGGAACTATCTGGTAATCCTTCCTGCCCCAGGATTTTTCCATATCTCTTATTCAGGTGAGGGGGGGTCCTCAAAGACTAATCACAGGGGCAGGTGGCCTGACTGGTGGGGAGCACGCTGAGACCAGCATGCAGCCTCGTGTGGCCACTGAGACCACCCCCCACCTTGTTGGGAGGCTCTGGCCCTGCCCACTTTTCGGTAAACCCACTTCCCTGGTTACTGAAGGGCACAGGCCTCCCAGGAAGGGTAGGGGCAGAGGGGCATCTGGGATGTGGCTTCTCAGTCACAGAAAGGACATTTCCAGAAGATAGGTGGTTCAGGATGGGGCTTTTCCAGACAGGGCTACCCCTGACTCAAGCCAGACCCACATTTTGGCCCCGCCCAGCATTTCCACCCAATTCTGACCAGGCTCAGGAATCGTAAGCTTTAGGGGGAAAGAGAAAGTCACAAAAGGGCATGAGGACATTAACTGTGGGGTGAGCAAATGTGATGGGATGGAATGACTGGGGGTAATGAGGACAAATTGAGGCAGGGCTGAGAGAGAGCTCAGCTAATCAGGAAGGGAGGGGAGATTTAGAGCTCCCAGAGTGTCACATCGCAAAGAGGGTACAGAGACTCCTAGTGTGTCACGTAGAGGCCATCACGGCCATTTCTCAGAGGAGCACTATTGTTATTTTGGGCAGATTATTCTTCACTGTATCGGATTACCCTCTACCTTGAAGAATGTTTAGTGCCTCCTGTCTCTGGCCCTGTTTACTAAACGTAGCCCTCAATTTCTATGACAATGAAAAATGTCTCCATATTTATTTCTAAATGATTTTGGGAGTTAGTATCAAATCCCCCAAATTCTCTTCTCTTCCAAATCCCTTATCAACAGGCAAGGGCAGCTGCGATGTCTATGGAAAATAAAATTGAGGACCCCTTGTTCATTCAAGATGACAACAGCAGATCACTGAACCAAGCTCAGGCCCTCCTGAGCTGGGGCCCCCATGTGACTGCACCTGTCGCATGCTCATGAACCAGCCCCACCATCAGCTGAGGTCAATGAGGCCCAAGGCCTGGAGGGGAGCTGCCTATACTTCACAGTTAGTCTATAATAAAGCTTGATCTACCCAGACTCCTGACTCCCACCACAGTGCTCACTCATGGCAACAAATGGTGATGAGGGTTATGACTTCAATGACATTTGTGTTGGCAATGTCTCATTTAATAGGGCTGTTGGTGAGCACATCTGGGTTGGTGAGGACAGACATTAAGGCCTTCTGCATCTCTTACCCGGCAGGGGTGGGGTGGGGGGAGAGCTCTCGCCTGGCAGGTAGCTGTGGAGTGGACTGGCAGACATCAAACCCCGGGCTACTGACACTCTTTGTCACAGAAGTTCTGAGGCAGCAGACCAGTAGAAATGGCGGGTTAGGGCTCTTTGCATCATGGAATTTTAAGAAACTGAGTTCACTACCCCCATTTCTGCTCCAGGGAGATTGGGTTTGGCTGAAGAAATTCCCAGGGGATCAGCACATAACCATCCGCCCAGCAACCAAGACGACCTTCTCCAAGGTGAGAGTTAGGCCCAGGACAGGGTGTGGGGAGGCCATCATTTCTCTCTCCTGCTTTCTCTTTGCAGCTTGGGTACAGGGGTAGCCCCAAAGTGGGAGAGATCAGGAGGACTCAGTGAAGTGTCCCCTCCTCTCCAACGCGGATTTCCCATTATGCTCTTTCATAACACTAGTTCATTCCTTTATGTGCTTGTCATAATTTGTAATTGTATGTTCACCTGTGTGCATGATTAGTTCTCATCTGCCTCCCTTACTAGACTGTAAGCTGAGTGAGGGCTTCCTCCTGCCCCCTTCATTGTATTTTCAGCACCCAGCAAAGTGTCTGGAACATTCGAGAGACCCAATGAATGTTTGTTGAGTGAATAATAGAAAATTTTTAAATGGGTTTTCAGTTCTGTCAGGTTATTCATGTAGAATGGCCTAGTTAATGCATACTGAGTGAAATAGAAAGTTGGCAAGGAGGCTGTAAACTGGCTTGTTCTGGTCCTTTCAACTCTTTTTTTTTTTTAAGATTGTATTTATTTATTTTTAGAGAGAGGGGAAGCGAAGGAGAAAGGTCAGTTGCCTCTCATATATGCACCAGCTGGGGGCCTGGGAGTTGGAACCTACAACCCAAGCCCATGCAGTGACCAGAAATCAAACCAGTTACCTTTATCTTTGCAGTACGAAGCCCAAACAACTGAGCCACACTGGCCAGGGCTAGTCCGTTAAACTTTAATTACCCCCTTACCCCTAACACCATGCCGACTTGGCCTGGCTTCCTTCCCTGTTGCCTTCCCAGAAGCTCTTGGTTATAGCTGCAGAATGACTCAAGAGGACTACTTCACAGTCAACGAACTAAATCACCATTTAATAGCAGACATTTGAGATGAAAAGAATCCCTTTATTAGACCAAAGCTAAGCTAGAAAAAGCACCAGTCAACTGCTAGCCCAGTCGTGGAGGACCTCTGTCCTGTGGAGTGGGTGTGGCCTTGTTGATGGCTCCCTGGGGCCACAGCTTGCCTGCTCAGTCCCTACTTACTTGGGGAGTGTGGGAGTCTCAGACACAGCGGACATAATGATGTGGCCAAGCAAAGCAGCCTTGGGCCCACTCCCCAGTGCAAGCGATTTCTGGTGTTTTTTTGAAAGCAGTGCAGCTTCTTCTCCCCACAAAGGCAGTCACATCAGAAGGGGAGGGTGGTGGTGCCAGGGGCTTCTCCTTCGTGAGGTGTTTAATTAAGACACGGACGGTTCAAAGTCTGATGCTTGTTAAATCAGAACCTGCCTAGATCCTGATGACCCAGGCAAGGGTGTCTTTTCATCCGTAACATTAATCTAAACCATACTTGATATCTGAAGAGCAGCCTTTGAAGATGTTGTCTTTTCCAGAGAGAGAAATTATCTGTATAAGGAAGGCCCTCTGACATGCCCTATAGACCCTCCATTCACCATTTTCAGCCCATCCTCCAAGTTTAAATACTCAAAAACAGAACTGAATGACAGTCCCCCCCCCACCTCCACCTTGCACCCAGGGCAGAAAACGCGCGTTAACTACCCCCCACCCCCAGCTCCGGGAGCTTCGGCACGAGAACGTGGCCCTCTACCTGGGGCTCTTCCTGGCGGAAGGCGCGGACTGCACCGCGGGCCCCGGGGAGGGTACGCTGGCTGTGGTCTCAGAACACTGTGCCCGGGGCTCCCTCCACGACCTTCTCGCCCAGAGAGACATAAAGCTGGATTGGATGTTCAAGTCCTCCCTCCTACTGGACCTCATCAAGGTGTGGGGGTGGAGGAGGAGGGGTGCAGGGAGGAGCGGGCGGGGTGGGGGGAGCCGCACGCTGAAGCTGCCACTTACCCCACCCCCTCCAGGGAATGAGGTATCTGCACCACCGAGGCGTGGCCCACGGGCGACTTAAGTCCCGGAACTGTGTGGTGGATGGGAGATTCGTGCTTAAAGTCACCGACCACGGCCACGGGAGACTACTGGAAGCCCAGAGAGTATTACTAGAGCCTCCCAGCGCTGAGGGTAGGATCCCCCGGTACTTCGGCGCGGATCCCTGCTATTTCAAGGGCCCTTCCTTCCCTCCCTCTTTCCCTCCATCCCACATCCACTGGAAGTGACTCCTGCTAGGAAAAGGTCTATTGACCTCTGAGATGAGGAGGGTGGACGGTGAAACCCGGGAGGCGGGGGCATTACAGGGGCAGACTCGCCCTTCGGAAGCGGAGCTCCTGTCCGGGGAGCAGGGTCTGTTCTCGGAGGGGCCTTGCCTAAGGCGGGGCTTGTGTCCAAGGGGCGACGCCTAACGGGCGGGACCTGCTTGTGGAGCCCGGGCTTTTCCTGAGACGCGCTGTCGGTGGTCCCCGCTGGCGGTAGTTGCTCGCCCCGGCGGGGCCAGACTCAGGCTGGGGGGTTGGTGAGTGGGTGTGAGCCTGGGCTTTCTGCCGTTGGAGTTGGGGTGTCTGTCCCCAGTGCCCCCGAGGCCCTCCGCGTGCCCACGCCCTCTTCCCGGACCTTAGACCAGCTGTGGACGGCCCCGGAGCTGCTTCGAGACCCAGCCCTGGAGCGCCGGGGAACGTTGGCCGGCGACGTCTTCAGCCTGGGCATCATCATGCAGGAGGTCGTGTGCCGCAGCGCCCCCTACGCCATGCTGGAGCTGACGCCGGAGGGTACCGCCGCCCCTCGCGTGGCGTTTGGGCTGTTAGGCATCGTGCTGTTAGGCATAGTTTGGCCAGACCCAGCGTCTCTCTTTTCCGGAAAGCCCAGGGAGGAGACTTAATTATGTGGACGTTCCTTCAAGCTGGGGTCCGAAGGATCAGGGCAGTGGAGAGTAAAGCAGCAAGACAGGAGGGGGCAGTTCTTAGGCACCCAGACCTCAGTGGTTTCCTCTGTCCCGATTCTGGGCTCCAGACTTCTTCCCCAACAGATGGAACAGGCTCCTCTCTGGTTCTTAGGTTCTTAGAGACAGCGCGGGGGGGGGGGGGGGGCGGGGATGGGAAGAGAGCAGCTGGACATGGTTCGAATCATATTCCCTATCACCAATAGGACTTAGCAAACTACTTGATCATTCATGCTAACCCTCACTTATGTGTAACAAATTAGTAGTCTCTGCCTGTTACCTCCACCTGCCCCTTGCCTCTCAGGGTTCAGAGTCCCCTTGTTTCTCCCAGCAATCCCCTTCCACGCTACACTTCCCCACTTACCAAAGCTCTGATTTAAGGGGCCCCTTTCAGTTCCCCTCATCTTGAGCTTCACACTGAGGCCAGAGTCAGAGGTAGCATCTGTTGTGGCACATCCCCTCTCATGGTCCCTTTATACCTCCAGAAGTGGTGCAGAGGGTGCAGAGCCCCCCTCCACTGTGTCGGCCCTTGGTTTCCGTGGACCAGGCGCCCATGGAGTGCATCCAACTGATGAAACAGTGCTGGGCAGAGCAGCCGGACCTTCGGCCCTCCATGGACCGCACCTTCGAACTGGTTAGGGGCTGGGATTGGGCAAGGGTTGGGCTGGCCACTTCTCAGCAACCTGGAGAGGCTGCAGGAAGGCAGACTGGCAGGATTTCTGACCCGGAAGGCTTTTTCTTAAGGGCAGCCTGAGGACTGCGGTTTTGTTAGGGGCAGAGTTACAACAGGGCTGTGGAGGCCTTTAAAGCCAGAGGTGGAGCTGTGGGTGGGAGAAATATTTAATTCAACTCAACATTTATTGAGAATCAAGTATGTATTTGACCTAGTGCAGCAGAAAGACCCTTGGCCTGGAAATACAAAGGCTGGATTGATTGCACTGCTCTGTCAATTACCAGCTGAGAACAGCTGACCTCAGGGGATAGCATTTCCTGTATGCCTACCAATAACGTGTAAAAACACAGTGCTTAGCACTCTGGGGTGTGTGGGAAGGGGCATAATGAGTTGAAGATGAATGAATGGATGCAGGGAGGGGAGAGTCAGGCACGATACAACCCCTGGAGAGAACCTTGGCAGCCAGGTCCTCAGCAACCTCAGCAGCTTCCTCCTACTAGTTCAAGAGTATTAACAAGGGCCGGAAGACCAACATCATCGACTCCATGCTGCGGATGCTGGAGCAGTACTCCAGTAACTTGGAGGACCTGATACGGGAGCGCACAGAGGAGCTGGAGCTGGAAAAGCAGAAGACAGACCGGCTACTCACGCAGATGCTGCCTCCGTGAGTGCCAGTGGGGAAAGGAAGGGCGGGTGGGGAGGGCGGCCAGAACCAAGCCAGACTGGGGTGGCCTCCGGATAACCTCACCACCTGCCATCCCTAGGTCTGTGGCTGAAGCTTTGAAGATGGGGACCCCTGTGGAGCCTGAGTATTTTGAAGAGGTGACACTGTACTTTAGCGACATTGTGGGCTTCACCACCATCTCTGCCATGAGTGAACCCATCGAAGTAGTGGACCTGCTCAATGACTTATACACGCTCTTTGATGCCATCATCGGCTCCCATGATGTCTACAAGGTGGAGTGTACAGGGGACGAGCCCTCCCTAAGGTTCCCCAGCTTCCAGCCCAGCCCTACCTGCGCAGCCCCCAGGCCACTAGCCCAGTCCTCTTTCCCAGCCCTTCCGTCCTTCATATCTTCTGCCAGTCCCCAGTTCAGTCCACCAGCTTGAAGGATCTCTGCGCTAAACCCAGTTTAAGCCTCCTGACAAGGGACAATCACTTTGGGGGAGCGGGGTGCTCGGTACTGAATTCGTACATCTTCCCTCAGGTGGAGACAATTGGGGACGCCTATATGGTGGCCTCCGGGCTGCCCCAGCGGAATGGGCAGAGGCACGCAGCGGAAATCGGCAACATGGCACTGGACATCCTCAGCGCAGTGGGGTCCTTCCGCATGCGCCACATGCCTGAGGTGTCCTTGCGCATCCGCATCGGCCTGCACTCGGGTAACTCCCCTACCTCCCAGGCTCTGGAGCCGGCTCCCTCTCTAGAGCCCGGCCCCAAATTTCCCAGATAGGAGGAACGCCCCGGGACCGGGGGTGGGGAGGAGTGAGGAGGTGCTTGTCTTGAAGCTACCTTTGCATACCAGGCACTCCGTTGTAATTAGAGTAGTTGCAATTAGTTGAGAGTGTTTTCTTTGGAGGAGCCGGTGGAGATTATGGGGTGCTAAAGTCCCCTTAGGCCCTAGGTGCCACCCAGCCGCCAGCTTGGGCCCAGGCACCTCCTTGCCACCAACCCCGCGTCTCCGCAGGCCCGTGCGTGGCCGGCGTGGTGGGCCTCACCATGCCGCGGTACTGCCTGTTTGGGGACACCGTCAATACCGCCTCGCGCATGGAGTCCACCGGCCTGCGTGAGTGTGACGGGGTTGGGAGGGGCTCGGGGAGCTGGGGCGAAGTCGCGGGGCCCAGAGGGAACGGGCCAGGAGGGGAAGGGGGTAGGTGAGTTCCGAGGTCACCCTGTCCCCTGTTGCCCCAGCTTACCGTATCCACGTGAACGTGAGCACCGTGCGGATCCTCCGCGCTCTAGACGAGGGCTTCCAGATTGAGATGCGAGGCCGCACGGAACTGAAGGTGAGGCCGGACCCGCCCCTTCCCTCTGGGAGACACCGCTCTCTACGCTGGGCCAGGCCCGACCCCGGATCTGCCCGTTCCACTTAGACCTCCAGATCCACCCGCTCTCACCCCAGCCCGCCTAAGTCCTCCCCTACCCCGTGTCTCCCCAGGGCAAGGGCGCCGAGGACACGTATTGGCTGGTGGGCAGACGCGGCTTCACCAAGCCCATCCCCAAACCTCCAGACCTGCAACCGGGGTGAGGAGCACGCATCCACAGGCCGGGCGATTCAAGGGATGGGCACAGGCCGAGAGAGCCTTTTTCCCGGCCTATGGCCCTGTGCTTGACTCCGCCTCGCCTCAAGCCTCGTGACCTGGCCCCTGCCTTCCCCAACCCCCATTCCCAATCCCTGAGGCCGCTGCACTCTCCCCACAGGGCCAGCAACCATGGTATCAACCTGCAGGAGATACCTCCCGAGCGGCGCAAGAAGCTGGAGAAGGCGAGGCCGGGCCATTTCCTGGGAAAGTGAGGCCTGGCTGGGACAGGTGCTGCCTCTTGGATCCTACACCCAGCTGCCAGGCTCCCCCAGACTCCAGGAGCTGCACCTCCAGGAGATGCTTCCTGGGGGACAGGCGCCTTTTCCCAGCCTAAGGACTAGCCCTGCCTGCACGACTTCTCACCCAGGCCTGTTGTCTTGTTTCTCTCTGACCTGGGGAGCCCAGGCTGGTTCCTAAACCCATAGATTTCCCCTGGGAGGGAAACACCAGTCACACAGATTCGATTGGGTAGGTCTGCAGTGGTCCAGGAATTCAGACTTGGGAACCCCTTTAACCATGACCTTCTGTGACTTCTCCTCTGACCCCCACTGCATTAACCAGTCCCCCACCCCCATCCCCACAGGCTGTGCACTGCACTAGAGACAGAACTTATCGCCAACACACGATAAGGCGACTGCTGCCCCTGGACTTCTGTTGGAGCAGAAGCCCTTCTGACCTCCACCCTCCTTCAAGGAACCATGATTCATGACCCTCCCCTTCCTAGGTGAGCCCTCATGGATCCTTTCCACGACTTCCTCTGAGACACTCCTCTTCCCCTCAGGATTATTCTAGAAGGTCCTCTTTCTGCAAGTTGCTGCTGTGGGTGACCAAAATTTGGCTGCTGCCTGTGGCTTCTGTGCAGCTCTTCATCGAAGGATTCTGGGCCTTCAGAAGAGCTGGTTGCAAACCAGTTGTGTGACCTTTGGAAAGACCCATGCAACCTCTGGGCTTGGGTTCCCCTCCGTGGTGAAATGAGGAGTGGTCTGGGTGGTTTCCACACCCCATGGCAGCTGAGTTTCACAGGGCTGGCTTGGGATATAGGGCACTGGGAATGTGACCCCGAGACCCTGGGGATGTGTGTGGGGGGGTGGTTCTTCACTTTCCAGGGCTTCTTAAGGAACCAGGAAGGAGGATTTGGGATTGGATCCCCCAACACTAGAAAAGTTAGAGACCTCCTGTTCCACCAGAGTAGGGGTGTCACATGGCCTGAGGATGTGAGGGCTTCTGCTTACCCTCAAGCATCAGTCCCTTCTCCATCCCCCACCAGTCAGAAAGTGGCTTCTTCACCCATGGGCATAATCATGTAACTTGCCCAAGTGCAGAGAAAAGCTTGCTTCAAGGTTTTGAGAAAAGGAAACAAACCGCACCAAACCTTTACTAACCAGAACACCCAAGGGGTTACCACCGGGTAATCTCTGTTTAACTGGGTGGTGCTGAGCAAGCAGTTGGAATAGGAAATCCTCTCTGCTTCAGTCCTTGCAACAAGTATTGACCCTGTCCTGGTAAGTCTCTAGCTGAGGTTTCTTTTCTGCAATTCTGATGTTCCAGAGCCTTGGCATGTTTGACTGGGTGTTATTCCCCATTGCTGCAGACTATGACAGAAGTTAGCAACAGCCGCAGGCACCCCAGACTGTCACCATAAGTAGTGAGCCTCCAGTCCCTGGAGGTGTGCAAGTAGAACTGGAGACATCATTGACCAAGGATACAACAGTCAAAGGGAATTCCTAGGTGGAGGGATGGACTAAATCCTCACTATGCAAAGCATGGTTGGTGGACCAGCAGCAGCAACATCACCTTGGAGCTTGTTAGAAATGCAGAATCTCAGGCCCAGACCTAGTGACTCAGAATCTGCATTTCAACAAGTTCCTTGAGTATTTATATATGTACAGTTTGAATCATGGAACTAACTGAACCTAGGATCCCTGTGTTTCAGAATCTCTGAAGATTTGATAAAAATCAAACTAGAAACTAGCCCTGAGACTAGCCCTGTGTGGCCTATGGGGTGATTTTGATTTTGTTTAAGTTAACATTTTAAAATCAAGAGATACCACTTTTAAATATATATATATACCAAACTTCTTTCATCTCTGAAAATAAAAGCTCCGCACAGGGGCAACTACTGACTTTCTGCTGGAGCTGAAGAGCGACTGTCCCTCTCTGGGGCTTCACTCTTCTGTTCTTGTGTGTCCCCAGCGCTCCCCGTGGACTCCAGGACACCGAGATTGTCTGAACATCCCCATGCACCTGCCCTGCGCCTGCAGGCATTTGAGCTCAGGATTCTAGGAGCAGCTGGTGTTAGGACTGCAGAGGCTCCTGGGAGTCCCTTTGTCTGATTCATAAAATCCTTGAAATATACAAACTTAGTAGTCTTCCCCTCCTTCCGAAAGGTAGAAAAATCTAAATATCCAGCACTTGTAGGTTCTGGTTACTTAAGGTGGTGCTGTTATAGTGAGTAACTTAGTTCATTTTTTTAAGTATTTTAAACAGAATATGGAGATGATGAATTAAAGATGTTGTAAAAATCCTAATATGCACACAAAACATTTTAAAAATTATGTATATTTTTAAACATCTCTCTTTAGATTTTCTCTGCACTTAGGTCTGAGATTGAGAGCAGACTACCTTGCTGGTGCTGGACCGGTCGATGTGGATGTAGCTCTCACTCCCCTGCCTCTTCCCTCCCCATCCTCCCCTCCCTCCCCTCCCTCCTGCCTGTGAGGGGACTGGGCGAGTCAATGACTGACCTGTGATTCAGGGGAGCCTCAGGGAAGAGTTGACCTGGGGTTGGACAGGGGTATTTGTATGGATTGGCTGGGGCAGGGCATTCCCCAGAGGAGGGGGGGTGAGCTGGGGTCCAAACCTAGTTTGGGGATAGAAATGGGGCAGGAGGGCTGAGTGGGTCTCTTCCCACCCTCAACCCGGCCTCGTTACCAGGCCTCCCGTCTCCAGTGAGCAAATGTGACTGGGGAAGAGCCTGGTAGAGAGTCCTGTCCTCCTCCCCGGACAGGACAACTTGGGGACCACCTACCCCAGAGCTCACAGAGCTAATGGAACAAGAAAAGGGGAAAATTAAGCCTCAGTTTCCTCTCTTCCTCTCAAGTTCCTCCTTTCTCTGTCCCTGTCCCTCCCTCTCTCAGTCTCCATGTCCATCTGCCTCTAGTCTCCTTCCCCGGTCCCCAGTGTCCTCTCTCTGCCTGGCAGCTTCTCCCTGCCTTTCTCTGCAGTTGCCCCATTTCTGTGGAACCATTGTTCCTGGGCCCAGTCAATGTCCTAGAGCTCTGCTGTCCTCTGATCCCAGACCTTTCCACCTTCCCCCTCCTGTTACTCCTGGAGCCTGGGCAACTCTCAGCCCAGAGAACACCTGGCTAGGGCATTACATGCCCCACCTTCAGATGTGTTTACACTACCTCTGCCAGCTGGCCTGTGCCAGGAGCCCACACTTGGGACTGTCCTCGCCTTCTCGATGTCTCTGCAACCAAGACCAGTGATGGTCAAAGCAGGGACCTCCCACAGCTGCTGCTTCAACCCCATAGCTAGGACTCCACATCCTGTCCTGGGGCTCACCTGGCACCTTTTCTCTGAGCTGTTCCTTGGGGTCTGGGCCCTGTTCCCCATCCCCACCTGCAGGGGACCCCAGGCACCCCACTTTGGGGGATCCTGAGGCTGCACTGTGAGGCCTTGTTCCCCAGGATCTTCTGGACTGTGCACTGTGGGCACCAGGCCGAGGGCCATGGTGTTGGCCCTGGGCAGTGGGGTGAGGACTGAAATAAAGGTGTGTTTTCTTCCATTTCATGTTGTGTGGTCCTTTTGGCATGGATTGTCTGAACCCCCCATTCCTGGAATGTTCAAACCTGGCTTTGTTAGAGAGGGCTTCAGATAAGGGGGAACCCTAGATATTATCTCAGCACAGAGGGGGTGAGCTGGGGCCAACAACCCCCTTGGAACTTCTCTGCTCAGGGGTTCTTCTCCAAGGGGACCAAGTAGGGAAGCCTCAGGCCATTTAGGCTTTATTTAGGTCTCTGGGGCTCTGGAAACAGGTGGTGTGGCCTCATCCCTTGGTCATGGCCAGGAGAAGAAGGAAGAGAAGAGCAGAGCTTGTTTATGGCCATGACTCATGACGCATAACCCATAGAAGCCAAGGGTCAAGAGTGAAGGAGCAGAGCCCCCAAATGAAGACGTTGAAGTACACTAGTCTCTGTACCCGTATCCTCCTCTGACCCCTCTAGAGCCTGCCACTGGGGCATTAGAGCAGGACAGACCATCCCAAAGACACTGGTATGTGACCAGCCCATTAGCTGTCCATTTTCCTTGAGCCCAACTGTTTCTGGCACGATGACCCATTGTGGATGGTGGCTGTTCTGCCTTCCCAGCATCTGGCCTGCCCCATGGTGAGCAACCACCCCTGACTCACCCTCAATCCCTGTAGAACCAGGTGGAACTGAGCCCAGATCTTTGCAATCTTTCCATCCCTTTGGCTGCAGGAATTGCTTTAAGGACAGGCAGGTGACCTGGACCATGAAAAAGAGGCTCAGGGCTGTGGAGCAGCTGGAAGCCAAGTGTAAAAGGTGTCTCTTTTCTCTGGGGTTGCTGAGAGGATGTGATGCCAAGGGGTCATGCTACCCCAAAGACAAGGAGCAGAGCTGACATGTGGGCAGAGACAGTCTGCAGCCATTGGCAGGGCCTCAACACCTCTCTGGGCCCAAAGCCAGGTCCAGCTGTTCAACCACCATGGGCTGGCAAGTTGTTTTCTTTGCCTAGGCTAGATGGAAACCCATCTATTTTTGCTCCTTATAGTCACAATTATCCTGACAGACACTCCTTAAAAAGAATATGGAATGCGATGAGGGTTAGGCTGGTTTAACAGGAAAGAAAAGAGGAAAAGGCTGGGTTGGGGAGGTGGAGGAGTGTGTCCGCTCCTGGAAAGCCCATTTATGGGAACCGAACTTAGGGAAAGCTTAGGGCCTGGGGTCCTGCCTGGATTTTTTGTGCTGACTCAGCATTTAGAAAGTAGAGGAATATTTCAGGTCATGCCTTAAAGGAGATGATGCAAATGAGGGTGTGAATGATCTTTAGGCCCAGCACAAGGGCTGGCTGCCAACACTTTGGAAGTAAGTGACTAGACTTTCACAGGGAGACTGGGGTGGGGCAGATGGCTCCTGAGTGGGAAAGGGAGTAGAGAAATTGGGGAGAACAGCTGTGATGTCTGGGAAACCTAGGTTCTTACAGGGTGGGGCTTATTTGTCACATCTAGAGACTCACCAACCCAAACTAAAGCTACTTGTCACCTCTACCAGGGACATTCCACCTCACCATCCACCCCTGAGCCTGTCTTTAGCCCTGGACCCAGAGAAGGGGGTCCCCAGAGAAGGGGAACCAAGCAGGATGGGTAAATGCTTTCAGGGAACAGCAATCTTGCCATTGGAAAAGTACATCCCACACCCTCTCAACTTCTATCTCCGCATGCCTGCTTTGCACACATGAAGACAGGCTCCCTGCAGTGACAGGACTGGTCAGAGACCACATGTCCAGCAAGCCTCAGGAGCTCCTCAGGGGCGCTCTGGTGACACTCAGTTACGGTAAGTTCTGCTCATGCCTGCTTGATTCTCTTCTGCAAGAGTGCAGTTTGAACTCCAAATCAACATCTGTGTAATCAGATTATAAAAGAGTTTTGACTTAGTGGGATACTAACATGAACACATTTTACGTTTCTCTAATCAGTGCCTTCAAAACTTTAGTCTGGTTGAAAACTCCAACCTTCTATCTGGTCTAAATGTCTGCTCCCACCCATGCCTGTCAGGAACCTGGGGGTGGGGGGAATGCATGTCTGTTTCTTTCCTCCTTCCTCAACTCTGGCTGCACAATCAGGACAGGAGGGACATGGGGCATGATTTGATCTTGGGAAACCTGCCCCCTCAATCTTCAAGTGAGAAATACAGAAGTTCCCCTGGCAACACTGAGCTGCTTGCTGATGTTGGCTGGGAGTGGGAGGGGTGGGCGGTCCCTGCCCACATGGGCATGTGCAGAGGTGGGTTCTCTGTGAAGTGAATAAAGTTGAAACTTCACAGCCCCTCACTTGCACAAGCCCCTCTAGCCAATTTTGTTTTCTTTTTCTTAAAGGGGCCTTCAAAACTTGAAAAGCTTCAGGTCCTCACAGCATTTGGATCCATCCTGGATGTGGCCCCCCGGGGTTTGGGATTCAGCTTGTCCCCAGCCTTCTTTGTCACTAGACTCCTCTGAAAGCAACAGCTCTATCTTTCTTTATCCCAGCAGCGGTAGGCACCCCATCCCCTTCTTAGGGTACCACAGCTTCTGGGTATCCCATGGCTGCTGGGGACCCTCCGGGCAGGCCCAGGTTTCAGTTTATCCTCTCACTTCTGCCCTCCTTCAAGAAGACCCAAAGAACTGTCCTCTTCCTCACCATCACAGGCCACAGGGGACTGGGCCGGGAACTACCACTGCCTTCCTCCCAGGCCCCTGTACAGTGACTCCTTCCTGTGTTCTGCAGCCTGGCTCCACCCAGCCAGCAATGCCCATCTCCTACCCTCAGGTAAGCCCCTCCAGTCTCCATAAACGATTCTTGCAGAGAGCTTGGCACTTGTGTGGAGAAGGGGAGCCCCTGGTCCAGGTGTTGTCTCCCTCCCCCACCAGGCCTCTGCTGGGTGGCCTGGTGAGTGGGAAGTGGGAGATTAGATGACAGCAGAGCCAGTTGCACAAACTCTCAGGAAGTCCTTGGGATGGGGCTCAGGTGGGGGTGGCTGAGCCATTTATTGACTTCTCTTTTTAGATTGTGGGGTACTACATACTTGTAGTTTCAGCTTTGGGCCCTAGTCTAACTCTGTGGATGCAGGAAAAGTTGCACTCAACACCTTATTACAGCAGAATTAATATGCATTCATGAATGCGTTACACAAGCAGGTACATAGGTTGTTACCACACACTATTTTTTAATGCCAAACAAAATTAACTTCTAATTTATGCCACAAAACTCTCATGATTTTCTTATCATGACCAAATATTAATCAGTTTAATTAAGATGTGTTCCTAACTTCCAGTTCAACAAAATCATTAAAGTTAAACCTCCTCATTAAACCACCAAGCCAAGCTTGTAAATGCCCACAACCACCTGATTATGGCCTTGCCTCACCTCCCTCTGCCACTGGCCAGCCCAGCCAGCACACCGTCTCCTCAGGCCTCTCTCTTCATCCCAACCACCCACTCCCAAGCCCTGTGCCTCCTTGACAACTTCCTTGTTACTACCATCAACAGACTGTCTGATTTCGGGCCATGTGTTCTCATGCATGTCATTGGCTAGTCCTCCACCTTCATTCCTGAGGTCACCTTCCCAAGGGCTTAGCTTTTATCTCAGGATTGATGGGCACCCAGAGCTCTTGTCACGTGCTCTGCCAAGACAGTTGGTGGCCCCAGCTGAAACACGTTCTGAGGGATTGCATAGTGGCATTAAGGGCCTGTACCACAAGTCCTCAGACCAACTTCAACAGCCCCTGAAAGGGGAAGAGGGGGAACCAGTACTGATCACTTCACCCTCCACACTGCCTCTCAGTAGTGGAGGGGTTCCTGACCCCTGGAGAATAGTGGACTCTCTGGGACTGGGTGTCCAAGCACAGGGCAACGTCCGTGCACACTGGAGTGGTTGGATCATCCCAAGACCAAAGCTAGTCCCAGAACATGGTCCTTCCAAAAAGTAGTACCTCTCAGAGAAGGCCAGAGGAGACACTCTGAGATGCCACAGCTGTAGGAGGTATTTCTTCAGGAGCCAGAAAGGAGGCGGCGGTGGGGAGGTGTTTGTTTTTTGAAGAAGGGCGAGATTTTCGCCCATGAGTAGCTCGTGGGAAGGAGCGAGTAGAGAGGAGTGACTAGGGAGATGGGGCCCATGCCCAGCAGGGCACATCCAGGCACAGCAGGAGTCCCTTGACTGGGAATGGGGAAGCCCTTGGATGAGGAGACAGGCAGGACAAGATGGCCAGGGAGTGGGTATGTTTGTGGGGTAGGTGGCTGCAGGTTCTGGGAGTTACTATTGGAAGTTTCTGTTCTCACAGTAAAGTAGGACGTGAGGTCATTTCCAGGGCACTGCAGGGGAGGAAAGAGCACTATTTTCGTGGGTGCTTCCTATGTGCCAGAAACTGAAGTAAGGACTTTATTTGTGGAAGTTCATTTAATGTCCTCAACAACCTTATGAATCAGATACTATTATAACTTCATTTTACAGATGATAATACCAAGGCTCAGAAAGGTAGTATTATCTACCTAAGGTTTTTCAACCTCTTGTTTTCCCTCCTATACCCCAGCACTGATGGGGGTCAGCCTCCTCAAATGTAAATTAATGAGAGGTTGCTGGGTGGAACCAGAGGCAAGGAAATATTTTCTTCAGGTTCTCTGTCAGCATCTCTGTCCTAGACATGTCAATCACAGTACTTGCCAAGCCCACACCTGTGTCACACCTAAGTGAACATGCTTCACGTACAGCTAGGCTGAAGCCACATTCTGTGGGGCACAGCCCTTCCCTCATCCAACTCCAGCTGATTGGATCAGGTGTTGCCACCTGACTCAAGCCCAGTCAAGCCATTGGCTAATGCATGATCAATGATGTTTCCTGATGCAGACAGATGAATTAGACTAACTGGATTCTCTCTTTTGGAAATTTTAACAGGGAAATGCTGATTAAATGGCATAGTTCAACAGTGGAGAGAAGTTAAAAGAGCAAATTGAGATAACCCAGGGGACAGAATCAGGGCCACAAGGGATCTTAGTAAGGGAAAGAGATGAAGCAGGAAAAGCTATTCAGAGAAGAAAGGAATGAAGAGTGGAGCCACCGCAATGAACAAGTCACAGAGACTGCTGTGCCTTCAGGATGCAGAGACCCACAGCACTGGTGAGAATTCTGAAACTCCCCCTGGGCCCCTATCCTGCCTGTATTTCTGTGTTTATATACCCTGACACAAAGCGCTGCCATCTGTAATAGCTGCCACATGTCTCTTTACTCCCACCTAATTATTTGCAACTCCTTCCACTAAAAGGTGGGGTCTAATTCCCTTCCCTTGAATCTATCCTAGACTATGACTTGCTTGATCAGTGAGATGTATCAGAAGTTTCAGATGAGCCCTGGCTGGTATAGCTCAGTGGATTGAGTGCAGGCTGGGAACCAAAGGGTTGCCGGTTTGATTCCTAGTCAGGGCACATGCCTGGGTTGCAGGCCAGGTCCTCAGTGGGGGCCACATAAAAGGCAACCATGCATGGATGTTTCTCTCCATCTCTTTCTCCCTCCCTTCCCCTCTCTCTAAAAGTAAATAAATAAAAATATTAAAAGTATGAAGTTATTCTGAGTCTTTTGAGACTAGATTATCATAAGAAGTTCTGTCAGCACCTCTGAGACCCTCAGCAGCCGGGTTAAGGAGTCTGCCCACCCCAAGACCACCCTGCTGAAAGACTGTGTGCAGCAGCATCTCTTGCCTCAGCTGAGTCCACTCTTCCGCCTTCAAGTTGTCAGGCACATGAATAAATTCTTCTTGAGTCTGGTATCCTGAATATCAGCAAGTATCTCAGTCATTGTCTTATGAAACAAACAAAAAAAATCACCCAGACTTCCACCAAGATGGAGGCGTAGGTGGAAGCACTACGCTTTCTCGCAGAACCAAGTTTAAAAACAACAAAGTTTTAGCAACAAAAACACAGCCAAACCACAAAAAATTGAACTACACGGAAGTCTGACAACAACGGACCCTCCAGCCAAACCGGTAAGAGGGGCATAGCCAGCGGCAGAGCCAGCAGCAGAGCGGGGTCGGGCAGGAAAGATCCAACAGACCGACCCAGGTGTGCGACCCAGGCACTATAGCAGCCGTAGGCGGATCCCAGGTGTGGAGTAGCGAGCAGACCCACTGAGGGCGCAAGGTGTTGGACCCACTGAGGGCTGATCAGGGTCACACATTCGCGCCCAGATAAACCGGTGAAGGAGCGAGCAGTAAGACGGACCACGCAGGCCCCAGTGGCAGGAAGCAGCAGAGGGAACCACCATCGTCCCTCTCTGACCCCGCCCCCACATATAGCGTCACAAACCAGCCACCTGGGTGGCCCTACCCTGGTGAACAACTAAGGCTCTGCTCCCCATACATAACAGGCATGAACAGATCAAAACATGGCTCAAGAACAACTCAGAGCCTCTGAGCCAATAAATCTAAGTGATGAAGAAATAGCTAAACTTCGAGATGCACAGTTCAAAACACTGGTGATTAGGATGCTCACAGAACTAGTTGATTTTAGTCACAAATTAGAGGAACAAATGAAGGCTAAACTAATTGCAATGAAGGGAAATACACAGGAAGCCAATAGTAATTAAAAAAAAAAAACTGGGACTCAAATCAAAGGAGTGGACCAGAAGGAATTAAAAAAATGACACAACAGAAAAGGATGAAGAAACAAGAATTCAAAAAAATGAGGAGAGGCTTAGGAACCTTCAGGACATCTTTAAATGCTCCAACATCTGAATTATAGGGGTAAGATGAACAGCCACGAGTGGAAAATTTATTTGAACAAATAATAAAGGAGAACTTCCCCAATCTGGCAAAGGAAATAGACTTCCAGGAAATCCAGGAAGCTCAGAGAGTCCCAAAGAACTTGGACCCAAGAAGGAACACACCAAGGCACATCATCATTACATTAGCCAAGATTCAAATGAAGGAGAGAATCCTAGAAGCAGCAAGAGATAAGGGGACAGTCACCTACAAAGGAGTTCCCATCAGACTGTCAGCTGATTTCTCAAAATAGACCTTAAAGGCAATAAGGGGCTGGAAAGAAGTATTCCAAGTCATGAAATCCAAAGACCTATATCCAAGAATGATCTATACGGCAAAGCTTTCATTTAGAATGGAAGGGCAGATAAAATGCTTCTCAGATAAGATCAAATTCAAGGAGTTCATCATCACCAAGCCCTTGTTATATGAAACGTTAAAGGGACTTATCTAAGAAAAAGAAGATAAAAAAGATGAACAGTGAAAGGACAGCACACTCACAGTTATTAAGAACCACACCTAAAACAAAAGCAAACTAAGAGGACAACTAGATCAGGAGCAAAACCATAGGAATGAAGATCACATGGAGGGTTAGCAACAGGGGAGGGGGAGAAGGTACAGAAAATAAATAGCATAGATGGTAGGTAGAAAATAGATAGAGGGGAGGGCAAGAATAGTATGGGAAATATAGAATCTAAAGAACTTGAGACACGTGGTTATAAACTAAAGGGGGGAATGGTGGGGGAGGGGGTGTGCAGAGTGGAGGGGAATGAAGGGGGAAATAGAACAACTGTAATGGCATAATTAATAAAATATATATATATATTTTAAGATTTTATTTATTTATCTTTAGAGGGGAAGGGAAGGAGAGAGGGAGGGAAACATCAATGTATGGTTGCCTTTCGTGCGTCCCCTGCTGGGAACTGGCCTGTAGGGAACCGGCCTGCAACCCAGGCATGTGCCCTGACTGGGAATCGAACCTTGATTGTCTGGTTCACAGACCCGCGCTCAATCCACTGAGCTACACCAGCCAGGGCAATAAAATATATTTTTTTAAAAATCACCCAGCAGAGCCCGGCCAAATTCCAGTCCTGCAAAATCATGGTGAATAATAAAATGGTTGTTGTTCTATGCTGTTCCATTTAGGCAGACCTCTAAACCTTTGCTGAGAGTTTTGAAAGCAACCCACTGACAGGTAGTTTCTGAAAGGTAGAATAGAAATATATAGTTTTTGCCTACTTTTTCTAGTAACTACATCTGATTTTCCTTTGGGGATCCATCCAGCCCTAGCTTCAACCCATGTAGTTTGCATAGGGCTAACTCCAGCTCCTGCCTCAGAGTCTGTGACGAAGGTCAGTTCAATGAGGGGCAGCCCCAGGACTATTTAAAAATATATGTAAATTAACAACCATTTAATTATACTCCTGTGAGTCAGAAATTCAGACAGAGCAGAGCGGGGCTGCTGGTCTCAGCTCCACAGGGCTTGGGCCCTCATCAGGGAGCACTGGTGTGGCTGATGGTGACTCCAGTGTCTTAGAGTTGGAGTCGCTGGATGGTCCTTCACTGAAACAACTGGTACCTGAGCTGGAATGGCTTAAAGGCTGCCCTGGGCCGGGACTGTTGGCCAGAGTGCTTACACAGAGCCTCTCCATCTCAGCCCCAGGAAATTTTCTAGGAGTAATAAGCAGACATGGTCTTTGCTTTGAGGGATGCTAGGCCAGCAGGATAGAAGCCCAGAGCTGCTGGTAACACTCCCTGCCACCACCTGGGGAGAGTCCGCCTGAGCAGGAGTCAACACAGTTCAACCCAAGAGAAAGCAGAAGTGAAATGTTGAGGGACAGCAAGTCCTCACATATGTTTTTGGCACTTGGACCCATCCAGACCTAAAGTCAGTGACTCCTGAATTTTCCAGTTACGTAAGCCAATATATCCTTATATTTTTTCAAGCTAGTTGGAGTTTAGAATATCGTATGTGTTCAGCTCTGCCCATCAAAATTGTACCAATTTTTCATGACTAGTTCAAAATTCACAAGCAGTCTGCCTTGAATTATATAGGGGATATTTATTGTTTGGGATTTTCTGTTGCCTGGAGATGACCTTCCTACACATTTCTGAGAACTCCACACTACCCCCAGCCCATCCTGTCAATAGCATGGCTATGGTGGACACAGCCAGCCTGGCATCTTGTGTGACCTCTTCCACCTGGAAAGGAGTAACTGGACTGTGAGGAAGTCCCTGTGGGTCAGTGAGAACCCTTTGCTGGGGAACCTGGAATATGAATCAAGACATTCCAAAACCTCTCTATCTTTCAGAGAAAGAACATAAAAACTTGGACATGGTTTTATGGCAGCCATGTTTGTATGTGGACTGGGAAACAGACAGAACTGGTCAAGGGAGGGAGGGAGAGAGGGAAGACAAAACAGACATGTAGAGAAGAGAGAGGGAATTCCTTCAGTTCTCATAATGCCCTAGTCCCTGCCTCTGAGACTGTCCCTGAGGCCTCAGTGTATTCCTGGCCTTGTGTCTTTATAATAAATTTTCTTTTTTGCTCAAGCTCTCTCTTGTGGGTGTCTGTTATTTACAAATGAAAGAGCCTTAATCTCCCAGTCTCCAGAGTAATTCAGTTCTGTCTCCTTTCTACTCTGGGTCCGCACTGCCACGGACCACAGTTTGTTTACTCTTGAGGATGACACGAAGTTTCACCTTAAATGCCAGTTCCAATCAGTTGGTCGTGCCTGGCAGGAGTGCTCTAATGAGGAAGATTTTGAGGCCACTCCTAGACTCAAGAAGAAAAGTACATTAATTAATCAGCAATGTTTGCCATTGGTGTGGAATGGAAAGAGCTGAATGCTTGCTATGTCTATTTCCTGACTTTATCACATATCCCTCTCTTCCCACATGAGGGGCTCAGCTTAGCCCCTCACCTGGAAGACTCCTAAGATATACTTGTTGAATGAGTACATGACCAGATGAATGTCTAAGAGACCTTTCCAGTGAGATGAGTGACAGGGAGGCAAGAAGTGAAAGATGTGAAGATGCGTGGGACAGTAGAGACAGGTACATCCTGTGCTCTGTTCAGGAGTCCAACCCACGGGAGTGCTGGAAAGTGAGATTTACAGTGCACTTACTTCACTCCATTCTGGCTAACTCTCGCTAATCCTACAAACAGCAGTGTGAGCATTCTTTTGTAAAGGAAGCTTTCTCTGACATGCCCCACTCCCATGCCTGAGATGGACCTCGGTACTAATCAGGATTCTTCTAGTGAAAGAGTTCAATTTTCTTTTAAAGGAAAATTTTGGTTCATGTAACCAAAAAGACCATGAGTATTGTACTTCAGGCATGGCTGTATCCAGGTGCTGCTGTGCTTTCCTCTGTATTGTCTTCATTCTCAAGTGGGCTGTCTCAGGATGGTTACAGAAATGTCCAGCATCAGGTTTAAGGCTTACTTACATCCTATCATCTTAGCAACTCCCAGGAAATTAAAGTGCTTACAAATTTTTTCAACAACAGCCCTGGCTAGGTAGCTTGGTTGGTTGGAGAGTTGTCCAGTGCACCAAAAGTTATCAGGTTGAATCCATAGTCAGAGCACATACCTAGGTTACAGGTTCCATTCCCAGGCACGTTGCATACGGGAGGCAACTGACTGCCCCTCTCTGTCCCTCTCTCTCTCTCCCCCTTTCTCTCTCTCTAAAACCAACAAACATACCTTCAGGTAAGGATTTAAAAAAAAACCACACCTGGGTTGCTGGCCAGATCCACAGTAGGAGGCGCACAAGAGGCAACCAAACATTGATGTTTCTCTTCCTCTCTTTCTCCTTCTCTTCCCCTCTGTCTAAAAATAAATAAATAAATAAAATTAATTTTTTAATTTAAAAAATTTTAAAAACATTTATAAAAATGTGCGCACCCCTATATTTATTGCAGCATTATTCATAGTGGCCAAGACATAAAAACAACCAAAGTGGCTTTCAATACATGATTGGATAAAGAAGATGTGGTACATACACGACAAAATACTACTCAGCCATAAGAGAAGATGAAATACTGCCATTTGTGGATCTTGAGAATATTATGCTAAGTGAAATTAAATGGAAAAAAGTCAAGAACCATATGGCTTTACTCATATGTGGGATAGAAAACTAAAATCAACAAATGAACAAATAAAACAAACAAACAAGAACTCGCAGACACAGATAATAGTATGGTGGTTACTAGGAAGAAAGCGGGTGGGGAGCAAAGGCAGAAAGGGGGTCAAAGTCAAGGTGGCAGAAGAAGATTAGACACACAATGCAATATACAGATGATGTGTTATAGGATTGTACACCTGAAACACATATAATTTTATTAACCAGTGTCATCCCAAGAAATTTAATTTAAAAATAAAAAAAGAGCAAAAGATAAAATTAAAATGATGCAAACATTTTACAAGAGCCCACCTCGTTTTGCTATAGCTTTACCTTCTAAAGACCCCCCCCTCCAAATTGTCCCCAAGAAAGAGAATGAGTACATGACCAGATGATTGTCTGGTTGTCTGGAGCAACAACTGTTGCTCCTCCACCCTGCTTCAGCAGAGGTACATAGAAAACAGTAAAAGGTAATAGAAAGGAGAGGGGCTGTCAGTGGAACCAGTGGGGAATTAGAGACGGAGAACTACAACAGGTTGATCTTCTATGTTATTCTGGATAAAACTAGATTTAACACAAATATTGACTTTGTCCCCTCCCCAAGCCCCATTAAAATGACACGAAAGGGTATGTTTTGAAATGGTGTCATAGTAGATTAAGCATGCCCATGAATTCTTTCATCTTCCTTCCATGCAGAGTCCATTTCCTCTCTCATGTTGACTCCAAGCTGGTCTGTGACTTGATTTGACCAACAGAATCAAGTTGAATTGATGTTGTCCCACTCCTAACTTAGGTGTGAAAGGCCTGGCAATTACAGCTTTGGGCTTCTTGTGATCCAGGTGCCATGTAGTGAAGCTTAGCCCAGATTACTGAATGGCTAGAGACCATGTGGAGAGAAAAAGGCCCAGCCAGCCCCCAGCCATTCCAGACAGGTGAGTAGAGCCATTGTGGATACTCTAACCCTAGCCAGTCTCCCTGGTGAATGGAGCTTGAACTCATTGTGGTCCCACTTGTGTGAGGGGCTCCAGCTGACACTACATGGATCCCTGTCCAAATTGCAGAATTGTCAGAAAATAAGTGACCCTTTGTGTTGCTATGATTTGAGGTGGTTTACTATGTAATAGATAACTGAAACCAGCCTACACCACATATACCAGGAACAAAAAAAATCTAAAATGTCCTATCATTAAGAACCTCAGAGAAATAAGAAGAAAATTTTGCCACCATGAAACAAAACTTTATCTTAAAAATATACACAAAAATAGCTCTTGTAATTAAAAATACAATAGGAGAAATAAAAAACTAAATAAAAAGATTGGAAGAGGAAGTTGAGCCCTGGCTGGTATGGCTCAGTAGATTGAGCACAAGCCTATGAAGCAAAAGGTCACCAGTTCGATTCCCAGTCAGGGCACATGCCTGGGTTGCGGGCCAGGTCCCCAGTGGGGGACACATGAGAGGCAACCACACATTGATGTTTCTCTCTCATTCTTTCTCCTTCCTGTCCCCTCTCTCTAAAAATAAATTTTAAAAAGTCATTAAAAAAAGAAAGTTGAAGAAAGATACTAGAAAGGATACTAGAAAGCAGAGCAAAAGTCAAAGTGATAGAAAATAAGAAACAAAGTAAAAGAAAATGAAGGACCACTTGAAAAAATCCAATATCTAAGTCACAGGAGTTCAAAAAAGAATAATAAAATAAAGAGAAGGAAATAAACATGAAACAATTCACCGTGAAGGACATGAGTTTCAGGATTGGAAGGGCCTACTGAGAGCAAGGTACAGTTAAGTTGTTAAACACAGATCACACCACGGCGCATGATTGTGAGGTTTCAGAACCCTGGGGGCAAAGAGAAGATCCCGATGACAACTCCTGGAGAGAAAAACAGGTCCCACGAAAGGATCCAGCAAGCAAATGGTTTTAGGCTTCATTTTAGCAACACTGTGTCCAGTGAAGCAATGCTTTAAAAATTCTGAACAAAATTATTTCCAAACTATCATTCAAGTGTATAGCCCTGGCTGGTGTGGCTCAGTGGATTGAGCACAGGCCTGTAAAGCAAAGGGCCGCTGGTTCAATTCCCAGTCAGAGCACATGCCTGGGTTGCAGGCCAGGTCCCCAGTCAGGGACATATGAAAGGCAACCACACACTGATGTTTCTCTCCCACTCTTTCTCCTTCCCATTCCCTCTCTATAAACATAAATAATTTTTTTTAAAAAGTGTATAGATAGACTACAGGCATTTCCAGACATGCAGACTCTTAAAAACTTCTCCTTCCCACATTCCCTTTCTGAAGTACATAGCTTTTGAAGGATCCGCTCCACAGAAATGAAGAAATAAGCCAAGGCAGAAGAATAATGCGGTGCAGAAAACAGGAGCTCTGCCACAGGGAAGAGGAAGAAGGAGCCCAGGGTTGTGGCAAAGCAAGAGGCCAGATGAATGACAGGGCAGCCTGGAGACAGCCTGGGAGTATCCCATGTGTCTGAACATGCTGAGGGGATCTGGACATGTGGGTTAAATTAATAAAAAATATATAGAAAACAAGGCAGATCATAATAATAAATATATAATTATTACCTAGAGAGACAGCAAAAAGTTTTGTAGGGAAGGAAAAAAATAATTACAGCAGCCTCCAAAGCTCCCCTGTGAATCACTGGTACATAAAATCACACACACACAGAGCGCTGGTTTGCCTGCTGTCCTGACAACGTTCCGTTAGAAGGACGGGAAATGAGAAGGGCTTACAGTGTAAAGCGAGCAAGGCTAGGAAAGAGAATGAATGCAGTCCTGACTTGCAGATCAGGAAGGCACTGCCTGAACTTGAAAAATCAATGAATAAGCAATACACACATGTTATTTTGACGTGTGGCCGTGAATATCAACTAAAAGGGATACAAGTTATTGTCTTTGATGAGGGGAAATCCGCAGGAATGGTGCATGGGGACAGCTGTTGGTGGTAAAACATAATTTATAGAACTATTTGTCTCTTTAAATCACATGCACCTACAGTTTTGATTAAAAAATTTAGAATTTAAAACAAAGACAAAGATAAGGAAGGAAGGAAGGGTGGGAGGAAAAAGAAAGATAGGCACCGAATCTTTTCAGGGGTTAAAATGATCTGATTGGCAATTTTAAACCTCAAGTAAGTTCCTTCCTCAGTGGGAGCTCTGGTTTCTTCACCTATATCTTGTAGGGTTAGTTAGATGGCAGCTTCCGCGGAAAACTCTGCCAGTAGATCATCCTGGGCTGGAGGTCAAAAGGTAAACAAGTACTTAAATGCTCAAGGACAGCGGTTCTGAAGAATAATCACCCACTGTGCCTGTCTAAAATGTACATTTCCCAAGTTGCATCTCTGGAGATCCTGCCTCTGCCACATGAGGTGGGCCTGGGGAATTGGTACTTTTCATAAGCACCATGCCTGATGCTAGTGATCTACTTGTCATATCCTGAGCAGCCCTGATCTAGAACAGATCCTAGGAGGTGCAAGGATACAGGATTAATTACATAGAATCACAAATCAATTCTCTTTTCAGTTGTGATCACATCAGGGAGAAAGTACCAGTTTGGTGTTGGTATATCTTTAGCACCCTTTTAGCATTAAATGACCTTCTTCTGGAACAGGGAACTGGCAGCAGGTGACAGAATCTACCTAGAAAAGAATAACACTGTGCTTTTCATTGAGCTCATGTTTATTGTTACTTTCTGTTATTGGAAGTGAAAGTGATTTTTAATTTACAGTAGTGATACAGTTTTCTTTAAAATAGATTTACTTAAACTTATAAAAGGCAAAAGGAAGAGGAAAAAAGCAGATGGTGGGAATTTGATGATGAATTTTAGGGTGGGAGAACACTAAAGCATTATTATTTCTTTTTTTTATTTTTTAAATTTTTTTATTGATTATGCTGTTACAGTTGTTCTATTCCCCCCTTCATTCCCCTCCACCCTACCCCCCATCCCCACCATTACCCCCCCTTTAGTTTATGTCCATGTGTCTCAAGTTCTTTACATTCTATATTTCCCATGCTATTCTTGCCCCCCCCATCTATTTTCTATCTACTGTCTATGCTACTTATTTTCTGTACCTTCTCCCCCCTTCTCCTCCCTCCCACTCCCCTGTTGCTAACCCTCCTTGAGATCTTCATTTCTATGGTTCCACTCCTGATCTAGCTGTCCTTTTAGTTTGCTTTTGTTTTAGGTGTGGTTGTTAATAACTGTGAGTTTGTTGTCCTTTCACTGTTCATGTTTCTTTAACTTCTTTTTCTTTGATAAGTCCCTTTAACATTTCATATAATAAGGGCTTGGTAATGATGAACTCCTTGAATTTGATCTTATCTGAGAAGCACCTTATCTGTCCTTCCATTCTAAATGAAAGTTTTGCTGGATAGAGCAATCTTGGTTGTAGGTCTTTGGATTTCATGACTTGGAATACCTCTTTCCAGCCCCTTCTGGCCTGTAAGGTCTCTTTTGAGAAATCTGCTGACAGTCTGATGGGGACTCCTTTGTAGGTGACTGTCCCCTTAGCTCTTGCTGCTTCTAGGATTCTCTCCTTCATTTTAATTTTGGCTAATATAATTCTGATGTGCCTTGGTGTGTTCCTCCTTGGGTCCAACTTCTTTGGGACTCTCTGAGTTTCCTGGATTTCCTGGAAGTCTATTTCCTTTGCCAGCTTGGAGAAATTCTCCTTTATTATTTGTTCAAATAAGTTTTCCACTGGTGACTGTGCCTTTCCCCCTTCTGGTACCCCTATAATTCGGATGTTGGAGTGTTTAAAGATGTCCTGGAGGTTCCTAAGACTCTCCTCATTTCTTTGAATTCTTGCTTCTTGACTCTTTTCTGTTTGGCCATTATTTGCTTTCTTCTGGTCCACTCCATTGATTTGAGTCCCAGTTTCCTTTTCATCACTATTGGTTTCCTGTGCAATTCCATTCATTTCAATTAGTTTCGCCTTCATATGTTTGTCTAATTTGTGGCTATAATCAACCAGTTCTGTGAGGATCCTGATGACCAGTGTTTTAAACTGTGCATCTGAGAGTTTTGCTATTTCTTCATTGCTTAGATTTATAGGCTCTGGGGCTTTGAGATCTTCTTGAGCCATTTTTGGTCTGTTCGTGCCCTTTAAGTGTGAGGAGCGGAGCCTTGGACTCCCAGGTTGCTGGGTTCTGATGCAGTATGTGGGGGCGTGTTCAGAGGGGGGAAATGGTGGCCCCCTCTGCTGTTTCTCGCAGCTGGGTGAGGAGCAGAGCCTTAGGTGGTTCACCAGGGCGGGGCCACTCAGAGTCGCTGGGTTATGACGCTGTATGTGGAGGTGGGGTCAGAGCAGGGAAATGGTGGGGTTTCTGGGAATGGCTACTGCCCCTCCTTTCTTTGCTCTCCAGATTTTCTCTTTGACCCTCTCTGGCCTCAGCTGTTGAGCTAGGGTCAGTGAATGGAAGGGAACTGCTGAGGCAGGGTCTGCCTTCAATGGGAGGAAGAGTGGGCAGGGACCTCTCCGTCCCTGGGAAAAGAGGTAAAACAGACCAAGCGCCCAGCGGCTGGAAGACATTGCAGTCCAGAAATAGCCCATGCCAGGTCTGAGGAGAGAATGGGGTGATGTTGGGGTACTAAGGATTTGGGGACAGTCCCCCTCTTCTTCCTTCCCCTGGCTAAAGTCATCTGGCAGGACAGCCACCTTCTGCTCTGCACCCAGTGTCAGGCAGAGGGTGTGGAGAAGCTGCAGAAATACGAGTGAGCAGCAAAGGGAGTCTGGTGGCTGGTGGTCCCCAGAGTCCCTGCTTCCTAATATTCTGGAAAAAAAATAAAGAGTTCCTTGCTCCTGTGTGCTGAGGTCAGGAGAGCCTCAAATGTGATAAAAAAGAACATGTGTAACCCTGGCTGGTGTAGCTCAGTGGATTGAGCGCGGGCCTGCGAACCAGACAATCGCGCGTCGATTCCCAGTTAGGGCACATGCCTGGGTTGCAGGCCAGTTCCCAGCAGGGGACACACAAAAGGCAACCATACATTGATGTTTCTCTCCCTCTTTTCTTTCCTTCCCCTCTAAAGATAAATAAATGAAATCTTAAAAAAAAAAAAAAGAACACGTGTGAGGAGCCTCAAGCCTTAGCACTGCCCCCCTCCCCTATAAGCTCCCAGTCCTGAATCCCTCCTGCACACCCAGCCCAGTTACCCTTTCTCCAATCGACAGCACCTCATTCCTATCCCCATCTCTGCCCTTTACAGCCGAGTGCTCCTTCCGGGGATGTCCCGCTGCCCGGATGTGAAGATCCTCAAGGAGCTTTGATCCCAACCTGTGCTACGCAGTCACCAAAAAAGTCAACAAGAAATTTTGCCCTCTCTTCCCATGAACCTGCCTGCCCCACCTGACATCCCCCTTGCTGCACCTTGTTTCCTTCCCAGCCTGCACCACTCTGTCTTTCTTCCTTCAGGAACATCACCTCTGGACAAGTGTGGAGAGATCCAAAGCACCTCCATTATCCCCAAATCACCCACGTCAGGTCTGGGATGTGAAGGAGGGCAAGCAGGCTGTGGCAAGCCAGAGGGTCTGTAGTGTCCACCTTCTGCCCAAACACATGGCTGTCTCAAAGCCCCTTCCTGCCCTCTGTTCTTGCCTCCAGGCTGTGTGACCTTGGGCAAGTCACTTAACTTCTGTGTCTGTTTCTTTATCTGGAAACAAGAATAATAATAACACCTACCTCATGGGTTATAATTAGGATTAAGTGTAAATCCCTGCAAATAACCCTCGGGTGAGTAGGAAGTGCTCTCTGAACACTAGCTATTATTAATATTCACCCCATAAATTTTCCGAGTTTTCCTTCTAAATCTTCCTTGACCTCCTTGGGATGTCCCTCTGGCCTCCATCCCACCAGCCAGCTGTTCTATATGCCTGGCCTCCCCATCTCCAAGATGTGTGTCCCAGTCTCCTGCCATTAACCTGTAAAACAACCTTTCTCAGGCCCTAGGATTTCTGGCAGCAGTGCTCATGAGTCTTATTCTTCAAGGTTTACCACATGGACTACAGTGTTTACTGTGGCATCTCAGCCCTTCTAGAATCTGCCACCCCGATTCCATTTTCTTCCTCAGCATACACTGAACCTAGGGAGGCCAGGCACCCCTTTCTCCTTATCTAACCACTGCCCCCTCCTCAAGAGCAGTTCATGCTATACTCCCCTTGAAGACCTCAGGGACACCCCCACACTCATAGCTGGAGCTGCCTGCATCAAAACCCTTCTTAGACCCTGGCTGGTGTGGCTCAGTGGATTGAGTGCTGGCCTGCAAATGGAAAGGCTGTTGTTTTGATTCCATCAGGACATGCCTGGGCTTCACGCCGGGTCCCCAGTTGGAGGAATACAAGAAGCAACTGATCCATGTACCTCTCACTTCAGTGTTTCTCTCCTTCTCTTTCTCCCTCCCTTCCCCTCTCTGTAAGAGATCAAAAAAAAAAAAAAAAAAGCCCTTGTTAGTAATGGATCCACATATCCTGCCCTAGCCCTACCATGGCTGGGGGTGGATCCCATCTCTGCCCTTTGGGAACCAATGGGGAAGATGGACCCCGTCTGCCAATTGCAACACCAGAAAGGGGGCAGGCAGCTGCTGTTTAATCCTTCCCTGTGGCCTGATCAAGCTCAAAAAGTTGGGATGCAAATGCCTGCTGCTGTGGGCAGGAGAGTGGCTAGTGGAGAACTCGTGTTTGTCTGATGGGGATGATGGGGATTCAGCTATGACTATAGCCAGATCTTTAGATTATTCAAGAGAAATGAAATATTTTCTAATTTTAAAATATTGGCTATTGATTCAACTTGAAAAAGGAACAAATGAAAAACCTTGACAGCCGATCAAAACTTATCTGCAAACCAACTTCGGGTCCCAGGCGCTGCCTGGTGGAGATGAAGCCTCCAGGTTTGAGGCTCAGCTCAGTGGTTTATAAAATGTGTGGTTGGCCATCTCCGTTCTCTGGCCTCAGTTTCCTCCTTTGTGGACAACTGGTCTCAGCACCTTTCCTCATGTTCCATGGGCTGCATAGCCTCTCCACTGTGAGTCGCCCGCGGATCCCTGGATCCCCAGCTTTGTGTCCAATATCGTTGGCATCTACTACCCAGAGGACAGTGCAGTTGAGCAGGGACTCGGAGCAGCAGGCCTGAGTCAGCGAGATCCTCCAGGAGGGCTTTCTAAGCCATGTGAGCTCTGGTGAGATGCCCGTCCCAGTCTTCCCTCCTCCAGACCCCACAAGCCCAGGGCAGCAGCCCTTGGGTTTCAGCTCCATTCTCTTCACCCATCCCCATCTAGGGCTCCTTTGTGCCCCAGACAGCTGCACTGGCCTCACCGAGTATTTCACCATGACCACCTGCTCAGCCCAACATGCTGCCATCAACAGCAGCCGGGTGAGCCAGGGCCAGAGCTGGGGGACAAGCAGGGTGACAGGAGGAGCAGACCCAACAGTAGCACTGGCAGCCCTGTGCTTACTGAGCGTGGGGATTCAGTTTGCATTCAGGGCCTGGATGCCCAATATTTCCACCACCATGGGGACAGATCCTCACTCCCTGAGGTCAATGCCACTTGCCATGGCCCCGTGCTCTTCTGGGGTATCAAAGATGAAACCAAGGACAGTGAAAGCAAGGCCCAGGGTGGGGAGGGGTGGTGTCTCAGGTTCCAGGAGAGTGGATGAGGTGAGGACAGGGTCTGGGAACAACGGGTTACTTGGAGGGGCACTTAGCAGCCTGGTCCCCTTCAAGGGAAGTGCCTGCAGAGACATGGTTTCTGAGTGTGCCTTAGGGTAGCATGGGCTCCCAGTAGAAGGAGCTTAGAGGGGCTTGTGGATTCAGGGCAGTCTTTTGCCTAGCTGGCTGAGGGGTTTGTGTTTCAAGTTGGGCAGGTCTTGGGTGGTCTAAGTTCCTAGGTGGATGGGGCTTGGGTAGTGGTCTGCGTTGTTGAGTGGAATTTCTGGTGGGCTGGGGTGGTTGGTGGTCTTAGTGCCTAAGCCAGGGGACTTAAGATGTACCAGAATTGCTTTGGGTTGAAAGATGAGGCTGCAGCATCATGGAGCAGAGGTCCCAGCTCTCTGTCCTGCCATCCCCCAGTGGCACCTGGGCATCTACCTGCATAAACTCTTCACGGAGGCAGGACAGCAGGAAATCACCTCTCACAAGAGTCACCTGGCTCTTACTTATCTGGAGGGATACCGGGGAGCAGAACTGGGGCCTGGCCCTACGCCTGCCTACCTGGACCCTGCTGTGAACAGTATCCCCATGCAAGCGCAGCACCAGCCCTCCCCTCCCCTCCCCCAACCCACTCCCACCTCCCACCTCTGGTCCATAAATGGCTGCTGTCAAGGACAGATCCAGGGCCTGTGTTTGAAGTTTTGTGGGGTTTTTTGTTTTTTGTTTTTTTAATAGTCGGGCACAGGGCGGGGAGAAGCTAGGTAAAAAGAGATGTCCTAAATAGAAATGCTGTTCTCAATTAACACGGGGTCCAGGTAGTAGTAGGGGATAGTGAGGCTCTTGTTGCGCTGGCGGATGTTGCGCGAGATCTGGTCAAGGCGCTGGCGGAAGGTCTCCATGCTCTGGCGCGGGACCTCCTCCACGAAGTGGATGTCGGGGAAGTGGCCCAGGGGCCGCTGTGGGCACGGAATGAGTAGCTGGACCCCACTCCTCCTCCCTTCCCCTCTCCATCTTCCTCCCTTGACACATCACACACCCCTCTTGTCTTGGCCCACCCCCAAGCTCCCAACCCCCTGACTATGCTCCACCCCGACCTGCACCCAGAGGCTCCAGGGCACCTTGTCGTCGGGCTCCCGGCTGAGTGTCCAGAGCAGCAACAGGATGATGCACGTAGTCCTCACATCTGGTAACGTGTCCAAGTAGGTCTCCAGAGTGGTCAGCCCCTTGGCCTGCATCGGTGGGTTCCGCATGGATGATGGGAAGTTGGGCATCCAGGAGGTATACTCCAGCTGGGGGTAGAGGACAGCAGGTGTCCTGGGTCAGAGAGCACCCAGGGACTCTCCAGCTTAAAGCGGACTCGGACTGAGACAGGTCAGGGCCAACTAGAGTTGGGTCTGAGCTTGGGGCTGGGGCTGGGCCTGGGACTGGTAAGCACAGGTACCTGCCCTGTGTTGACAGCTGCGTGCTTGGCGGAGCAGACGTAGATGATGATGGTGATATATCGGATCAGCTCAGGCACCGTTCGCAAACACGTGGGGAAGCCTGAGGAGAGAGGAAATGCCCAGGCAGACTCAGTCCAGCCCCGGTCCTGACTGGCCGGTAGAGGGCACGACCAAGCCCTGCTCAGCCTGTGTCCTGCCAACACCAACCGGCCACGTCCCTGCCCTTGTCTTGCCTACTTGGCCCTCCTGTAGCCACAACCCCACACCCCGAGTTCAAACTGCCTTGGTGAGAGGGCCAGATGTCCTCCAGGCCTGCTCCAGGCACCTGCCTGAGATGGGCCCTCTGTTCTCTCCTCCAGCTACCTTCAGGGGGCTCCCTGGGCCCAGGTCTCAGGGAGGAAAGGCTCTGGAAGAATCCTGCTCTCCTTCCCTGACTGCAGCTCTTCATCCGCTCCCACCATGCACACCCTTCTTCTGAGAGAGACGCTGCTCACTCCAGAGAGATTTCTCAGTAGCCTGACTCTTAGTCTTTTTTTTTTTTAAGATTTTGTTCTTTTTTTTTTTTTTAAGAGGGAGAGAGAGGGGAAGGGAAGGAGAAAGAAAGGGAAGGAGAAAGAAAGGCAGGGCCACAATCCAGGCACGTGCCCTGACCCGAAATCAAACCCTGCTCAATCCACTGAGCTATACCAGCCTCTTAGTCTTGTACCTAATCAAGCTTCTTGCTTCTCTTCCCTGTTGTTCCACCTAAGCAGCAGCCCTAGTTACCATGGTGACCCCAGATTCCAAAAGCCCTGACATATTCAAACCAGACCAGTCATCTTCTTCCCTCAACCCCTCCTTTCTCTATGCCCTCAGCTCAAGAAATGAGGCCACCATCCACCCTGTTTCAAAAGCTCTGAACTTGAGAGTCACTCTTGGCACCCCCCCCCCCCATCACCCATCTCCCACTGCCAAACCCAAACTAATCACCAAGTCCTGTCATTTCTATTTCCCCACTCCCTCTAGAATTCTCAGTGTCTCCACAGCCCCCACCCTAGCCAGGTCCCTGCCATCTCCCCCCTGGACACCAAAGCAGCTCACAAACTATCTCCCAACTGTCCGTGCAGCCCGGTATTCTAACGCACAAATCTGATCTCCTTGCAAAGCCTGCCGGGGCTCCCTCTGGTGCTGAGTAATTCCAAACTCCTTAACCATGCTGTGAGACCTGGCCCCAGCTCATGACCTCCACCTTAGCCCCACCAGCAGCCTGCCCACCCCCATTCTCCCTCCAGTCAGCAGCTCCCAGGACTCTCTAACCTCACCCCTGTCATCTCACAGCTAACCTCCCCATCTGGTAGAGCTTAGCTAGCTTTTAGCTAAGATGTTAGATCTCAGCTGGATCTTAGCTTGCTGCTACTCACCCCACTCTCTACCCACTGCCCCTCCCCAAACTGCGTTAGGTGGTCCCCTGGGCTTCTATCCCCTCCACCGAACTGCAGTGAGCCCTGCTCTTGCGTGAGCAGGCCGCCCCTGCCAGACTGTGAACTCCCTGAGGCAGCATCTTCACCTCTCTCATTCCCTTTCGTCTCCTCAATAACCGGCACAGCGCTTGTCACATCACACATGCTTGCTGAGTGGGTGCCCAGTGGCATGACTTCGAATGCTCTCCCCCTCCTGGAGCCTGCCAGCCCCCCACCAGCTCCCCAGCTTGGAGCACACTCTGCCCCTCCCTGTCTACCTCATGCCCCAGTTCTCAGTCCACAAAGGTTTGTTTCTGGGTGGGGTCTGGGATGACCCACAGCCCCTGAACTCAGACAGGAACCAGTGCCCGGCCATGCTTTCTTCCCCAACCCCTTCAAGATGCTGCTGCTCCAAAGGTCAGGAAAGGGCCCTGTCAAAATTCTGGGGCAGTGATTTGGCTTCCTACAGCCCCCGATGAGACATGCTCCAGCCCAGCCCAGGTGGGCCCACCCCAAAGCCCTGGACCCCAGCTGAATGCTGAGGTGCCCAAGCTCATACCTGAGCTCTTACGCCCTAGTAGGCACTCCTTGAATATCTCCTGCACCCAGGACTGCAATTCCGAGTCACCCTCCACAGCTGCGTCACACGGGTAGTAGTAGGTGATGATCTCCGTCACATATCTGACCAGGGGGCAGGGCCTCAGTTTGGACCCTCCTCCTGCCCTCCCCAGCTGCTCTGTTCCCACCTTTCCCAGGATGCCCTGGCCCCAGAGCTGCCCTAGGCCTGTGGGTGGGCAGGTGCTTTGTGGGGCAGAAATGGCGAGTGAAGCTTGTGGAAGTCAGAAGATGGCACCAGACCCAAGCTCAGACAAGCTCAAGTACTGTAAGGCTGCCCTCCAACACCTCAGGGTGTCCGCCCTGAGTGCTACCCACAGTTGTGCCAATCTTAACCTCTCCATTGCGTCCCACACCGCCAAGCAGTCATCACGGTAGTAATATCCCGGCAGGTCCTGAACCCCGCGCTCCATGAAGTCGTTGGGGGGGTAGATGCTGTCGTAGGTTATCTCCGACAGAGCCCGCACCATCAACTCAGCAATGCCCTCCAGGCCCAGACCCGTGCCCTGTCAGGAAGGAAGCAGACTCTGAAGCCGGAGGGTCCCTCGAGTCCACCCTAATGAAGCTCACACCCGCCCCACACCCAGTCTGCAAGTGCTCCTCTAACCCCTCACCAAGCCTGCCCCACCCGGGGATCCTCACACTCCCGCCAGCACGACTAGCCCTTGCCTCTGCGCCTTTGTGGGTGCTGCACCCACTTTAACCAGTGCCCTCTCTCCATGCTCCTTCATGAACTAAAGGCGAGTGGGAAATCCTGCTATTAGTCTAACTGCAAAGGCCAGAAGGAAAGTAAACATCTCGCTGGTGCTGGAGGCAGCAGTCTCACCCTGGCAGACAGGCCCCCCTCATTGAGGATGAGGGCCCGCCCGATGCTGTTGATCTGGACGGTGTATCGGGTGTGCGGGATCAGGAGCTGTGAGACGGAGAAGGAGGACGAGGGGAGAGAACTGAAGTTATCCCCCGGAGGACCCCCGGCACCCCTACTTCTGCAACATCAGACCCCCTCATTTTGGGAAGTCCCCACCAGGAGCCCTGTCTTGTGGGTCCCCAATTGCCTCCCCTAGTCTAACCAGAATCCCTCTGGCCTCAGGCGGCTTTCTGAGGCCAGATGAGGGCAGCGATGCTTCACGAAGGTCCCTCATCCAAGCCCATACCTTGTAGAGGGGATGGCACATGGGAAGCTGCCTCAGCATAGCCAGGCAGAAGGCCTCAGCAATGAGGTGGGTCCCCAGCAGGTGGGAGATGCTCTCGTGGCAGTAGAACTCAGCGTTGCGCACCCATGTCTTGGCCAGCAACCAGTCCCACTCAGAGTCACTGGGCAGGAAGATGGGACTACTGGGTCCAGGGGTCTGGCTGAGCTGGGAGTGGGGAAGGTGGGAGAGTTAGATGGCAGCAGAGACCTACACACACAGGGGTTGCCAGGAGGGAGACTCAGGGGGATCTGAGGAGGTAAAACCTCTACCCCCTATACTCCAGGCCCTCTGTTCCCCTGAGCACGCCAAGGCCTTTCCTCCCCCCTAACATTTGCTCTTGCTGTTCTCACTGCCTGTAATACCTTCCCCTATCCCTTTCTCTACCTAGCAGCTCCCACTGGTTCTCCAAGAGCCAACTCACATGACGCCTCCACATTCATCAGTGCAGGTCAGGCACCGCACAAGGATACCCAACCCTCTGAGGGTAGGGGATCACTTAAATCTAGCCTAAACTGTTCCACTGACGAGCCAGGAGCATCGGAACTTGACTGATGCCCCCCAGAGGGGTGACTTTTCCCAATGTAGACATGACTCTAGTGAGGACCTCTGGGAAGGAAGCACCTCTGTTCCATCTTCTGCCAGGCCAGATGCTCCAGGCAGTGGCTAAGTCTGATTAGCTCAGCACTGCCATGCGCATACATAGCGTGCACACTGTCCTGTCTGGGGCAGGACACCTGGGGCCCAGGGCTTGAGGAAGGGACAGAGCCTGGAGGTCCACCATGGGAGGGCCCCAGAGCAGCCTCAGGTCCTTACTCAGATCCTTGGGCTCCAGCAGGAGCCCAAGTCCATGCATGGGTGGCACACAGGGGCAGCACACAGATGTACACAGAGACTTAGCCAAAGGCCTACAGCCAGGGCCACACACCAGGCTCACCACCAGCCCCCACCCAGACAGGTATATACATAAACATAGGTACAGTCTCAGATGCACACAAAGGAACATACACTCACAGGCACACACAAGCTTACACACAGAGGCACACACTCACACAGGCACAAACCCTCACAAATAGGTAGCACACAGGGGCATAAGGTTCACAAACACACACACAGAGGCTGACCCATTCACCACACACTCACATAGGGGCATACAAGTACACACACAGGCCCACACACTCAGGCACACACACATTTATGCACATATATTAGCTTGCACACAGGCAACATGCTCACACAGCGGTGTGGCCTGTGCCCCAGGCACCTGGATGGCGATGGGCATCATGTTCCCTTCTGGTCCAAAATGCAGCAGGCAGAGAGGGGCGCAGTTGTGCTGTTTCCGGCCATTGAGCTCAGTGGTGGGGATGCCCTCCAAGATCCTGTAGTCCGCCAGGTAAATGTTCCCCTTCTGGAAGGGAGCCGCCATGGGTGAGCAGATAGCACCAACACGGGGCACCCATGACCCACACCTTGGGTACAGAGTGCCCTGGCCCCCCAGATGCAGGGGGGCTAAGTGGGGGTGCCTGCAGGACAGGGCTGGGGGCAAGGTACTCTGCCAGGAACGTGGGGAGAGAGGGGGTGCCAGGGAGGGAGGGAGGCCAGAAGGCTGTGAGAGGTCTCTGCCAAACCAGGCCTCACCTCCAGCTCCGCTTGCAGGCATGTTCCTTCTCCCAGGAACGGGGCCACCATGTCATCTGTGACGGGGAACTTGTCTGGAATCTGCATGCAGCGGCGGATCAAGCCTGGGTTCAGGCCATTGAGGTACTGGTACCCAAAGAAGCTGTCCTCTGTCCAGTGCTCAGCAACGTATTCTGGTGGGATGGCGCGGGAGCGTCACGCCCGGTCCGCGTCAGGGACAGAGAGCCACGGGGCCAAGGCCCAGGACAGAGGAAGGCAACGGACACCGGAGAGGAAACCTAAGCCCTAGGCCGCAGCCAGCCCTAAGCTGCGGGAGCGGCCCAGGGCGAAGTTTCCCAAGAAGACACCAGAGGGCGCGCCCACCCACAGCGCGGCTCCTCCCACCCCGCTGCCTGTGGGTCCTGCCTCCCGGACGAGTCCGTGAGTTTCTTCCACTAGACATCACTAGACTCCCTGTGTTCCATTCAGAATGCCCCACCCCATACCGGAGATGACAGTCTTGTAGAAAGGGAAAACTTTCTTAATGTCCTTCAGTCTCTTCCACGGCTGTTTGCAGTCCAGCAGGCCTTGGACTTTGAGCTTCAGTGACCTTAGAAGGCGGGATTCGAAGGGAAAGCCATAAGAGAGGCTGCCAAGCGCCGGCCGGGAAAAGGGTCGGGGCTGCCGCAGCCCAGCTAGCTCTCTAGGTCTCAAATCTCTGTTTTCCGTATCTCTAGGTCTCAGGGTCCCTGGGTCCATATCCCAAGGTCTTCTAGGTCGCTGTCTCATCTGGCCTGTCTTACCAGATACCTCTGCCTTCCTGGCCAGTCTAACCTTTGGGGCTGTGGTGGAGGTGGATATGGAGCAGAGGGAGAGGGGCCGTCTTTGCATAGCCCCTCCCCCACTCTCCCCGCACACTCACATGGGCGCCAGGCGAGTGAAGAAGGAGGCTGTCTTGATGAAGGAGAAGCGCAGATTTGAGTTCAGGAACCTGGTGGCCTTAATGTTGATGAGAATTGGGAATCCAGGGATATAGCCATTCCACCTGCAGGAAGGAGTGCTGGTCTGGGGCAGGACACCTGGGATCCAGGGTTTGAGGAAGGGACAGAGCCCGGAAGTCCACCATAGAAGGGCCCCAGGGCAGCCTCGGGTCCTTACTCAGGCCGGTTGGGGTTTCTCCGGACCGGAGGGCGGTAACTGGGGATGTCCACGTAGTTGGGCAGGCCAGGGACGAAGACCCTCCAGCTGCAAAGAGAAGCTGAGATAGTGAGCCCTGATGTCTGTGCGCCATTCCAGGAACAGAGGGCAAAGCCATCACTGGCCCCTGACCTCCCACAGCCCCTGCCACGCTCCCCTCACTGGTAAAAGTCCTGCTTGGCTCTGATCTCCTCCTGTCGATGCTCCAGAAGGATTGGGAGCGTGTCGTCTGCTCTTGTCTTTCCTGTAGGGAAACCAAAGGGAGGGGGGCTTAAGGTCGGACCCCCAGTATCTGCTTGCCCCTTCCCACTTCAGGAATCAGAACTCAGCTTCTGCTTCCCAGCTTGGTTGTGGGGGACCCATGGTCAAGGATGGGGAAGGCTTTACCCTGGGAGAGGGAGGGCGTGTCTCCTCCCCGAAACTGAAATAAAAGGTCAGAGACCACCCTCCTGTCCCTTGTTCTACCTGTCAAGTGGGGCCCTGTCGCCTCAGGGCCATCCCTCTTCCAGACCCACTGAGACAATAGTAACAGTTATTTAGCACTTGCTAGGTACAGGCACTTTCTAAACACTTTCTTTATATTAATTTAACCTGCGCAAGAGCAACCTTGTAAGGCAGGTGACCAACATTGTGTGCTCACGGCCTACTCGCCACAACTCCAGAGCCCAACAAGCCGTGCAGATCGGGCCGGTTTGTTTTTCCCACAGGTTAAGCACAGATTCCTTGGTCAGAAAAAGCTGCTCAAAAGTTTTCCTGAGACTATAGACAGTCCTCATTTAACTCACTTGGTATAACTATTCATAGTTTTTGCTGCTGAAATACAGGATACTAGTATATTTGATTAGTGGGTGCCCTGGTGAAAATATCACATAGCATATGGTGTGTGCATATATGCAGAAGATATTTGGAGATATGATAAAGAAGTGTGTGTGTATCACATTTATAGATCCCTTCTAAATAAAATCCGAATTTCAAAACATCTCTGGCCCCCACAGTTTCAGCTAAGGGACAATATCATCATGCTCATTTTACAGGGAAAAACCAGTTTCAGTAACACAGAAATTAGTGAGCTGAGATTCGAACCAAGGCAGTCTTCTTCCACTCAGCCACTACCACTAACAACCACCAATAGTTGTTAAGCCTTTTAAAAGCTCCTTTTAGAGATTGTCTCATTGAATGCTCACATCAACCTATGAAGTAAGTTCTGCTGTTAGCTCCATTTTACAGATGAGGACACTGAGGCTTAAAAGAATGTAGAAGTATAGCCAATACATCCAGTCAGTGTGCGGTGGAGCTGAGATCCAGCCCCCCGGCTAGTAGTCCCAAGCTGACAAGCGCCTATTGCTAAAGTCTCATCGTGTTCCCTCAAGGCTCCCTTCGTTAGCCTCTCTCTCCTCCCTCTGCCTCAGCTCACACTGTGCTCTGGGTGAGCCGCTCTCCCTGGAGTTGTGCAACCCAGAGCCCCAGCTCAGGCGCAGCCCCAGAGTGGGAGCCTCACTCCTTCAAGAACCCAGCAGGTGACTCAGGTCTCCCTGCCCTGGTGTTGTGTGGCAGCTGCCCCACCCAACCCCATTCCTACTCTGCCACCTAGGGTCACCCTTCCTGTCCCCCGCTTCCGTGTCACTCAGACCTATCACTGTGGGAAGATGCTTCAGATCCCCAGTAAGCACCTTCCTTTGGCTTTCTCACCCTCCCCCAACCTGCCTCTCTCTACCCCTGGCTCTCCTTTCCCCAGCTCAGGCCCTGTTGCCCTCCTCCCAGGAAAAGGCTCTCTCCACAGGGAAATGAGAGATGAAAGAGGGGTGGTCAGCTGTAGGGAGGATGGAGTTCCAGGCCCCTGGGCCCTCCTCTCCCGCCCACCTCAAGGCCAGCAAAAGCTCAGAGGTGGAGCCAGGGGGACAAAAGAGGACAAGCCTGCAGTCCCTGTGTAGCAGCCACATATTAGGAAGCTGGCTCAACACACTGGACAAGGGCTCCGGAAGGGGTGGATGTAAGGAGTGCAGACACTCAGATCATGTGTCTTCTCCATGGGAACAACCAAGCTACTGGGGAAACAGCTGGGCCCCCAAGGAAAACCCCCACAGTCTGCATGAGTAATGAGGCCCCCTACAGAAGTGGGGTGGAGTTTTCTAATCTTGTGGGCTGGATTAAAGGGGCCTTTGGGAGAAGCGATGAATCCTGTTAGAGAAATAAGATGTCTCGTTGGGGTAATAAGGAGTCCTTTGGAGCAATAGAACACCTCATCACTCTAAGGAATGCTCATTAAGAAATGAAGGGCTGCCCTGGCTGGTGTGGTTCAGTGGATTGGGTCTGCAAGTCAAGGCGTCGCTGGATCGATTCCCAATCGGGGCGCGTGCTTGGGTTGCAGGCCAGGTCCCCAGTGGGAGGTGCATGAGAGGCGGCCACACACTGATGTCTCTCTCTCTCTCTTTCTCCCTCTCTCCCCCTCTGTCTAAGAATAAATAAATAAAATCTTGAAAAGAAAAGAAAAGAAATGCAGGGCTGCCCTGGCTGCTGTGGCTCAATGAATTGAGCGCTGGCCTGTGAACCAACGGGTTGCTGGTTTGATTCCCAGTCAGGGCACATGCCTGGGTACAGGCCAGGTCCCCAAGGGGGGACACATGAGAGGCAACCACACATTAATGTTTCTCTCCCTTTCTTTTCCCTCCCTCCCCCTCTCTAAAAATAAATAAAATCTTTTTTTTTTTTTAAGAAAAGAAACCAGGGCTCTGTCTGATGCGGGTCAGTGGATCAAGTGCTGGCCTCCTAAAGGTGGCCTCTGAAAGGTCACGGCCGGTTAATTCCCTGGTCAGGCACAGGCAGGCACAGGCCCGGGTTGCAGGTCAGGTCCCGAGTTCAGGGCGTGCAAGGGGCAACCGATCAGCGTGTCTCTACCGCATCAATGTTTCTCTCCCTCTCATTCTCCTTCCCCTCCCCTCTCTCTAAAATAAAAAAAAATTTTTTTAAAGAAACCCGGGGTATCACGACAAGGCACAAGTTCTCCTGTTATAGCACCATGGAGAACTGTTGAATTAACAAAGTTCTTTTTCTTAAGATTTTATTCATTTATTTTTAGAGCTAGGGGAAGGGAAGGAGAAAGAGGGAGAGAAACATCAACATGAGAAAGAAACATCAGTTGGTTGCTTCTTGTACAAGCTCCATACAGAGCCTGAACCCGCAATCCAGGCATGTGCCCTGACAAGGAATTGAACCTGCAACCTTTTGCTCTGTGGGACAATGGCCAACCAACTGAGCCACACTAGTCAGGGCTAACAGTTTTCTTAATGAAAAAACAGACAGCAGTTTGAGTACTGAGACTTCTGATTAGAGTAAACTGTTGTAGTAACAGAACCTTACTGGAGTGCCAGGGAGTCTTTTAGGAGAAGCTTTACACACTATTTGGAATAAATAGGGCATCCTATCAGAATCCTGAGGCCTGTACTTTTAGAGTGGCTGGGAAGCCCATAGGAGTTGAGGGGAGAACAGCAGAGGTAACAGAGAGTACTCTTGTCTTTTGCCAGAACCTTCTAGACTGAGATCTTTAGGGTAGGCCACGCCTTATTCATCTCTGTTCCTCAGGTACATGTAGCCCAAGCTGGGCCAGCACAGCAGTGATGATGGAGAGGAATATGTGAGCATGGCAAGAGTTCCCAGGAGTCTCTGTGAGGCTGGTACCTGGCTAGTCTGTGGGAGTCTGGAGTGGTCATGCTGGAGTGCTGTAGCTAGAGCACGGGGCCTACTGGCGTGGGATGGGATGCTGAGAACTTACCTGTAGCCTCCCGCAGAGACAGGGTCTCATAGCCATCCATCCACTGGTAGGCAGGGAAGTGGTAGACGCGGCCATTGGGTGCACAGATCTGTACATATTTGCAGTACCAGGAGTTCTTGGGATAGAAGGAGTATGGGTCCTTGTGCAGGCGGACGATGATGAGCTCCCCCAGGTCCTGCTGGCACCGGACAGTGTACTTATCCACCTGGGTAGGGCACAGGGCCAGCTAAGCATGCGGGTCTCAACCTTGGTGTCCCAGGTTTCCTAGTGGTCTAACTCCTCACCTTGCTCACCCTGGGGTATGCTCACCTTCCTGGACCAGGGTGACCTGATCTTTGGCCTCTCCTCCCACCCCTCCAACCTGACTGCCCCTGATGGGCTCATCTACCCAGGGCCGGACCCAGACCCTCCCTCTCTCTACTCCCAGCTCCTGAGGTCTCATCCTCTTGCCCACCTCTCCAGTCATCTGAGACAACATGAGCCATACGACCCCCAGGGGCTGTTATATAAAGGGGTCCAAATAAGGTCCAGGACCCCTTAAGCCCTTCATTCAAGTCTTAGAATGGGCAGAAGTGGTCTAGCCAGCTGACCTTTCTCCCACTTATAAATGAAGACGTGGAGATTTAGAAATGGCCACATAGACAGGGTGACTTATTAAGGTCACATAGCAGCAGGTTACTGAACCTGACTCAGAAGCAGGTCTGAGGGCCAGGGGCCCAGCAAATGGTGCCTTTCATCATGGAGTAGGCAGGCCACCACTGGACAGGCTGGTCTGGTGTCATCTGAAGTCACAGAGACTGCAGTGTGAATTTGAGCCAGTTATGAGGCATCTTAGCTTAGGGAGACTGGGTAAGAAAGGAGAGAGAGGAATGAGGGAGAGGGGGAGAGAGGAAATGGGAAAAGATGAGGGAAGGAGTGGAAAAGGCATGAGAAAGAAGAAGCAATAAATGGAGTAGGAGAGGGTTGAGAGATGAGTGATGTGGGTTGAGTGGTGGGAAGAGGGAGAGAGGGGAAAGAGATGAGGAATAACCAAAAAGGGATGAGGTGACTGACCAGGGAAGAAGGCCGGCCCACAGACCAGGGAAGGCTGTCAGCCGGTCTGCGGTGAGGGGCAGCCGGAGGCACCCCCAGAGCCCCACTGCCTTCAGATCTCTCCCAGAGTTCCCCACCCTCTCCTCTGTGTCCCTCATCTGCACACCTCCATCCCTCCTTACACTCCCCAGACACACACACACACCATGCTCACATGTTCACACATGCTCACACGTGCACACACTCACACTCACACACAGTCACACAACTCACACGTACACTGCAGGCATACACTCATATATATACCTACACTACACTCACTCACATTCCACACACCACACTCACACATACCCACAGTACACATTCACACAGATACACACATACATACACTACACTCACACATATACACACCCCACACATTCACGCATACATAGACCACACTTACACATATGCACACACACCATGCTCACACACTCACACACTCACACATACATAGACCATACTCACATACTCACATACACTATAGATACATTCACACACATATATGCATATACACATACTGCACTCACACATTCACATATACATACACCATACACGCTCACACATACACCACACACATTCACACATACACACCACAAATTCACACATATACCACACGTGTAAGCTCACAAAAACATACACGCATATACCACACACTCACGCATGTCATACATACACCACACTCACACATACCATGCACAAATACCTACACACCACTCACACTCACATACACACTACACACAGTCACATGCACATACACCACACTCACACATACACCACACTCACATACATTCAGCACACACACACACAGTCACGTACACACTCACCGCCCCAGTTGCAAAGTCCCTCCCAAAGTGGTTCAGCAGCTGCTTGTGGCTCTCTCCTTGGGTCCCTATGATGGTCAGCGAGATGGAGTCCATTGTTCCTGACAAGAAGTCATCACCAGTGGCCACCTTGACTTTGTAGGTAGCCATGGCTGCTCTTCAGGTGGCAGAAGAAGGGGGAGCTCAATCCCAAACACTGTGGAGTACTGCACAGGGGCCCAAGCCAGGCTGTCGAAGCCAGGCACAGAGGAGTGGAAAGGGCCAGCCTCCCAAGGTGTCAAGGTGAGGCAGGGATGACTGGCCCCCCCCCCCAGCAGCCCAGAGCCTGGAGAAGCTGCTGCCCTCAGTGGCTAGGATGGGAGCCAGGCAGGCTGCGGTGAGGACGTGCTCCTGGCTGGTGAGCAGGCGTCTGGGCTACAAGCCCTCTGGGAACTGGCAGGGAGGAAGAGGAGGCAGGGCGCTTGGCCTACCTCTGAGAGGGCGGGTGGAAGATGCCTTGGATGAAGAAGACTTCAGGGCGGGGGAGCCAGTCCAGCCTGAGCCACAGCCCCAGGGAAGTTGGGGGAGGGGTCTGGGCGGGGCCCCCAGATCTTTATCATCCTAATAAGCTCCTTCCTTCTGCCCGCCTCCATGCGACTGCAGAGCTAGGCACCCCTGTTCAGCAGAGCCTTGGGTGGTCAGTTATCTGTTTTGGTTCTGGAGCCCCCAGTTGGTGAGAACTAAGGGAGAAGGTGCAGCACAAGCTCTGTGCAGCTGGCCTGCTGCCCGGCCATTCCTCCCTGAGAAATGGAGCAGGTGGTGGCCTCAGCAGGAAGGCCAGCCCACCCTTCTGCCCAGGGTCCAGAGCCCATGAAAGGAAGGGTGTTGGGTGTTGAAACTAGAGTTCAGGGACCCTAGAGCACAGAGAGGCTCCAGGGAGAGATTATCAGGGATTAGGGGCTGGAGGGGGGGGGTGGGCATTGCTTTCTGCTGGGTCAGGATCAGCTGAGGAGAGGCTGGGGTGGACTACAAAACTAGAAGGCAGTTGGAGTACATTTGGGGCACAAGTACTAAGCTCAAGAATAGATATATAATTTGTGGTATAATCATAACATAGAATTCTACCCAGCAATTAAAAACAAAGAATGAACCATAACGTGAATGAATTTCACAAAAATTATATTGCATAAAAGTAGCCAGGCAGAAAGAGTATGTGCTCCATCATTCCATTGGTATGAAGTTCAAGACCAGGCAAAAGCAAATGATTCCTGTAGAAGTCAGACTAGTGAGTAGCTCTGCAATGGGGAGCCAAGTAGAGAGCTAGAAAGGTTCTTTTTTGATCTAGGTGGTATAAAATACACTATATGCATTTTACTATATTTATTTTATCCCTCAATTTTATAAAGTACTCACTCCACCAAAAAAGAAACAAAAAGAATGAAGCCAGGAAGAGGGTTGGAGTCAGGGTTGGGCTCCAAGGGAACTGGGTTTGTGGGGAACCTGGTCATTCATTCCTTCTCGCCTGCAGTCACTCAGGAGATGTTTCAAGAGCACACACAGCATTCCAGCTACCCTTCTGGGCACTGCAGATACACACAGAGCACACTGAAGCTGGGAAAGAAAGACAAGAAAAAGCAAACAATAATTTCTTTGCTATAGTTTTAGATAGTAAGTGCTATGGAGAAAAGTCTGGAGTGGAAAGGGGGGTGGGATTGGAGCTAGTTTCTGCGATAGGAACACAGAAACCAGAGCCCCGAGGACTGCGGCAAGGTCAGGCCCTGGGAGAGGGTGTTGGGACTGAGGTTATGTTAGGAGAGAGGCTTGGAGTTACACTGTCAATAGATAGTGTTTGGGACCCAGGGAGAGTGAGGAGAGAGTCACATTCCCATCCCCCCTTTCTGGGCCTGCCCTCTTTCCTTCTGCCTCCCAGGGGCAGCTCCTGCCAACCAGGAAGCACTAACCCAGGTTTCCTCCCTGGTGGCACCCTTCTGTCACCGTCGAGGAATGGTCACACACATGCCTAGGCCTTGTTAGGGCCAAAGGGAGCTGAGATTCTGAGATGGAGAGAAGGTCTGGTAGGTTCTGGATTTGGTGAGGAATGAGGATGAAATTGCAGTTCAGGTTGAGCTTAGAGATGGGGATGTGGTTGGACTTATGGAGTGAAATGACCTTTCTAAGACTCCAATCTGCTCATGTCACCCCCATCCCTTCCAACCCCAGGTCAAGCCTGGCAGTGGCTCCATCCTGCCTTCGAGATGAGGACATCACCCCTTCGCATGAGCCCCAGGGCCTACCGCACACATCTCACCCTCCACAACATCCCCCTTTCCTCCCTTCTACATGGGATGAAGCGCGTTTCATTCACCATCAGCCCACAGAGCTCCTACTGTGTGCCCAGCACTGTGTCAGATCCTAAGAATGCAACATAAGCAAAGCAAATGCCTGCCTTTCTCCTGGAGCTTACATTCTAGTGTTGAGAATAGATAATACTACTTAATAACCAAGTAAATTAAATACTATGTTAAATAGTGATAAGTGCTGAAGAGCAAAATCAAAGTAGGGAAGGACATTATAAAGTATAAGAGAGCAAATGTTAGATATAGCGTGGCCAGGGAAGAGCTCTTTCGGAAGGGATTTTTCCATAAAAACACGAAGGAAGTGAGTCAGCCCGTTGCAACCACAGCTGCACATGCCCTTGCACGTGCCGTCCTCTACCTCGTGGAGCTGATTTTTGTTTCCTCTTCCTTCTGATCTTAGCTCGACAACTGCTTCATCAGGGAAGGCCAAATTGAACCATCAATGGCTCTCGCAGCTCAGTGGTTAACATTTTTGATTGACGTCTGTCTTCCCCACTAGATTAAACTGTCTATCATTTGGTTTGGTTTGGTTTTCTCCCCAACTCCCAGCACAGTATCTGGTACCTGGGGGACTCTTGAAATATAATTCTTAATAGTTGGATGGATTAGTAATGAGGACAAGGTCAGGACTAGGAACTGCATCAACAATGCGGTTGGAATCAGAAGATTCAGGGAGTGGAGGTAGATTGGGGTAGGTGTGGGTCGAGGGGCAGCGAGGGTGTGGAGGGGAATGGGTTAAGCGGATGGAGGCAGGATGGAGGAGAAGGCTGGGATGAAGGTTGTGCCCCCGCCCTGGGTGACTGGCAGAGCTGTTTCGTCTGCCTGGCACAGTGCTGTCCCCACTGAAGACAGGAGTTGTCAGGCAGGTCAGGCCCGCCTTCCTGGGCTCTGCTCAGCTCTCCATGACCCTGCGGGAATGCTAGGAGCCTGATGACATAAATTTGCATTTTAAGATGCAAAGTCCTTATAACTCCTCCCAGCCTCCTGCCTTCTAGCCACTCCCCTCCCTTGGAGATGTGTCCCCAGGGGGCTGGCTAGGGTTTGGTGTGGAGCAGGGTGGGGTGGAGTGGAAATTGAGGCTCAGGGGCTTGGGAAACTGCCTCTTGAGGCTTCTATGGGACACAGGGTCCTGGGGCAGAGAGGTGAGAGGCCCGGCCTTAACCTTCTAATCTAGTGGGAAAAACCACTCTGTGGGGAGTGGGGAGGAGACAGGGACACACAGGCAATCGGAAGGTAGAGTGGGAGGGGACCTTGGACAAACCAGGAAGGGAGCTGATAGAGTAGAAGAGTTTGGGTGTCACCACAAATGAAAGGATCTGCCTCTGTCCCCTGACAGCTGCCTCCTCAAGTCATATCCCACTGGCAATAGGTCTCCCCACTGCCAGTCCCTCTCTCCTAATAAAGCAGGAGGGGTGACTCTGCTGAAGTCTGGGTGGGACTTTCGTTCCTGAGGGAAATATGGATGAAAATGTGTATGGGATGGCCAGGATGTGAGTGTGGCTGGGGACGTGGACAGGATTAGGCATGAGGTTGTCAATGGGCCACTACCCAGTTACCACCAAAATGTGGACACATGACTCTGGGTAGGTGCTCGCCGGGCTGAAGAACTGGTTCTCCTGGACCAGGGGTGGACCCGGAGAGCAGGAGAGGCCCCTGGGAAGGATGCAAGCTTGCACGGCTGGCTCACAGGGGGCCACCCACACAGGAAGCCAAGTCTTCACTGCTGGGGCACCCCCCCTTTGCCTCACCCCAAGCTCTGAGAGTCAGGGAGCAACCCTTGCCCCCCACCCCTACACCAGGACACAGAGAGAAAAATCAAATCAGTTCACTTCTCTGCTTAAAACTCATCAGAACTTAAAACGACATTGCTCTTAGAGTCAAGACCAAGGCCTTACCAGGAACCACAGGACTGTGTGTGACCAGCTTCTGTCCATCCCTCGGTCACCTTACCCCAGCACCTCTGGCTTTCTCCCCATTGCTCAAACACATGCCCTTCAGGGACCTTGCACTGGACCCGCTCCTGGTCTGTAACACCTTTCCCCCAAAGCTATCCCAAGGGTTTTGGTCTTCTCATCCAGATCTCAACTCAACTGCCACTCCTCAGAGTAGCCTTCCCTGACCACCAGACCTAATGTTTCTCCCCACCCGCTGTCTCCAGTCATGGTAACACCGCACCTGGTTTTATCTCCTGACTGCACTACAACCATCTGAAAGAATGTATTTGCTTGTGTGACTATTTGTGTGTTTGTTGTCTCTCTCCCTGTAAACTAGTGGAAGTAAGAATGGTACCAGGGGTGTGTACTACTGCTTCCCTATGTCTCAAACAGTGTCTGGGAAGACAGGAGCCATGAGGTAAGCAGATTCTAGAACGTGAATGCCAGAGGACTTTCCAAGCCTTCTTGTCCCTCCCATTCATCTGACATATTTGGGCCACTGAGGCTGAAAGGCTTCCTCAAGGCCAGCTGGGGAAAGAGGGCTAGTATGCTTTCCACTATACCAGTCACCTTCCAGACTGACCTAAAAGCATAGAAGGGTCCAGAGTGCAAGCTGGAGGAAGCCTCCTATCTGACATGCCTCCAGCTTTACCTGAGCCTCTTCCCCTAGTCCTGTCCCCAGAGGTGCCCAGAGCCTGGGCAGAATCCTGCTTGCAGCTGGGTGTGTCTCCTCAATAAACCTCCCTCCAAGCTGGATTTCTGGGAAATCATATCAAGTGATCTGCCCTGGCCCCTCCCTCTCTGGCCCAGGGGCACTTTTAGAATGGGCATGCTTCCTAATACTAACTTTGGTGCAGGCAAAGGCGAGTTCATCCTCTTGGAGGGACAGGCTGCCTGACTGTGCCCTGATATCCCTCCAGCCTACCAGGTCCTGCTCTTCTAAATCAAAGCACAAATTTAAAGGGCAGGCACATCCAGCCCCTGCTACAGTCCACGGTCCTCCTAGCCACAACGGGGTGCCTCTTGATTCTCCGATTTTGTTCTAAAACGGACAAAATCTGGTGATTCTAAATTCTTAGGTTAGAATCTGCAGATGAGATCAATTCAAACACATTTCTTCACGCACAATGACGTGGGGATCATCTTCTCCCAGGATCTCCGGAGCAAGAAGTGAAAATCTGACTTTTGGTAGAGCAGAAGCCTCACACCACCCCTCACCCCCTTACCCCCTCACCACCCTGCCACTCCTTGCACTGTGACTCTGGCCAGAGAGAAGCCATGAGCAAGGTTTGCTCAGGCACAGAATTTGACTCAAGAAGCAGAGTAGGTAAGGGGAGCGGGACCTGAGGTCTAGGGAAGCAGGAAACAGGAAGGTGTTGAGTGGCTGTGGAGAAAGATACAGATCTCTATTTTTAAAGGCACCAGAGCTGTCAGGGAGAACTTCGGACTCCCCAGATTACCATCTGTTTCAGTCAGAATGGGCTAGATTATGCTGCAACAACAAACAACCCTGAAATCCCAATGGCTTAACCCCTCCAACCACTCTCCCCCAGAAAAAAAAGTTTATTTCTCTCTCAACATCATGTGCAACTCAGGTCAGGAGGGGTTCTGTTCTGCTTAGTCCCTCAGAGGCAGAAGCTGATGGAAGTGCCATCTCAACATGTGCTTCTCCAACAGCAGAGACAGAAAGAATAGAACTCTGAAGCTTTCATGCCAGTAATTAAATGCTCATTAGCCAAAACTCATCCATGACCCCACCCACCCTTAAAAGAGCTAGAGATTGAGTCTTCTGTGAATCCAGAAGAGGAACTGGATCTCAGTGGCAACACTAACAACTCCCACACCCAGAAGCTGGATTCCCAGGCTTTGCAAATTACCTACTTTTTTCCTATCAACCCCTTCATTTTGGATGCTCCTTCACTTCCTGATGAATGGATGACACACTCTGGGAGGTGAAGGCAGGAATGTAGGGCCTGGCTAGGTGTTGAGTGGAACTGCATGACCAAGGGACTCACAGCTGATCCAACCTTGTCCAATCCCCTGGCACCTCCCCTCCCCCTACCTACCTACATACACACACACACATCAAGCAAAAAATGAAACAGGAGCCAAATATGTTGGTTTTTATTGAACTCATTGGGCTCAAGGACAAATAAACAAACGAACAAAAAGGAGAGATGATAGCAGGAGGACAAGAGCTGGGAAGAGACTCCGTGCACACCCAGGCCAGGGATCCTGGCCTGAAAGAACTACAACTAGAGGTCCAGGTAAGCTGGGCTCTAATTCTAACCCTCCCCTTAAAGATGCTGGGGTTAGAGGGGTCTGCACGGCAGATCCAGGGCATACGTCCTTTCTTATCCAGTTTCCAGGCTCTTCCAGAGAAGGAAGTTGGATTGGTTGATCTCAGAGTTGGAGGAAAGTGGAAACAAAGAGGCAAGGTAAGATAAAGTTTGGGGATGGGAAGGGGAACTGGGAAGGAGAGTTTAGAGTCCCAAGCTGGGGGTCCCAATGGGAGGAGGTAGATTTTGACAGGAGAGGGAAACGTGAGGCTGCCCAAAGTAAGGCAAGGGGTGATGGGGTTCCTTCCTTTTGGAGGGTCTGTTGTGCGTTTGACTTTAACCAGCAGCTTCTCACCCTGAATACTGTTGTACTGGTTGGTCCCTCACAACTCAGGGCCCACTTCATATGATGCTAGAACCATCTTGGGGGGAAAACCGTCCCCACCTGCAGAGAAGTTGCAGGCTGATGGAGAGCAGGGAGGGCGAAAGAGCCTGGAGGACCAGGAGAATCTGGCCCTACTCATGCTTGGGTCTGTCTTCTTGGGGTGGTAGGAGGAGGGGATTAAATGGAGACGCTGTTCTCAATGAGGGGAGGGTCCAGGTAGTTATAGGGCAGCGCCAGACTCTGGTTCCGCTCCCGGATGTCCCGTGAGATCTGAGCCAGGCGGTTCTGGAAGGCGGCGATGCTGCGCCGCGGGGCCTCCTCAGTGAAGTGCTCATCCGGGTAGGTGCCCAGGGGCCTCTGGAGGGAAATCAGGTGCAGGGTAAGGGTCATGTTAAGGGCAGGGTGAAGAATAACGAAGAACTGCATTTGTCAACAAATACATTCAAGATTGCCTCTAAGGGCAGGAACTAGGCACAGCTACTGTAAACGCACACCCTTCAGATCACAACCACAAACCACCACTCACGCGACCGCAACCCGCACAGAGGAGCCAGAACACCGGCAGCTCGCAGAGCCTGGGGCGAACCGGGCCTGGGAGCCAGCCGACCTAAGGTAAGTGCTCCCCCTGCTGGTAACCCTTTGCCTATTACCCTGAATCAGTTTCTGCCTGTGAAAATGGATGGATTGGACGAGAAAATCTCCGGAGGTCCCTGCCAGTGCCAGGTCCACTGTTCTGTGAACTAAAAGAACACAACCTCATTCATAAAACAACGGAAAACAAAGTGAACACGCTCCAGCAAACACACCCTATTTATACACCTACTACCTCACAACTGAACAAAATTCACCCCCAGAGACCTCCAGGCCAGAGATAGCTTCCGGATTACCTAACATCATGAAATTTTTGCCAACACAGTCGCCATCGCAAACACTGTCACATGGCATGGCATGGCCAACGACAGTCAAAAAATGAACTTCAGTCCGGGGTGGCAGCGGGGGCTGCCCCTCTCCATGACCGCACCACACAACCAGTTCACCGTCACAGCTGGTGGGGCCCGCCTCTAAACAGCACACATTTCCCGCCCAATAAAACCTTCCTACTACGAAACTATAGCCAATAACACAGATGTTTTAAAGTGCTTTGTCTTGTTTTATTGCACTAGTAAAGCCTTCTGGAAAAATGCTAACTGCCATCAGCAAGAGTGCTTTGTTTTCTTGCCCCCGACTGGAATGAGGAGGCCTCTACTGTTATACCAGAAAGACAGTGTTTTGTTTTCTGAAATATACTTTCTACCAAAATTCCATAAGGGGGTTTCATTTTACACTGTTTTTGTTAGTAATGGCTGTTCACTCTTAACAAATGCGTTTTTGACCTATATTGAGATGATTATATGGTGTGTTTCTTTACTGCTGTAACAAATTATATCGTTAGATTTCATAAGGTTGAACCAACCTTTCATTCCTTTCATTCCTAGAATAAACTAGACTTCGTCACGGTGTATTGTTGTTTTACTATGTACTATCGGCCTTCGTTGGCTGATGATATATTTTTAAGATTGTCGTAGCTAAGCGGAACAAGTTTATAATTTTAGTTTCTTAATTACAGCTAGCGTGTTGCAAGCACTACATGGGGACTACCGCAATGGCACAACAATCCTGTGAGGCAGGCGCTGTTGTCATTCTCACTTCACAGATAAAGACACTGAGGCCTGGGGTGGGGGAGGGGGAGGGGGGATACATGGTGATGGAAGGCGACTTGACTTGGGGTGGTGAGCACACAGTACGGTGTACAGATGATGCGTTGTGGAATTGAGCACCTGAAACCCATATAATTTTGTTAACCAGGCCCACCCCAATAAATTCAATAAAAAAGGAAAAAAAGAAACTAAGGCTTGGAGATACCCCATTCCATCCCCAAGGTCACCTAGGTGGTAAGTGCAATCTGGGACAGGAACCCTCTGCCTAAGACCCACCTCTCTTCTGAAGGGCCCCACCTTCGTCAGGTGGGGGTGTCAGGGTCCCCAGTAAAGCAGAACTCAATACAGTGATTTGGGAAACTCTCGCCTTTGTCTGCGCTTTCAAGCAGCCTGAATAACGCAGGAATGGCTTGCTCTTGGCGGTGTGCTAGAGCCTCCTGTGTAAGGGCAGGACCAGACCTTTCACAGCCTCTCCCACTGGTGTGTGGTTTTCACCTCTTCTGCTAAGTTTTCTTTACATTTTCCTAGAGAATCATTTCTTTCACCTAGATTTCCACATTTGTTTGCATAAAACTGTAAGTAGAATTTCCTTGCAATTTCTTCAGTCTTCTCTGTATTTGTGGCCATATGCCTTTCCCATTCCTACTGCTGTACATTTATGTTCTCTCTTTTTTTTCTTGACTAGAATTGTCTCTGTTCTCCTTTATTGGTCTTTTCAAAGAATCAGTTTTATGTCTCATTTATCAAATTGACATCTAATGTCTGGAACTCTAGTTTTTTTTTAAGCAGAACACAGAAGTATGGTAGACTGGGTTCAAGCCTACTTACCAGCTGTGTGACCTTAGACAAATTGCTTAGTGTCTCTGAACCTCAGTTTCCTCCCCTGTAAAATGAAACTACCATTTCCTGAATAGTAATATGCTAGGCACTGCATAAAGTACTTTATTTTTTTAAAGATTTAATTAATTTATTTTTAGAGAGAGGGGAAAGGGAGGGAGAAAGAGAGAAACATCAACATGTGGTTGCCTCTCATGTGGCCCCCACTGGACCTGGCCCACAACCCAGGTATATGCCCTGACTGGGAATCAAACCAGTGACCCTTTGGTTCACAGGTCAGCACTGAATCCACTGAGCCACACCAGCCAGGGATGAAGTACTTTAAATATAGCCACTTATTTATTTTCTATTTTAAAATAGTGGACATACGGTATCTGATTTAGTGACTAAGATGATAGAATCTCAAAAAGGGATAGTTGCTATTACTGTGGTCGTTATAATTTCCCAGGTTAACCTCCCCACTGGCTCATGGGGAGGGAATCCTTCCGCATTCTCCTCTTGCCTACTCATCCCTCTCCGCTGTGATATTGTGATTTATAAGAAATATATATTTGGTCTTCCTCCCACTCCTGGTACAGAGCTCCTGAAACCCTTATAATTTCACGATAGACTGTTACTGGTGTCTTTTGTTATTCAAAATAAGCCTCTTTCAGCCACGCCTGAGTTTATGTTAATGAGGTGACTTCCGGAAAGCACACCCACCCAGCTGGTTGCCTTGGGAATCAACCACATGATCAGGGAGTTGGAACTTTTAGTTCCACCCCCCAACCTCTGGGGAGGGGAGACGGGCTGGGGGCTAAATGAATCCCCAATGGCTCATAATTTAATCAATCATTCCTATGTAATAAAGCCTTCATCAAAATTCCTAAGATGCAGGTTTGGGAACTCCCAGGTTGGTGCACGTGTGGAGGTGCTGGAAGGCGGTGTACCCCGAGAGAGCACACAAGGTGAGGTGTGTGGGCAGAGGGCACCCCTTCCCACACACCTCACCTTGTGCATTTCTTCCACCAGGCAGTTCCTGAGTTGTACCCTCTCATAATAAACCTGTACTCTAGAAACTTTTCCTGAGTTCTGTGAGCTGTTCCAGCACATAATCAAACCTGGGGCGGGGGCTGTAGAAACCTCTGATTTATAGCTGGGTGGTCAGAAACACAGCTGACAACCTGGACTTTCATTTGGCAGTTAGTGTCTGAAGAGGGGCAGCAGTAGTCTTGTGGGACAGAGCCCTTAACCTGCGGGACCTGACACTGTCTCCAGGTAGTGTCAGCACTGAGCCGACTCAGAGGGCGCCCAGCCAGTGTCTGAGAATTGTTTCAGGTGGGAACAACCTGCATGCATTGGGAGCCAGAAGTACTGAGTGAAAGTATTGCACTGAGAGTAATAAAGTATTCTGTGAGTAAACCAGAAAAAGAGTTTTTCCTTTATAATGACAGAAATAAATGCCTCGAAACCCTTGGGAGAGGGGACCAGAAAAGATCAGGACCCAGGGATGAGTTTCTGGCAATCCCAGGCTATAGGACGGTAAGTCAGAACTTGCTAAGGAGATAAAAAATCTGCACCAAATGGAGTCAGACAAGAGAAATGAGGATATTCCTGTAATGTCAGAGAGCTTGTGAACACATCCAGAAGGGCAGAGGCATGACTGATAGCTGAATGTGTACATGGAGATGATGGCAATCCATGACCAAAGGACTGTTCACCTCTGTAAGGCCTGGTAGCCTAAGTAGTGCCTCCTCGCTGCTGTTCCTGCCTCCAAAATAGCCCCTCCCAACCATCGACACAGCCACAGAAGCACTGTTTGCTAAAACTCAAATTTGGCCATGTCACCCCAGGCTTAAATTGCTTCAGTGTCTCCCCATTGTCCTCTGAGTGAATACTGTGCCCACACTGTCCCATTTGTGATCCTCGAGACACAATGGACTCTTGCCTTTACTTCATTTCATTTCACTTGGTCTCATCCTTCACCTCTGCCTAGAAATTCACACTGCCCCTCCTTTGTCTCTCAAACTCTTACTGGTCTCACAGGTCCCAGTTTAGATGTCACTTCCTCCAAGAAGCCTCCCTGGGTTCACCCACACTTGGTCAGGTCCCAACAGGGCCCTGTCCTTACATCTATGGCTGGACTGTAGCCAACTCATGTGGACAGGATTCACATCTGCCCATCAGCGCCTGGCACATTGCAGGTGCTCAAGAAGTACATGTTCAAATGGAGGAATTAGTACCTAAATAATATCTACAACACTATGGTACTCCTTTTCCTTCATCTGTGTATCTCCTCAGCTAGACAATAGGATTCTTGAAGGCAGGAAGGTCTCACCCAACTTTACATGCCTGGTGCCCAGCATTGTGTTGACACACGGGAGGTACCCAATAAATGTGTGTTGAATGTTTAGATGAATGGGTAAGTGGTTGATGGATGGAAGAATAAATGGTTTGTTGGGTGGATGGATGGATGGATTGGTAAACTGGTGAATTAGATGGACGTTGTATCCCAGCCACTAACTGGTATTTGCTTCAATGTATATCTCTGGGGATCAACTATCATTTCCTGAAGAAACTGAAGAACCCAAGGCAGTTCAGCAGTGGACATAAATGCCAGCAGTCACTGCCTAAGTCCCCCTGGAATGGCCACCATCACCTCCAGTGCCCAGACCCTGCAAACCCCTACCCCCCCAACCCCACCCCATGCACACACCTGGTCCTTGGGCTCTTGACTGACCAACCAGAAGAGAAGAAGATTGTTACAGGTGACGTTCACTTCGGGGAGGGCCTCTAGGTAACTCTTCAGAGTGGTCATCCCCTTGGTCTGTGGTGGGGGCTGCTTCATGGACGATGGGGCATTAGGCATCCAGGCCCCAAAGTCATGCTGTGGAGACCCCCACCCCAGTTGAGTCAACTGGCCAGAGGGAGAGGACCAGCTCCTTTATCATTATCCCTGATCCTGCCCCCTTCTGTCCCGGGTCTTGTAGCTCAGAAATGAGGAGGTCATGGGAAGGGAGAAGGAGGGGTAGAGGATAGGAAGTTCCAGCAGCGCGGCAGGAGCCTGGCTCACCCCTGTCACTCCCTTCCCTTCCCAGTGCAACTGGGTGGAATGAATCACCAAGGAAGGAGAAGGACCCAGAGAGGAGGTAACTCTAGAAGTAGGCCTTCGGCTGGCATGCCAAACAGAGCAACCTGATACTCCACTTGGCTCCATCATGACCATGACAGGAGTCCCTAAGTTCTACTCCTTGTGCAACACCAACTCAAGCCGCCATTGCAACCTTGGCCTCAGCTCCACCCCAGTCATCATCCGACATGAGTCCTTCCCTCCACCCAGTCACCACTCCTATCCCGACCCTAATGATAAACCCGCCCAAACCTGACCCACCCATGCTCTCAGCCCAAGCTCCGGCCCCCTGTGTGTTGCTGAGTCTAACCTTTCCCGGCCCAGTGCCCCTCTGGCCTGCCCCCTGCAGCCTCACCTGCCCACTGTTGACAGCAGCGTGTTGGGCGGAACAGTTGAAGATGATTGCTGTGAGGAACTTCACCAGCTCTTTTGGGGTACACAGCCGGCATGGGAAGCCTGGGTGTGGGAGGAAGGGAAGAGGGTGTGGAGGGGACCAGATTCCTAGGGGCAGCTCAGGGCTGGGGCTCAGCACAGGGGGAGAGTGAGGAGTTGAGGGCTGAACACTTGGCCACCACTGTCTTTAGACTAAGATTAGGGTTGGTCTGAGGTTAGAGATGGGCACCACCATGGTTGGTGGTCTCTGAAGAAGGTCAAGAGAGGAGCTGGGTGTTGGGGTCAGACCAGAAAATGCCCAGCTTGCACAGCCGTGTAGCCAGGTGCCCGCACTCCTGTCCACAGCCCATGTTAGCACTTAATGATTTAAGTCTACCTAGTTCACTGTTGTCCAAGCAAGCAGGTCATCTGCTACTGGGTTTAGTTGCAGGGACAGATGACCAGAATGTGCTACTCATAAGCTCACAGTGATAGAAGCAGAAGGAAACTCTCGGGCCGGGGCTTGGCTCTTTGAAGAGCGAGCAGGCAGGCAAGGTACTGAGGCTGTGCTGGTGGGAAGAGAAGGAGGCTTCCTGAGGAAGACTGGGTAAGCTGTCAATGGAAAAAAGATGACAGAGGAAGCATTTCAGCCCTTGGCCCTCTTCTCTCTGTACTTGATCTCCTCCGAGTCCATAGTTTAACCTCCTCCCATGGGCTGACAACCCTTAAGTTCACATCTCTGGCTGGCTCCCCCCGCCCCTGAACTTTAGGGTCAATAGTGGGCTTAACTCTGCAGCTGCTCCCTCTCAGCACCAGCTGAGTGTCTACAAGCCATCTCAGACTTAACATCTGCAAAACCTAATGCTTGGCTGCCTACTCTACACACTCCCCAAACCTGTCCCTCCCACAGTCATCCCTTTTTGATAGTCTTTATCCTGTGCGCTCACTGCTCTTATCTCATACCCCACATACCAGCAAACACTTCCAGAAGCCAATTTCGTCTCATTGCCTGCCTCCACCACTACCAGTACCCAGCATCTCACTCCTGGGGGAATCTGACTGCTTCCACCATTACTCCGACAGCTTGAGGAAGCGGTCCTTTAGAATCATAAATTTCAATTCTGTCACTACTTGCTAGAACCCTCTACGGGCTTTCCAGCCCTCCTACCTCACTGTGATCCTACTTGATCTGGCTCTGGCTTACTCTCTGACTTCATTTCCTTCCCAGCTTTTCTCTCTCTCACTTACTCTATTCCAGCCACACAGGCCTTCCTCCTATTCTTCAAACCAGCCAGCATGCTCCCCGCTCAAGGCCTTGCACTCCCACCTCTGCCTGCACCCATTAAGCCCAGCCATCCACAGAAATAGCTCTCTTATTTCTTTCACATCTCTACTCAAACATCACCCCCTCAGGGAGGCTTTCCCTGACCATCTATCTGAAATTATCCCCCCCACCTCAACACACTAGTGATTTCTGATGCTGTTTTGGTCTTTTTAGCATTCATAACCACCTAACATACTTGTTTGTTATCTGTGTCTCCCCTCAAGAATATTAAGCTCCATGAAGGCTGGGATTTTTGTCTGTCATATTCACTGCTGAACCCCAGCACCTAGAGCAATACTTACTATGTATTAAAAGAGCACAGTGACGAGCAGTTGAATGGAGTGAATTCATGAGAGGGTAAGAAGCCAGAGTGGGAAGAAATGGGGCATAAAACCAGGTGGAGGGGCAGTAAGGGTACTCGTTGGGGGTGAGGCTGCAGCAGTGCGCCAGGCCGGGTTTTTGGGCGCTATTTCAGAGGATCGCGAGGGCGGCGCCCCACAGGCTTGACACGCGAGCATCTAAAGGTTGAGAAGCAGCTGCCACAGTGCAGGAATAGCGTGAAGGCTGGGATTAGGGTGATGACAGCAGGAAATTATAGGGACAATAGGGTTTGCCACCCACCGGGATTTAGGGGAAGAGGAAGGCAGAGGGGAGCATGAGTCAAAGACGGAGTCAGGATGACTGGAGGGACACTGATGCCACAGGGCAGGCAGAGAGGTTTCAAGAAAGGATTGGGTATCTGCCTGGGAGTGTGTGGGAAGTTTCTGAATGTTCTATTCCTGGCTGATAGTCTAACCTTGAGGGCTGAAAATAAAAAAGGAAAGCAGTCAGATTGTCTATGGGAATTTTTCTGTAACTCATATGAATGTTTTTCCCCCTTGAAATATGGAGCAAAAGGCATAGTGCCTGAGGTTAATGAATGAGTGTTTTACCTTAAAACAGATGAAACTAGGATAAGTTTATACTGGTCAGGAGAGATGTTTATCAGTGTGAAGAATGTTCTGGTGTATTAAATTAGAGGCAAGCTTAAGTAAGATAGGAGAGTGAGCCAACAGTAATTATACCCCCTTCTGGGTCTTAAATAAGAAACAGACCACCCCAAAGAGAAACGCCTTTGGGAAGAGGAGCAATGGAAATCACGGATGCCCGTGATCAACAGCAGGCTTGCAAAGCTCAGGGAGGGGTCACCCTTTAAAAGATCCAAAAGCAATCTGGCTGTCACCACCTTTACTCAGAAATCACTCTAGGTATCACTGAGAGTGGGACAACCTGACATTATGTGCCTTCCAAGATGATGCAATGTGGAGACCACAGCATGCCCTGAGGAATATTCTTGTTTGAGGACAAAGATGGCTCCTACCTCATGATGCAACATGTCTGTACAACTCAGCAAACGGAAGTGAATGGATGGGCTCAGGCTCATGTAAAGGTCTAGAAGGGACCAGAGGGCCACAGGGTAGGTTGAAAGCAAGGGCTTTGCAGATCTTGGGGTCCGACCCTGGATCCTGCCTCTACCACTTACTGTATAACCCTCTCTGTGCCTATTCCTCATCTATTCAGTGGGACTAATACTAGGATGTACTTTAAACTCTAGTCAAGAAACAGGAACTGATCAGTGGTGAGCCGGGGGGAGCACTGCGTCGTTGGGAGCTTGGTTAAGGGATGGAGAAGACATACCTGAGCTTTTCCGGCTCTGGAACGCCTGAGCAAAAATCTCGCAGACCCAGGCCTGCAGCTCCGAATCCTGCTGCACCGACACATCACTGGGATAATAGTAGCCCACGATTTCTGAGACAAAGCTGCAGGAAAGAGATGCCCGTGCTATCCTATTGCAGTGACCTTGGCCTCAGGCCTGGCCAGAAAACTACAATCCAGTACTGCTCAGGCAGGGGATGGCAGCTGGTCAGAGTCCACTGACAGCCATGGAAGATCCCCAGATGCAGCTGGAACCTGAGTGCCCAGGCTTCCCTCAAGTCTCCCTACACCACTCCTGAGTCCTGGCTGCTCTGGGCCTCCTTCCTGCACAGGGGCTGGAGAAGGGTACGCAGAGGAGAGCCAGACTCACGCTGCCTCCCCTCCCCACTCAGCACCCAAGAGAAAGGAAGACCTGCCTGGCGGGAGGCCCCAGGCTACACAGAGCTGTTTCACCTTCTCTGGACACTCTATTCTTCCCTTCCTCCACTGTGTTCACACACAGCCCAGCCTCTCTCCAGCCCAAAGCTATCTGCCATTTCACAGGGGACCCCAACCCTAATGCTCACCCTTGGGAGTGCCCCATGCTGAGAACACCTGGAAACCCCACCACCAAGCGCCCCAGCCTACATCAGCACAGAGGGCCACACTGCCCCTGTTGCGGGGCCAGACTCACACCTCTCAATGGCGGCCCAGATCTTCAGACCATCATCTCTGTAATGGTAGTTGGGGATAGCCAAAACACCTCGGGCCCGCAGGCTGTCCGGAAGGCAGAAATTGGTGTAGGTGAAGTGGGCCAGGCCAGTGCTCATCAGGTAGAGGAGGCCTTGCCTCCCGATCGAGGTGACCTGAGGACACATCACAGCTCAGCTCCTGGGCCCTCCCAACCTCCTCCCTGGTGCCTGGGGGACCAGACGAGGCTAGTGACTCAGCAGAGGGGATTTTTTCAGCTAATCAAGCAGTGCAAGATCACAGATCAAAATCATCCATTGGAACTCAACGTGGGCTGCCCAGGTTGTGACCCTACTATGTGCATAGGAGGTAATCATTAGGTATCCGGTAACTAAATGAAGAACTGACGCTAGGGAGTCAGGGAGGCAGAGCAGGGGTTGGCCTGGGGTCCACGGGGGGTTGTGCTTAGGCTGGGGGTGCCCTACCCACCTCAAGGAGCATTTGGAACTTGGCCTGAGGGGTGGGACCCCATGGATGAGATGGGCAGGCAGAGACAAGGTTTGTGGGCGGTGCAAGTAGGAAACTGAGGGCAGGGGCAGGTCTTGAGGAAAAGGGGATGGCTGGCGGGAACTGTGGGATGAGATTTGAGGCCAAACTGGGTTGTAGGTCGAGCAAAGTAACCTTCGGAGGGGGGCCTCAGAGACTGGGTGGGCGGGGGTCAGGGAGGCCGCACCTTGTCTATCAGGCCCTCAGGGTTGAGCAGCGTGGCACGGGCGATGGTGTTCACCTGCAGCGTGTACCGAGTATGAGGAAGCAGGAGCTGCGAGTGGGATGAGGTCACAGGAGCTAACTGAGGTCAGGGCCTTGCCCTGACCCCGCCACCTCTCGACCCGCCAGGGGGTCTCACCGACCTTGTAGACAGGATGACAAAGTGGCAGCTGACGCAGCGTGGCCATGGCGAAGGCCTCGCACAGCAAATGTGTGCACAGGAAGTGCGTGTTGTTCTCATGCACAAGGAACTCGGAGTTGCGCACCCAGGTCTTGGCCAGCAGCCAGTCCCAGTCCGAGTCAGTGGGCAGAAAGATGGGGCTGTCGGGCCCTGGGGTCTGGCTGAGCTGCGTCCAAGAATAATAAGGGAGTAAGACTTAAGACAGCTACGGTGCACCTTGAAGCCCCACCCCCAAAAGCCCCGCTACAGGCTCACCTGGATGGCCAAAGGCATTAGCGCCCCCTGGGGGTTGAGCCACAGCAGGCAGAGAGGGGCGGCCAAGTACTGCTGGCGGCCATTTAGGCACTGGACAGGGACATCCGCTAGGATCCAGTAGTCAGCCAGGAAGATGTTCCCTCTCTGCGGAAGGGCGCACAGAGCCTCAGAGTGCCCGTCCCACCCGCGCTCCGCTTTTCTCCCTGTTCTCTGCCCATTTCCACCTCAGCTCTGGCCTCGGTAATGCTTGGTATCTACACTCATGGTCAGTGTCGGGTACCCCACCCTTCCCAGAATGCTCGGAATGAGGTCCAGCAGAATACCTTGTTGTGCGACCTCTCACCTGGCTTCCCAGCTTGGACAAGCCTTCATCCTCTCCCCTTCTGCCCCTACCTGGTCCTTCCCACTCTCAACACAGATGACCTCAGTGTATCCAAGAAAAACAAAATCACCAAACACATCTCCAGCCTTCTAGAGGGTACCTGAGCAGTTGACTGCTTCAGAGAAACTGGATCATCACCTTCTTCCACACCGTCAAAACTCCTAGTTCTCCGTGATTGTACCTACTATATCTAACGGCACTGTCTTTGGTCCGTCCTCAAGCAGCCTTCTTTGGGCATCAGCACTTAGGATCTTAGGCCCAGAATAGAGGGAGAGCCTCCTCCAACCTGTCCTGTTCATTCACCCCCCTTCGAGGAGTCCTGAACATTCACATCACGCGCCATCCCCTGGCCCATCTGGTGCTCATTCGCATCTACTCTACTTAAAAGGTGCAGGGCCAGGGCTGCCCGGAGGATAAGGCCTGCAGGCTGGATGCAGCCCTGGCCATCCCACCCCAGCCTTCACACCATGCTTTCTCCATAATGGCAACTCACCCACCTCTAGCTCTGTCTTCAGACAGGTGCCAGGCCCCAGCGAGGGGGCTACCATGTCATCGGTGACAGGGAGCTTGCTGGGCAAGCTGGAGAGGCAATGGAGCATGACAGGATTGACGCCATTCAGGTACTGGTACCCGAAGAAGTGGTCCTCACACCAGTGCTCTGTGACATACTCTAGGGAGTTAGAGAGGGACTGATTGGATTGGAAACTACTTCACCAGATCTCGCTCCTGCCCAGCTCTTTGCTCATCATCATTTTAGTTTAGGATTTCACAGCAACCCTACAAAGTAGGTGAGTTACATCTTCACTTAACACTGGACACTGAGAGTCAAAGAGCTGGAGTGAGTTGCTCAGCTGAGTGGCATAGCAGGGCTTGAACCGAAGTCTGGCCCCAAAGCCCAGAAGGCTTGGTGGTGGGGGCAGAGGAACAGAAGTGAGTGCTCCTGAGCAAGATCGGGGCTCCCTAAGTGACTTTTGACATTTCTCAGGCAAGCAAAGTATCTCTTGTGCTTACTCCCCTATTCTTGTCTCCTCCCAGAGGAAGGGGAGATGCAAGGGTTCCTGAGGGGGAGTCGTGAGATTGCCACCAGTGACACCAGGAGCCCCTCCCACCAGAATCCAGCAGGCTGTCTGAGAGTGCTGGGGGGGGTGCTTTATCAGGAACGCAGAGGGGGTTCTGAGCACGGGACAGGCTAGAGGACGGACATCTGCTGCTCGGCTCTGCACACCTGAAGTGAATGTCTTGTGGCACCAGAACACATTCCGGATGTCATCCAGCTTCTTCCAGGAGCCCTTTCGGTCCAGCAGCCCTCGAAGCTTCATGCCCAGGGACCTGAGGGGGAGGGGAAGTGAAGGTGGGATGGTCTGGGGCTTCCTGGAGCACTGTGTCCCCAGCCTAGGGGTCTGGAGGGAACTGACAGGGTCAGTGGGTTTGCCCAGGACCCACCCACTCTCCCCTCACCTATCCTTCTCTCCCTGGCGTAAAGCCTGCTTCAGTCCCACCTACCACCCAAAAAGCCACCTCCTGCCCGCCCCCCCCAGACCCTTGCCTCCTCTAGACACCAGAGTGTGGACAGTACCCCCTCCAGCCATGTCACACTTAGAACTTCAGCTGTTGCCTTGAGCTGCTGATAACATTTCAATTGCTAATTCACTGTGTTGCATGTCTCCCTAGTGATACCCAGTCCTTCCCAGCCAAGATTATTTCTAAATACTACTAGCATCTATTGAGAGATTATTTTGTGCTGGGTGTTACTTCATTAAGTTTTCTCCCAAACCTATGAGGTAGGTATGCATATTATTGTCATTTTATAAATGAGGAAACTATTTAGAGGCTAAGTGAAAATCAAGTTCACACAGCTAGAAAGCATTGGTTCTGGGAGCTGAAACCGAGGTGGTCTGATGACCTCCTTCAAGCATAAGCGCGAGGCCTGTCTGTTCTACTCAACATGGTCCCAGCAGTGCTTGGGGCCATGCTGTGCACAGTCAATTGTATTGGCTTGAGGAATAAAAAAAAAAGAATGGATGAATAAGGAGCAAAGAGGAGATGATGGGAAGATAGAGAATGGAGGAGTCTAAGGAGAGAGAGAGAGAGAGGAGACTGAGGAGCAGAGGAAACTGGGGACCACAGAAGGGAAAGACTGGGACAGGGAGAGGGGAGACTATGGAACAAAGAGAGGGAAGACTGGAGGCAGAAAGAAGGAAAAGGGAAGCAGAGATGTGTCCGTGCATTGAAGGGGCAGAGGCAGATGGGACAGTGAGCAGGAGCGCAGAGCCAGCAGTTGTCTCACGGAGGAATGGCGTTGAAGATCAGCGAGGTCGTCTTGGTGGCTGAGTATCTAATATTGGGCTCCATGTGCAGCAAAGACGGGATGTCAACCTTCATGGGGAAGAAAGGCAGGTACCGATTCCCACTGCTGGGAGCGAGGGATGGGAGGGTAGTGGGGAAGAACAGAGAACAGTTAGAAAGATCTGCGGCTCACTTCCTTAATTCCTTCCCTTTCTCCTCCCCCAGACTTCCCTCACTGTGGGCTTTTCCCCTGCTCTCTCCTCTCAGGCCTGAAACCACCTCGTCCTCTCTGCCAGACCCCTGGACCCTCCCTGCCTATTCCACTCCTGACACTTAGATTAAATTGCATTTATCATAGTTGCCAACTTCTCTTTCCAGGCTGCCTGGCATCCAGCCTCCTGACACACCCTTCACTTCACACCCCTCCACCTTCTTCCCAAAGCCCGGGTCTTCCCTCACCTGTCATCCTGGTCTGCACACGCTGTTGTCCTGGTCAAGGCAAATTTCTTGTCTGACTCAATCTGCTCAAAGCTGCTGACATCCACGATACCAGGGAAGCCAGGGGCATAGACTTTCCAGCTTCCAAGGGAAAGAGGTTAGAGGTGGTAGGTCAAATTTAGGGAACACAGAAACTTTAGCTCCCAAAGGCATGCCTTGAAATTAAAACGCCCCAAAACTCCAACTTTCTGGGTAGGTGACAGAAAATTTAAATTTTCTCCCTGAGGCACCGGGCTTCAGGTCAGAGTAGAATTGGAGGATGACGTGAATGTCCAAGCTGCGTTAAGGTCAGGTTTGTGCTGAGATCAAGATCGTGGACAGGTCGGGACTGATGCTGAGGAGGGGGTGAGTCTGAGGATGGGCTGAGATTCGCTGATTCTAGGGTCACATCAAAGGTAGCTGGGGCTGAGTGCAGATTCACTGATGGTATTGACACAACTATTGGTACTAGTGTTCTGAGTCTGGACTCAAGGTCAGTATTAGGTTGAGGTTAGGTTTAAATAACGTTCCTGATTGGAGTTGGGCCCCCAAGATTGGAACCGAGGTCAAAGTTAGCAAAGTGATTAAGTCTGAGGTCATAACAAAGATGGGAAAAGAAGTCAAACTAGGTTACCCTCACCGGTAGCACTCCTGTCGGGCCTGGAGCTCCCGTTTCCTGTGGTCCAGAAGGATTGGAAGAGAGTCTTGACAAATAGTTCTCGCTGTGGAAAATGAAAATTGCTCATTGATTAAGTCTCTTTTTCTAACAAAAGCTTCTCCAGCAAAGCTTGCCTGAACCCCTTAACCCTTGTACCCAACCCTCAGTGAGGTGGATACCTGTGTTCTTTGTACATTCATCAGTAGAAGGGATTCAGGCAGGACAACCCCTGAATTATAACAATCTTCTGTATTGTTTGCGTGTTTGTCTTCTTCCTAAGACTAACCCTTTCTGGGCAGAAGTCACATTGTATTCACTTTCTGTATTCTCAGAATGTAGCATGGTGCCTACCTAGCACAGTGTACACAGCATGTACACAGTACACAAGGTGAACATATGTAGTATATTTTGTGAAGTGATGAATGGAGTGTTATGATGATAGATGGGGTTTCAGAGGGAGATCTATGAAGAACTCACTATGGGCCAGGGAGTAATGCTCACTCACCTTACCTTGATCTAGAGCAGCATCTCTCATTCCTAAAACTCATCTCAAACCATAGACTAGCCCTAGTCTTGCCTTTCCAGATCAGACAACTCAGGAGCTGTGGGGGTCCAGACAGAAGCCAAAGGAGCCAGAGCCCAGCTTTGTTGAAAATCCACCTAAATTCAAGAAGGAATCCTGATAGCACCTCACAGGGACTCCATCCACATTGGAAAAGCCAGTAGTAATGGATAGAGCCTTTTCAGCTAACTTCTCTGAACATTCAGGGCTTCTCCACCTGTTGAAATCCACTCAGCTTGCAGGTTAGTTCCTTTCTGGGCTGCAGAGGATTCCGTTTGGGGACATGCGGTGGCAGTCAGCAGGAAGCAAACTGCCATCTGTGTGTGTTTGTGTCTCTGCTGGGTGGCGTGAGTGGACATGAGCATGTGTCTATGTGTATCTCCAGAGAGGTGAATACTGTCTAGAAGGCCTCTACCTTTCAGGGCTTTAGAGGCTCACTTTTTTTTTCAGGAAACATTTACTTGGGAGCCCTGAACTTGTTACACTAACCCCAAACCTGTTTTCTACACCTTGGGCTCTGAGAGACCCTGCCCCTAATCCCAATAGATGCCTTCTGGAGCACAGGACAGTCCCTGCCTCTGGCCTACCTGTTCCTGGTCGCAGCTCTATAGTGCAGTAGCCCTCAATCCACTGATAGCAGGGAAAGTGGAAAAGGGTACCATCGGGGGTGGTGACACAGATGTGGCTGCAATACCAGGGGTCCTTACGGAAGAAAGCATAGCGCTCCTTGTGTAGACGCAGCAGCAAAAGCTCACCCAGCTCTGTTGAGCAGCGCACCTTGTACTTCTGCACCTGAGAGGACCAAGAGAGGGAGCGGGTGAGAGGCAAGGAACCACCAGAGCTGTCCTTGCACCTTGCAAGGTGTGGCTATAACCTACACCTATTCTGGCATAGAAACCTGACCTGCTGCTGACCCATGTGATGCTTTTGTGCCTAGCACAAAAAGAGCCATGAATTTGAAAAGAGCATCCCTTCACAAGGCAGAAGCAACCACAGCAACCACAGGCAAGGGTGGGTTCTGAATTTCACTAGCCTACTTGGCAGCCAACTTCTCCCCAAGACCCGCCAGCAAACAATCCTTGGGCCTGACAGAGACAGGCAGATTCCTCCAGAGAAGATGAAACCCAGACTTATGGGAGTTCAAGTGACTTGCCCAAAGCCCATCTTCAGTTATGAGAGGAGGAGCTAGGAAGCCAGGGGAATTCTGACCCCCTTGCCCAGGGCTCCTTCACAGTCCTGTCTGGGTGGGATTTATTATCCCCAGGAAACACAGGAACCAGACAGAACCAGGAATGGTGTGGAGGTCAGGACCGGCATTCTGAGTTCTGCAGGATTTGATGAGCCCTGAAGGAAGACCCTCCCCTCCTTCAGGGTCACCCCGCTGCCCTACCTCCACTTCTCCCTCTCTCCTTAGTACTCACCGATCCAGGGGCAAAGTCCCTGCCCAAGCGATCCAGTAGCTGCTTGGGGCTCTCACCATACATGCCCACCAGAGTGACAGAGATGTTGTCCAGTGTGCCTGCCCCCAGGTAAGCACCAGTGGTCACTCGCACGCGGTACACGGCCATGATGAGCAGGAAGGAGGAATGCCCCCAAGAAGGTTGGCCCCAACAGCCCCTGGCCTGCAGGCGAGCAGCAGGCGGGGCAGAATTTGCTGAGATGCTGAGCCGATGGAGAAGAGCTCTGAGGTGGGGGTGTGGGGGGCAGGCTAGGCCTCTGAGAAGAGGATCGACTCTCTCTGAGATGCTCTCTCTCCAGAAACTCCTGGTCTCTGCCCTTGCTCACTGTGGGATCCCTCTCTCCGCCCACACTTGCACCCTAATAGTTGTTTGCTTCCCTCTGACACAGCCGGTCCCTCTGGCTGGCAGAACAGGGCGGCTCACCCAGATGAGTATCAGGAACTCGAGCCCCCTTGGAAAGGGAGGGACCAAATGCTGAAAAAGAGACAGGGAGTAGGTGACGTCTGTATCACTGAAACATTGCCCTCCTTCTGGTCAGGAGCCCTACAGATGCTTCAGGGGCCCTTTTCCGTCCCTTCACACCCAAATTGCCCCACAAAGAACCTTTCCTCTTCTCTCTCAACCACAACTGGGAACAGAGCACCCACATTCCTACTTGTGAATCATCTTATGAATCACTATACACAAGTGAGACACACCACCATAAACCACACGTGACTACAGCCACAGGCAGGTGAGTCTCACGCATTCCTGCACACCGCGTGGGGGTCAGAAACAACTCTTCTGTCACCCAGCACACTCCGCACCACCATTCCACGCCCAGCTTGTCTGTATCCCGTGTCTTTGGCACGCTAGATATCAATCTCTCCCTTGGAATGGGGCCCGTCGGGGTATCGAGGTGCACTCCGGGTGCACAGCATCTGAAAGCCCTATGTGGCATTCTTCTGCTCCGGGCCTGCCCTTGAACCCTCTGGACTGGAGTGGGGGTGCCGGGGTGCCTGGAATTTAGGTCTTCCAGGTTATGGAGAAACCACCCGGCGAGGGAAGCTGGCAGCCGGCAGCGACCCCACGCGGCCAGTCTTGGCGCCGCACCATCCCAGACTTCGCAGCGCTGCAGCCTTAGCAAACCAAACTCCGTAGGAACTTTACTCGAGAGTCTTGGTAAGAAGCGCGATCAACAGTCACCCGGCTACTCTAGCTTTCTTAGGGTTTGTGCCCAAATTATTTGAATACATACATACAATTACTCCTCAATTTTACAAGCACAAACTTTTGCAGGTAAAATACTATTAAATACAGAAGAGCAACCCTTGCGCTACAGGAGCCCGGATAGCTCAGTCGGTAGAGCATCAGACTTTTAATCTGAGGGTCCAGGGTTCAAGTCCCTGTTCGGGCGTTCCGGTATTTTTTTTCCTATCAGAACAGCACCATCCCCTTTTTTAGTACAGTGATTATTTGCGTTCATTCTAACAAAACAAAGGAAAAGAATAACGAAAACACTATTACTTAATTTATAAGGATGTGATGGCCGGGCCGCCGCCGTTATGGACACAAGTCGTGTGCAACAACTCAAGCTAGCCAGGGTCACCGACGTGCAGGGGCAATGCAAGCACGTATGTGTGAAATTCATGGACAACAGGAGTAGCTGGGTCATCCGCAGCCTGAAAGGCCCTGGGAACGAGGGCCCCACCCTACTGGAGTCACAGCGAGAGACCGAGGCTGCGCTAGATTTGTGCCTGGGTCTCGGATGTCTGGGAGTGGACCACATGGCCGTGGGATGATATTTGAATGTTAACAAAGAGTTTTTATTGTCTATTAAAAAAAAAGTGGTATTAAGTGAGTCAGGGTTTTAGTTTTCAGAAGGCAGAACGAATAACGGGAAAGAAAATAGAGGTATTTTAGAGTATTACAAATGGGAGTCATATACGCTAAATTTACAATTTCTAGTAGCTGTATTAAAAAGAGAAAGAAGTTTCACCAAGATTTTAAACACTAAATGTGTGACTTTTGTGTATGTCAGTTATACCTCAATAAAGCTAAAAATGAAATAGTAATAATAAAAGAAAAAAACTGTGGAGGTAGCAGGAGTACGTGGGAGTTCACTGTACTTTTTCTTCAATTTTTCTGGAAACCTAAAACTGCTTTAAGAAATAAAATCTGTTGTTTAAAAAAGAGTGAAAATAACAGTCGAAATTAATTTCAATAACATTTTATTTACCCCAAAATGTCCAAAATCTTGGCATTTTAACACATAATCAACATTTTCATATTCATGAAATTATAACAATTTCTATTGTTTTCTAAGTACAGTTTCTACTTTATACTTACATCTCAATTCGTATTTCAGTGTTCAATAGTGGCTTCTACCTTATCTGACAGCTGTTTTTATGTTGTTTTGTCTTCCGTAAAAGGCAGAATATAGAAAAATAGAACAGGGAGTTGGTTAATATATAACCATTCAGAAAAAGCTGGGCACCAAGCAGGTTCCATGGTGTAATGGTTAGCACTCTGGACTCTGAATCCAGCGATCCGAGTTCAAATCTCGGTGGAACCTTATGCTTTGTTTTCTCCAAGGATCAACGTGTCTCACAATTAGTTTTGTATACCACATGTTTTTATGATCTGAGATGATCTAAAAAGAAAACTACAACCCGATGAGCTTTCCGGACTGATAGTTGGATCCGCTAGCACACCGTGAGGAAAACACTCCACAAATCACTTAAAGGTGTGTATGAATAAGTGTTGCGCTTGTTCTGAGAACTGAGACTGTTATTTGAGGACCTGTTACCGGGTAGATAAGCTATGAAGTAGTGAGGGTTAGTCCAGCAGTTTCCACCTGCGATATGATTTGGGGTTGGGATGCAGACCTAGGTAAAACTATGCCTGGTGTACCAGAGCGGGAAGGTAGTGGTGAGACTTTCACCAGGAGTCCTCATAAAATTGAGGACGATCCCACAAAGTCTTGTGTGATTTTACGTGTGACATAACCCACTAAAAACTCTTGGTTGGCAGCGGTGGGATTCGAACCCACGCCTCCGAAGAGACTGGAGCCTAAATCCAGCGCCTTAGACCGCTCGGCCACGCTACCTAGGTGGAGTAAAGGTTTCTCCGTAGTCCTCCTAAGAGACTGTAGAAAAGTAAGCTAGAGACGGTTGTATTTAATTAGCTGGTTTTCTTTGGAAATAATTTAGATTCAGAACTGCGAACCCGCAGATGGCAAAGCAGGTAAACCAAAGGAAACAGAGACACAGAAATCTACAACGAAACAAGTTTATTTGGATGGGTGGGGCCACATCTGGGAGTGGGGTGCACCTGGGCTGGAAGCATCCCCCAAGCAAGCAGCCGGAGCTCTTACTCGCCCCCTCGCTCATATTTGGTTACTCTCTTTTCTCCCACCCATGTGCGCCCGCACTCCCACCTGGTTCACCTGCTTTTCGCCCGCTACCTCTCCCAGGCAGGCCTCCGAAGTCCAAACCCCGCGCTCTTGGCCGGCCACCCTCCCCTCCCCCACACTATTACCCGTAAGCCGTCAGACGCAGAGACTTGACTGCGGGCTCTGTGGCGCAATGGATAGCGCATTGGACTTCTAGTGATAAAATGAGCGATTCAAAGGTTGTGGGTTCGAATCCCACCAGAGTCGGTTTTTATTCAACTTTTTTCTTTTCTATATCCGGTTTTTTTCTTAAAGGTCCCCCATCCCTTCTCCCCCTACCCTATCTGTGTGTTTTCCACGTTTTCAGCTCCAACCTCAGTCTTTGCTCTGCTCTCTTCTTTACTTACCTGTCTGCCCCGGGGCTTGGGCCACGGAGAGCAAGACTGGGGTGAGGGGAGGGGGAGGGATGGAAGACAAAAGGGAAGGGAAAGTGGGCGTGGACGCCGAGATAAAGGCAGGCCCCTGGCTCTGGGACACACGGGGGTTTAATAACCACTTTATTCCATGCACTAGGGACTCGAGAAGGGACTGGGGCTGGGCTAGGGGCAGAGAAGGTACAATCCTAGACACGGGGGAGGCCGGGTAGGGGAAAGGGACAGGAACCAGGGAAATATATATTTATATAGATACTCTAATATAGACCACATCTCACCCGCGCGCTACGCCCGCGCGCCCCGCCGACCTCCCCAGCACCTCCTCACCCCGACGCCCGGGTCCCTGTGCTGCCCTTAGGCTGGAGTCTCTACCCTACCCCCAGCCCCACCCCCACCCCCCAAAACTTAGGGCCAAGGTCTCCAGAAAGAGGACGGCGGGGGCGGCGGGGCCTTGGGCGCCCCATCTTGTCTGTGAGGCGGCGGAGGAGGCGGCAGCAGTCCGGTGAGGGGCGCCGGCTCGCCGGAATCCCCGGCGTGGAGGGAGCAAGGGGACGGGGACCAGGCACAGCGAGGGCTGGAGGAGCCCTGGTGCACTGGGGGGCGCTGCTGCGGCGCGGGGCCAGGCGCCGGGGCGGCGGGGTCCAGCAGTGGGCGCGCCGCTTGGGGCCTCGGATCTACGGGTTCCGGCCGGGGCGGCTTGGGGCGCAGGTAGACGTGCAGCGCGGAGAAGAGCTGGGCGCGGGCGGCCGGGCTGGCGTCATGCGCGAAGGCCGCCAGGCGAAGCAGGCACTCGCGGAATCCGGACAAGTAGCAGCTGGCGAGCGCCTCGGCGTCTTGGGCTGGGGACCGGGGGACCCCTGGAGCCGCGGCGGTGGGTGCGGCCGATGGGAGGACGGGCAATCAGGGCAGGGGCCCGGCAGGGGTAAGGGAAGGGGCGGGGCGCAGAGGTACCGAGGCCCGACAGGCGCACAGAGACAGGAAACCAGATGGACGGACAGAGAGAGAAAATGAGGGAGACACAGAGACAGACACGCGCGGGTGTTATTAACCTCGCCTCAGAGCAGACTCTGCCACTCCCCAAGCCCACCATCCATGGCAAATTCCGCCCCATCTACCCCGGCCAGGACCTCAGTGAATCCCCTCTCCCTCCCTCCGCTGCCCCACCCCCGCGCTGTACCCGGGGGCTCCACCCGGCTTCGCTCCCTCAAGTAGCCCACGGCGAACTCCAGTATCTCTGCTTTCTCCAGTTTCGGGTTCCGGAGATTCTACAGACAGGAGGGGAGGGCGCAAAGACAGAGGGGTGGGGAGAGAGGGGGAAAGTGGCAGGGGGAAGAAAGGAAGGAGGGATGCGGGAGCTGGGGGTGCCCCCGGACCGCATTTGCGCGCTGACCACAGAGCGCGCTACCAAACGCGGAGTGGAGATGACCAAGAATGGTCCTCGCCCACCATGAGACGAAACTATCCAACCCGAGGGAATGAAATCGATCCCGCATTATGAGGAGGGCATATGAAGTAGCAAACCCAGTGACTGAAATTAACTCCCTTTGCTGGCTGTTTAGGGGTAGGGGGAGGAAGAGGAAGAATTTACAGACCCAGAGGTTGAAACGCACCCACCCTGGAAGTGAAATTTATAGAACCGGGTGTGAAACTTACAGACCCGAGGGGTGGCCATGAAGATCGCGTTCTGAGACAAGAGGGGGTCTGGGATGGGATTCCAAGGGCGGGACTCAGGTCAGGATGCGTTGGGGCCAGGGTCGCCAATGCAGCCAGTTTATGTCCCCACCCAAGTGGGAAGCCCTGGGACGCAAGAACGGGATGCTTGGGGGTCCAGAAAGACTGACCTGGTCCCGGGTGCGCTCCAGCAGCAGCAGCCTCAGCTCTTCCAGGCTGCGGTTGATGCGATCTCGGCGCCGCTTCTCCACAAGCGGTTTCAGCATCTGCGACCAGCAGGAAAGGGAGAGCGGGCAGACCGGACCAAGACTCAGCGCGGCCGCGCGGGAGTCGGAATCCCGCCGCTGGGATAGTCCCGCCTCCACCCCTTCCCCAAGACTCCTGAGAGTCCAGGGCCCAACCCATTCGATCCCTCTCCACCCCCCCGCCCAACGCCCCTAGGGGCAGTGTCTGAAGCTCGCCTCCTCTCTCTCCTGGGTCTTCTGAATTCTCCTCTCTCAGTCTTGTCCTCCCTCCTCCCCTCTCTGTGTCTCCTCCTCCTCCTCTTTTCTCTCTACTTCTCCGCATCGTGCAGTCTGTCTCTGTCTCAGTGGAGAACTTTGGGGGCCCTCTTTGCGCCCAGACACGTGGGCCACAAGGTGCTGGACTCAGAGTTGGCGACCCTGAGTGTAGAAAGTGAGATACCCAGCGCAACCGCGCCTCCTCTTCTCTCTCTAACCCGTTTAAGCGGTCACCGTTCTCGACTGGTTCTAAAATCTTCCACCTGGTCTCGGGCCTCTGGTACCAGTGCCCACTGGGCCAGCCCGCGTGGAGAAAGTGCATATCTCAGCTCATTTCCACCCTCCTCCCATAGCTCTGTGCTCCTCTTGGTTATTTCACTCAAACACCAGCCCCCTCCCACGCCCTCGAGACGTCAGGCTGCCAACTCCCATCACCCAAACCCCACACCTCTGCTTCTGCCGCCCACGCAGGTCCTGCTCTGACCCTGATCCCTTCTTCATACTTTGCAGCTTTCTCCCCAGCTCCTGGCTCCTTGGAACTCCCGTGCACATCTCCCCCTTCCAGCCCAGCGTCTCCAGCCTCTTCCCAGACCCACGGTCTCAGAGACACGGTCCCCTGACTGGACCAGGGATCTCTGCTCCCTCTTCTCCCGCCTCTCACCTTGGGGCCGTCCCTATTCTCGGCTCGATCCCGGGTGACCATCGCTCCTTTGGACCCTGGTATGGACCGAGCCCCTGCACGAGTTGCGCCTTATATCCCTCAGGCTCCCGGGTGGGGGGACAGGGGACACCCGGACCCGCCCTCTTAGGCACCTGGATCCCTCCCAGCTCGGCCCGGGGCACGAGGCTCCCGGAAAGGGGAGGAGCGCAAGGGGGAGGGGAAGGAGTGGACCTGGCCTGGGAGTGTGGGAAATGAGGGGTCAGGGCAGCACCAGCTGGTTTAAGGACCATAAGGCTGTATAACCAGGCGGGTCCCTGCTAAGGGAAGGGGTTATTAGGGGAAGAGGGTTCAGATGATTTGGGGTCAAAGCTCGCCCCAGAATCGCAGCTTTTGGGGGAGGTCTCTATACCCTTACTGACCCGTAAAGCAGAAGTTAGCCCCTGGGCTAGATCCTATACATCTTCACCCAAATTTTACCTCCTACTTAAGACAGGGAAAGACCTGACTGTGCGAGGTGGATCTGTCTAATTCAACTGGGGCTCTGTCTGGGGGTGGAAGAGAAGCCCTGTTCGATCTAGGGCAGTCGAATTCAATTTCTGCAACAGGTTAAGGGACTTGGTCCACACGTCAGAGTCCGGAGGAACGAACGATGGTCAACCGCACTCACTGAGATATGCACTAGAAAGAGTTGGGGGGGTATGTTATCAAGTATCTATTATAAAATCGGAGTAAAGTAGATGATGGGGGAAAGAATCATCCTGAGGGAGATCTGGACTGGGGCGGGGGGAACCCCAAGGAAGAGGGAGCGAAGGTTTGAAGTACAGATAGGTGGAGAGATCTTTCCATTTACAAATTATTTGGTTCAAAGTTATAGGACAGTTACGCATATGGCTGCCAGAACACCTGACACAAGTGTGCTCGCTTTGCTTGTTCCCAAGAATCCCCTCGGGACCGCAGGGCAGCAGGTAGTTTTATTGAAGGGACAAGAAAGGGATAGAAAAAATGGATCAACACCGACCTCACACCTAGACCATGACGCTCTACAAAATGATGCGTGAACACTCGGAAACTTCGGAACAAAATGCCTGCGAAGATAAAATCGGAGATTTAACGGGACAGCAGAAGTGCTAGGGCCAAGGAGACGTAAAGACAAGGTTGGAGGCCGAGTCGGAAGACAGCTGCAGAGTCGGAAACGGATGGGACTCCGCCTAGCCCTCTCATGCCCCTCCACACTTCATTGTTTTTGCACGGAGCCTGCCATGCCAAAGCCCGAGCCCCAAGGGACAGACCTGGCGGTGGGCGCTCCCATTTGGGTTCAGGGCCCCCGGTAATTCCACCTCCCCCTACCTGGGCCAAATGGGAGCGCAGATGTGTGACCCCGGCAGCCCCCGCTGCCCCCCTCCTTGGGAACCTGGACTCAGGCTGAGTTTTTCTCACCTGCACGCGAGATTTGGGGGCCCCGGGCTGTTCGCACCCGGGTGTGGGGCCGCCCCTGGCCATATGGGGCGATTTTATGACCCGTGGCCGGATTCCGGCGAGAGGAAGAATGGCCTGTTCGCTCCACCCTGGTGAACGATTCAGTCTCTTTCACTGAGTCCCCAGTTCATACAAGCCACCCGACCACCGCTATTTGAACTCTTGTAAGTTTTGGGAGAGAGGCAATTTCCCCCTGTGCATTGGTGGTTCAGTGGTAGAATTCTCGCCTGCCACGCGGGAGGCCCGGGTTCGATTCCCGGCCAATGCAGCTAACAGTTTTCTTTTTCTCCTTCCAAAAGGAAAGAAATCTAATATTGTGTCTGAGCAGCATCTTTGTTTAATAGATCAACCAAATATTAATTTTTAACTTTATCGCAGGGTTTACTGACTCATACGCCCTTCTTCCCAACCAAGGGGTCCTGCTGCCTTTTCCACCCCTTCCTCCGCCCCGGTGCCCGCACCTCTGCAGGCGCGACCCTGAGAAAAGACACTGCGCTCGGCTCCCTACCCCGGGGGTCCTCCGGGTCCTCCGAGGGGCGGGGCGAGGTCTTCCCGCCCCACGCGCTCTGATTGCCTGGTTCTTCTTTCCACTTCTCCGCCTCGCTCTCTCTGTGTCTTACCTCTCGCTCTCTCTAAAGCGCCCTTTCTTTTTCGGAGTCCAGTTTTTTTTGTCGCAGTTTTTCTGTGCTGAGTACTTCTTGGCGTCTCTGTCTCTATACTTCACATTCTTTCCTGGTCTCCGCAATTTCTGCGCTCATCTCTCTGGTTCTTTCTTGTCTCTGCTTCTCTGGCTCCGGGGGTCTGCAGCCTCTCCACCTCTCCCTGCGTCTGCGTCTCGGTGTCCGGGTGCCCCCGGCTCTCCGGGATCTCTCGCCGGCTCTCGGGGTCTCCGCCGCCGGCCGGCGCTCTGCGCTCCCACGCTCCGGCCATCCCCGGGGAAGCTCGCTCACACCTCCAGGTTCCTGCCACCTCCTCGCCCGCCCCTTCCCGGCAGCTTTGATCCCGCACGCGTCGGCCGGCGGGCGGCGGGGCACGCTCGCCAGATGCAGCGGCCACTCGTAAGGGGGGGCGGGGGAGGCTTGGCTCCCGGCGCCGCAGGTTTTCCTCTGTCTTCCGGCGCGTTCGGCCTCCCGCCGCGCCCCTCCTTCTATGCTTGTCTCTGGCTGGTCTCTGAGGCTCTGAGCCCGGGCCTCGCCTTGTCTCTCTTGGTCACTCTGGAACTCGCTCTGGGTCTGTGTCTCTGCTTCTGGTTTCTGTTTCCTGTTTCTTTCAGCCTGTTTCACCTGGGCCGGAGTCTGGGTCCTCTTGTCTCTCTGGATTGTGTCAGTGACTGGGAATACTGTCTTCTCAATTCTAAGGCGGGACAGTGGCCCCCAGAAGGAAATTGTAGAACAGTCTGGGCATCTGTATATCTTGCGCACAGTCGCTGTTATTATTTATGGAGTGCCTCCCGTGTGTTCAGTATGGTTAGGCTTTCAGGGTACATTGGGTCCGGGCTACCCTGAAGCTTACATTATAGTGGGCAGGAAGACAGACATAATTGAGAAAGCAGAAAATAATGTAAGTTCAGATGGTATAAAGCTGGGGCGGAGCGAGAAACAATCGGATATGGCAATGACTTCAGAGGGAAGTAAGTGCTACTTTATTCATGTTCAGAGGCAGCCTCTATCAGGAGGTGATATTTGAGCCTAGCTAAGCCAGCCATGAGGCAAAAGGAACAAGTGCAAAGGCTGTGAGGCAGGAACAGAGTTTGCTGGTGGGAGCTAAAGAAAGGGGGCCAGTGTCCCTGGGATAGAGAATTTAGAGCATGTAAAGATAAAAACTGAAGGCATAGCCCATCACACAGGGCCCTGGAAGCTCCAGGAGTTTGGGTTTGGTCTAAGCACCATGGGAAACCAGTGGAGAGTATTAATAGGAATGTTATATTTACTGACCTACTTTTTAAAAAGATTTTATTTATTTATTTTTATAGAGGGAAAGGGGAGGAGAAAGAGAAGGAGAGAAACATCAGTGTGTGGTTGCCTCTGGAGCACCCCCTACTGGGGACCTGGCCCACAACCCAGATATGTCCCGATGGGGAATTAAACCATGATCCTTTGGTTTGCAGCCCACACTCAATCCACTGAGCTATACCAGCCAGGGCATGACCTATATTTTAAAAGACCACTTTGGCTGCTGTGTTGAGGATGGAAGCAGGCATATCATCTGGGCTGCCAGAGCAGTCATCGGGGTAGACGTGATTGTGGCTTGACAGAGGTGGTGGCAGTGGAGAAAGAAAGTGGACACCTAGGTTTTGGGCTTCAGCAACAAGAAGATTGGTGGTGGCTTTTTTTATTGAAATGGGAAGGAGGAGGGGACAGAAAAGGTTTGGGGAGAGAAAATAAGCATTATACTTTAGTCAGGTTAGTTGAGATCCCCTTAGACATCCAAGTGGAGGTTCCAGGGAGTCCGGGGATATACAAGTTAGAGGGTCAGAGCTGGAGGGTAAATACAGGGAAGTCATTGGAAGACATGTCTTTTAATGTGGTGAGATTGTTGGAGTACCGAGGGAAAGAATAGAACATGGACTGAGAGAAGAGAAGAGATTGAGCAAGGAGCCCTGAGGCATCCTAACACTTGAGGTCAAGTTGACGAGGGAGAATTGTCAAAGGAATCCAGAGTGATCAGAGAGATAGCTGAAAAGCCAGGTGAGTGGAGTGTCCAGGAAACCAAGAAAAGAAAACATATGAAAGAGGGAGCAATGAGCTCTAGCTAAGCTGTTGGGAGGTCAAGAAAAAAGAGAGAAAAGCAACCATCCAGTTTAGCATCTTGGAAGTCACAGATGACCTGGGGGGAGGGTAACTGTGCAGCCCACTGAGCTGGTTGAGGTAAGAATGGGAAGTGAAGGCATTCAGACAGTGGGTATAGCCAACTCCATAAACAGTTTTCTGTGAACGGCGAACAGAACAGTGTGTGGCAGGTAGGTGTAGCAGAGATGAGGGTTGCTAGAAAGGGTTTGAGGCTGATGGGAATAACCAAAATCTGTGGTGTGGGGGAGGGCAGAGGTGAGGTCGGTATGCTCCTAGGCCAGATAGAGGAATCAGCCTCAGCTAGTAGATGGGGAGGTGAGACAGAGGGCTTGACTGAGCCAGTTGGAGTGAGGGGAAGGACGAGGCAGGTTACCTCTAGTTGCTCTAATTTTCTCAAAGAATGAATCAAGCTCATTTCTGGAGGGAAGAGAGCTACATACATGTCCTTTGAGGAGAAAGGTGTGAAATGTTCCCTTAAGAGAATAGGAAAACAAGCCTTCTAAACTAGGAGAATAAGGTTTCCAGGCAGGCTGAGAGTCCATCTGAGATGTGGTATCAAACATTTTAAGTTTCAGAGGCCAACTCACCACGAAGGTGAAGAGGTTTGTGCTCCCTGGCTGGTGTGGCTCAGTGAATGGAGCACCAGCCTGCAAACCAAAAGGTCACCGGTTGGGTTTCCAGTCAGGGCACAAGCCTGGGTTGTGGTCCAGGTCCCCAGTAGGGGGCGTGCGAGAGGCAACCACACATTGATGTCTCTCTGCCTTTCTCCTTCCCTTCCCCTCTCTCTAAAAATAAATAAGTAAAATCTTAAAAAATAAAACCAAAGAAGTTTATGCTTCAGGACCCCTCATTTACACAGGCCTCTGGGAGGGCCCTAGCAACATCTTCACATGGCTATATGCTTCTGTAAAATTTGCAAATTAAAGATATTTTTAACTATACATGGTAAAGACCACTGTCACTTTCCACTTTGCTTTCCACTTTCCACCTATGTTGGAGTGGCTGTGGACATTTTGGGGGATACGGTTAGGGGGCAGGTGAGTTGGAAAGAAATAAGATTGATATTTTTGTGGAATATGTTAACACGGTTCCCAGTCACTCCACATACAGTTAAGTTAGCCTCGCCACCCTGGTGTAAGAACGGCTTCCAGGAATACTCCTATCCCCTGTGCCCACTTACCAGGCTTTGTGCTGTGAAGGTGCAATGCCAGAGGGCACGTGTGGTATGAATGTGCCCGGTGACAAGAGTGGGTAGTAGAGGGGAAACAAGATTCGAAATGTGTAGAGCCAGTAGCTAGTCTGTGGAAAGTGTAATAGAGGTGTTCAGGCAGATAATACAAATATGTTATTTTTCTGGGCTCTGTGACGTTTGTAAGCTTTTTCAATTTGTAAGTTATGGTCTCTTATTTCCCTCTAAATACTACTTTTTGTACTTAATTTTGTATTATTTTTCTAAAAAGCCCTCTCTGCTCCAAAAAAAAATACACAAACTGAATTAACAAGCAAAATAGAGACAGACTCAAAGAGAGCAGGCAGGCTGACAGCTGGGAGGGCGGTCCTATCTAGGTGGTGGAGGGATCCAGCAAAAAGAAAAAAGACTCATGGGCATCAACATCGACAACAGTGCGGTGATCGCGGTGCGGAGTATAAAGGAGATAAATAGTCATGGAGAAACTAATAAATAAATAAACCCCTACACACACGCACACGCACACTTCAGACTCCCCAAACCTGAGATCAATTGTTGGGACTGGGGGATTTTTCTCCAGCCACTATTCCTGTGCAGATGTGGCTCTGAGGACATTCTCCCACCCCGTTCCCAGGGTTTCTGGGGTTATAGGATAGGGTGTTTCTGTGTTTGGCACACCTCTGTGTCAGCGTGGGCCTGTATATGTGTCTGTTTGTGTTCGTGTCTGTGTACATGGTGTGTGTCTGGGTCTCCAGCCTCTTCAGCGCTGGGCCATGTCTGGGCTTGGGAAACGGGAGCTCCTGTCCAAAAGAGCTGGGCCCCTAGGGAGGCAGGGGGCAGGGAAAGAGTTTAGACAGCTCCAGGCTGATGGGCTGATCCTGTTGTCTGAGCTTCCCCTCCCCTGCTGTGATGTCTCCCCCAGGCCTGGGTTCCAAGGCTCGGCTCCTTCCTCTTTGTTCTTCAAAGGGAAGGCTGGCTTCCTGGGACCCCCTGGGTCCTGGGTAGGGGGAGTACCTTGAGAGTTGGGTCCTGGGGGGTTTGGAGGTTGGGAAGTAGGAGGACCTGGCCTCTGAGTCACGGAAGGAATCAGGATAGAAGACCTCCGTATATCCCCAAACCAAAACACAATAAATACTCCTTGCCCTTATGGATCATAAACTTCTTGTGGGGGAAACAATCAAATGAACATTACACAAAACTTATGTCAGATGGTGATAAGTGCTATGGGGAAAAGTGAAGCAGGGGAGTACAGTGAGAACTACAATTCTAGGGGGTGTCACCAGGGAGGTAAACTGTAAGGTGAAGGCTCAAGCTACAAGGATATGGCCAGGGCAGAGGAGGGGGACACTCCAGGCAAAGTGACAGAAAGGCCTGGCTTGTCAGAGGAACAGAGGGCAACAAGGGCCTGCATAGGCATGGTTGCAATGGAGGTTAGATTGGAGCCATAAATGGGAAGGCTGATCATGTAGAACCGTCCAGGCCACTGAGAAGACTGTCGGACTTACTCATCTCTGAGTGAGCTGAGAAGCTGAGAAGCCATTGGAGGTTGTTTTCCCCCTTTGCTTTTTTGTTTTGTTTTCTGGCATTTTTAATTTTTATATAATGTCACACTTTCAGAAAAGTTACAGTAATCATACAAGGAGCCCTGGCTGGTGTGGCTCAGTGGATGGAGCACCAGTCTGCAAATCAAAAAGTCATCAGTTTGGTTCCCAGTCAGGGCACATGCCTGGGTTGTGGGCCAGGTCCCCAGTAGGGGGCGTGTGAGAGGCAACCACACATTGGTGTCTCTCTGCTTCTCTTTCTCGTTCCCGCCCCCCCTCTAAAAGTAAATAAATAAAATACTTTAAAAAGTAATACAAAGAACTCCAGTACAGTCTTTTCCCAGGTCCATTAATTGTTTGCATTTGCCCCCTTTGTTTTATCACTGCCTTCCAAATATAAAATATGTGTTTTCTGGACCATTTGGGGGGTAAGTTGGAAACATCAGGCCCTTTTGCCCCTAGTCACTCGGTGTGTATTTCCTAAGAACAAGGACAGTTATAGCATAATAGTATGTAATAGTACAATTACCAATATCAGACCATTAAAGCTAGTATAATACTATTACTTAATCCCCAGTCCATATTCAGATTTCCTCAAGTGTTCCACTGACCTCCTTTATAGTTCTTTTTTATTTTTCCCCAATCCAGGATCCAATACAGGATCACATGTTGCATTTAGCTGTTATGTCTCTTTAGTCTCAATCTGAATCTTTTCTCTTTTTTTAACATTTAAAAAGTATTCTTTTAATCAGATGTTTTTCTTCAAACAGTCAAAAACTCATTTATTTGGGAATACTGACTAGAAGGTGAGCAACTTCGGAACCTGTGAAGGTAGGTATTCTATAAACTTAGTGAAATAATGACACTGGGTGCCAGCTCCCGTGGAGAGTCGAAAGAGATTAGTATTTGCTTGGCTCCCGATTTGGCAGAACTGACGGTGCCTGCTGGGATGTCCAAGTTCTGGAGTGCAGGACAGGTCCATAGTCTCATATCTCCTCAGTCTTCCATTATGTTTTCATTTGTTTGTGTCCTTTTGTTTTGCCACTTTTCTACTCCTCCACACCTACTTTTGCCCTTGTTGAAAATATACCTTCCCCTGGCTGGGGTGGCTCAGTTGGTTGGAGCATAATCCAATGAACCAAAAGGTTGCAGGTTTAATCACTGATGTCTCTTTCATTCTCTCTAAAATCAATAAACATATTTTTAAATGTCACTTACGATTTAATTTTCCTTTTTCCAGACGGCTTCTATTTAGTTTTCCTAGATTTCTGTCTAGTTGGCTTTCCATGTTTTACCATTTAAATCTACACTTCATATCGCTGAATAACATATGGTGTACTTGATCTCCTTTCGTCCATTTTAGACACTTTCTACTGGCTTTCTACTCTGTTCCTCCAGAACCCTGGCCACAGATGTTTTTATTTCTCCTTCATTCTTCCAGTTCTGTTATTGTAATTTTTAGTTAAATGGATATTTAGTGTTTATATAATTATGATAAGATAAATATTTTTGCACTTGAGTCACCTTTATTGTAGTATTATTTTTCATGGAGTTAATAATTGCTTTATTTTTTGGTTTATTTAGTTTTCCATAATGTATTATTAATTCTTTGCCCAAACTCAATTTAAACTGTCAGATGTGAGCAAACAGGTCACGTAATTCTTCAATTTCAGCTTAAAAAAATTTTTTTAAAGAGTTCCTTCTGGCCCTGGCTGGTGTAGCTCAGTGGATTGAGCATGGGCCTGTGAACTAAACAACCATGGTTTGATTCCCAGTCAGGGCACATGCCTGGGTTGCAGGCCAGTTTTCAGCAGAGGATGCACAAGAGGCAACCATACATTGCTATTTCTCTCCCTTTTTCTCTCCCTCTCTCCTTCCCTTCCCCTCTAAAGATAAATAAATAAAATCTTAAAGGAAAAAAGGAGTCTTCCTTCTGAACCACACTTACTACTCCAACCTAGACTGGTTGCTGCTTCTCTTTACTACGAGGTTCCTGAGGTTTTCTTTTTTTTTTTTTTAATATATATATATATTACTTATTTTTAGAGAGGGGGCAGAAAGGAGAAAAAGTGGGAGAGAAACATCAACCTGTGGTTGCCCCTCCTGTGTCCACTACTGGGGACCAGGCCTGCAACCCAGGTATGGGCCCTGATGGGACTTGAACCAGCAACCCTTTGCTTCACAGCCCCAAGCACAATCCGCTGAGCTACACCAGCCAGGGTTGTGCTTGAGGTTTTCTTTATCTTCACCTTGAGAAGCCCTGACATGTGTTTTTTGTGTTAGACTCTGGGCTTCCTATAACTCATGCCCTCTTGACTTACTTCCTCTGTTTTGGTGTTGCACAGTCTCTAGTTTGCTTTGAGAAGGAATGGGTGGGATTTCTTTTTTTTTTAACATTGTATATCTGAAAATGTGTTCACCTAACTTGATAGTTTGGTTATCAAGTTCTAATCTGGAAGAATCTTTGTTGTTGATCTTCACAGTTTTGTAGTTTGGGGTTGTTATTTTGTAGAATGTCCTTCTGTTTGTTTTGTCAGATGTTTCTTCATAGAGAACAGTAAAATTCAAATCATTCAGGACTTTGGGCCAAGATTGAGGCATAGGTGGAAACAGTGCCTCCTTGCACAACCAAGTTTAAAGACAACAAAGTTTTAGTAACAAAAACTCAACCAAAACACAGAAAATTGAACTATACGCAAGTCCCACAACAACAAACCCTTCACCCAGACCAGTAAGAGGGGCGGAATCAGCAGCTGGTTGAGCAAGGTCGTACAGGAAAAAGCAGCCAGACCGACCCACGCGGGCCGGCAGCGGTTGGCAGATCCCAGGCGTGGGGTTGCGACAGGCAGACCCAGTGAGGGCGCAAGGCAGCAGGCTGACCACAATCACATAGATAAACCAGGTCGCATGCAGATAAAGAGTGAGCAGTGGGACAGACTGCACAGGCCCCATTGGCGGGAAGCAGCAGAGGGGACTGCTATTGACCCTCTTTGACCCTGCCCCCACATACAGGGTCACAACCCAACGACCTGGGTGGCCCTGCCCTGGTGAACACCTAGGGCTCTGCCCCTCATACGTAACAGGCATGAACAGACCAAAACATTATGGCTCAAGAAGAACTCAAAGGCCCAGAGCCAATAACTAAGCAACCAAGAAATAGCCAATCTATCAGATGTACAGTTCAAAACACTGGTGATCAGGATGCTCACAGAACTGGTTCATTTTAGTCACAAATTAAAGGAACAAATGAAGGCTAAACTAATGGAAATGAAGGGAAATGCACAGGAAACCAATAGTGATGGAAAGGAAACTGGGACTCAAATCAAGGGAGTGGACCAGAAGGAAGAAAAAAATGATCAAACAGAAAAGAATGAAGAAACAAGAATTCAAAAAAAATGAGGAGAGGCTTAGCAACCTCCAGGATATCTTTAAACATTCCAAAATCCGAATTATAGGGGTACCAGCAGGGGAAGAGGAAGAGCAACAAGTGGAAAACTTATCTGAACAAATAATAAAGGAGAACTTCCCCAATCTGGCAAAGGAAATACACTTCCAGGAAATCCAGGAAGCTCAGAGAGTCCCAAAGAACTTGGACCCAAGAAGGAACACACCAAGACACATCAGAATTACATTAGCCAAGATTAAAGAGAAGGAGAGAATCCTAGAAGCAGCAAGAGCTAAGGGGACAGTCACCTACAAAGGAGTTCCCATCAGACTGTTAGCTGATTTCTCAAAAGAGACCTTACAGGCAAGAAGGGGTTGGAAAGAAGTATTCCAAGTCATGAAAACCAAAGACCTACGACCAAGATTGCTCTATCCAGCCAAGCTTTCATTTAGAATGGAAGGACAGATAAAGTGCTTCTCAGATAAGTTCAAATTCAAGGAGTTCATTATCACCAAGCCCTTATTATATGAAATATTAAAGGAACTTATCTAAGAAAAAGAAGATCAAAAATATGAACAGTGAAAGGACAGCAAACTCACAGTTAATAACAACCACGGCTAAAACAAAAGCAAACTAAGAGGACAGCTAGATCAGGAGCAGAACCATAGAAATGAAGATCAATGGAGGGTTAGCAACAGGGGAGTGGGAGGAGGAGAAGCGGGGAGAAGGTACAGAGAATAAGTAGCATAGATGGTAGGTAGAAAATAGATAGGGGGAGGGCAAGAATAGTATGAGAAATGTAGAATCTAAAGAACTTGAGACAGGTGGACATAAACTAAAGGGGGGAATGGTGGGGGAGGGGTGTGCTGGGTGGAGGGGAATGAAGGGAGGAAATAGGACAACTGTAATGGCATAATCAATAAAATATATATATTTTAATTCAAATCATTTCGATTATGCACTTTTGACAGAAATGTCACCCCAGAAGTGATGTCATGTCCTCAATGCATCACATCAGAAGACACATGTCAGTGTGTCCCAACCTGAGATATTCACTTGGATCACATGGGTAAAGTGGTCTTTGCCAGGGTTCTCCACTGTAGAGTTATTATTCCCCCTTAGTAGTAATTAATATGTAATTTGTGGGAGGACATTTTGAGATTCTTTACTACCTCATCAAAAGCTTACCCACTGACCCCTGGTTGGTGTAGCTCAGTGGATTGAGCAGGGGCCTGTGAACCAAGGGATCATGGTTTGATTCCCAACCAGGGCACACGCCTGGGTTGCAGGCCAGTTCCGAGCAGGGGACCTATGAGAGGCAATTGCCCCCTAATGTTTTTCTCCCTCTCTCCTTCCCTTCCCCTCTAAAGATAAATAAATAAAATCTTTAAGGAAAGAAAAAAGTTCACCCACTAATGTAGTGTCCACTGCTGATTTCTAACTTCAGTACTCTTATATTTATTAGTTGGCAGTTTACTGAAAAAAGCTTTCAGTTTTCCTCCCATTTATTTATGTGTACTGGTATGAACTTTGGATTCTTGCTTCATTCAATGAGCTATACTCCACCACAATCAGTATTTATTTGAATGCTCAAACTGTCCCAAATTTGCCAATAGGAACCTCTTTGACTATAGCCCCTAGCTGCTGTGTCTTTTTGATATATACCCAACACTCCTTGAGTACCTCTTTACTTTCTGGTACAACAAAATGTTTCAAGATTCTCTTGCAATTCCCCAACCACAGCTCTGGAATAAGCCTTTTCCCAAGGAGCCCTGGTTCAGTTTGGTAAAGAATGATATTCACTAACCAAGATCTGGACACTTGGTGTAATTATCACTACTTGTGTATCACTCCTTTTAGGCTCTCCCAGTGGACAGAGATAGAAAAGATATTCATATGTATGTGTTTAGGTTGTGTATGTGCATACATTTTTCTTCATCTATATACATTAAAAACCAGGAATTCATATTGATAGCCCATTAAAAGAAAAGAGGAATGACAGAATCTAATTTATTTTTTTAAAGGACCAGCCCTGGCTGGTGTAGCTCAGTGGATTGAGTGCAGGCCTGCGAACCAAAGAATCACAGTTAGATTCCCAGTCAGGGCACATGCCTGGGTTGTAGGCCAGTTCCCTGCAGGCCAGTTCCCAGCAGGGAATGCATGAGAGGCAACCATACATTGATGTTTCTCTCCCTCCTTCCCTTCCCCTCTAAAGGATAAATAAATAAAATATTTTTAAAATTTAAGAAGATCACTTTGTCCTCTGGTTTCAGAGTAGATTGTAAGGGAACAAGGAACAAACAGGGAACCAGAGCAGAAGCAGGAAATAATTTAGGAGCTAATGTAACAAACAGCCTGGGTCCTGGGTGAAAGATGAGGGTGATGAGGGTGGCTTGGGCTGGGTGAAAGATTAGGGTGGCTTGGGCCAGGTTGTGGTGGTGAAGTAGTGACAAGTAGTCAAGTTTTAAAAATATTTTAAATAAGAAATTGCTGAGTGATTTGATGTGCAGTGTGTGAGAAAAGAATCAGAGATGATCCTAAGGTTTTTAGTCTGACCAACTAAAGAAATGGAATTTCCATTAACTGAAATGGAAAAACCCACAGGTGAAGCAGGTTTTGGGGAGGCCACCAGGAATTTGTTGTGGATATTTTAAGTTTGTGATTGGCTACTAGATATTCAAGTGGAAATGATACGTAGGGAATATTACATATGCATCTGGAACTCAGGGAAGAGTTCTGGAGCTGGAGATGAAAATTTTGGAGGCATCAATGTATTACTAGTTGATATGTAAAGCTCTGAGACTGGAGATCACTAAAGAAGTGAGTGCGGATAGAGAGTAGGTTGGAAAATTGAACCTTGGGAACACTCCGACATTTTGAGATCCAGAAGATGATGAGCCAGCAAAGGAGTCTGTGAATGAACTGCTAATGATGTAGAACGAATATCAGAAGTGTTGTTTCCTAGAAGGCAAGGGAAGAGAGTGTTTCTAAGAGGGAGTAAGCTTGTGTGTCAATGGTCATTTGGTAACCTTAACAAGAGCAGCTTTGATGAACTGGGGTGGGGGGGAGGTGCACCTTAAGAGAGATGGTTCAAAGGAGACTGGGAAGATAGAATTAGAGACAGTGGGTATAACTAACTTCGCAGGAGAGGGAAACAAAGGAATGAGGCGGTAGGGGGACATGAGGTCAAGATACCTTCTGTTGTCTTGCTTATTCTAAATTGGAATACACTTCAGTATGTTTGTACGCAGGTAGGAATAATCCAATTAGACTGGGAAGATTTGATGGTATGGGAAAGAGAGAAGTGTTCTTGAGCCCTTGAGGGCCAAAAAGGAAATGGAGATCTATCTAGTAAGTGTAGGGGTTGACTTAACTTGGAAGGGTTCATCTACAGTAATGAGGGAAAGAAAAAATATGTGGCCACAGACAGACAGACAGACAGGTAGGTAGGTAGGTAGGTGGATATGGATCGGGGAAATGCCTTCAGAATGCCTTGTTTACTCACTGAAACAGCACCCAAACCTCAGAGAGGATTCAGGGATTTGTGGCTCAAGGTGTAAGGAGAGGAATGAAATAGTATAGGAGAGTGGCAATGTAAATGGCGTACAACAGCCAAATATCCATAAGGGATCGCCTGACCTTGGTGGAATTATGAATTCATATCGGCAGCTACAATACTTCTGCCTAGCCGTACACAGGCTTCAGAGGTGTACGTAGTAAGGAGCGTAAGGCCTGCTAGGGGGCGCTCGCGGAGTGGTTATGTGTGGCGGAATCCCTTGAGTCCCAGAATAAATGCGAGCTCTCTAAAGGGAAGAATGTAGTGGGGAAAACAAATTATTTCTTCCGAAGGCAGTAATGCATGTTCCCAAAACTACTAACGCTGTGAGCAGGATTCGAACCTGCGCGGGGAGACCCCATTGGATTTCGAGTCCAACGCCTTAACCACTCGGCCATCACAGCCACACAGGACATGTGGCTTGTGCAACTGTAGTTGTTATAAACAGGCCCACCTCCTGGACCCTAACCCACTTGTCTACAGACATCTATGTATGTGTGCCCTGGCTGGGTGCTGCTGACCGTGTCTGCTTTGCATTAGCTATCAGCAGCCCTTGGGAGCAACTTTCCTTTTCCCCCTCCTCTCCTGGAGCCAAATACGGCCCCAACAAAATATGCCAAAATCCGAGGACAGGGCCCTACACCCTTAAAGGCAAAGGATGCCCGCTTCAACGTAGGGCATGAAGGGGACGTGGGACTCAGCCTAGAGATGCTCACTGACAGAGCACGGCCACGGAAGCTCAAAGAATTTGACTTAGAATTTTTCGATTGCACCAAGGCCCTTTGGAAGAGGTGGAAATGCATTGGCCCCTCAGCAATAACTGTCAACTGGCTCTGGTACCACTGGAATCAGAATCCAAGATCTCCTGTTTACTACGGACAGGCACTTTAACCACCCAAGCCAAGTGTCACGTCTACAGATAGATGGACTACTTAGGCGGCCAGTAAGAAATAATTAGAGCGGCTGATCCATATCCCTCAGTAACTGATCCCTTCCAGTTCTCCCTTCCCTTCCTAGGTTCTGCAATCTGAACCAGAAAGTTAATGCTCTGCCCCTCCATCCGCACTTTTGGGGGCCAACTAGATCATGCATGGGTGTGTGACTCCTGCTCCCTTAGCCACCAAGGCACCCTCAGGACTTCTCCTGTGCGGTGACAAAAAAGCCAAAGGCCCTCAACTGCTTCAGGACACTATGGGGTTAAGGGGGTTTTCCCCTCACTCAGGCACCATGACCTACAATGGAGCTTGCCTAAGTAAAGCCCTTAGCCAGGGATCCCCAGCCTCTGGGAGGTGGACCTGTTAAGAACTCGGTAGCACAGCAAGAGATGAGCTTGAATGTAATGCACTTGATTCATCCGGAAACCATCCCACCCATCGCTGGTCCGTAGATAAATTTTCTTCCATAAAACCCGTCCCTGGTATTAAAAAGGTTGGAGACTGCTGCCCTTAGGCACAAGTTGGTCCTCATTTCTACATCCCTGGGCAAACACAGCCGAGTCATGTTGGAGGTGAGGGCAGGGTTTGAATTAGGTGGAGATTTAGCAAGTTCACCAAGACCCTTCAGCTGGAAAGGATGGGGAAGAGGGCTAGGAATCGCGCACTCACCAACACCCTCCTGGAAGCTGGGCCACACCTCCCCACAAAGGCCGTTCCTCACCCAACTTGCAAACTTTATTCCACAAGGCCCCTGGGTTTTGTTTTTTTGTTTGTTTTTGTATTAAAAAATATTAACAGACAATATCAAAAACACAAATGTCATCGGTAGAGGGTACAGCTGAGAACACCTGGGTCCCACCTGAGGGGCAGCACCAGGGACTCCATGGTCCACCAACCGCCCCCACCCTGGAGCAGCTAGGGGTTTGGACCACTGGCTCCTGTTTGGGCCTCAGGCCCTCCTCCTCCCATCTGGAGAGGAGGTAGGAGAGAGGACTGCCTCGCTCAATAAATAAGTGCAGCCCCAACCCTTGGGGACCAGGACTAGGGCTCCGCTGGGACTTGTAGAGACCACTTCAGCAGCTTGTCAGAAGCTCTGTCCAGGGAAGGAAAGACTCTTCACCAGCAGTGGGAGATGACGCTTTTCTGGAGAGTTCTACACGCTATTCCCTCAGAGGCCAGAGGCAGCACCTGGATCCTGGGCTGGTGATGGGGGTCCAGCCCCCATAGCAAGAGAATCTGGGGCAGTTTGTTATTGGTTGGTCCAGCCACATCTGAGTTCTGAGAGTTGGGGGTGGAAGAAGGAAGCTTCTCATGCACTCCTGGAGGTGGCCCCAAAATGTAGTCTAGCCAGTGCCACTGTCTATGACAGGTAAGGCTGGACTAGATGAGCTCCCACCTTGCTCCTCCTCTTCCATGGCCAGGTCCTGAGAGCCTGAGACCCCAGCCCCAGCTTGGGCCTGGGCCTCTTCACCCTCATCTTCACAACCACCACCACCTTCGCCTCCACCCTCCTCCATGGGCTCCAGCCCCAATCCATCCAGTCCTGAGAAGAGTGGGTCATCAGGGTGGCCAGGGTGTTGGGTGCTACTACCGCAGTCCACACAGGCCTTGGAGGGAAAAAGGGCAATGAGTGAGTCAGGCAAGGGTCAGTCACTGATGACCCGCGCTACCCCAGCTCCCTCGTCCCCCAGCCCAAGAGACTTCCCAAAATGTACTTGGAAGAAACACTAGTCCACAAAGACACACATGGGGTCAAGACTGGAAAATGCACTGTAGACCCTACTATGGAAAAGTCCCAGTGTACATCAGCACAGAATTGGTCCAGAAAAGGTCTACAAAAATTTGTGTGGTTTAATACTATGTAACCCAGCAGCAAACTTAGTGGAATCACCATCCTTCAGAATGATCCAATGACAATAAAGGGAGTCAGCCCTTAATCTCTATCCTTTTGACTTGAGCTCAATTCTTTCTCCTCCCTCCCAGCCCAGACTTCTCCTCTCACCTTTACATCAAAGACCCGAGGCAGCTGACCCTTCCGGGCCCAGGAGTGCACAGCACCCAGTTCCCTCCGCTGGTCCTCCGAAAACCGAGGCTGCTGTTTCTGCATGGCCCGAAGCCATTCTCGGTCCTGCTTCAGCACAGAGGCCACGTCCCTGCCCAGGGAAGGGTTCAGAAGGCAAAGGCTCAGAGCGGGGACCAGGGCCCACGAGGCTGGCATTTTTCCTCCACCAAACGCCCTATCCACTGCCTCATGCTGCTCCTCTGAATTGGTGCTCTGGGAGTTCAGAACTTCTGTTTTATTTTTATTTACTTATTTTCAGACAGAAGAGAAGGGAGAGAGTAAGAGGAAGAGAAACATCGATATGCAAGAGATACACTGATTGGTTGCCTCTGGTATACCCCCAGCCTGGGACCTGGCCCGCAATCTAGGACCTGACTGAGAATCGAACTGGCACTCAATCTATTGAGCCACACCAGCCAGGGCAGAGTTCGGGGCTTCTAAGACCAGGGAAGCTGATGATGGGAGGAACTGATGAGGCAGGGGATGAGATAGAAAGCCACAGAGCAGAGCCAGCCCCAGAAAAGAAAACCTCAAATTAGCTATGGAATGAGGGTGGCCAAGGAGGCCTCAAACTCCTTACCTGGAGGGCACCTGGTAGGTCATCATGACACGCTGGTCAGCGTTGGCCATGAGTAGCCAGATGGGGTCCTGGAGCACATACTTAATGACCTGGTCCCCGGGCTCAGCCCTGGCCTGGGCAGCCCCAGCTTCAGCCTCAGAAGAGTCTATGCTGCCGAAGTACTTGCTGGTGTGGCTGCTCCGACTGCTGCCTGTGAAGCAGGGTCAGCCAGTGTCAGGCCAGCTGGGGCTTCCATCCCCGGGACACTGCAAAGCCTCTTTCAAGGCCACATACGTGTCCATCCTACTGCCCTCAGGAGGCACGACATGGGCCCAGACTGCTCAGCCAAGATGGTGCCTGGCCTCTCAACTCCCCAGTCACTGTCCTACCCAGGGAGGTAATGGAGGGGCCACTCACGTGTGATACTGGCTGAGGTGCTGCCCCCCTCATGGGAGCCTGAACCAGACCCGGAGCCCAAGTGAGACCCCAAGGAGCCTGAGGCAGCAGAGCCTGTGCCAGAGCGAGAGTCTTCCTGCAGCAACAACTCCAGGAGGTCACTGGAGCCCGATAGTGCGTCCTGATTGGAGGACTCAGTTACCTCCACCTGGAGGGGGAAGGAAGGAAATGGGGAGGAATTTAGCATTCAATACCTGGGTCTCCCTTCAACTGTTTCCACTGCGTGGGGGGGGGGACACCAACCAAGGTGGTCTCTGATCCCACTCTACGACAGTGGGGCCAGGATGAGAGAGCCCGTGAAGCATAGGGACATGATGCTGGACTGTTTCCAAGTGCCAGATGCACTCAGAAGTTACTGGCTCCCTTTACAGATGAGGCAGCTGATTTCTACCTTATTCAGAAATTCAGCTGGGGTCTCCCACCTCCCTACACCATCTTGTGGAGATGGAGATACCAGGCAGGTAGAAGTCAGGAAAAGCGTGGTGGAGGAGCAAGCGGGGGAAGGTTGCGTGAAGACTATAATAGAACACAGGGGTCAGTGCTCACCATTCTGGCCTCTGGCTCAGCCGCCTCCTCACTGGGAGGCAGGGGCCCAGCACTGCTCGCAGGGCCCCCTGCAACAGCACCCCCCTCAACACGGGGGGGCTCCTCAAGCTGCAGCAGATTTAGCTGGAGTGGGGAGCTGCATCTCGAGTTGAATAGTGGAGAGTCCAAGCGGTGGGGAGGGCTGGGGGGGGGTGGGGGCAGGGACGGAGAAGAAGGGGAGTGGGAGGCAGGGGTAAGAGGCCCCTCTGCAGGAGTCTGAGGTACCCCGTAGGGACAGCTGGATGGGGTGGGGAACAGATAGTTAGGCAGCACCAAGGCCACAACTGGGGTCACCAGGGGGGCAGGGAAAGTTGCAGGGGGCACAGATGTGGGGGCAGGGGAAAGAGGCTGGGGGCCACCTCGGGGAGAGAACACTGGGAGGGGATAGGGCTGAACCACAGCTGGGAAGGGAGCAGCAGCTGGTGGTGGGGGCCAGGAGGCAGAAGGTGGAACAGGTGAAGGGTGGGAGACAAAGCAGGGGGATTCGACCCGGGGGGCCTGGTGGTGACGTGAGCGCTTGGCTTTAGATCGGCAGTGGTGTCGGCGGCTGGGGGGTGTGGGGCCATGGTGGCAGCCTGTGGGGAGAAACCAGGGTTAGCGAGGGCCTCAACTTGGGGCTGAGTGCCCCTGCCACCTCTACTGCCCTACCTTTCTAACCAGGGAGAGGGCAGGAGAAGGAGAAGGCCCTAGAGAGAGTCTAGCTTCCCAGACCAAATAGAACAGAGGTGGCTCTGGGGACATGGGAACCTTCAGCGAAGAATCACAGGAGGCAGGGACAGGGAGATTTATTGAGAAAGGAAGGGAGAAGGATGTTACATGAGGGAAGGAGTTGGAGGTGTGCAGAAGAAACAGCACACTGGTAGATGGGAGAAGCAGGGTGGGTCCATAAACGAATGGGCGGGAGGCTTCAATCCATGTGCCAAACTTCCTCAGGCACTGCCAACGTTGGTGCTCCTTCTGCCAGTCAAGGCCACACTCTGCCTAGCTCAGACCCCTGCATCTGCCTACAGGAAGCCTCCTTCAGGCATCTGCTGGGCTGCTGGCTGTCCTTGAAGCCTGGCCCCACCCAGAGTTGTTCCAGCCTTCCTTGTCTGTATTTGGCCCAGAGTCCATATAGATCTCTTAATCTGCAACCACTGAGTCTAAGTAGGCATACTTTCTACCCCTGCCCCCAGGCTGGACCTGAAGCAGCTTACCTGGAGCAGAGTACCTCCTCCCGCCTACCTCAGTGCCAACCCCCCAGAGGCTGCCTTCCCCTAGCTGCAGCCTGGAACCCCAGCCTACTAGGGAGAGGCTAACCAGGCGCTTATCCCTGGGCAGGGTGCTGGTGGTGGAGGAAACACCAGCCTGGGTCCCTGGAGCAGCAACATCTCCCTCAAGAACCCCCTCCCCACTGGTCTAGTCCGAGACCTGGCAGAGGACAGGGTCAGAGAGGTAAAGGGTGGCTACCTCGCTCTCCGGGGGCTGAGGGGGCCATGGAGGAGCCATTGAGTCCACGCAGCCTGCCGAGATCACGGAAGCGGCTGAGGAAGGCCTGCTCCTCCTTCTGTGTGTGCAGGGACAGCACAGCCTTGGTCAGGCCCACGGGGCGGTAGGCATCTGGGGCTGGGTCAGGGGCTACCGTGGGGCTAGGGGTTGGGCTGGGAACTGGGCCTGGAGCCAGGCCGGGCAGGTCCTCCATCATGATGATGTCTGAGGAAGGGGAGAAGGGAGAAAGGTCATCAGAATCATCTCAGGGGTTAGTTAACACAACCACACCACACCCTCCCTGTCCAACAGCTTAGCCAACCCCTGGCCACTGCCCCACAGCCAAGCCTGGGCCCTGTGTGCATCTCCTGCCCTCCTCCCCACTGAGGGCTGGCTCGGGGCCCTCTTCTCTATGCAAAGCTGTCCCAGCGTGGCAGAAGATACTCAGTCCCCTCCGGCAGCACTACCCAAGGATGGCGGTGCCATGACTCTCTTTAGAAGGGAAGCCCACCCCCTTCTCTTCCCTCCCACATTTTGAAGGGCAATGCCCTTCAGCGTTTTTCATCAGGGTTTTTCTGACTCTCTGTGGTCATACCTCAGTTGGAACCCCCTACCCCACACTTTGTGTGTGAACTGACAGTAAGAACACAGGAAGCAGGGTTGGGAAAAGACAAAGCAGCAAAGGCTGGTGGGAATGGAGGCAAGAAGTGGCAGCTCCAAGCTAAGATGGAGGCCTCCTTCTCTCCATTAGGGCCAGAAGGGGTAGGAAAAGGCAGGCAGGAGGGAGCTCTGGCTAGAGGACCAAGGGGAGCCCGGGCACTGCCCCCTCACTCCAAGCCCATACCCGACTCCGGGGGCTTCTTGTCTCCCACATGGACGATGGTGGAGCTGAAGCTACACTGACTGGTGACAGACACCACACTCTCCGCCTTATTGGCTAGGGCGAGCGGGCTCAGGGTACCTCCTACCACCGGCTCCTTCTGAGGGGTGGCCCCCTCCCCAGACAGCACTGCCAATGGATCTGTGCAAAGAGATGGTGCCAGTTACCACCACTGCCCCCACCAGAGGTCAGGAGAGGAAACCCCAGGGAGGAGGGGGAGGATGGACAGCAGGGAGGAGGTCTGGAGATCCGGAGGCTGGGAGGGGTCAGGGCAGAGCGAGGTGGGGGCCCCAAGGCAAAAGGGCAGAGACACAGGGTCAGCAGCCGGACAGTGAAAACAGGGCATGCACTAGGTCTTTACCTTTCTTAGTCCCCACAGACACTGGATCTGTCCTCTGTTTGTCATCGTCAGAGGCTGAGGAGGCGGTGTAGGAGGAGGAGGCACATTTACGCTTGGTCGTGCTGGGGATGTTGCAACTCTCCAGGTACCTGGCGATGCCCCAGAAGACATGAGGGCAGGCCCTGGGGTAGGCAAGGCGAGTGCCCAAAAGGGAGAGGTGCCAGACTGGCCTTACCTGAGGATGCTGTCCAGGCAGTTGATCTGCTGATAGGAGCAACTGGAGGCTTCTTTCCTCTCAGCCTCCTCAGGGGCCAAGGCTTGTGGGGCCTGGACTAAAGCAGGGTCTGCCTGCAGCCCTGGGTCTGGGGACTGGCAGTGAAGGGTCTTGGCCTTAAATGTGCCTGTAGCTAAACCAAGGAGAAAAAAAAGAGAGGAAAGCTCCTCTGGGTTGAGGTGAAGGTCAGGAGACCACCTGGTCTCACCTCTCACCTGCGCGCACACCCACACTCCCTCCAACTCACCAGGGCGGCGGGTCCGGGGCAGAGGCCGAGCCCGGGACTCAATAAAAAGCTGCTGCCCTTGGTGCTTCACTAGATGGACATCCTTACAGATCTGCTGGAAGGTCACCTGTGGGACAGAGCAGGGTAGCAGGCAGCATTGGGGAGGGGTCCTGGCCAGTGTCAGGGGCCCAGGGCACAGTGCAATAAGAGGAACCAGTAGGGAGACATGGAGGCCATGATGAGAGCAGGGCAAGAAAAGGAGAGGGGGTGAGGCAGAGCTCCACTGGGATTGGCAATGCTGGTTCCAAGGACAGGGGAATGGGCGACTGGAGGGGTGAATTGGGAGGACACTCACCAGGGCAGGAGGCCCAGGCCCCTCAGCATCACCCCCGTTGCTATCACTGGAGGAGCCAGGGCTGAAGAGAGGGCCTGGGGAAGTCACGGGGCCAACTCCACAGAGGCCTGCGGGGCTGGGGCTGTGCACAGGCTGGGGCAGAGAGGAACAGGTTAGGTATCTACAGCCCTGCACCTCACCTCTTCTTCACCTCCCAAGCCTCCTCTCCTCAACTCTCACCTGTAACAGCAGCCGATGGATCTGCTCTGATAGTTCCTGAATATCAGAGTCCAGGGACAGGGCCGGGCTGGGGACCGGGGGAGTGAACACGTCCTCATTCAGGGGTGCCCTGCAAGGTGGGAAAGGGTAAGTCGAACCCTTACCCCTCCCACACTATCCAATGTCAGCTCTGGGTCACGGCCCACTTACGTTCGTACTTTGTGGCGGCCCAACACAAAGGCCACCTTGCGGCTCCAGGGGTGCACGAAGCCGGCCCAGCTGGTGTCCATGGTAACATATTCCCCATTACGGGCACAGAAACGAATGGGAGAGTGGTCAAAGGGCTGGCCAGCCAGCTGGAGGACTGAAGGGAATGGAAAATAAGGTGTGGGTGAGCAGGAAGGAGAGCTAAGACAGAGAGCCACCCCGCAGGAGATCCAGGAGAACCAGGCACTGAGAGACATAACCACAGGGGCATCCGTTAAGAAGCCCTGCAGATAGCCAGGAAGGAAGAGCAGGGTGAGAGGAACTCACTCTTCTTGTGGATGGCCAGCATGAGGGGTCGGTCTTCAGGGTGCAGAAACAGGAGCACTGGGGCCCCCAGAAGATCCTGGGGGAGGTAGCCCAGCAGTGGGGCAGCCCTGAAATGGGAGAAGGCATCAGTCTGGCCATGGCCTCCGCCCTGGCCACACACTTTTCCTCCAGGTCCCAACCTCACCTTTCATCCACATCCTGGAAGAGGCAGCTGGGGGTGTGCCGTGTAGTGAAGATCCTTTTGTCTGGAGGGATCCGGGGAGCTGAGCACAGAAAATGTACCAACTGGATTTCATCGGAAATGGTCCAGCTCCTCAGCCCCCCATGTTGCCTGGGGCCCAGGCCAGCTGGCAATCCTCCCCATAGCCCTTCCCTGGGTCTTCTGGCCCACAAAGGTAGCCTGGACCACCCTTGTGTCCCACACTAGTAAAGAGCTGAGAACAAGGTCCTCTGCTTTACCCTCTCCTAGCTGAGGACTCTAATCCAACTCTACTTCTAAAGGAGGCCTCAAACCCTCATCTTTATAACACCTTCCCTATTACAAAACCCTGAGGGGGCTGAATCACGCCTCCCAAAGTTATGCCCTGCCTCACCCACAGCTAGGCCCCTGGCCTGCCCACCTTCGTAACCCGAGTGGATTCGCTCTGCCATGAGCAAGCAGCACGGCTGTGCCGGGGCCCCATCAGAGACCCGGATTTTAGTCACATATGGGGTGAGGCGAAATGGCTGGTACCGAGGCCCTGCATCCCGGTCAGGACCTCCTCTAGCAAGGGAAAGAAAGAGGTGTTAGGGACTGTTAATGAAATGCCACCCACCCTCTACCTCAAGGTCAGGATTCACACAGTAAAGAAGGGAGATGTGTGGAAAGTGGAAGGGATCTGCTCCCACTTCCCCCACCTACCTGATACGGCAAAAGACAGACTTCTCCTGGGTGAAGTCCCTGAAGCCTGAACCTGGGGCAGACCAGGAGAGGGGTGAGCACAGTACACCCTGCACCCTCAGCCCAGGTAGGGTGTAGGGCACCCAACACCCTACCTGGGCTGAGAAGACCCCAACAAGGAATATCTCGGGACCCCTGGTCCTTCACAGAAGAAGCTTCCTACAACTGCTCATCCCCCCTGCAGGCACTTGGGGACCTCACCTGCTGAAGCCCCAGTGCCCCAGGTGGGCAGGCGAGATGGGGCAGTGGAACCATAGAAGACGCCCACATCCTGGGGAGCCAGGAGCTCTGAGAAGCGGGCACCCCGAAACACGTCCCGCTTACAGTGCAGCAGGATGCCTGCCTGCTCCGAAATGTAGACGATTTGGCCTGTCAGGAAGGAGACAGCCACGGAGAAGGTATCCTGGGCAGGAGGGTGAGGAGAGAGAGGATTCAGAAGCCATGGGAGTAGGGATGAGGGTGAGTTACAACAGAGAGTCCAGGCTGTGGCTGACCTGGTTGCGAAGCGTGTACTCAGAAGTGATGTGCTCCAGCTCCTCCAGAGTATAGGTGGACATGTCCATGGCACAAGGCTCACCCTCCTCCAGGCTCCACTGCTGGTAGTATTCCTGGTTAGCTTCAGGGTGAGGACAGTGGGGCATTCAGTGAGATGGCTCCACCACAGTAGTCCAGGACTTGGCCACTGCCCTCCTGGGAAGCACCACTCACCTTGCACCTGCTTGACACAGGCCAGTGCATACTGCAGTGTGGCCAGGGTCCCAGAGCGGCCCTTGCCTCGGCGCTCTGGCGGCAGCCGAAGCTTGAGCTCCCGCAATGCTGTCATGAGTTCCTTCTGGGTCCTTGCACGGGCTGACTGTTCACTGCTGCAAGGCCCACCGAAAGGGAGGGGGTATGGGCATCAGCCTCAAAGCACGGCCCAGGTCCCCAGCCTCTCCCCCAGCCCTTACCCCACAAACCTGCAGCCGCTGGTAGATGGATTGTCCTGCTCCGAGCTGGCACTCAGGAGGCTGTAGGCAATGGAACTGCTGGGTGGGGAGGGGCTCTGAGAGTTTGTGCTAAAGGAGAAGCAACAGGCTTGAGATGAAGAGAAAGTGACTAGCAGCATGGGCCTTTCTCCTAGCCCAGACTGCTCCTGAGACCACTCCCAGACCCTGTAACACACATCTGTACACACCTCTTGCTGCTCTCAGTGGTCTCCAGCAGGGCTGAGTCCTTGCCATTGCCAGAGGAAGAGCTATGTGAGCTATGCTGAGATGCACCTCTGGACTCAGGCCCGTTGGACTCATTGCCACTTGAGCCATTGCTGTTGGCATCCGTGTCATCAGCCAAGCTGGGGCCAGGGCAAGACAGGTGCTGTGGGGGCCCAGGGGACTGGGCCCTTCCAGGACAAAATGATTCCCCTGGCCTGGGGTCCCCTCCCCCATCAGCCCCTTCTAGGGGGCCACTCATGTCTGAGCCATGGGGAGGGCAGACAGAAAACAGTGATGAGGGAGAGGCCACCACGGATGCACAAGGGGGCCGAGAGGCCTGGCTAGGGGAGTAAGGTGGAGGACCCAAGCCTCTGAGATTGAGAAGTTCGACCACAGTCAGTACCTGAAGAGGGAGACCAAGAAAGATGGCTTAGAGAAAGTTGGGCTGTTCACATTACCTGCCGTCTTCACTCAGACCCTACCCCCACTGGTCCCCATGCTCTTGGGACCCCGGCTTCTAATAGGGAGCTTTACGTAAGTTCTGTTTCTTGTCCGGGTAGGGGGTTTGAGGTGGGGAGGCTCATTCCTTGCCACCGTGGCCTGGGTTAGTACAGCCTGAGCAGTGTACTAAAACTACGGCTGTGGGACAAAGTTTGGACACCTTCCAGCCCCAAATTCCCACTGGGCTCCCACTCTGCCTAAGATTCCAAGGCCTCTGAGCAGAGGGGTGAGCTAGTCGCCTCCTATATTTAGGTCTCAAGGCTAATTTTATCTGTGGGTGGCGCCACCCCCGCTGCACATGCGCAGGGACAGGCGCGGCCCCACCATGAGCTTCCGCCACCGCCACGGTCACCAGGGAAACCAACGTCAGCAGCTGAGCTCAGCGGTTGCTGGAGGGACCACAGGAGGGCGGGAGAAGCGACCCTCCCCCATTTCCCGGCGGAAGAGGGGGATCTATGTACTCCCACACAGGCGGGTGTGGCCAGGGTTAGCCCACCTCGAGTACAGCCTCAGTCCCCTGAGAGAGCGGCCCAACGGGGTTCGGCAGACTGGCCCTGCTCCCCTGGGCAAAACACAACCGCCACCGCCCTCCACACAAAAGCCCCACAAGCCTAACACTCGCCTGGATCCGAGTCATTCTGGTTATTAGCACACAGCCTTCTCCTGACCCTCAGAACCAAAACCAGCACCTGCCATTGTCAGGGGCCCAGGAATTCTCTTTCCTCAGTCTGCTACTTTTCTAGACAACGGCACCCCGCCCCCATCCGAAGCAGACACACTCAGCTCTGAGCAGGGTATGCACAACAGCCAACGGATATTCCCCTACTCCAGGTCCAACCATATCCCCAACCCCCCAGCACTTTCTGAGCTCCAAGAGAAAAGGGAAGGCTGTGGCCAACAGCAGGAACTAAAGCTGGGAACAGGATGTTCCAGCCCGAAACAGGCTGACATCACGGCCGGCGCCGGGCCAGGGATTAAGGGGGGAGAGTGGGGAGCGTGGAAAGTCAGAGGGATCCTGCTACCCAGGGAAAACCGGAGGCCCCCGAGTGACAAGAACGATGGCAAGGGACAAGCCTGCTGAGGGTCAGGTGTGGGACCGGAAGAGCTGGGAGTGCGGGGCAAACAGGAGGTAAGAGGGTTAAGAAGTGCAGCATCCGGTGCAGGGTTTCAAGGATCACCTGGATCCCCCGGGGCAGAGAGCAAGTGCACAGCGGCAAGGAAGACGAATTATTGGTGGGCCATAGACCGCCTAGACCGAAAGCGGCACATTATGCTGGAAATGGTCCAGTATGGGGTTGGTAACTGGTCCCCAGGTGGTCAAGGAAACACCTACCTGTCCCGCGCGAGTGTCCCCTTCGGTAGCCTGCCCGCCGTTGCAGCCCGCAGCCGAGTGGAAGCTCAGCGGGGCCAGGAGGCGGGTTGCATAATGCCAGGCACTGCCCCTCTCCTTGGCCTCCTGCCCGGGAGCCACAGGCCCCGCCCTCGATTGGCTGGGGGATCTCATCCTGGTCCCTGATTGGCTACTGGCTTCTACTGAGGTCAGGGCTGTGTCACACACGCTGGCGCACGTGGATCTGGGTGCTGGCACTAAAATGAAGGGCCCCAGACACCACCGCCCAGCCTTTGGGTGCAGGACGTCTTGTACAGTGAATACTGAAAGGGAGGGGAAATAAACTGTGCCTCTTCCGGGAAAATGCTCTGGCCGCAGTAGGTGTTTTAAGAAATATTCACTTGGTGAACTGAGCTGACTTGCAGGACACCGTGGCTTTGCTAGGGGTGGGAAAAAGAAATGCAAACCCTGGGGAGTGAACCAAGATGAATGGGATAGCTGATCCCTGGGAGGAGGGGGACAAACAGAAACCTGACTTGACCTTTCCTGGGTTCCCTTCCCCAGCTTTGTCATCATAGTAAAGCTGTTTTACACAACTCTTTCATCTGACACTTCAAATACTTGGACAGCTAGGAAGAAAGCAACTGAATATACATGTGTGCCGGGGTGGGGGTGGGAGTGTGGGAGTGAAGGATACAAATAATAAAATGGGCAGCCAGAGCCAATAGGGGCAGTGAAGGGAAAACAATGGCAGGTGCTCCCATGTCCAATCAGAAAAAAAGGTCTCTGGGCAGCCTACTGGGTGACTAGTGCTTCTCTCTTGAGGATGCAGCAGCCCTCAGGGCTGCCCCAGAAGTGAGGGACCAGAAACCCAGGGTTACAGGGAAACAGGGGAGTGCCTGAGAGACCCTAGAGTGCCTGAAAGGTGGGGTGCAAGGGCTTCAGATCCCCGCCATTAGGAAAAGAGAAAGCCAAGGACATCGTCTCTCTACTGTATTCCCTAGTCCCGGGGGGTATAACTTGTCACATGGCAGGTGATCAATAGAAAAGGAGTGATTTTGTAGTTTGGTTGGTTAGAGCATCGTCTCAATATGCCAAGTTTGTGAGTTTGATCCCCCATCAAGGCATATTCAAGAGTCAACCAATGAATGCATAAATAAGTGGAACAAATCAATGTTTCTCCTTTCCTCTCTCTAAAATCAGTAAATAATTAAAAAAATAAAAAAGGACAGGAGAGGGGAAGAGGCTTCAGCCAATGAGGAAGGAGCTGAACATTAAACCTTTTTAAAAAGAAGGGGGAGCAGAACCCTGAATCCTAAAAAAAGAACAGGGGCCTGGTTTGGAGGATGAAGTGCCAGGCTGGGCCGAGGAGAGCTGCAGGTACACAGACCCACTCCATCCAGGGCTGTAACAAGCAGCTTCTGTCAGGGCTCCCTGAAAATGTGGTTGGCAAGTGAAGAGGCCCCCCCCCCGCCCCCCGCCCAGCTAATGCTGACATAATCAGCTGTGGGTGCACGCCCCTGTCACGTGCCCTAAGCTTCCCTTAAAGTGGTGTTGCCCATTGAGGGGTTGGGGGCAGGCTCTGTGGAAAGCTGAGGGGTGGGGAACTATATAACCTAAACAGCAAGAAGACACAGGAAACGAAGGGTTTAAGAGCCTGGATTTTCAGACTTCTCTACTTGAAAATGTACCCCCATCTCACATACTGTGGCCCTGTCCCTGGTTTTCAGACACCTCTTCTCTGGAAACAATTTTTCTTCCATCCCAGTTCTCCTCAGGAATTTAGGTATAATCTGCCCTGACACAGACAGTCCTTGTTCTCCCACCTCCACCTCCATCTTTATTTCTTGCATAGACAAAAGGGTCCAGTGCTCCAGCAATCCTAACCTGCTCCCACGGCCCTGGTTGTCCTGCCTCATGGTCCCCACAGTAACCAGGCCCTGCTGCCGTCAATGGCGGAGAGGGGGCGGGAGACAGTGGTGACGTCAAAGCTGAGGAAGGGGGCGGGGCGAGGAAGCGGGGGGAATGTGGGGCAGGGAGGCTGGGGAGGCAGCGGTTTGGATTGCGGCCAGCCCGAGGGCGGCGGCCAGCGCGCTAAGGAACATCATGTTCTTTTGGATGGTGGCCCAGGACAAGCACAAACCCAGGCGCCTCCCCCAACCCAACGACAGCCGTCCTGTCCCAAAGCCAGGGATTCCTGGAGAGAGGATTAGAAGGAAGGGGTCCCCCTCCCCCGCCCCTATGTTTGGTTCTCTTCCAGACACGCATCGCCCTCCCCTAGGCTTGTTCCCACAGCTCTTGGCACTGGCTTCCCCCTTCTCCCAAACTGTACACATTTGCTGGCCGAATTCCAAACAGCCAGGGTGGGGAAGCTAGAGGCCCAGGTTTTGTGAGAAAACACGCACCTTTGCTCCTTCAAAGGCCCCCTTCAGAGCCTGAATCTCTTGTTACCATGGCAAAGAGGAAGGAGGGGAAGGAAGGAGAATGGGTGTAGGATGAGGAAACCGAACTGGGACAGCAAGTGGCTCAGCCTAGGCCTGGCTCTTGGGAGAGGGGTAAAAGGATGGAATGAGGGATTTGGGCAGGTGCCTGAAGACCAGAACCAGGAAGAGGGAAATGCGGAGGGAGTCAACTTACATTTGCAAGTTTTTCACTTGCAGAAAAACTTGCAAATGTAAGAATAATTTCTAAGCAAAAAATTCACATAAATCTCTCATCCTGCCACTGTTGTTTCATCAGCCTATAGGCATTTTTCAGCAAAATAATTTAAAAAAACATGATCCAGGCATTGTGCCAAGCACTTTACATACATTATTTTATTTAATCCCCAGAACAGCCCTGTGAGGTGGGTATTACTCTCCCCATTCCACAAGGACTTACTAAGGCTCACAAGTCACTAAAGACGACTAAATTGCCTCATAATATGTTCTCAGGCTCTTAACAAATAGAGCTCAGAGTTCAAATGTGACCTCTGAGAATGGCTTGTTGTGCTGGAACCTGTGAAGGGTTACCCAGCACTGGGGAACCTGAACGTCTCAATTGTCCAGGAGATTGAGTTTGGTGCCTGGAACACAAACTCCATCCAACCCCTTCTCTCATTTAGGATATTCAGTTTGCACTCCCTACACATTTTCAGTTATCACAGCCCAGTTTTCACATGCTCCCAAAGTCCTTGAGATCATCCTAGCAGCTACCAGCCCCAGTGATGTCCTAGGAACCCGAACTTCATCACTCTTCCACCTTTCCTACAGGCATAGTTGTTTGTACAGTTACCAGAGTACCCTGTTAGTTCCTCCTCTCCTTCAGGGTCTCAGGAAGACATGCACAGCCAGTCTGTACAACACCATCCTCCCTCTCAGGATTCAACAGTTGCTACACCTCACCTTTACTCCCAAGGATAGCTTCCCTTTACACATAAGACATCCAGAGCTGTGACATGACTGGCTCAGGGTCACACAAATCATCAAAATGTCAAGCCTTCTGAGTCCCCCTACCTGCCCTACCGGGGCGTCCCTGCAGCTCAGAATCCCTGCCTCTTTCAAGTGCTTAAGGCACATACCCAGACAGCAGCCATGCACAGGAACGTCCCCCACACTCTCAGAACCCCCGACACTGCATTTCCTTGGGAGCAGGGGTCTCAGCTCCCTCAGGTCGCTGAGAGCTTCCGATCCCCACCTCCCTGGCAGTCAAGGGTCCAGGTGGCCTAGGGTGGTGAAGGATCGGATCTCGGAGACACCCCCTGGCCCCCACCCCTGTCCCTCCAATGCTGAGTTCTGGTCTCTATTCCCCAGAAGGATCAGGGCTCCCACCGCTGCGATCATGCATTCCCAGGATCCCCACGCCCTCCCCCAACCCCACACACGCACACACACTTCATTAACAACTCTACTATCAGAACACACCACCCCAGAAAAACTCACAACCACTCATCTCCCCCTTCCCCTGAGCACTTACCGCTTGGCAAGCACGCAGGTGTCCAGCGTCTTCCTAACTAGGGCCACTGAGACCCGGACTTGCTTCTGCAAGCCTGCCCACCAGCTGGGATGCCACGCCCCTCAAGCTTATTGGACTAAGGGTGCGGATCCATGCCCTTCGCCGCGTGCCTTCAGCAGACCTCCGCATAGCCACCATTGGTGCTGCCTGCTGCCCGTCATCATCTCGTTAATCAGTTTGCCAATCCTCAGTGACAGATCCACGTGCGGGCGGGCAGCCCACAGTGCCCGTTGATTGGCAGAAAGCCGCTCCCCCATTCACTTCCGAAGTCCATATTGGCTGTGGCAATATCCCCCCACTTGCCTAGAGCCGTGACGCGAATGCTGGCCCAGCCCTCCAAACTTTCTCATAGGCTGAGAGGTTTCGGAGCAGTAGAGGACACGTGCGGGCGCTCTCACGCGGCATCTTGTTTACCTAGAAGCTGGGGATTTTCCTTGACGACACTGCACTGGAAGCTGTAGAGTCTGCGCAGGCGCTGGTGTGGTTGAGGCGTGCGGCAGTGGCTTTGATAAGGGCGCCCTGTGCGGAGACCCTGAGAGGGAGAATCGCAGCTTCTGCACCCTGTCACCGCCTTCCCTAGAGCTGAGACATCTGCCCTGAGTCCCTGAGGCTCCTAGAAGCTGGAAGGTGCGAATAGGGTGAAGAGCTGTCTTCAGACCTCACTGCCACCATGAGGATAAAGATTATGACAGCAGGCTCCTAGATTTTCTATGGATTCAGGAGCTTCTCACAAACCCGGAGGCTAGCTTCCTTACTACCCACTGCCTCATAAATGAGACTGAGATCCAGAAAGGGTACATATCACTTCTCTGCCATCTGGCTCAAGTGTAGTATCTGTTCTTATCAGAAAGGTTACATAATCTGTCCGGATTAATGCACTAGTCAGTAATGAGGCTAAGATTTGAACCCAGGTCCCTAGCACTATGAAGAAAGCAGGTCCTAGTGCCTATGGGAACCCTAAACCTTAAGTATGCAGTAGATGAAATACAAAAAGTCCTGAGCACTTAATTATAAAGGGTCATAAACCCTTTAAAAATGGTGAATAATGATAACTCTGTACTTAATTATAAAAATCATCTCAGGCCCTTAAACTGCTGAATCAGAATCTCCAGGGAAGGTGCCTAAAAATCTATTTTCAAAGAATTCCTGGTAGTTCTTAAGAACTGGTAAGTTTGGGAAACACTATCTAGGCTACACTCATTGTTAAAGCATCTGGGGACAAGAAAGCTAGGGTGCTGTAACAGGGGCATCATGGACTAGTGTCGTGAGTCTGATAACAGTGCAGCAGTAAGGGCCAATTTGTTCAGTATTTATTAACCGCTTCTGTATGACGGACTGTGCTAAGTACTAAGGGGAAGAGATGCTTCACTGAAGTTGGCCATTTACTTCAGATGAAGGTGTAAATGAATACAGAAGTGACTGCACAGTGTCTGGGAGTTAAATTAAGGGGTAAAAGGGACCCAACAAACAGCAAGAGCATACCCTCAGCCAATGGAAGAGGGAAAGCTGGGAAACCTAGACCTCAAGGTTCACCAGGGTGTGACACAGGAATCATCAACATTTCCCATTAACCACGCTTGAAGCCGCCTGGTGCCCCACCGTGGCCAATGTGGGAATCACACTTTGCCCTGCCCAAGGTCAGGCCCTCCAGCAAAGCTCAGTTCCGTCCCAATATATCTTCTCAACCTTCTGGTTAAACTTGCAGATCCAATACCTTTCCCACTGGTTAAGAAAAGATCTCAAAACAGACACCACTTAGTTACTCATTACACATTTATTGTACATTTTCACAATCTGGATGCGCCACAGAATTGGGGGCATGGGGTGAGGGAATGGGGGGCAGAGGACACTGGGATATTATGGGGGATCTAGAGCACAGCACCCCCACCCCAGCATCTCTCCCTACCCTTTCACACCACATTTTAGATCTCCCTGCTCCCCCTCCACACAGAAACCTTGAGTGTGGGGGAAAGAGTTGGGGGGGGGGGTTCCCTCGAGTGACAGTTTAAGGGACTGTACCCTCAGACCCCCCAAAATTGTGCCATTTAAAAAGACGTTAGACCTTTCCCCTATCACTTCACCTAAGGAGAAGACAGGTCTCTCTGGGCTCAACCACCCTGGAGAAGAGCAAGAACCTCCATCTTCTGACAAGTCCCACACACACATTGGCAGTGACTAGTACCCCCCACCCTGAATTCAGGATGGGGGCAGTCAGAGGAGCTGGGCAGTGAAGGAGGCAACACCCTCCAAACTGGGGAGGAGGGTTTTCAGTCCAACCCCCAGGAGGGCTGGGGCCAGAGGAGACTTTAGGCAGGAACTGAGAAGATTCTCTGCCCTGCTCCACTCCTCTCCAAGGCAGTGATGACCCCTCAGACATCGGCAGCCACCTCTCCCAAAAGAGATCAGATTGTGGCCAACCCCCAACTCTCCTGGTGGGAGGAGGATGGGGAAGATCAGACAGATGGGAGGGAGGGTGACCCCATGGGAATGTCAGTTGAGCACCCCACATGAAAACTGGGGATCAGGAATGTGGGGAGAAACTCCATGTGGCAGAATTATTGGTCCATCATAACACACTGAACTCCAAGACACTTACACACCAGCTCCAGGGAGGGAGAGGAGGGGACAAGAGGTTTGGAAAATGGGGGTAGAGGAGGCAAACTGGACTACAGGGGTTAGGCGATGATTCTGGGGGCCAGAACAGCCTGGCTCCCCAAAAGCCCAGGCTCCCCACCACCTACAAATAATGTCATGCAAATAAAACTGTGATACAGTGACCAATGAGGACTAATTCCTCAGTGGAAAAAAACAAACTAACCAATCAACCACGGGTTGAAAGAATGAACAGAAGAGTGATGAACAAAAAGGAAGGAAACCAAAAGGGATGCCAGTATGCAAATGAATGCTAATTAACATGCTGGGAGCTCCCAGACCTTGGGATTCTTAGGGCCAAGTGGGATACACCAGTCTCAGAGCCTCCCAAATAATGCAAAGATGCACCTAGGGAGGCCTGGACAATTGCTTTTTGTTTTTGTTTTTTGTAGGGAGGGTGGGGGTATGGGGAAGGCCAGGGTGGGAGGAAGGATCAGCCAAATCCAAGGAAAGGAGAGGAAGAGGGACTATTGCATAGCAGATGCAAATGAAGGGACTTGGGGCTGGTCAGGAAAACAGGGAAAGGGAAGGAAGGAAAGAGAAAGGTGATGGGAACCTCAGGAAGGGGTGTTAAAGGACAACCAGAAAAATTTTCTAGTAATAAAACTACAAACAGACCAAATATATATAATATTATATATGTATAAATAACAGCTGGCTATTTACAGGGGGACACACACACAGACACACACATGGGTGGGGGGCTGGAAGATATGGCTGGGAGGTGGGGTAACGGCTGGGGATGGGTGGGGATGAGAGGCCCTTCTCTGGGCAGGCTCCTCAGGGGTTTAAGAGCTAAAGTAAACTATATAGACGGAAAAAGAAGGAAGAAGAGGGAGAGGGGGAAAAGAGAGGAGAGAAAGCAGTGTGTCAGGCCTGGTCCTGCTTCCACCCTCCCCACTCCCCAGCTGGCCAATATCCCTTCCCCTCTGGGCCTCAGACTATCCACATGTAAAGCAAGGGGGCTGGATGGGTGGGTTCTAAGGTCTCTTCAACCCCATGCCATGGCCTCTGAAACCAGGACCGCTTAAACAGTGGCTCCCTAGCCATGTCTCAATTCCCCCAGGCTTTTCCTGCTCTCTAGCCCCCAATTCCAGGGTTCCCAGACTGGGGTCTTAGGCACAACAGGTCCTCAAGGGAGCGGTGCGGATCTACCAGCTTTCCTGTTTCCAAAAATCTTAGAATAATTGCCTACAACCAAAGTGCAGACTAAACAACATCAAACTTTTGGGCTCTAGATGAATCAGAGCCACCAATGGCAGCTTTATATGCTTTTTGCTGAATATGTGCTTTTTGCAGAACTCGTGGGGGAAACCTCTCCAAAGAAAAGGGCACTACCCACTCCTACCATACTCACCAATGATGATGATGAGGATGATGGCGCAAATCACTCCCAAGATGATCATCATCTGGAGGTGGGAGGGGAGAGTCAGTGAGACGGACCATGAAACCCCCATTCACCCACCAGTCCTTCTAACTGGTTCCACCCTTACCTTGAGGTTTTTCCACCAGTATTTGCGCTTGAGCTTGGCTGCACTTGTTTCAAACTGGGAGGCTCCTGCCTGGAGTGCATCTGCACGGTCATCCAGCTCCGACAGCTTCTGGTCCCGCTCTAGGACCTTGTCCACATTCACCCTCATGATGTCCACCACCTAAAGAAGACCACAAGGCAGGGGGTGTGACAAGGCCCACCTCAATGAGGGCACTCTGGGACCACCATGTGCCTATATATATATATAATATGCATCCTGATGTTGCCAGGCCACACATAGATCACGTCTACCACACTTGAGCACATGCAAGACACACATATTGGGAGCATGCTGATAGCCAGACATCTCAGATGTCTAAGCAGCACCCTCTATCGAATTTCAAGCAGCCTGCCTGTCACCACGGCACATCTGCCCAGGCTGAAATACCCAGGCTAACAAGGCTAACACTTCAGGGACCTTCCAGGTGCACGCTGACAGGAATGGGGCACGGTATCTTTGTTCCAAAACTTATAAACGTGACCTGTCATCACCCCTAGCCCAAGTGGATCCCCACACTAGTTTACCAGCCCACAGGGTCCTTCCCACTGCCCTTGGCACACCCTCTCCTCCCCAACTCACCTCATCCACCTGGGCCTGTGTCTGCTGCAGTCTTCTGTTACTGGTGAGGTTTGGAGGGGGCCCAGGGGGACCTCCCTCCCCAGCCGGGGCGGCAGGGGGGGCGGTAGCAGCGGTAGCCGACCTGAGGGGCAGAAACGGAGTAAGACCCAGGGCCTGAATGCTTCGGCCCCGCAGTAAGGGCTCCGCCCATCTGCCTGTCCATCCATCTGTCCCTCCCTTCTTCCCGGGAAGAAGGCCACCCGATGGGAGCCCTGGATACCGTCTGGCCACACCAACTGAAAGATGAGTGACCTTGAATGAGACCCCCTCCCCCATCCAGGCCTCGGTTTCCCCGCCTGTTAAAAGAGGACGATCTCAGAGACAAGGTCTGGGGTCGACCCGAAATGACAGGGGCGGGGCGAGAAGGCAGACACCGGGTCTGCACCTTCCCGCAGCCACCGCCCGCGCGCAGTCACGGGCGCTGGCCCAGCCTCCGGGCGTTGGGCGCGGGTCGAACCCTGCCCCCGTCCCCAAGGCGGCGGTCGGCTCAGGCCAGTGCAGGAAGGGCAAGGGCGGTTGACTTACATGGCGGGGGCAACGGGCGCGGGACTTCGCAGCGACAGGGATGTTGGCAGCACCGGCAGGGTAGGCAGCTTGCGCTAGCTCCGACTGGCGCTGGCTGCCGGGGACGGGAAGATGGCGGCCGCACGTCACCCACATCCGGGCACTGCGGACGGGGGTGGGGCGCCTTGGTGACTGGTCCGGTGCCGGGCCGCGGGGGCGGGCCGGGGCGGGGCTGGGGGCCTGCCCGCGGAGCCGCGTCTGGGCGCAGCCGGGCCCCCCCCTCACCTCCCGCCGCTAGCCTGCTGCAGCTTCCGCACGCTCCCCGCCAGTTTGCCTCCTGGGACCAGAGACCACACAGCTTCCCCCAAGCCTCTAAATCAGTCCGCGCCCCACACAGCCCAAGGTCTCACCCTCTAGCCAGGTCCCAATGCCTGGTGACTCGTCTTCAGCTCTTGGAACGGGCTGGGGGTGGGAAGTCAGAAAGGGTAAGTACAGGTCCCAGGGCAATGAGAATAGCTGGGACCCTGGTGCTGAGGTAGAGTTGGGAACCACCTTGCAGGGGGATGTCCCAAAGGAGGTCTGGGGCCCATGGGCCCTCAGTAGGAAACTATGAAGGAAAGGATATGAGGCAGGCCCTTCCCCCACATCCTAGCTAAGTCACTGCGGTGTGAAAGTTACCCCTCCACACAACCGGAGTTCAGACCAGGGGTGCTTGGCAGGCTAGGCCCGACTGAGGTAAGGCAAGCTTAGAACCCCAGGGAGGAGGGTATGAGGCGTCCTCGCGGTGGGGCTGCTTCATTTACGTGATGGCTGCGGACTGGCTAAAGCCTAGCTCTGGCCCAGAGTTGGGTCATCTACCCTGGCTTCAAGGAGAGGCATCAGCCTTTTTCCCCAGGCCCTACAGCCTTTGTTTTGTTTTGTTTGTTGTTTTGATGAAAAGAGAATAACAGGCAAAGGGGGTGCCTGTAGTACCCAGGTTACAAGGTTTATACTTTACATGCATATTGGCCTCATAGATATGACCTTGGATAGTTCCAGCCCTGTCTCTGGGCTTAAAATACATTATCTGTGTAGGCAGGAAATGTATATTTGTTACATGGCTTGATCTGGAACTTGGTGGAGAAGATTATCCATGGCCCCTTCCATCCCTGATTGATCTCTCCTTAGGTTTTATTAACAGACCCACCAGCTGTACATACCCACCCAGCTCATTCCCAGCAGGCCTGGCACCTCAACTAAGAGAAGTAGGGACACATGAACTGCCTATCTGGTGGTGTGGGTGAAGGCAAGTTTCAGGTGATGAAGGAGGCCTCTTAGGGGAGCCCCAGTGGGGGTCCTCGCTGTGTCCCTAGAAGGGGAGAGGGGATGCTGGTGGTCTTTGTCTCTGAGACAAACAGGAGCCAGCTTCTTCCCTCTCCCACCCAGGCTTTCCAGACCCTCCAGGTTTGAGAACCTTCCTCATGCAGCATCCCATCCCCTTCTAACAGAAGCCTGGGGACTCCTGTGTCACCAGAGGTGTCATTTCCTAGCTGTCTGGGTGAGGTGAGTGAGCAGGGAGCCTATGTATTGGGTGTGGGGACTCAGCAGATCTCAGATAAGATGCTCTCAACTCCATCCTCCTCTGAGGAGCAGCCACTTCCCCAGTCCTTGTGCAGGGATACACAATGTCTGATGGCTCAGCCTATGTGAAAAAGAAAAGAGCAGCTTCCATGATGGCCTTAGATTCTGCTGTGGGGTGTTAGCTCTTGTGTTTTGGCCTCAAGACTACTCTACTCTCTAACCAGAGAACAGTGATAGCTAATTCTACACTTTTTAGTTCAAAAGCCACTGTATCTTTGTCTAAGGGAAGGGTGGAAGGAGGTACAAATAGGCAGAGCACCCCCTCCAACCCTGCCCCAATATCGTCCCTGCACCAGCTGTAGAGAAACTAGTGGAGGACTCGTCATGATGTTAGTGGTTTAGGAATGATTCCCATTTCCACCCATGGCGGAGTCCAGTACATGGAAAGGACAGAATGCGAAATAAATTTCCTGAAGTGTGTGGCTTGGAAAGCTGGCAAATTGCTATCGAGCTATTGGATCCTGGGGGGGGGCGGGGGGGAGGAACAGCAGCGACATAGAAGTGAGGGCATGTGTGATCCATGAAGTCAGGAACTGGGACGATTTATCTCAGAGAGAGGACTCTCAGTGAGCAGCCCCTCCCCTGCATCCTGTGCTGTGGTGTTAAGGAACTGCCCAAATTTGGATCAATGGTAGAGACGGCAGGGGGAAAGGCGGGATGACAGAGCTTACCTGAAAATGAATAAGAGGATGTTTTCTTCGAGCAGGTAGAATGGAAACCCAAATAAGGGTGAGTTGAACTAAAGAAAAATGAGATAATTGTATAACTGAGAGCTGGCTTCTATATTCACCTTCTTCAGGGGCTGTTAGCTGAATCTCAGGGCCCACTCCCAACGCTTATTCAAAGGATGAAGGAGGGGGCCCTGTGGGGGCAACTTTCTCTCGAGTCCCCCCGAGTGCCACAGACAAAAATGCATGTAGTTGAGTCATGATGGGATCTGCTTGGGGAGGAGAAGTGGGCAGTGACCAGTTTCTCGGGGGAGACAATGGCCAGCTGCGGCCAGTTCCTCCAAGGACAAAAAGGCCCCAAGCCCCCCTGCTCCATAGCCTTTTATTGGGTTCTAATATGAAAGAATACAGGGCGGCAAGAATCAAACAGTAGATGACATTTCAAAGAAATCTGAGGGCTTAGTCTGAGTCAGTGTCTGTCAGGAAGAGAGTTGTAGAAACTTTGGGAGTCATACTTATTTCCTCTCGGACCCTTATATGAATGAAAGTGCTCTTAGCAGAGCAGATTTCACAGGTTTATCAGCAAGTCTTTGTGATGCCAGATTTTTCCCCAGGACACACTTTAGGAAGGCAAGGAGCTGTACCCCTCCCCAACAGGTATTCAGGTTTAAGGGGATTAGAGGCAAGAAGCACTCTCCCAGAGAACATGGGGACTCGGGCTATGTCAAAGCTGGTGTTACCGAACAAGAGGTCCGAGGGAGGGGCAATACAATATTTGGCCTACCTAGGGATGCCAAAAACTGCTATACAACAGGGGCCCCTCCCAAGGACAAAATACTAATATCTACTGGGTTCTCCTGTCCGCCACCAATTGGAATGACATCTCTCAATGCCAGAGATTTGTGAAAAGGAAACAAAATGTTTATTTAATGCTATTTAGGCTTAATGCCTCCACTAAAATACTAAAGTCCTTTAGGGTATCCACCTACACCCACACAGCTCCCGCTTCTCCCACTGTCCCAACTCTGGGTACAGTAAATCAGGAAAAGAGCACACGTCTGTTTTTCAGGCCGCTGGCACCGTCAGCTGTGTCACTGTGCAGGATCTCGAGTTAATCCAAAGTACTGTGGTACCCTCTCACGGTCCACTGGCAAGAGTTCTTTGTACCCAGTTCCAGTCAAAGTCTCTCTTGCTTTCTAGGCCACGCGGCCAGAGGGGGCATCCCAAAGCCGAGAGGGCCTCTTCTACCAAAGCTGCAGGGGTTCGCACTCCACCAAAAGCATGTGGCTTTCTTCTTCACCTGGCTGCAGGAATCTCCATTCTGGCAAAGCTGCGTGGTTTTCCCTTTCACCTGGGAAAGAGGGGGTCCGCACTCTGCCAAAACCACATGGCTCCCTCTTTCACCTCACCAAGAGGGGGTCCTCACTCTGCTGAAACCGCGTGGCTCTCTTACATGACTGCAGGGGTCCTCACTCTGCCCCCAACTGCGTGGCTCTCTCTTCATCTGGCCAAGCAGGGACCCTTCATTTCCCGGAGCCAGTCTTTTCCAAGCTCTCAAGCAGGCCCTCACTCAGGGGCACAGCCCCTAGTTACCTTCTGGGAAGAAGCCACTCCCTTCTCCCTGGCTCAAAACTTGGCCACAGCTATTTAACATATCTATGAAACCAGTTAAAGGTCAGAGATATGTTAAATAATCATTCCAGAGGTTAGCTGCAAAACTGTTGCTATGCAAAATAGCTCTCAATGGCCCTGGCTCTATTTGTCTCTTCCCCCTGGGGGTGTGTGTGAGGACATCTTATATGTCTCTCCAATATTCCTATACGCTTTGAATTCTAGACACCATTCCAAATCTTTTTTTGCCCCCCACCCCCCCGCCGCTGCACCCTGTATCACCAGGGGGGTGAGAGTCCACTGCTCTTTGTTGCAAACCACCCCCCCCCCCAGTCCTTCCATGAAGGCCTCCCAAGTGATCGAATCTGGCTTAGGTTGCCTCCCGCAGTGAGGGGTCTTACCCATCATTGACTTCTCACCAAGCTTTGGGGGCAGGGAGAGGAAACTGAGGTAACGTTTGCTACCAGAGGCAGGCTTTGTCTCCTGCACTGGCATTCCAAAGGTTGTCTCTCACCCTTAGCCACAAGAGGTCGAGATATAATTCTTAAAACCAGGCAGAGCGGTCTACAACAGGGCCCAAGCATACTTCTGACAAGTACCTCTGGTGATTCCAATGTAAGCACTTTAATAAAGTTTTTCATTTTTTATTTTTGCCTGTTTTAACACACTGGCTGAGAAGTTGGGATGAAAGGGGGCTTGGTCATTTCTACAGATTCATGGACTTCCTCCATCCACATGAGTCAAACAAGACCAAAGCCTTAATTAATTTCAGAGACCTTGTGTGTCCCTCATCATAGCTTATAAATCAAGGCCTCCTAATTAGGAAAAATGAAGCATGCCCTTGGGAGTGCTGCTTGGAATACAGACCCAGGGGCTAGCACCACCACCATCCAATTAGCTGCTCAAAACTTGTGACCTCTGGCTGAGCCAGTCGGGAAGGATCTGGGGCTGCCTGCCAAGCCCTGGGCTCCTGGAAGGAAGAGAAACTACCAGGGACCTACTGTGTACCAGGGGCTTTACAGGGATTGCCACATGTGCTCAGGTTTTTAAATACACAAATGATGTGACTGACTGCATTCTCCTTGCAAAATATTAAAACATTACACATAAAGTTCCTTTGGTCACCCCCAACTCATTTGTATTTTTGTTTACTTTCTGGAAGGTTCCAGTGTAGCCTCCCTTCTTGGAAAAAAAAGTTTTGTTATATTTATCTATTTTTTTAATTTCCAAAATACAATATCTCCCTCATCTCACTGAGGTTAATATTTTTAAATTTAACATTAGATTTTATTTATTTGTAATTTAAATTTTTCAATTATAATTAATATGTAATATTATATTAATTTCAGGTGTATAACCCAGTGATTAGACATTTATATAACTTATGAAGTGATCACCCCAATAGATCTATCACTCATCTAATATCATACACAGTTTTTTATTTTTTTTAAATAGCTATATGATACTGTTCATAGTAAGGTGTGATAAGTTCATTTTGCTGCTTTTTAAAAAAAGATTTAATTTATTTTTTTTAGAGAGGAGAAGGGAGGGAGAATGAAAGGGAGTGAAACATCAATGTATGGTTGCCTCTCGTACGCCCCCAACTGGGGACCTGGCCTGCAACACAGGCATGTGACCCTTGATTCGCAGGCTGGCACTCAATCTGCTGAGCCACACCAGCCAGGGCCACAGTTTGTTTTTTTTTTCAAGGTTTTATTTATTTCTAGAGAGAGGGAAAGGGAGGGAGAAAGAGAGGGAGAAAACATCGATGTGTGAGAGACACATTGACTGGTTGCCTCTCACACGCCTACAACTGGACACCCAGCCAGCAACCCAGGTATGTACCCTGACTGGGAATCTAACCAGCAACCTTGTGGTTCACAGGCCGACACTCAACCCACTGAGCCACACCAGCCAGGGCACCACACACAGATATTACAGTATTATTGACTATATTCCCTATGTTGTACCTTACATTCCCATGACTCTTGAAACTACCAATTTATACTTCTTAATCCCTTCACCATTTCACCATTCATTCTTCAACCCTCCTCCCACTGGGCAGTTGTCAAAATGCTCTCTATCTATGAGTCTGTTTCTGTCCTACTTGTTTATTTTATTTTTTAGATTTCACCCATAAGTGGAATCATGTGGCATTTGTCTTTTTCTGTCTGATTTATATCACTCAGCACAATACCCTTTAGGCCTATCCATGTTGTTGTAATGGCAAGATTTGAGGGGTTTTTTTTAGATTTTATTTCTTTTTTTAGAGAGAGGGGAAGGGAGGGAGAAAGAGAAACATTAATGTGTGGTTGCCTCTCACATGTCCCCCACCGGGGACCTGGCCCACAACCCAGGCATGTGCCCTGACTGGGAATCTAACCGGCAACCTTGTGATTCGCAGCCCATGCTCAATCCACTGAGCTATACCATCCAGGGCAAGATTTGATTCTTTTTTTATGACTGAATCATATCCTATTGTATATATGCACCATTTGTTTTTTATTCACTCATCTATTGATGGACACTTAGGTTGCTTTCATGTCTTAACCATTGTAAATAATACCAAAATGAACATATGGGTTCATATGTCTTTTTTGATTTAGTATTTAAGGTTTCTTTGCAGTAGTTCCACCCAGAAATGAGATTTCTGGGTCCTTTTGTTTTTCTTGTCATATAACCTTTGTTTTAAAAGTTCTATTTTGTCTATTTTGTTATTGTTTTTATTTTCATGAAGTATCTTTTCCCATCCCTTTACTTTCTGAGAAGTTGGGATGAAAAGGGTCTGGGTCATTCCATCTGAAATAAGTCTCTTATGTAAGGAAGGATCTTATTTTATTATCCATTCAGCCACCTTCTGTCTTTTGATTGGAACATTTAATTATTTATAGATAATGTATTTATTGCCTTTTGTTTACATTTTCTAATCTTTTTCTTAAAGTAGACCCTTTAACATTTCTTGTAGTACTCATTTAGTGTTGTTGAACTCCTTTAGCTTTTTCTTATCTGGAAAGTTCTTTATTTGTCCTTTTTAAAAATATATCTATTTTATTGATTATGCCATTACAGTTTTCCTATTCCCCCCCTTCATTCCCCTCCACCCTGCACACCCCCTCCCCTACTATTCCCCCCTTTAGTTTATGTCCACCTGTCTCAAGTTCTTTAGATTCTATATTTCCCATACTATTCTTGCCCTCTCCTCTATTTTCCACCTACCATCTATGCTACGTATTCTCTGTACCTTCTCCCTCCTTCTCCTTCTCCCACTCCCCTGTTGCTAACCCTCCATGTGATCTCCATTTCTATGGTTCTGCTCCTGATCTAGCTGTCCTCTTAGTTTGCTTTTGTTTTAGCTGTGGTTGTTAATTGTGAGTTTGCTGTCCTTTCACTGTTGATCTTTTTTATCTTCTTTTTCTTAGGTAAGTCCCTTTAACATTTCATATAATAAGGGCTTGGTGATGATGAACTCCTTGAACTTGACCTTATCTGAGAAGCACTTTATCTGTCCTTCCATTCTAAATGAAAGCTTTGCTGGATAGAGCAGTCTTGGTTGTAGGTCTTTGGATTTCATGACTTGGAATACTTCTTTCCAGCCCCTTCTTGTAAGGTCTCTTTTGAGAAATCAGCTGACAGTCTGATGGGAACTCCTTTGTAGGTGACTATCCCCTTATCTCTTGCTGCTTCTAGGATTCTCTCCTCTTTAATCTTGGCTAATGTAATTCTGATGTGCCTTGGTGTGTTCCTTCTTGGGTCCAAGTTCTTTGGGACTCTCTGAGCTTCCTGGTTTTCCTGGAAGTCTATTTCCTTTGCCAGATTGGGGAAGTTCTCCTTTATTATTTGTTCAAATAAGTTTTCCACTTGTTGCTCTTCCTCTTCCCCTGCTGGTACCCCTATAATTCGGATGTTGGAACATTTAAAGACGTCCTGAAGGTTACTAAGCCTGTCCTCATTTTTTTGAATTCTTGTTTCTTCATTCTTTTCTGTTTGATCATTTTTTTCTTCCTTCTGGTCCACTCCCTTGATTTGAGTCCCAGTTTCCTTTCCATCACTATTGGTTTCCTGTGCATTTCCCTTCATTTCCATTAGTTTAGCCTTCATTTGTTCCTCTAATTTGCGACTAAAATCAACCAGTTCTGTGAGCATCTTGATCACCAGTGTTTTGAACTGTGCATCTGAAAGGTTAGCTATCTCTTGGTTGCTTAGATTTACTGGCTCTGGGGCTTTGAGCTCTTTTTCTGTTTGAACCATAATGTTTTGGTCTTTTCATGCCTGTTAGGTGTGAGGGGCAGAGCCCTAGGTGTTTCCCAGGACGGGACAACTCAGTTGCTGGGTTGTGATGCTGTATGTGGGGGCGGGGTCAGAGAGGGGCAAGGGTGCTTGTTCCCCTCTCTCTGATTTCTGTCCCCTCTGCAGCTTCCCACAAGCAAATTGGGCCCTTCTGGTTCTAGTTCCCAGGTGTGTGGGCTTGTGCACCCTCCAGGACCCTTTGGTTCTCTCCAATAAACTCTCTGTGAGCCTGGGAGTTTCTTCCCAGTACCTCAACCGTGAAACTTTTTCCATTTGGTGCTTTTAGGCTTTAATTCCCATTGCTGGGGCCCTAGCCTGCACAGTCTGTCTCACTGCTCACTCCTTCACCTGGTTCATCTGAGTGTGAATGTGTGACCGCGGTCAGTCAGCCACCTTGGGCCCCCACTGGGTCCACCCATTTCCGCCCCACACCTGGGATCTGCCAACTGCCGCCTGCGCGCCTGGGTTGGTCTGGTCCAGCTGCTTTTTCCTGCATGACCCTAATTGCCAGCCACTGACTCTACCCCTCTTACTGGTCTGGCTGAATGGTTTGTTGTCGTCGGACTTCCATACAGTTCAATTTTCTGTGTTTTGGTTGTGTTTTTGTTACTAAAACTTTGTTGTCTTTAAACTTGGTTGCGTGAGGAGGCACAGGGTGTCCACCTACGCCTCCATCTTTGCTGGAAGTCCTATTTGTCCTTTGATTATAAATGATGGCTTTGCTAGATAGAGTACTCTTGGTTGTAGGTCCTTGCTTTTTATTACTTTGTATATTTCATGCCAGTCACTTCTGGCCTGCAAAGTTTCTGTTGAGAAATCAACTGACAGTCTTATGGGAGCTCCCTTGTAGCTAACTAACTGCTTTTCTCTTGCTGCTTTTAAGATTCTCACCTTTGACATTTCAATTATGACATGTCTTGGTGTGGGCCTCTTTTGGGTTCATCTTGTTTGGGACTCTCTTGTGCTTCCTGGACTTGTATGTCTATTTTTTTCACCAGGTATTACATTATTATTTTTTCAAAATGTTTTTTTAATATGACTTTGCTGGGGGTTTTTAAAGATTTTTATTTATTTATTTTTAAAAGACTTTTAAATTTATTTTTAGAGAGCAGGGAAGGAAAGGAGAAAGAGAAGGAGAGAAACATCAATGTGTGGTTGCCTCTCACACTTCCCACTGGGGACCTGGCCTACAACCCAGGCATGTGCCCTGACTGGGAATTGAACCAGCAACCCTTTGGTTCACAGGCCAGCACTCAGTCTACTGAGCCACACCAGCAGGGCAGATTTTTATTTATTTTTTATAGAGGGGGAAGTGAAGGAGAAAGAGAAGGAGAGAAACATCAGACATCCTAAACTGGGGACCTGGCCCACAACGCAGGCATATGCCCTGACTAGGAATCAAACTGGTGAGCTTTTAGTTCACAGGCTGGCACTCAATCCACTGATCCATAGTAGCCAGGGCTCAAATAGGTTTTCAGTTTCTTGCTCTCTCTTCTCCTTTGGGCATCCCCATGATGCAAATGTTGGTCCTCTTGAAGTTGTCCCAGAGACTCCATAAACTTCTTGTGTGTGTGTGTGTTTTTTTTATTCTTTTTTCTTTTCGCAGTCCTAATTAGGTGTTTTCTGCTTTTTTATCTTTCAACTTGCCTATTTGATCCTCTACTTCATCTAGTCTATTGTTGATTCCTTTTAATGTATTCTTCATTTCAGTTATTATAGTCTCCATTTCTGACTGGTTCTTTTTAATGGTCTGTATCTCAATTTTGAGGTTTCCTATCTCTTTGTTGAAGCTCTCACAAAGTTCATTTACTCTTCCACTAAGTTCATTGAGCATCCTGATAACCAGTGTTTTGAACTCTGAATCTGGTGGATTGCATAGCTCCATTGTTTAGTTTTTTTCTGGAGTTTTCTTTCATTTGGAACATGTTTCTTTGTCGCCTCATTTGGCTGCCTCTCTGTGCTTCTTTCAATGTATTAGTTAGAGCTGGTATATCTCCAGATCTGGTCTTGGTAGAGTGGCATTATATAGAAGATGTCCTGTATGGCCCAGTGGCACTGCCTCCCTGGTCACCTGAGCTGGGTGCTCCAAGTGTGTTCCTTCCCATGTGGATTGTGTGCACCCTGCTGTTGTAGTTGAGCCTTGATTGCTGTTGGCACATCAATGGGAGGGATTTATCCCCAGGCCAATTGACTGTGAGGATTAGGTGTGACCATGTGGAAGATCTGCTGCTCAGGGGCCAACTCCATGGAGCAGGATTCCCTTCAGTGGGACTTTGGTGCCCACTGAATCCACTCCTTGAGTGTGTTGCTCATGGAGACGTTTTAGCATAATCTGAAGCTGTCCACTAGGTGCACTGACTCTAGGGCCTCCTGGAGGTACAGGCCAAGATCAGCTGCCACCTGTGCCCTGCCTGGGGCCACTCAGCCACCCTGCATGCACTACAGAGCAACCTGCAGGCAGCTGCTACTTGTGCTGGGCTTGGAGGCGCCCAGGAGAAGCCAAACTGTGAACCAAGACCAACTACTGCTGGGGCCTGGGCCACTTAGCAAGAGGTACAGGCCATGCCAAGGCCAGAAGTTGCTTGTTTGAGAGATTTGGGGGACAGTCAGAAGCATGAGACAAAAAGGACACTTTTATGGAAAAGCCCCTGGAAACAGCTTGGGTGGGCCCACAAGTTCGATGGGGCAGGGTCACTGGCAATCACTAGGGTAGGGTAAACTATGTAAGGTTGACAGAGGCTCAGATATGGTGCCCACCTGCACCTGCAGGGGGAGGGCTCAGCAAAGAAACAATGGCTTCTGCCAGCACTTCTCTCTGGAAGAAAGCTGCCGCCCCCACCACCCCTCATTCTGATGCCAGACAGTTCAGTTTCTCCCTGTATGCCCTTGGCAACTTTCAAACTGCTGCCCAATGCTGGAACTCAGAGCTAGTGAGCTGGAGTGAGTCTGTTTGTGGGGCCCTCTGCCAGGAATGCCTGGGACTACAGCAGCCCTCTGGTTCATTCAGCCATAACCCCAGCTGGTTGTCACACCAGAACTTACAGGGACTTCTCTTCCCGGCACTGGAACCCTGGGATGGAGATCCCGGTATAGGGCTGGAACCCCTTGCTCCTCAGAGAAGACCTCCACTCCACAGCTAGGATACCCCTCCCCGTTTTCAACCATTACATGTGGGTGAGGAGCCAGCCCTTTCCTAGTCTCGCTCTCTCCTACCAGTCTCAGCATGGCGTCTTTATACCCTTAGTTGTAGGACTTCTATTCAGCTAGAGTTCAGGCAGTTCTCAGTGATGGTTGGACTGTAGTTTAGTTGTAATTTTAATGTGTTTGTGGGAAGATATGAGATCAATATTATTAGATTTTAAACTAGGCAATAGATAACAATCAAAATTCAAAAGTTACAAAAGGAATGTTCAGTGGATCCTGGCTCCAAGATGCCCAGGAACCCTGCCTGACACAGCTGCTGTCTCCAGTCTTGTAAATATTTGTAGATACTTTTTAAAAAAATACAAATAGTAACAGACTACATATAATGAATTGCCCCTTCCATTTCTTTTTTACTTTCTAATTATAGGGGGGTTTGTTTGTTTTTTCTTTTTGTTCCCTGGTATCGCTGTCTCTTCCAGATTTGTTTGATTGGCTTTTTAAAAACTACTGTGTACAGATGGGAGTGTCTCTCGTTCCTTTTAGAGGCTTTCCTCCAAAGTCTGCTGGTCTGTGGCTCTCCCTTCATATTTAATAGGGAGCCTTCAAGAGGATGACTGGAAGCCTTGTAAGTGTGTGTATAGAGGGAGGGGACTTTGCTGGTCATCAGTTTTGCTGTAGGACAGAGGAAGCCTTTTCACATAGACTCCCAAATGTTGATAGGTGACAAGCTTCCTCTGGGGCTATTCTCTTTTTTGAGAGAATAGTATCTTCCATTCTCCATCCCCTGCCCTTGATGGGGGCATGGATCTGGAGTAGGGTCGGGGCTTCTATATCTAGCTTCAATCCTCAGCTCTGCTAGACCTGGTGTCCCCAACTTCAAATACTCCTCTAAAATGAGTGGGTGGAAGGAGGAGTGGTATGACTCAGATGTGAAAGGTGAAGGAGCCCCAGGGGTTTCATCACTGTACAGACTCTCAGCCACCCTTGTGTTTAGCCAGGCCAGACCCAGAATCTGGGGACTTATAGGACATTCAGGCATCGTGTCCTCCTGATGCCCTCTGCCCTGCTTGGTCTGTCACACTTTGGCTGCTGTCCAGCCTCTAAAACCCTGTTGAAATCCTTTGCTGCTGTCTTCTCTCCTGGTCTCTCAGTCCTTATAGATTTACACCTCTCTGACTCCTCTCCTGTTATTTAACCTTTGGAAAGGAGAGAAGATAAATGTTCATGGCCAATCTTCCACGTTTAACCGGAAGTCTTACCACAGTTTATTTAGTCCCTCAAGGACAAGGCTTTTAGCTTGTTTCCAGGTTTTTCTTGTTTGTATGTTTTCTATTACAACTGTTCTCAGGAATGTTGTTGTAAATACCTGCCATGATCAGTCAACCCTCAGTCCTATGAGAGAGGTATAATCTTGATTTTAAATTAGAAGAAACCTAAGCTTAGAGAAATGCCTTGATTTTTTTTTTTTTAAGGTTGGCTAAATAGTGGACTCCCAGGTACCTGTTCAGGGAGGATGGGTTTGGGCAGGGCCTGTTGTCCAGTGTTCCTGTGGGGACAGCCCCGATTAGACTGGTGAAGCTCTGATCACTTGCTACCTGTTTGACTAGGGAGCCAGTTGCTGTCACTGCAGCAGAACAAGACAGACCAGCACTTGAGGCCACTGGGAAGCAGAGTAGTGTGGGTGTGTGCAGTGGAGGAGCCACATGCCAGAGCCCTGTGTGGGCAAGACAAGACACAAGTAGGTCAGTCTTCTGGAACTAGGAGATGGGAACACCCCCTGGTCCCAAACCCTCACTCTCCATTCATTAGAGATTCACTGGTGTTAACAAGCTCCTCTAGACAGTGAGTTTGGCAAGAAGCCATATTTTCCTTATTTCCCTCCATATCACCTGCCAAGGCCAGAGCCTACTAATAGTGAGTGCTCAATAAACTCTTGTAATAATGAGTCAGCTGATTTGGTCTGATAGACAGGAGACTTGGGTTCTAGTCCAAGTTCTCCCTGTCTGTGTGATGTCCTGAAGCAAATGACTTTCTCCTTGGGCCTCATTTCCCTCACTTGTTAAATGAGGGCTCTTTCATTCCACAAAGCTAGGCATTCTCCTGGCATCAAGAATTGCAATAACACATGAGGAATTATTAAAACACTGTGTCAATTTTACCTCAATAAGGCTGAAGAGAAAACATCATGAGATCTTTAATGGACATAATAAAGACACTTGCCAACACAGTATTACTGGACTAAATGTCTCTGTTTACCTGCATGCATCAAAACCCAATCAAACATGAATAGGGGTTTGCAGCCAAGAAAGTAAAGGGTTTTTTTTTAGGGAAATGGCACCACAACTGGAGTCACAGGTGAGCTCATGCTCAAAGACTGCTCCTGATGGCTTCCAGGAGATGGGTTATGAGGGGAAAAGTCATTAATCCTGGGAGCTAAGGGAGTTGGGGTCATGGGCTCAGCTGACTGGTTGAGGCCAGTGTAGGGAGTAGCTGACCATTGTATCAGGTCCTGATGCCAACCATGGCATTGTTCTGTCTGGTTGAGGAGGGTGTGGTTTGCACTTTCATGGGCCTGAGGATTGAAATAACTGAAATCAAGATGTTTCTTTAGCTTGAAGGAAACTCTGTTTCTGTGGTCAAGCTTTGTTCTTAGTTTGATGATGACCAGAATCTGATGTTCTAAGGGCCTAATGCTTAAGGGAAGCAATGGAGGGACAGAGAGTAAAAACGGCCATATTAAAGAAATGAAGTTTCATGCCCTGTCTGGTGTGGCTCAGTGGATTGAGTGCTGGCCTGTGAACCAAAGTGTCTCTGGTTCAATTCCCAGTCAGGGCACATGCCTGGGTTACGGGCCAAGTTCCCAGTGGGAAGTGCGAGAGGCAACCACACATTGATGTTTCTCTTCTTCTCTTTCTCCCTCCTTTCCCCTCTCTCTAAAAATAAGTAAAATCTTCAAAGAAAAAAAAAAAGAAAGACATGAAGTTTCTGCATGGTCAGCTCAAATATATTTAAGCCGAAAAGAATCTGCGGGCTCACACACTGTAACTGGGAACAGCCTGGTGCTCACATGATGTCGGCAGGGATCTGTTTCTCCTTTTCTGGCTGTGCCGGCCTCTGGCTTAGCTTTATTTCCAAACAGAACAGAAGTAGCTGCTGGCTTTTAAAATACCATAGTTTGGCCTTGGCTGGAATAGCTCAGTAGACTGAGCATGGGCCTGCAAACTAAAGGATCTCGGTTCGATTCCCAGTCAGGGCACATGCCTGGGTTGCAGGCCAGTTCCCAGCGGGGAACACATAAAAGGCAACCATACATTGATATTTCTTTCCCTCTCTCCTTCCCTTCCCCTCTAAAGACAAATTTTAAAAAGTCTAAATACCATAGTTTGTATGTTTTTTAAATGTCTGTAGTTTAAATTCCAAAAATTCCTAAGAGTATATGGAGACAGTCTCTCTCCAACCCTGTATCCCAGCCACTCAGCTTCTGCCCCTCCACAACCAGTCCTCCCAGTCCCCTGGTGCCTCCTTCCAGAGATGTTCTGTGTACACAGACTTCCACTGCTTTACACAAAGGGAATCAAACTGTTATTGACTCTTCTGTGCCTTACTTTAGTCATATAACTTGGGAGTTCATTCCATAAAGTGTGTAAAGTTTGCCTTTTTTGTGGCTGCATAGTATTACACTGTAACATAATTTAACCAATCCCTTGCTGACATTTAGATCGTTTCCAATCTTTCGCCTATACAAGCAAAGCTACCAAAACTAATGTACACGTTCCCATTTTACCTATATGCAAATGTGTGGGACTAATTCCTAGAAATAAAAACCCTAGGTCAAAGGGCATGGGTATTTGTGATTTTTTATTGATTTTGAGGGATATCACCAAATCACTTTTTGTAGATGTTATCAAATGTATATTTAAATGTATGTCTTCTCTTTTTTGACTTCTGTGTTTTGTTATCATACTTAGAAATGTCTCCCCTATTCCAAACTACTTCTGTGGTATTATTGACCAAAATATATAACCTCAGTGTAAGCATGAAAAAACACCGGACAAATCCAAACAGAGGGACGTTCTACAAAATAACTCACCAGCCTTCATCAAGTGTGTCAAGGGGAAAAAAAAAAGACCGAGGAACTGTCTCAGATTGGAAAAGGCTAAGGAGACATGCAACTAAATCCAATGTGAAACCGTGGGTTAGGTCCTGAATGACAAAGAGGGCATTAGTTGAAAACTGGCAAAATTTAAATAAGACTTGTAGATTAGTTAATAGCATTGTATCAATACTGACTTGCTGATTTCAATAATTATATCATGACTATGCAAGATGTTAATGTTTGGAGAGCTGGGTAAAGGGTGTATTAGGAACTCTGTACCATTTTTGCAGTTTTTGTGTAGGTCTAAAGTTATTCAAAATAAAAGGTTAAGAATGTCAAGATTTCTTGGAGTTTATGGTTTTATTTTTTATACTGTAATATTTGATCCATCTAACATTTCTGTAAAGTATTACCAGTACACCATATTTTCCTTAGATGGTTAATCAGTTCTTTATTGACTAATACCACTTTTTGCCACTGATATTTTTATTTTTTAATTATCTATTTGTAAAATTAAAGTAAAAAATACATGACAACATTTACCGTAAGTGTACAGTGCAGTAGCATTAAGTACATTCACATTATTGGGCAACCGATCTCCAGAACTCTTTTCTTCTTGCAAAACTGAAACTCACTACCCCTTAAACAGTGCGTCTCCATCCCCTCCTTCCCCCAGCCCCTGGCAACCACCATCCTACTTTATGTCTGTATGAATTTGATTACCTTTGGTACCACATGTAAGTGCAACCAAGTAGTATTTCTCTTTTTGTGACTGGCTTATGCTGACTAACAAGCCACTAATTTCACAATAAAATGGAAACCTATTTCTGATGCTAATTGGCAAAACCTTTGGTATTGAAATAAGAAGCAAATAGTTGAAGTGCTTGTAGTGGCTACTTCTGGAGTGGATGTGCAAATTGAGGAACAGAAAGGTTAAGTGTGTTGCTGATCACACAGCCAAGAAGGGTAGAGGGGGCGCTTTGAACCTAGGATTGGCTCCACAGCTTGCTCCCATAGCCTTTGCCCTGGGATAGAGTTCACATAAGAAAGCCAAGACTCGGAAACCAGCAGCATCTGATTGGTGCTTGAAGACAAGAAGTGGATGAAGTCACCCAAGAAGTAGTGACCACCAACATTTAAGGGTCAAGCAAAGGAGACAACTCAGCAGTATGTCCCCAGTGACTGGTACACTGTAGGCCCTCACTCAGTATTCATCAGATGAGTCTGAGAAGCAGCAGCCAGAATAGCAGGAGATAAACTAGGGGAACCACTTCTCAGAAGCCATTAGAGGAAAAATTTTTTACAGGTAAGAGTGGCCAACATTATATGATGAAAGGAGACCAAGCTAAAGTCTGAGAAGTGACCTCTGGTTTTGGGAACAAGGGAGCCATTGATGATGAACAGTTTCTTAGGCTGGTAGGGGCAGGAATGTGATAAATGTTTAGCAACCAGCTCTCCAAAAATGTATCCATTTATGTACGTACTTAAGCTTATTATAAATTTTACTGATATAAAAGTATGTAACACAAAATATACAAATAATAAAACATACCGTATTTTTAAATAATAAATTTCACTCTTGCATCCATGATTTCATAAATGGAGTTGTTATCCTAATCACAGGTGTAGTTCCAACATGAATATTGGTAGATATGTTTATTCACATTTTCGAGTAAGACAAACAGTGAAACAATGAAGATATGTTGAAACCTCTGGTTACTCAATGGTTTGAGTGACTTTGGTACTCTTGTCCAAAATGCATAAACTCAATCTGAATGTGAGAAAACACTGGACAAATCTGATAATAGTTTACAAATCCAAGGAGAACATTTCCTCCATTTTTTGTGCTATTCACAATGTAACAGTTACAGACATGAAACTTCTAAACAGAATCTGCATTATTAACATTTTCTCCATTACCTTCTTAAATCTACACAATCAACAAAATATATGTTGTGTTTGCCCATTTCTATGATGTGAAATACTGCCACCAAGTCCAATTTCAAACTATGAACTAAATGTCTGAATGCAGAACAGATACACAGTAGTATAACATTATATAGTATCTCTACCATACAGACACAATAAATTTAAATAACCCTAAGAGTGTGTATAATAATAAAATGTTAAGTGAACAGAAAGTAATGAATTTTGAGTATTTATTACTGGTTTTTTAATATAATTTATTTAATTGTAAGTTTACATAATTTCTGGTCGTTGCATTTGACAACTGGTTTACAAAATTTCTGTCAGACAAAGTTAGCTTTCACAAATCACTAGAACACACCCCTGGGTGGGGGTGAAAGCTAGACTGGAGTGGGATATGATTTTCCTAGTCAAGCCTCTAACCACTGCCAGCAATGTTCACCTCCCTTGCCTTTCCTCACAATCTGCTCCCCTGTCTCTGCTCTGGCCACACTCAGGACCTTACTCTAATTGCTCTTGTAGAAGCAACGCTTTTCCTATCTTGGACAAATACTACTCCATAGCATGTGTAAGTCTCTTGTAGCACTTATCACAAGTTGCTATTAAATTACTCTGGAAGTATAGGGAATTGTTTCTCCGATGGCCAAGGCTGAGTATGGGTCATGTTCCTATCTGTTCACTTAGTAACTACCACAGTGCCTTGTACATAGTGAGTGCTCAGTAAGTATTTATAGAATGAATGCTCAAGGATGAAAGGCTACCAGGAGAAGAAATACATGGTCAGGGAAAAGTTTTATGTGTGAGACATTACCTGAGAAGCTACAGCCGAAAGCATCTCCTTGGTTGCCTTTAGGTGATTTAGAATGGACTGGGTTCCCCCTTCCCAATATACAACTACACCTGGAAACATGACTCTGAGAACATCCATCCTGTGACAAGCTAGAACTTCAGACTCTTGTAGTTTGTATGTATAATACTTAATAGCTTATATGTTTTAATAACTTTTAAACATTGCCATGTGTTAAGCAGGCAAAGATGCAGAGGTGGTCGCCCCTGTGAACAAGTTTGCCAAGCTTCTGGGTGGCAAATCCAACGACCACGGGCCCTCCCCATCCCCAGAATAGGAGGTCCTTCTTACCATATTAAGATAGACTTGACAATAAACCACTTGTGACACCACGTCCAACCAACATTAACGATTATTTTATAGAAGATCGACCGAAGGTACACAAAACAACTCTTCGATTCCCTCAACTTTCAAAATTAAAAAACATGTAAACATCTAGAACTTCCTAACAATTGAAGAAAAAAAGGGAAAAGAAAACTCCGACATTCTCTACAAGTTGAAGCGACTCCCAAAAAAGCAATACCACTCATTAATAAATGAGCTAAGTCCCAAAGCCATAACTGACACTAAACCTAGCTATATATAAAGCCCAAATAGACCAACTTCTACTATTAAGAACCCGTTATCAAGAAAGAAAAAAAGTTTACTGATCGCCAGGGAGAATCAGATAGGAGCAATCAGGGTGTTGCAAGTCCTGATTACGCAGAGTCGTTAATCACGAATCATGCGAACTCCAATCATCATTTTCATATCTGTTCTCCGTAAAGGAGAAACAGGTAAGGATTATCCTACCTGACGATACTTGCTAGTGTAAGACATTCCGGACTCCCTGAAAAGCATTCCGCTTTCAAATAGGGTGAGTAAACAACGTGTACGCTGACCTATCCAAAATTAGATTCTTCCTTTTCTGTTGCTGCATTTATTTGCAGATCTTTCAAAAACAGATGTTTTTCTTCCCCATTTGGCTGCAGAAGGGATATAATAATTCCTCCCAGAATGCTCCATTCACGAGCATGCAGCCCTAACCTTCAGCGCCATTATTTACTTATCTCCGCCCACTGCCTTCCGCCAGACTTTTACCGTAATAACCAAAATAAAAGCGATACAGTCTGCAAGGCTGGAAAACAGCCTTCCGTTTCTTTAGTAGTTTGACTACCCCAATTCTCCCCTTAAATTTTATAAGTTTTGATGTTACTCTAAAATTGATTTCATTACAAAACACTAAATAAAACTCGTATAATCCCAGACTTGACAAATAATTAACACTAAAATCCTCCACCAAATGCAGTTTTAGAGGGGTTTCCTCCTTCCAGGAAAGGTGAATGGTCCCCTGCTCCTCCATTCTTTCTTCCTATGTTCCCATGAAAGTAATCAGAAAGGTTTCTTTTTCAGCCCAAAGACGCTGATGAATAATGCCACTTCAGTGACAGCTGGGAGAGCACTGTGGAAGGCAGGTAGTCAGTTTAGGGTCCCTTCCAATAAAAACACCCAAATCCCCAAACGAGAGATCCACTCCCAAAATATATGCGGGGCAGGATTTCAAAAGACTTCAGGAGCTTCACTGGGGTGGGGGAAACCTTGAGATTTGGGGTAAACCTTCCTCCCCATCCCCAAACATTGGATATTACTGTACCTGCAGAAGACAAAAATGTACCAGTACATGGTGCACTCCCAACGTTCAAATATGAAAAAGGAAAGGGCCACAGATGCACTACAGTGAGCCCCGATGGCTTGGGAACGCACCTGAGTCAAGGAAAGCCTTAGGATGGATAGGTAGTATGTGCCAGAAAAAGCCAGTGGTGGGGCTGGCATCTGCAATCAGGTTCACTTCTTGCTCCCTTGACAATTGCAAAGGCCAGAGTCAGCAGCTCTGTCTTATGAGTTTTAGAATAGCCTTGTGAGTACAGGCCGGAGCCGAGCCTGCACAGCTGGATCCCAGGCTACATCCATCCCATATCGAGGGGCCAGCCTGGACCCTTCAGATGAGGTAGGAACAGGCTTCCCATCTACCCCAGGCCACACAAGAATGCTCACAGTGACTTGAAACATTCTGTTGGAATTAGCCTCCAGCACCCTGGTGCTCTTCGTCCACAATTCAATTGTCAAGTCTTCCCTGATTAATTTTCCTCACGTCCTCTGTCTTTTCTGAGTTCCCACAGTACTCTATCTTCACACACTCCTATAGTACAGTGCTTATCACACTGAATTACGGGGTCTGCTTCCTTCTCAAGGTAAAACGCTGTTTTATCCCATTGGAGATCTTCAGTGCATAGCAGGAGTTTAACAAATGATCTCAGATTATATTAAATCTGCATTGCCTATGATCTTTTAAATGGAGCAAAGATTGTTTGCCTTCAAGGGCAGACACTATTGTGTTCCTCCCAGAGTGGCTGAAGGGAGTCGTAACGGAAATGGGCATTATGGGAAAGGGGCGCAGGCAGAAAGGATACAGAGGAGGCTCTGGGTACTGTTGAACATGGAAACTCCTGAGAAGAAGCCGGTCAGCTCCACTGCAAAGAGGCCCAGGGTGACAGAGAGCGCTGCCACCAGACTGCAGAGAGGAGGGGAGTTGGTTCAGGCCTTCTGGACTTCTAAGAGCCCTCCGCTCCCACTACTACTTAATTCTGACCACCCCGCCCCAAATGCTCACTGAATGTCCTGTTTCTCATACTCCTCGGGGGTAAACGTGAGAGGCAGGCAGGCCTGGATGTTGCTGTCCTGGAGAGCAAGCCGAGCAGAAAGAAAGAAAGAAAAGTGAAAGAGGGGAAGGAGGCGGGGGATGGGAGGGCCCGACTGGGTCAGGTCCTGGGGAACTAGGGGGGTTGGCCTGGGAACACCTCAAAGTGGGAATGCGGACGCGAAGAAGGTGGTCGTTGGTCTTACCCGGGACCAGAATAAGGTGATGACGACCACTAGATGCGCCAGGAGCGTCAGAAAACGAGAGGGCACGAGTGCTGAGATCCGGCCCATGGCCCCTAGAGGCAGGGGCACCGCCTGGAGCAGAGGCCGTGGTTTCTAGGGCTAGAAGCTCAGGGATGGCTACTTCTGAAGTCCCTCAGGACAGCAGGCAAAAATTCGCCCGCCTCTTTCCCGCCGACTCGGGCTCAGTCCAGTTGCCTTGGCAACCGCATAAGGGCGCGCTGGGAACAATCTTTGCAAATCTCGCGAGACCAGTACATTTTCGAGCCGCAGTGAGCCACCTGGAGAGCGGAAATCGGGCCTGCGCGCGTGCGCGCGTGTGTGTTGTGGGGCGGTGGGGGGGGGGGGGTCGAGTCCCAACAGGTGGACCACAGGAGCCTTCTCCTCGCGGCCGGGCCCGGCTCCGCCGAGTCTAATCAAGATCCGTAGAACCGAAGCCCACCCTGCACTAGCCGGGTACATTCCATTCTCCCCGTTGCCCACGCTGGGAACGGCCCGGCCCTCTATCCCCAGCTCCCGCTGTGTTGCCCAGAATGACCCTCCGCGTAAGAGTTGCTCTGTCTTCGCCTGGCCGGACTTAGGGCAACGCCATGCCCAGGCACGGACACTCTCTCTCCTTCCCTCCTCCCTATCCCTCTAGCTCCCCACTGTCCTGGGCCAGACGAGAGGAGGGGAACCCAACATGGAGAGGTGGATATCCCTACTTGGTCCGGCTGCCGCTTATTATCAACGGAGCCTCTGGTTGTACGAGGACCCGAGACCTGGACCTTCCTGATTCTAGTCCCCATCCCACCTCCAGACTCCCACGACAACTTCACTCAGTTTGGTGAGAGATTTGCAGAGGGCAGAAAAATGGCCAGCTATCTTGAATTAGAATGTGGAAGAGAGATGTGTTTTGGTAAGAAAGTAGACGCCACCTAGAAAAGAGGGACGAGTGGAGTAAGGAAATAGTACCCAGAGCCCCTGGGAGGCAAGGAGCAGGTGACTACCTAGATTCTACCCCTGTTTCTTTAGTTCCTTGAGGTGTGGATGAAGCAGGATAGTAAGAAGTTAGGAGAATTTCCTGGCAAGAGGAATGAAGGAATCGAAGACAAAATAATTAAACAAGGCCGAGCAATTAACAGATTGCTAATACATTGCAAGGTTTTATCTTCCCTAACCAAGGACCTTAGGGGCATATAGTTTATACCTCTCTTCCTCAACCGAAGAGTAAGTAGCTTGAATCACCTAGATTTGGGAGATAGAGACCAGAGACCCAGTTGATGTCATTAGTGCCAGCTAAACCCCAGGATGGAAAAATTTAGGGAAATAACAAAAATGCTCAATTAAAGCCAGACAAATCCAAGATAAAAGTAAAGCAGTGTAGCTGACCAGAGAATGATCCCAAACTTCCCTATAACCTCATTTTGATGCATCAGCATATTAAAGAACACACCTGGAAAGCTAATATCTTGTTGAGATGCTCCCCCCTAAAACTCTGGGCCCTGTGCACTCTGTCTCTCTCTTTCCCTCAGGGGTGCACTTTCTGCCCCTACACTCTAAGGGACCCCACTAGACTTGCAATCAGGGGAGCAGCGGGCAGCAACAGCTCATCCAGGGCTAACCTATTTCTAAGGACTTTACTTTTGCCTCTGTAATTTCCTTTCCTGAGTCCATACAACTCCTGTTACAGTAACCTTACCTCTTCTATCTTAAGCCTTTCCTTTGTTTAACTGTCCCTAGCTTTAATAAATGTACTCTCAAAATCACCTGGACTCATGTTGTGAAATCTTTCCTGCATGAAGTCAAGAACCCACATATTCTGCCATGGCTGGTGTGGCTCAGTGGACTGAGTGCCAGCTTGTGAACCAAAGGATGGCTGGTTCCCTTCCCAGTCAGGGCACATACCTGGGTTGCAGGCCAGGTCCCCAGTAGGGGGTGCATGAGAGGCAACCACACATTGATGTTTCTTTCCCCCTCTTTCTTCCTCCCTTCCCCTCTAAAAATAAATAAAATCTTATTTTTAAATTTTTTTATTTAATTATTTTTCAAGTACAGTTTTCTGCCTTTTACTCCCTTCCCAGCCCCCCCCCCCTGCTCCATGCTCCCCACCTCCCTCCCATTTCCACCCCCCTTAGCTGTTGTCCACATGTCTTTTTTTACTAGCTCCTCTAAATCCCTCCCCTTTTTCCCCTGAAATTCCCTCCCCTCTCCCCTCTGGTTGCTGTCGTCCCCCCCCCCCACCTTCTCCATTTCAGTGTCTTTGTTTTTATTTTGCTTGCTTGTTTGTTTTATTGTTTAGCTTCCTGTTAAAGGTGAGATCATCTGGTATTTGTCCCTCAACACCTGGCTTACTTCACTCAGTATAATGCTCTCCAGTTCCATCCATGTTGCCGCAAAGGGTAGGAGCTCCTTCTTCCTTTCTGCAGCATGGAATTCCATTGTGTATATGTACCACAATTTTTTGATCCATTCATTTACTGACGGGCACCTAGGTTGTTTCCAGCTCTTGTCTATTGTAAATTGTGCTGCTATGAACATTGGGGTGCATAGGTTCTTTTGGATTGGTGTTTTAGGATTCTTAGGATATAATCCCAGCAGTGGAATGGCTGGGTCAAAAGGCAGGTCGAGTTTTATTTTTCTGAGAAAATTCCATACTGTTTTCTATAATGGTTGTACCAGTCTGCAATCCCACCAACAGTGAACTAGGGTCCCTTTTTCCCCACAACCTCTCCAACATTTGTTGTTTGTTGCTTTGTTTATGATAGCCATTCTGACCGGTGTAAATTGGTATCTCATTGTGGTTTTAATTTGCATCTCTCTGATAGCTAGCGATATTGAGCATCTTTTCATGTGTCTCTGGATCCTCTGTATGTCCTCCTTGGAGAAGTGTCTGTTCAAGTCCTTTTCCCATTTAAAAATAAATAAAATCTTAAAAAAAGAAAGAACCCACACATTCCAGATTTTGCCAGCGCCAGGGCAGACCTGCCTCAGTCCCAGTCCCTGTCCAGTGACACCTGACTTTGCCCATCTGCAGTCCAAGAACTTCTTACTATTGGCAACTTCACTAACCTTGTCAGGGGATCCCTGAAAAACAGGAAGTTCTCGCCTGCAATTATTGCTCAAAGCCCAACCCTAACATCATGGGGACATCCCTGTCCCAGAAGAACTATCTCTCCCCACTCCCTATCTCAGTGCTTTTAAGCTTGTCTAAGCTACAAGTCTAAGAGACATTTCTGACTTATTTATTATTTATTCATTCAACAAATATTCATTGACCAGCTAGTAAGTGCCAGGCTATGAGGGGCTCTTGTTCTTGAGGAAGAAGACAGAAGTCTCTGCTGTCATGGAGTTTACAGCCTAGTCAGGCAGGCAGACAAGAAACATACAAACAAATAAATCTGCATGGTACCGTATTTTTAGGACTATATGACACACCAGACCATAAGACGCACCTAGGTTTTAGAGGAAAATAAAAAAAATTTTTGAAGCAAAACATGTAGTAAAATGTTTAATAGCATAAATAACATAATATTTCACCAGTGTAAATGTAAACTACACTTACTAGCCAGGTAAGCTACATTCGGACTATAAGACACACCCCCATTTTCCTCCCAAATTTGGAGGGGAAGTGAGTCTTATAATTTGAAAACTATGGTAATTTGTGCTGTAAATAAATTTATTTTTTCAAACTGTAAGAAAAAGTTTATTTAGATAGTCACAGAGGTAGAAATGAGCTGTAGAAGAAACAGTCTCAGGAAACAAGTTGCAGAGGCAAAAGAAGGGATCTTAAATCTTAGGAGAAAGAGATAATAAGTAAGGAAAATATGTCTGGTGAAAGGGGATGGGGAAAGGTAACCATGTGCTCCATAGAGAAAGCTGCTGTAAAAAGAAAAAAATTAAAGGGAATTGGTAGAATAATACTGATCAAGGAAAGGCTCTTTGAAAATGGGTTATTCTTAATCTTTGTTTTAGGAAATGTGGTCAAAACTGAGAGGTAACGCATTTCTCTCTCAGGACCACGGTGTAATAAACCAGTGGGTAAAAAAATTTAGATAGTCAAAAGATGTTTCCTCAGATCATGAAAGGCAAAGACAGGAACACTTGCAGATTAACGGAGACTAGAGAGACTTGACAAATTTAACATGATAGATTTCATGTGTTATCCCAATGGATCTGGACCAGAAAAAAGATATTTCTTTAATTATAAAGGACATTAGTAGGACGATTTACTCTCAAATTTAGAAGAAATATGCGCCCTGGTTGGTGTGGCTAAGTGGATTGAGCACAGGCCCTTGAACCAAAGGGTTGCAAGTTCATTTCCCAGACAGGGCACATGCCTGGGTTGTGGGCTGGATCCCCAGTTGGGGGTGTGAGAGAGGCAATTGCACAATGATGTTTCTCTCCTTCTCCTTCCCTTCCCTTCCCTTCTCTCTAAAAATAAATAAATAAATAAAATATATTTAAAAAAAGAAAAAATATGTGTTTCTGTAGCAATACATAGGCAATGATAAAATGAGGCACATGGGAATTCTTTGCATTATTTTTGCAACTTTTCTGCAAATAGAATTATTTTGATAAGTTTTACATGATGAGCCCTTTTAAAGTCTTCCTTCCAGGTCTTACACAGTATTATCACTGACATATTAAATTGATTTACAAAAAGAAGGAATGATTTCTAGGATTGAGGGTCTCTAAATGTTAGACCACTGTGTATCGAAACCATATAATTTCATTTTCATGCCCACCTCTTTGGAGGGCAGCACCATCCTTTCCTCATAGTAGAGACAAGGCCTCCAAAACTCATAAAATAAAAATGGCAATCATTTAGACTTTTCAGAGGAATTATTTTTAAAAGAGTGAGGTTCAGCAAAGTCTCTATTTTCTACTCAAAAAACATAGGATGATAATAAAGTGTTATCCACACTGGTTTCCCAGCTGTCAGGTATGTAGGGGAGTTTCTCCCTTTTAATTGTTGGGCCATGTCAAAATTCTGAAAATATTTTCAAACCTCCTCCATGCTAAGTGGGACAAGGAAACTCATCCATTACAGTGGACCCAGCTGCTTCTCTCCCTTGAGGTGACCCTCACCACTACGAGACTCTTGAAATGAGTAACAAGGATGCCATCTAAAGTAGAATGAGAGGTGGGCTTCTCATACTCTCCAACATGGAAATTATAGCGCAGAATGCATGGAAACATTCTTAGCATAAACAAGATGCAAGGACTGAAGGGCTCCTCTTACTCTTCTTCCCTGTGTAACTTACATGCCCTTTGTTCTGGGAACAGAAAGCCCAGGCCTTCAGAGCCAAGTTCCCCCCATGACAGTTTGTCAAGTCTGACTGTTCACAGATGAAGGAAGCATGGTCATAAGATGAAAGTGAGGAAAGATCCGAACTGGCTTTTGCAAAGTGAGGTCCTTGTGTGTGTGTGTAGGGGGGGGAATGAAGAGGAGTTAACTGACTAAAAATCTGGGGAAAGAGCATTCCAGGTGGAGGAACAGCAAATGCAAAAGTCTTTAGGTGAGAACAGGCCCAGTTGGTTGAACAGAATAGAAGCTAGTGTGTGTGGAGCCTAGTGATGGAAGGAGAAGAAAAGATCGGGGTGAGCTGAGATGGGTCATGTCTGGCCTTGCATCCAATCTGACCAATCTATAGTCAGATTAGTATTCTAGAAAATGACTTTGGTTGCAACGTGGAGAATGGATTTTAAGATTTTAAGCAGAAGGCTAGTGAAGAAGCCATAGAGTTATCCAGAAAGGACGGGACAAGATTGGACCACAGTGGGGTCAAGAAAGTAGAATGAAACGGAAGGAACCAAGAAGATAAGAAGGTCTGAACATGGGGTTGTGGGTAAGTAAGAAAAAGGGAGGGCTGCAAGGATGACAGATTTTGGGCTCTAGGAGTTGTAAATTTGGGGGATTATTCTGCTTATAATAGCCTTCCTGTCTGGGAGACCTACTAGATAGTAAAAACTGGGTAGTCACATTTCACATTTCGCACTGTGAATTAATAAATAGTGAGCAGGTGGTTGGGTCTGTCCTGTCATTTTCCATGTCCTTGATTCACAGAAGCTTGCCCTAGAGAAGTCTCAAAAATGTTGAGTTTTGAAGCCAGCCTGTGGTCATAGGAGGTACTGCGGGTGACTGGGTGTCCATCACTGGAATCCACACGTCATAACATTTGAACTAGTCATAAAAGAATTTTTAAAAATTATCATGGAAAAATTTAAACACATGTAAAACTAAAAATAGTATAATAAGTCACTTTGAAGTCTACCGTTCTGCTTCAACAATTACCAACATGTGGCCAACTTGCTTCCTCTGTACTTTCCTAGCCCTACTAGGTTATTTTGAAGTTGAAGTAGATCCCAGACATCACCAAGTAGTTCAGATTGCCCACTCACACCTTTTTTTTTTACAATTTGTTTGAATCAGGGTCCCCGTATAGTTCATACATTTTACTTGGTTATTGTGTTTCTTAAGTCTATTTTAACCTCAGGTTCTTCCTTCTCCCTCCTTCACCCTGTTTTCTTGCAGTTTATCTGTTGAAGACACTGAGCCATTTATAGGCTGTATTCTGGCCAGGTTGTTTGATTTATTCCTCTGTCCCTGTGTTCCCTGTAAACTTATTGTCAGATTAGTCTCATGTTCAGTTTTCTGGTAAGATATATCATGAGTGGTGGCTTGTACTTTTCCCAGTACAGCGGGAGAGACTTAATGCCTGCTCCTCTCTCTTTTCCTGGTGTTAAATCTGAGCAGTGGGTTCAGACTGAGGAAACTATTATGAAGGTGGCCATCTCTTTTTCATGTACTGGTTTAATTGATCATCACTGCCTACCTCCATTATTTTATGAGGGGGTGCAAAATGGGGATGTCCTAATTCTATCATTCCTTCTGCATTGATCACCTGGGATTCTGCTACAGATAAGAATGTGCCCTTGTTAACTCATTGTTTCCATTGAGATACAGGTTATACAGGAATGACTGGATAAATATGTGTTTCTCCCCTATGTTTTCAGAACAATGAGTTGGTTCCCCAGCATCCTTCAAAAGTGATAAGTTAGTAATTTTTAATATCATTGTGAAGTTGTAGATTTTATCATCTTTTGTATGTTTCAGTCCATTGCAGTTATTATTTTTGATGCTCAGATTGTCTCTGTGTTGACCAGTGGGAACCTCTTCAATTGGCTCATTAGTCCTTCTTTTCTTTTCTATGTGAAATTTACACAACATGAAATTAATATTTTTTTTTATAATTTATTTATTTTTATTGATTATGCCATTACATTTGCTCTATTCCCCCCTCCCTTCCCCTCCACCCTGCATACCCTTCCCCCACCATTTCCCCCTTTAGTTCATGAACATGTGTCTCAAATTCTTTAGATTCTGTATTTCCCCTACTATTCTTACCCTCCCCCCCTATGTATTTTCTATCTACTGTCTATGCTACTTATTTTCTGTACCTTCTCCCCCCTTCCCCTCCTCCCACTCCCCTGTTGCTAACCCTCCCTGAGATCTTCATTTCTATGGTTCTGCTCCTGATCTAGCTATCCTCTTAGTTTGCTTTTGTTTTAGGTGTGGTTCTTAATAACTGTGAGTTTGCTGTCCTTTCACTGTTCATCTTTTTTATCTTCCTTTTCTTAGGTAAGTCCCTTTAACATTTCATATAATAAGGGCTTGGTGATGATGAACTCCTTGAATTTGGTCTTATCTGAGAAGCACTTTATCTGTCCTTCCATTCTAAATAAAAGTTTTGCTGGGTAGAGCAATCTTGGTTGTAGATCTTTGGTTTTCATGACTTGGAATACCTCTTTCCAGCCCCTTCTTGCCTGTAAGGTCTCTTTTGAGAAATCAGCTGACAGTCTGATGGGAACTCCTTTGAAGGTGACTGTCCCCTTAGCTCTTGCTGCTTCTAGGATTCTCTCCTTCATTTTAATCTTGGCTAATGTAATTATGATGTGCCTTGGTGTGTTCCTTCTTGAGTCCAACTTCTTTGGAACTCTCTGAGCTTCCTGGATTTCTCAGAAGTCTATTTCCTTTGCCATCTTGGGGAAATTCTCCTTTATTATTTGTTCAAATAATTTTTCAACTGGTGGTTGTGCCTTTCCCCCTTCTGGCACCCCTATAATTCGGATGTTGGAACGTTTAAAGATGTCCTGGAGGTTCCTAAGCTTCTCATTTTTCTGAATTCTTATTTCTTCATTCCTTTCTATTTGATCATTTTTTTCTTCCTTCTGGTTCTCTCCCTTGATTTGAGTCCCAATTTTCTTTCCATTACTATTGGAATCTTTTGTATCCCCATTCATTTCAATTAATTTAGCTTCCATATGTTTCTCTAATTTGTGACTAAAGTCAACCAGTTCTGTAAGGATCTTTATAACCAGTGTTTTGAACTGTGCATCTGAAAGACTGGCTATTTCTTCATCACTTAGGTCTATCGGTTCTGGGGCTCTGAGCTGTCCTAGAGCCATTTTTGGTCTATTCGTGCTGTTAAGTGAGCAGAGCGAAGCCTTAGTTGTTTACCAGGACGGGGCGACCCAGGTCGCTGGTTTGTGACGCTGTGTGTGGGGGCGTGGTCAGAGAGGGAGCAATGGCGGTCCTTTCTGCTAGCCCAGCGCTTCCAGTCACTCTGCACGCCTGGGGTTTATCCGATCGGAATTGCGCGAGCCTGCTGCCCCGCGCCGGCTTCCCTTCTCACTGGATTCTCCGCACGTAAATGCGCGTGACTGAGCGACCCACCGGGCCCCTTCTTTGTGCGCTCCGGCAGCCAGCTCGCTCGCAATCACGCCCTCGGTTCCCTGCGCGCACCGCGCACCGCCCCGGGAATTTTTTCTTGCTAACCTGCTCCGCTGCTGGCCTCGCTCCTCGTACCGGTCCAGCCGAGTATCTAGTTGTCCTTTGGACTCCGTATTGTCGATTTTCCGTGTGGCTTGGTTGTGACTGCTGTTAAAAATAGTTGTTCTTAGATTTGGTTGTGCACAGAGGCGAGGTGGATCCTCCATCTACGTCTCCATCTTGGCCGAAATTAATAATTTAAAAATATTGAGACATAGATAAGGAAATTGGAAACACATGGAACAACATAGTTACCTATCTCGGGTCAAAGATCCTGTAACTGATGACGAGAGGCCTCAAACCCAGGCTGACTTAAGACTCTGAGCTCTTCATCATCTGTCTCTTGCTTCTCACTCACTAGTCCTCATTATAATCTGTGAACATTTGGTTTATTACTTTGCTCAGTTATTGTATCTCCTGTATTAGAACACAAATGAATGCAATATATAATTGAAGTTTCTTGAGATCAGGGGGATAAACAAAACAAAACAAAGCCCAGGAGAGCCCATGCCCATTCTAAAGCCTGTGTAATAGTTATGGAGAGGTGAGGAGCATGGTCAGCAGCTGCTAGCCTCAGTCAATTGTCCTGAGGGGATCAAAGTCCAGTATTACAGGGTATCTGTGCTTTTTGTTAAAACATGAGCAGCCAGTACTTCAGATCCTTATTCCAATGATAAATGTTGGTGTCCAACTTAAAAATAAAAAATGAGAAGGAAAACAAATAACCCTGGTGACAGAGCATACAGGCCTCTGGATCAGTGCTGTCCAGTAGAACTTCCTGTGACATTGGGAATATTTCACATTGCCTCTGCTCATCCTGATAGCCAGCTAGCTCTATGTGGCTCTTCAACACTTGAAATGTGGCTGGTAGGGTTAAAGAACTGACTTTTAACATTTTAATTTAATTTGAATAGCCCCATATTGAATAGCCATCCTAGCGAATACCATATTGAGCAATGATGCTCTGGATGGAATACTTTATTGGTTTCTGAAGTTTGGGAACCGGTGGGATGAATAGAGGAGTTTTAAACATTAGAGAGTATTCTGAATGGTGACATTGGACTGATCATACTTCATACCTGCAGTAAATTCTGAGCCTAGAGATCAAGTTCATGTTCCGTGGTACCATGTTCATGGACCCAACCTCCATTTCTTGCAAAATTTTCCAACTCACTGCATACTTTTCATCTACCCAGACGTGTCAACTCCCTCAATATGCCAGGATCTTGCCCACTATAATGCTTTGCTAAAGCTATCCCTAAATTTCACAAATGCTTTTTGAATATCCACTGTATTCCAGGAATTGTACTGTGTGCTGGGATACATATTTTCTACACCAGAGCAACTCAAGAGTGTAGTCAAAGGTAATAACCAAGTAACCAATTTAAAGATAGTACTTTACGTGTTATCTTGGGGAGAGACACAGGAAGGGTCTCTTCCCTCAGTTAGGGGGTGAAGTGGGGATAAGGGAGCTTTTGAATTGAGTCTTGAAGGTTATATAAGGATCAGGAAGGATTGGGAAGACCACCAAATAATACTACCAAGGATAGTGGCACAGAGACAGTTGGGACCAAGGTGAGTTTAGGCGATTGTAAATAAGTCAGCATGGTTTTCACATGGGAGATGAGGAGGCAGCAGCTGAAGAATCAGGAAAGGGCAGATATTAAAAATAATAACAGCCATTTTAATTGTGTGTTTATTACCAGCCTGGCTCTGAGTACTTTATCTGTAGTAAATTGACATGTGCACCGGCCTGCAGTGTCCGCAGCATTATGGATGGAAAATCAAGACAAACTCACATGGACTACCAAGTCCTGTGGAGGAAAAGGGACAGCAAGGCTACTCCCTCAAGGGGGGAGCGCCTCAGAATGGCCTGGTCACCCTCTCAAGGGAAGAGCACCCCAACCCTTGCCTAGACAGGCTTTTATTGTTTTTTTGCACAGGAGTTCAGGTACAACTTATTAATCATTGTCAGGCAGTAAACAGTAGATAGCATAAAAGAACTATTAGGGCTTCTTCTAAGTCAGGGTCTATCAGCTAAAAGTCCACAAACTTTGGGAAAACAAACTCATTTTCTGCCCAAGCCTTTATTAGTTAACTTAGCAAAGCATTCTTATCAAAGCAGGTTTTACAGGATTTTACATATCCTTTCTCAGGCCTAATCACCGAGGAGCCCCCCATTCCCAGCACAGGGCTGCACCAGCCTCAGTCATTGTTTTCAGGCTTCAGTCAGGCAGAGGAGGCAGATAGCAAAGGAATTCTCAGAGACTTCTTGAAGACAGACTGAGGACTCAGGCTTTGTCAAAGCTGAGGGGCTAGGGTCCATCACCCCCTTTCTCCATAGCCCCCCCAAGTCCTTCCCTGGGGCCTCCACATGATCATGCCTGTCTTAGGTGGTTCCCCCCTTGGGGAATCTTACCCATCATTGGCTAACTGATCAAGCATTGGGGGCCAGTTATGAAAAAAGGAGCAGAAGCAGCACTCCTGCAAGGGAGATAAGCTTTGTCTCCTAGTGGCTTAAGGTCCGAAGGTCACTCACTCAGCCTTAGCCATGGGGGGTTTACAGTTCCTGAAACCAGGCAGGGTAGTTCCCAATAGTAAATAAACTAAGAGTAAGCTGTTATAACCTTTACTATTTTAATGATGGGGACACTGATGCAGAGGAAGTTTCAATAACTAGACCAAGTTAAATAACAAGTAGCAAAGCCTGCATGTGAACCCTAGCAACCTGATTCTAGAGCTCACGTGCTTAAGAAGCCCTTGGCCCTGGGATGGCCCTAGCTGGGTAGTTCAGCTAGTTAGAGCATTGTCCTTATACACCAAGGTTATGAATTCCATCTCCAGCCAAGGCTCATACAAGAAGAAACCAGTGAATGCATAAATAAACAAAAAAACCAGATTGATGTTTCTCGCTTTCTGAAAATCAAAAATAAAAGAAAAAGAAGGAGAAGAGATAGCAGCTCTTGGCACTAGGGGCCCAGCCAATAAGTTATGACTTAATCCCAATTTTTAAGCCATGGTGTGATGGGATCATGTTTCCATTTTTAAAAGATGATTCTACTTGACTCTTGGAGGCAGAGAGATCATAAAGGGGTCTGTTACGATGACCCAGAGAGAGATACTGAGGGGCTGGCAATCAGAATGGGAAACGAGGGCTGACATAAGAATTATGGAGGAAAATGGAATTGAGAGTTCTTGGTGACTAGAAATGGGAAGTAAGGGAGGAGGAAAAGTCAAGGCCACTGACTGGGAGTGCAGAAGGACTGGAAATGAAGGATGACAAAAGTCAAGTGGGCACTGGCCATCTGAATCCCTTAGCACACAGCACAGGTGATGGCTAAATCCAGGGAAGACGTGTGAGGAAAGAACTCTAAGAAAAACAAAGAGCCTGGGTGAGGGATGGGGGGAATTAAAGCTAGCAGAAGGCCAGCAAACGAGAGTCAAGACAAGCGAGGGAGAAAAAGGCTCTTAAAGAAGTGGTTGCCTGAGTCAAATAATGGCCGCTACAAACATGTCAAATAGGCTTTGACATGTTTGTAGTCCCTGATAACTTTCTAGAGAGCCACTGTGCAGAAAACGCAGACATTGGCTTGGAAGGAAAAGAGTGAGATCTAGCATGATCTCTTTCGCCATATTGGCCTGTTGAACTCTTCTTGTCCTTCATGAAGCAAATGGAGTTCTCTGCCAGCTTCTGGTATAGAGGTTCCCAGCTCTATCTCACCTGGAGAGGTGTTTTTTTTTTTTTTTTTTTTTTAAATTATTATTAAAGACAGCTGTTAATGGTGATCAGCATCAGGACAGTGATTGCCCCTAGGAAGGGAGAGGCGGGGATCGCTTGGGAAAGGATAAGACAGAGTTTTGGGCATGAGGGAAATGTTCTATGTGATGAAAATGTTCTGAATTACATTTGTCAAAAAGCATCAAAATATACACTTAAGATCTATGCATTTCATCGTATGTAAACTACTCTCCAGAAGTGTCAAAAGTGATAAAGTGATCGATTTCGGAATTCTACCCTGGACTTTTAAGTCAGACTCTTCGCATATGGAGCTTGTGCATTGCTATCTGGGAGGCGCCGCTAGCGATTGTAACGTGCGGCCAAGGTAGGAGACTTTTCGCTGGAGGAGCTAATCTCACCGCTTCAGAAGCCCTGGGCTCTCTCATGGCTCTCTCATGGGTCTGGTTCTTCCGTCCGTTTCTGCGCAGGCCGGCCTTCGTCGTGCTGTGAGCTCTGGGAACCGCCCCCGTACAGCTCTGGGCCACCGGCTCCTCTGCAGGACGCCCGGAGAGGGGCAGGAGGGACCGCTGAGCCCGAAACTCGTAAAGCCACTGCTGGGTCGGTGTGCCCTGCTCGTTCTTCAGAAACACGGGTGAGAGAGCGCAGGCCCCACGCCGCAAACTCAGGCCCTCGGCTCTTACTCTTCTATCGCTGAGAGCCCGATAACCTGGAAACCAAGCTATTAGGTTATGTGAAAATCTGAAGAACTGCGTGGCCGGTCGACCTCGTGGCGCAACGGTAGCGCGTCTGACTCCAGATCAGAAGGTTGCGTGTTCAAATCACGTCGGGGTCAGCCTTTTTAATGCTTTTTCTATATTTCGATCATGACGGGAGGCCAAAAATCGCGAGGTGGATTTTGCTGCAGGTCCACTATCATGGATCTGGGCTGACTGCGGAGTTCCCGAGGACTACTGCATGTTCCAGGTAGTTCAACCCATGGAGTGTGGTGATCGTGCAGGCGAGATTGTTGCTGGGTCAGTTCAACACCCTGCGTATCATCTCCGCCGTGCTGGGTAGGATTTTAAGGAATGAAATCCTTCAGCGACCTGAGTAGATCCAGTTTTTAATTGAGGAGCAGGAGATCAGTCCTCAGAAAAACAGGCAGCACAGGAACCTTGTGGACGAGGTGGCCGAGTGGTTAAGGCGATGGATTGCTAATCCATTGTGCTCTGCACGCGTGGGTTCGAATCCCATCCTCGTCGGTTTATCGCTATCATCCCTTACAGCAAGTTTTATGTGGAAGGTAGAATTTCCGCTCTTACTTTCTGCATACGTCGAGTTACCCCACCACCCCATTCCCTTTCATTCCCTCCCACTAGTTGATGGTGGTCATTATCTCTTCTACTCCATTTTCCCGAACGGGTTAGATCTGGCCATTTTTTTTTTTTTGCCAGATCTTTACCTTAACGCATATACCGTGGAGCTGACCTGGCCAAAGATAGAGGCTCTGGTCCTTTGTTGTTAGGCGCTGTGGCTTAGTTGGTTAAAGCGCCTGTCTAGTAAACAGGAGATCCTGGGTTCGAATCCCAGCGGTGCCTCAGGAGTATTCTGTCTTTTGCTTAAGACACCCCGAAAAGAGGAGTCTGAGCTTCCTAGCATCTAGCTCGTAAAACTTCCTTCGTGTCCATCCTCTCTCCGGGAATCAAGCAGGCCGTGTTCTTTATTTGTTTGTGTTTCTGAACAGTATGTAACGCATCGTCAGTATCAAGCTCTTTGTGCCTCTGCCTGCTGCCAAGCGCTAAAGTCGCATTATCTGTGCTCGTTAGTGTTGTGTCTTGGCTGTTAGCTTCTGAAATGTTCGGTGGTTTACTGTTCACAACCATACTCATTTTTAAAGTTTTCCTGACAGGATTCATAAGTAATGCAAATTCTATTTAGTATTATATGTCAGATATATTCACAATTGGCCGGTTAGCCCAGTTGGTTAGAGCGTGGTGCTAATAACGCCAAGGTCGTGGGCTCCATCCCCGAAAGGGGCACAAGGACATTTCTTTCCTTTTTTCTTTAATGCTCTTTTTGAGTTAATTTTTTGTTATAGGGGAAGGCTTGTGGACTGTTTCCAACATCAGAACTCCACATTCAAAACTCTTCACATACAAAAGAAACGTTTTGAGTCACAGTCCAAAGTGCTAGTGTTTTCAGGGAGAGGAGGAAGTTTCAATGAAACTGGAGCTCTTTCTGTGATCGTCCTAAATCTGACCATAACATGGCTGGTGGTTGCTGGAACTCTGAAATGTAAACAGAAAGGTGCCAGAGGTGGAATAAAGATTGTCTCAAACCATACATGGGCCACTGATCAGTGCAGGGAAATGGGGGCAGGAATGGAGCTAACAAGTGTTTTCTGTCTTTCTTCACAGACAAGATGTCCAATTCACCCAGTCCCTGACTGTCTATGTTAGGATCTGAGAAAACAATTCCTTCCCTTTCTCTCCTGAAGCACCATGTTTCCATTTCTGCTTTTATTGAATCTCTGGGCCACATCTCTGCCTTGCAGTTGCCCTCAGACCTGCTATCTAAGAGCAGGAACCACATTCTATGTAGCCTGGGACTCCCACCTTACTCCCAGCCCCAGCCCCAAGGGAGCCCCACGAAAAAGACTGACCCTTATTCCCAATTCCTTTGGTTCATCAATTCCTGTTAACACCACACAGACACAGCCTCAGCCTTAGCAGCAGCAGCACTTTAATTCCACAAAAACTCAGAAAGCCAAAACTAATCAGAACACTCCACAACAGGTGGGCTTCACACCCAGGGACAATTTTGTTGAATCCTGGAAACAGCGAGACCCATCCCAACTCACCCCCTCTACCATGCAATGCATTCTTTCTAGCTTCACACTGGTTCTGGCTGAAATGGGATGGTAGGGGGCCAGTGGGCAGAAGTAGGAGGTTTTCCATCTGCAGGTGTGAATTCTTGTCTGCATAGTGTGTGGACAAGGACCACTCAAGCTCCCATAGCCCCTGGAACCTAGATGTGGCCACTGGAGTCAGACTGGCCACAGCGGGGGCTGGGACATCTGTTTTTCCTTCCTTGATCACATATGGCAGTCATTATTCCCAAGCACAGACCGGAAGCCCTGGGTTCCCAGGTACGGTGCTCTAGCTAGGGAAGAACAAGGTAGCTACAGATGGCCAACTGAATAGGAGCTGAGCATTATCCCCTCCCACCAGGAAAGGCTTTAGAACTTTCCCATATGCTCCTGCATAAGGCCCAGTGAATGGACGCTGGCCTACTAAATTTATCTGAAAGAGCCTCCAATATATTGGTCTCCCCACCAGAGCTCCTTGAAGAGTCCTTAGATCCTAAGGTCCTGGGCCCTGGCCTGGCCTCTCTTGTCCTCATGGTCACTTGCACAGAGCCTCCAACACCTCCAGGGTGCGTCGGATATCCCGGACTTGGCGTGCCAGTCCCTGCACCGGCTGCAGAGCCCTCTCCAGCTCCTCGCAGCGCGCCAACAGGGTGTACATGCCCTTGATGCTCATGTCCACGGCTTCGCCTAGGGAGTCCACGGCATCGCGGTAGGTCTGGATGCAGCCCACGCTCAGTGCTGTCAACTCCTGCACCGCGCCACCCAGCCCGCGAAGCAGACGGTCTACCCTGCCACCCAGCTCCCGACTCAGCCGCTCCAGGTCTCGCAGCACATCGGGGTCGATGGGGGGAATGGCCGGAATGGATGAGGGCGTTGAACTAGGAAGAGCAGGGGGCGGGGCTTGAGAGGTACAGCTCAGACGGATCTTGAGTTGCAGGTTGTTGGCGACAAAGTGGGTGAGATCGCCATGACGGCTCACCGTGCCCTCAAGCTCTAGCGGGCTGGAGATGGTGGCTCGACGCCCGCCGCCCGAACCAGACTCTGCTCCCACTGCGGAACCGGAGCCGCCACAAGCCCCGCTCAGCCCATCCAGGCTGCGACTGTCCTGAAGGCGGCTGGAGAACAATCTGCCAGCCCTGCCGGCCGCCCCCTCGTCATCCTCCTCCTGCTCAACATCCATCCCGCCGCCTCCCCGGCTCCCTCGACGGCAGACCCTTTCGGATGCAGGCTTGTCCTCGGGCGGCTCAGGGTCCTTGCGTAGGGAAGACCCGTGCAGGTCGTGCTCAAGACCTGGCGCCCCCCGGCGGCTCCCGGGTGCACGCGGCGTCACTGCGCGGCCGGGATGGTTTTCCGGAGCCTCCGGTTTCCGCCCTTGGACGACGCTGCAGCTCGAAGTCTTCGGGGACGCCCTAGGGTGGCGGCTCGAGCCTCCAACGTTCTCGGACTCTTCCTCCCCCGACACCCGGAAGCCTGAGGGCGGCTCAGAGGACACTCCGCCCGTCCCGCCGCCAAAGATCGCGGCTTGCTGTCCCCCCACAGGCAGAAGGTCTGCCTCGGGCCCAGGCCGCCCGCGGGACGCCTCCATACTGCAATTGGGTGCAGGACCCGCCGGCTCCCGCGGCATTGGCGGCGCCTTTAAGGGGCGTTGGTAGAAGCGCGCCGACTGGCTGCGGGCTGACAATGGAAAGGACGGGAACAGCATTCTGATTGGTAACAGCGACCAGGAAGTCCCGGAAAAAGAGCTGTTATTAAACAGCTAGACACTAGGGAGAGCCAGCGGGATGGAGATAAGGAGGTGATGGCTGCTCTCATCGCTCCACCCCGTCGAAAAGTTGAGGAGGCGGATCTTAAAGAAGAAGTTCCTGAAATTTCGGAGTCCTCCTAGGACTGGGCTCAGGCTCATTCCGCCCACAATGGTCACGCCCACAATTGTTGCTTAGCAACTATACTAGGTAGAGATTGGATTTTGGGTCTGTAAGAGAGGTTCTTGGGATGGAAATAGTATATCCTGTTTGGATCGTCGAGACTGAACCACACATAGTTGATCAGGAAGGGTGAAAACAATTCTCAGCAGAATATGGATTGTTTTACGGTCATCCTCGGCTCCCAGACCTAGCAGATGAACTATCGAGAGCGACTAACGGTGGACAGCGAAGCGTATTTAAAGACTTTCCTGGCCTTTTGCCACTCCGTTCTTTCTCCTGCCCCCTCCACGTTTCAGTCTCTTCCCTTGGAGGATGGCATGTGATTTTCCCACTAGATAAAATAGTCAATAACTGAATGTCCCTACATAAAGGTTAGATTCCTGGTACCATTCTGATCTCATCTCTTCTTTCTCTTTACTGGTCCTGGTGGAACCACTCAGGCCTCCTCCTCTCTGTTCCTCTGACAGGACAGACATGCCCCCTCCTCCATAAAAAGAGATTTACACTTGCTCTTTTATGGAAGCGAGGGTGAGGCTGAGACTACCAAGAAAAATTTTCAATTTGGATATTCCTTCTTTCCTTCTCCCCTTTAAGTTCTTATTCAAATGTTACCTGAAATTTTCAGTGAGGCCTCCCCTTACAACCTGTTTAAAATTGCACCACTTTACCCAGCAATTCCCAGTCTTCCTTCCCTGCCCTTTCTCTGTAGTACTTATCACCTTCTGACATGCAATATACTTTGCTTGCTTGCTCAAGTAGGTTAAGGCATTTTGTCTGTTTTATGCTCATCTGTCTCCCAAGTATTTAGAACAGTGTCTCATATATGGTAGATGCTCAATAAATATTTATTAAGAAAATGACCCCAAGTGATTAATTCCCTCTCCCCCTTTTTTTTTGGCTTGAACTCTTTCAGGATGTGTTTCTGTCACTTGAACCCAGAATCCTGACTAATATACTATGAGACCAAGGATCTGCTCTAAACTTTTCTCCCTTTCTCCGAGATTGACCTTCTCACTTATGTTCCTTTTACCTCTCAGCAGATGGATTCTCTTTACTCAGCAAGTGACAGAAAATACCAGTTGAACCAACAAAAAAAGGGAGGGGATTTGTTATGTCGTGCAATTATGGTCTTGAGTGCATGTCAGAGGAGCCTATATTCAGTTCCCTAAGGCTGTCAGGAAGGGTTTGGTTTCTGTCTGTGAGGCAGCTTTAACCCAATTGGGCTTTCTTCATGGTGTCAAAATGGCCATGTCATTTGTCATTTTTGGGGGGTTATATTAGTCTTCTTGGGATGCTGTAACAAAATGCTATAAGCTGGTTTTCTTAAACAACAGGCATTTCTTCCAGTTTTGGAGGCTAAGAAGTCCAGGGTGTCAGCTGATTCAATACTTGGTGAGGCCCCTCTTCCCAGTCATGTTCTAGATGTGTCCTTATGTGGTAGAGAAAGAAAGCTAGCTTATTTTTTGTAAAGACACTAATCCTATCGTGAGGACCCCACCCTCCTGACCTCGTCTAAAACTAATTATTAGCCGTGGCTGGTGTGACTCAGTGGATTGAGTGCCAGCAGCCTGTGAACCAAAGGATCACTGGTTTGATTCCCAGTCAGGGCACATGGCTGGGGTGTGCAAGAGCTAACCATACACACATTGATGTTTCTTTCCCTGTCTTTCTCTCTCTCCTCCCCTCCCCTCTGTCTAAAAATAAATAAATAAAATCTTAACAAAAGAAAAATTAATTATGTCTAAAAGCCCACTTCCGATCATCACATGATATTAGGACTTCAATATGTGAATTTTTGGAGAGACAAAAACATTCAGTCCACAACATGGGTCATTTGTCATTCTTTCTGGCCTTCCAGGATCTCAGTCCCAACATTTGAGAACTCTTCTGTCTCCTAGGCAGAGCCCATCTCCTAAGCTGGAATACCAAGCAGTCCCTTTCCCAACTTCCCTAGTACATGACTCAGGCTGCACCATGGTCTACTGCACCACTTCTGCAGTGAAATCCTTCCTGGCTGTGTAGACTCGAAGCATGGTCCTCGTAGAAATTCCTGGCACTCTAGAGATTCTGAGAATTACCCTGGATGCTTATTAGTAAGGTCCTTTTCTGTTTAAATTAACCGGGATTGTCTTCTGTTGCATGTATTGGCCTTAAACAAATAGCCAGTATTTCTTCAGCAAAATGGCTTTGTTTGGGAACAATGCAGAATTGCACTTTGGGACATGGGGCTAAAGGTAAACCACATGCAAGTCCCGAGAAACAAAGGAGAGGAACTGCTCTTTTATGCACTTATGCTGTTGTAAATGAAGAGTCCACTGGAGGAAACTACAAGTTGGAAGTATAGTGACTTTTCATTGGCTGAGTTATGACAGTCTCCCATTTCTTTCCCCAGCTGAGGTAGTAAAGCAGTATCGCGGTTTGAGAGCAAGGTATGTCTCTTCCTGTTGGGGTCAGCACTATGTGTTGAGTGACACCTGAACAAGAGTCCTCTCTTCCAGCCTCCTTAGTCCATTTGAAATGAGGTCTCTATTAATTTTTACACGTGCAACAGGAACCGTGGCTGATACACTCCCACATCTCCCATTAGTCTTCACAGAAGGACAAGGGTGCATCTTTCCCAAAGCCCCAGTTAATGTCCCATCACATCTCATTGTCCTCAACTGGTTCACATACCCAATATAGTCACTTTGGCCAGTAATATAGTCTGATTGATTTGTCGGATTGACTTCAGCCTAGGTCTGCAAGCAATCACTCCAGCAAGGTGATAAGAATTAACTGATTATATTGAAGAAGTTGTGCTCCCCCTGGATCTAGGGTAGGTCAATTACCCCAAACTCAAGTAGCTGCAACACAATAGGGGAGGGAAGAGAGGTTATGGGTCAGTGACCACAGTGTTCATTACATTAGGGGCCAGTAAAGTATGGCCCGTGGGCCAAATTCTGCTCCCCATCCATTTTTATGTGGCCTGTGAGCTAAGAATGTTTTTTGCATTTTAAGTTTTCCTGCACATTTATTATTTAAAAGTTTTAAAAGCCAGACACACACAAATTGTCCAGGTAAATAAACTCAGTTCTTTCTGTCATGTCTGATGTTATAATCTTCTGTGTAAGTTTTTTAATTAAGTTAATTCTATATGCCTGTGTTTTTGATTTGATTAAATGCCCCCCTGTTCATGGCACAAATCATCTGTAAGCTAAATACACACAAATATTGAGAGACAAGTTTTTACCTTGTTATGCAGAAGAAACCAAGCAAGCCCTATTCCATGCTTAAGTGTTGATGTTCTTATTTTTCAAGTCTTATTTCTTAATGTAGCTGAAGAAGTTTCGTGACACCAGTCCTGTTATTTCTTGTCATATGTCTTACACAGCAAGCGTATTTACAGTAGTGAACTGGCTGATACATATCTGTGGTCAAAGTATACCATACTTTAGGAGAGTTTTTTGCATTTTTAATGTTTAAAAATAATATAAAAATATGAAAAGTTTATATAATTATATGAAATTCAAATTTTAATGTTTATAAAGTTTTATTGGCATCTAGCCAGGCTCACTCATAATGCCACAGTTTAGTAGTTTTAGCAAAGGCCATATGGCTTGCAAAGCCTAAATTAATTACTTCATAGACTTTTACACATAAAATTTGCCACCTCTGCACTGCAGCTGCTGTTTGCCTATCACTGTCACCAACTTTTGGTCACTCCTGGATATCTGATGTGACTCGTATTTCCACACATATGCACATTCTGTTTGTGAGGCTTTGGAATACTCTGAAATATTTCATAAAAAATGTTTTTGGTCCAAAAGACCTGTACTACAGTGCCTGGAGCTAGAGAAGAATGTGTTTTGCTGTAATCAGGGACAAGTGTCTTGTTAAAGGCCTATGTTTTTCCTGCTATCCCAGAAATACATCTATCTTTTGTTACCAACTGTGCAGTTCCTGTATATGGAAATTCAGTGTATGAAGAAAATGGGAATTTAGTGTATGAAGAAAATGGTGGCATTTTGAATCAATTTATAGACATTGTGTGAGACCAGCTATTTGAACTAAAACAAAAAAACAATTATTTCATTCCTTACACCAAAAAATAAGTAAATAAATAAATAAATTCCACTTTCATCACAGTTTTCCTCTTTAAGAAAAATTGATTTGAGTCCTGACTGGTGGGGCTCTGTGGGTTGCGCACTGGCCTATGAACCAAAAGGTTGCCAGTTCGACTCCTGGTCAGGACACATGCCTGGGTTATGGGCCATGTGGGCCAGGTCCCCAAATGGGGCCTGTGACAGGCAACCCATTCATGTGTTTCTCTCTCTCTTTCTTCCTTGCTCCGCATCTCTCTACAAGTAAATAAATAAAATATTTTTTTAAATGATGAGAAAAAGAGAGAAACATTTTACTTCACCTTTTCACACATTCATTGGTTAATACTTTTATGTGCTCTGACCCATTTTGGAACCTGCAACCCTGGCACCTATTGGCTGATGCTCTAACCAACTAAGCTGCCCAGGCAGGGCTGATCACAATTTTATTTATTTTTTAATGATTTATTTATTTTTAGAGGGGAAGTGGGTCAGATAGGGAGAGAAACACCGATGTGCCAGAGAAACATCCGTTGGTTGCCTCTTGCATGCCCCGAACTGGGGACCTGGCCCTCAACCTAGGCATGTGCCCTGACGGGGTGGAACCGGCACCCTTTCAGTTAGGAGGCCTACACTCAATGTGCTGAGCCGCACCTGTCAGGGAACAAGACAATTTTAAATGAAGAAGAAGAAAAGTACTGAAGGTAAACAGAGCTGCATGTTTTTTTATAAGTTTGAGATAATAAAGGTTTTCAAAAGAAAACCAAACATCAAATCCATAAAGGAAAAAGATGATAGATTATGAAAGACTATATGAAAGACTTCATTATGAAAAAGCTACTCTAAACTTTATGTTGAAAGAAAAATTGCAGAAAGGTAAACAATATTGGCAAAGTATATGACAAATTAATATCCCCCGCTTTTACAAGTAAATTAGTAAAAGATACATATAATAGAAAAATGTCCAAGGATATCAGGGTTGGTTAATTTAGCAGCTCAACAAAATCATTGAGGATGCATTCTAGACAGAGGGAAGAGCAAGTGCAAAGGCCCTGGGGTGGAAACAAATTCAATATGCTCCAGGAGCTTTGGTGACTTGGGGAGTGGAAAAGCCAACACGCCAGAGCAGGGTGCGGGAAAGCGGATACCCTCCATTAGAGCTGGTAGGAGTGTGAGCTGCCCCACCACCTTGGAGAGCAATTGGGCAAAGTCGTCTATTGAACGTTTCCAAGGTGTACCTTACCACCCAGCAGCGCTGTGTCCTTCTCCAGATCTTCCCCAGAGAAGTCCTTACATAGGCGCACAAGAGAGCATGTAAAAGACATGGTCATAGTGCAACACACTGAAGATAGTCTATATGTCCATCAACAGAATGGCTTTTTAAAGAACCTAAGAATGTTCATAATGAGGACTACAGTGTGGCAGTTTTACAGAGCACATCTACCCAGACTGTCATAGAGTCTTCTAAGGCATCATAAGGGCAAAAAGGAAGTGACGAAACAACACGTACAGGCCAATGCTATTTACATTAAAGAAATCCCCACATGCTAAGAAAAAAAAAAGCTGTTTTCTAGGAGCATATAGATAGAAATGTAAATACAAAGGAAGAGGACTAGAAAGATGTTATCAAACTGGTGTTAGTTTAATTGGGAAAGGGGAGTTTCACCTTACATTATTTATGAGTGAATTGACTCATTTAATTTGTGTAAATTGAAACAAGCACAGTGCACTTGCACAGCAGGCGTGGTGGTGAGGGTGAAGGAAAATGGGGCAAGGGAGAGCCCATGTGTTTGGAATTTTAAAGATACCTTTGAAATACTCCTGGATCAGAGAACAATTCATAATAGTAATTAGAGAATATTGATACAAAATACTGTATCAGGCCTGTATGATGCAATGAAATGACACTCTGATGGACATCAATAGCTTTAACGTTGAAGAACTGCCCTCACCGAAGAACTCGGAGATGGATTAGTGACCTATATGCAGGGGACTGAGCCAACAAGACAACTTCAGGGACAGTCAAAAGTTACATAAGGAAAATACTAGAATGCCACATGAGTCAGCTTGGCTAGCATCTCATGATAATACAAACAGTGGGCATTGATCCTCTAGATTAGCAAGATCCATGAGCACAGAGGATTTTATTTTATTCATTGCTTTACTTCCAGCCTCTAGAATGGGGCCTGGAATGTCAAAGGCACTCAATAACCATTGTCAAATCAGTAAATCTAACTGAAAGTATGACATAACTATGTCAGGATGCAGGGACAGGACGTGTGCATAGATATAGTGGCAAAGGGGTAAAAGAATTAATCCTTAAATTTTATAGCAGGTAAACAATAGGTAATACTTAAAATTGAGAATTTGTGAAATAGCAACAGAAGCATGTGATTTAGAAATGGATGGTAAATACTAAAAGTAAAGTAAAACAAATTAGCAAAGACTCAGAATTAGATGTCTCTGGGAAAAGAGAAATGGGCAGACTGTCTTTTTCCCTTTTGGTCTTACAACAGCATTCAGTTGTGTTCATCTGTGGGCACATTTAGCGGGTTGCATTGTGCCCCCATGATGTCTATGTCCTATGAACACATGAATGTGCAGTTTTTTGGGCAAAGTGTCTATGTGGATGTAATTACGGATCTTGAGGTCATCCTGGGCTCTGGGTGGGTCATAAATCAAATGAGTAGTGTCCTTGACATAGAGAAGAGACAGAGACAGAAGAGGGGAAGGCCATGTGAAGAGGAAAGCAGAGACTGGAGTTATGCAGCCACAGCCAGCCTGAAGCCACCTGAAGCTGGAAGAGGTAAAGATGTTCCCTAGAGCCGTCAAAGGGAGTGTGGTACTGTGCACACCTTGACTTTGGACCTGCTGGAGTAAATTTCCGTGGTTTTAGATCACCAAGCTTGTCGTGTTTTATTACTGAGGCTCTAGGAATCCAATACAGCATGAAAAACTGAGGTAAAATAAAAATAAAAACATTTATTGATTCACCACAATGATTAAAAGAGCAAAGAATCAATACAGGAAAAGCATTTGATGAAAAGTGAACACCTACTGATACTAACAACCCAAACCCTTACCAAAAAAAAGAGAACAGGCCTACTTTAACCTGATAAAGGATTTTTTTTAGGCTATACTTAATAACAGCAAAAACTGTAATTCTTGTTCCACTTCTGTGATATATATACATATACAATAAATGTGTGTGTTATGAAAAGGCAAGATTATACCATTCTAGCACAGTATTAAATATGAAGTTTTAAAACTGGGCTCCCCTTACTAGTTGTGTGACTTTTGGTAGATCATGTGTCTCAGTTGCTTTACCTGCAAAATGAGGGTGAACCTACCGCAAACAATCTATTTAACAGTGAAACCTGAGTCAGAAATGAGATACCATCTGTACTGCTTCTACTGACTCCTGTATCAGATCCTGACCAGAGCAATAAAACAAAGAGAACAGGACAACTTCTAGGGAACAGCACTGTTCAGTTGCTCCTAGGTTGGCAGGGACTGAACCAGGAGAAACACTAGAGGTCAGGCAGTTGAGAGTGAAAAGTGAGAGGTGGGCAGAGATCAGGCTTAGCAGAGCAGAGCCCAGGTCCCCAGTGGGTCCAGACTCTGGGAATCAGAGCAGGGGAAAGTAAAGACAGTGGGGGCAAGGTGGCTGGCCACTGACCAGGCCAGTATCAGAGCCGAGGGCAGCTGCTACCAGGGGCACGATGCGGTAGGAGTCCCTGGCGTCCAGAGCAGGCAACTCCCCACCCTCCTCCCTGTAGGGGACCAGCTTCCTCCCCAGTGAAGTCTCCACCTGTAAACATCTATACTCATCATTATAAAACGTTTCAGCCTTTATTAAATAAAAAGGAGGTAGAAGACAGATAAGGGAACAGGCCAGAGACCCCTCCTTCCAACTACACATATACAAACATACAAAATATAGATATAACTGAGTAAATGACAGGGACGATTCAGGAGACAGACTGAAGGGCCGAGGGTGGTAGCACCCTCCGAGAGTGGGCCCGGACCCAAGGGTGGGCTGAGACCTGAGCCAGAGGCAGTCGGTCTGAGGGGTTATGTTTGAGCAGCTTGGAGATGAGGTCCTGGGCTCCCACGGGCACAGAAGAGGGGAACTTCAGGTCCACCTGCAGAAGTAGAGATAGAAGAAAGGACTCATTAGTTTCACCCCGGCTGCTTTCTCCCCGACTGCCCATTCTATCTGGAGACTTACGTGGTCCTTACAACTACATTCTTTGCACTCCCGGCCCCCGGATCTCCCCAGCCAGCACAAAGCCCCAGCCAGGCAGTTGGGGTCAACCCTCCCACCTTGACGATGCGCCGGTATGTTTCATTGTGCGAAGCACTCTCAAAGGGGGGGTTTCCCACCAGCAGCTCATAGCAGAGTACCCCGATGCACCACAGGTCCACCTTCTCATTGTGCATGCGCCCCTCAATCATCTCTGGCGGCAGGTAGTCCAGGGTGCCGCACATCGTCTTCCTCCTGGATGGGGCGGGGAGTGAGCAGGGATGCCAGAGACAAAGGGCCTGTCCTCTCAGGCTGCCTGACAACAGGGAGGTGAGCCCCTGGGGTGCAGCAGGGGAGTGTTCCAGCCTGGTTCTAACAGGGTTTTGGGGTACCATTGAGGTGAAGCTATAAACCAAAGCCCCAGAGGTGGGCTTACACACTGCCTGCCTCACCATTTCCACAGAGGGATGTGTCTTAGAATAATCAGATAAGACGGCAATGTTCACCTTAGAATTAAAGGAAAAGATGGAGATATCTTGAATGGCTATCAGGTATGTCCTGCTTAAATAAATTGCATTTCATCTCTCCTATACAATACTAAAAAGCCATTAAAAATGATGTAGGAGTATTCTCAATATGGCAAGACAGTCCCAATGTATTGAATAAGAAATCTGGGCAATAAATTGGTGAGTCCCCTACTTTTGTAAAAATACTGTTGTGTCTGTGTATCTACACGAGGACAAACCCAAATGTTCCCGGGCCACAAGATCTGGAGTGGTCTTGTTCTGAATGCCCCAGCTTCGCACCCATGGCTGGCCTCCTGGCACAACATACCTCAGGGAGGGGGCGTGTACAGACCAGCCAAAGTCAGCGATCTTCAGCTCTCCCTGGAGCCCCAAGAGCAGATTCTCTGGCTTTATGTCTCTGTGAATCACCTTCTTCGCATGGCAGTACATCAATGCGTCTGCCAGTTCCTCCATGATCTGGGAAGGCCAACAAGAGGCGGTTAGACAAGGGCGGACCTCCAGCTGCAAGAAGCATCCCCCGCAGTTTCAAGCCCGCTGCAGGCATCCCAGGTGCCCACCCCTTCCCAACCGTGGCAGTTCGCTGCTCGTCAAAAGTGCGGCTCTTCTGCAGCTCCTTATAGAGCTCCCCTCGGGGGGCATACTCCAGAATCAAGTAGATCCTTCGACGGTCATAGAAATAGTTGTAGAGACGCAAGATGTTGGGATGCCTGAGAGAAGAAACATAGGAGGCCTCAGGCCGCATCATGGCATGGGAAAGACGACAGGTCCATACAGGGCAAACTGGGGTCAGACGTGGACCAGGCTGGGGACACCAGGGCTGGAAGTGATAAGGGGGAACTGGAGACAGCTCTCCGGATTCAAGGCTCTGGGTGGAAATGAGAGATCAAGGGTTCTAAGTAGCCACAGCTGCAGAGAAAACAGTCTGGGTGTGATGGGGTTTAAAGCGGTGGGGCAGGTAGGGAGCAGAGGGACTTTGGCTCAGAGGGCATGACCGTACTGCAGATGGGCCTGGATTTCGATCTCCCTGCGAAGCTGGTGCTCCACACCCTCCTTCTCTATCTGAGACTTGAAGAGGACCTTGAGTGCCACGATGAAACGGCTTTTCTTCTCCCGAGCCAAGTACACATTTCCAAACTTGCCTTTGCCCAGAGGACGCCCGATCTCAAAGTCGTCAATTGTGAAGGTCCGCCTAATTAGAGAGTGTGGGGAAGGCAGCTGAGCATGGGTTTGTGGCTCACCTGAGGTGTTGGTATTTGAGCTCATCCCTCCCTCAATCCCATTTCTCTTCCAGGGCAGTTGAAGATAGACCAGGCTTTCTTGCCTGCATCCCTAACCCTCCTGCCCTTACCTTCTAGCACCCTCATTTCCTACCTGTTCACTGCCCCACCCCCTCTCTTGCCACTCCATGGCTTGGGCACTTACATTGAGTTGGGTGTCCCACAGCTGTCCTGGCCAGCAGCAGCTATGAAAAGCACAGGTTAGTTGAGGCTGTCCTTTAACATTTTCATCCCTGCTCCCTCCCCAGACTCTAGCCCCCTCAGGTCAATCCTCTTCCCCTTGTCCCCGTTACCTGTGGGGTGGGCATTGGAGCAGCTCATGAGGACAAGCGAAGATGGGGTGGTAAGCTCCTTCCGGAGGACTCTTTGTGGTAGGGTGTTCAGGCCAGATGGAGCCTGAGAAGGAAGGAGCACAGGGTGCTCTGAGGATGCCTTTGTCCCAGTGACCAGGTTGGAATGTGCTGCAAGCAGCATTTCAGTAGTTGCTATAGAGCCACCCACCCACCCAACACCAGTTCACAGAGGAACACTGAGACCACAACATTGCTACTCAGCCTCAAGAATCTGCTCAGAACTCCATATTAGTGGGTACCAATAAATAAGCTAAGTCAGCTTAAGATAAGGAGCAAAAACTTGCCCCAACACTTAACACTTCATCTCTTTGGCCCTGGCCCACACCACATTTTCAGGCATGAAGCTGTCCAGCCCCTATAGTCCTGTCCATAACTCGTCTGATTCACCCAGCTCTCCACCCCAGGAGGCAGTAGAGGGCTGGGGTCATGAACATGCACAGTTCAAGGAGTTTTAGCACAGGGACATTCTCACAGTTCCCCCCAAATCTCACTCTATTAAGGCTTAGATAAGGTCCTTGAGGCCTTGAATGTTCAGCAAATACCAGCATTTACCCCTTTGCAACAATAGGCTTTAGGGACACTGAGGGATATTCCGATGGCCTTGGACCACTTCTCATTTTCAAATTCTGGTTAATATACAAAACTTTCTTTTGGGAGTGACCAATGTAAAAATGACAATGGTTTCTCCTTCAGCCTCCACTTTTGCCAGCCTCACTCAGTGTTTCTTGAGGGAGGGAGCTGGTGGACAAGGAAGATGGACCCTCCAGAATACCCAAGCCCTACAAATGGAGCAAAGACTGTGTGGCTCCTTCTTTCTTCTTTAACCAAGAGGAAGAAAGCCTCAGTGCCCCTTAGAACCTATTCCCTGTGATATCAGTATAGAATTTACAAATAAGCAAGTTGAACAAAAGAGTCAAGAAACAGACCCACATATATGTCGGAATTGAATATAATAATAAAGGTGGCGTTTCAAATCAGAGGATAAACTCTTCGATGAAAGGTGTTGGGACACCTTCTATTTAGATCCTTATCCCACAGCAGTCATTAAAATAAATTCCAAATTATTAAGTCTATTTTTTTCAGGATTTTCAGGACAAGGGGTGAAAATCTTGGCCTGAGAGCCCAACCCTGCCTGCTCGGTCTCAGTTATCATTTGTATATAACAAGTAGGTTCAGCCCTGCAGAGGCCCTCACAGGCTGGTCAGATGGAAGTTGGCGACACTTGACAGGATGTGTCTGCAAATAACCAGACCAAGTTCTGTCAGCAAACTCATGAGAAATAACAAAGAAGAACGTGCTTAGAATATCGCCCTCTGCAGGACTTCAAATCTCCAAGCCGGAACTCACCGTGCGGGAAGGGGAGGGTAAGTGGGAAAGCCCTTACCATCTGCCGGCTGTAGGGCCAGGGGTAGGCGTTCTCCTTCTGAGTCATCCCTAGAAGGAAAGGGGGAGGAGAGCTGAGCAAAGAAGGGAAACAGAGTCCTGAGAAGCAGGAAAAAGAGAGAGCGAGAAAGGGAAGGGTAGGACCGATCTAGCTGAAAGCGATTGCCTGGGGCTGGGGAAACTCAGTGTGTCAACGCGTTGACCGCATTAGGGCTCAGCCAGACCCTGGTCCTGACACTCCAGCCCTGCTACACGCCCCACCATTTTCCAGGACACTCTGTCTACCCTGGAGCACTCAGCAGCTGAACTGTGTGCGAGAGGGCCCGCCCATCGGACCCCCGACCTGCCTGATCACCTGCCTTCTCCCGCAGCGAAAGGTCAGCTCACCCGAGACCCGTGGCACAGCCAACCTCCTGGGCGCTAGCAAACGACTGAATCGTCCCGGCCGCGCCCCTGCTGAGGTCCTTTCAAATCTCCCGCTCTGGCCCTATTGGCCGAGCGCGCGTCCATGCTCAATTCTCATTGGCTAGATATACCATGACGTTACCCATGGGGGCCCAATGGAAGAGGCGCAATGAGAGCTGCAGCCCCCTAGGGTTCTGAGTTAGGAAAGTGTCCTTTGCTCCCCAACCAAATATTTTCATATTCTTTTTTAAAATATATATCTTTACTATAGCTGGTATGTATCCTTGTGTAAGTATGAACTAGAGTCTAACTTTGTTTTCTGCCAGGTGGAGAGCCAGTTATGCCAGCACCATTTGTTAAGCAAACTGCACCGTTCCCAGTGGAATTCAAATGCAACCTTGATAAATGAAGTCATCGTAGATGCATAATTCATTTCCGGACTCTTCATTCTGTTACATTATTTGTTCGTTTGCTTGTGCGTTTATTCTTGTCATTACTATTTTGTTTTTTAAAGTCTTCGCTCACATTCCTCATAGGAGTTTCCCACCAGCAGACCTTTCTCTGCACATCTCCTGATGAAGGCCGCCTTGTTTGGACTGGCTCTCACTTCTCACCTTCCTGCCATGCTCACTTCTTCTCTGCTCTTTTCGAAGTCGAATTTCATTATTGGGTTAAATAAATACATTTTGGGACCATCTATAAAATAGCTAGCGGATATTTGTATCCTCTTTCTTCAGATAATAAAACCCTAATTTGTCTATCTCCCATTCTGTGTTGTTTGTTTCTGTTGCTGCCAACTCAAAACACCTAACCTGATGAAGACCTTTTGCAGTAGACCGTGTGGTTATCTAGCCAGCGTCCATTCTCTGAGTGATTCCCACTCTCTGAAAGTACCTAGAGTTTTGGGGGAAGGAAGTGGACCCTATCCCAGGTCCAGGAGTGGATCCTGTTTGATTTACACCAGTCAACACCTTTTCATCCAGGATCATCCAGGATCATGGTGATTGATTCAGGGATAAGCATGTGACCTAAGGGGGCCACTTAGTGGGAATTTTAGAATGCTCCAGAATGCTGGGCAGAAAGTCTTTTTCTCCTACTGGACAAGGACAAGGAACCACACAGCAGCACTGCAGCCTCGGCTGCTTCTCCTAAAGGAAGCAGCCTGCGAATGATGCAGAATGCTGACAGTCAATCATTTTGACCTACAAAAACCATAAATTTCATATGACTTAAGCAAATATAAATCAAGTAATTCCTTATGGATTTCTAGATCAGTTCATAATGTTTTTGGCTGCAAGTGACAGGAAATTCAGTTTACAATGGCATATACAATAGAGAGCATTTTACATAACAAGAAATCAAAAAGTAGGTAGTGTGCTCAGGAAATGAACCATGTTAGAGATCTGGATCACCCTCTCTGTGACTCTCTTAACATTTCCCTTATGATTGCAAGGCAGCTGCCAACTGTCTCTGTCTCTTTTATCAGGAAAAGCTGAAGCCTTGCTAGAAGTACCCAAAGAGAAATAGATTTCTCTTTGGCTAAAAATGTGTCACATGGCTACGGCAAGGAGGCTGCTAAAGTGAATATCTCTTCCAGCCACAACAGTTAAAGCAGCAAGGGGGTGTGGTGGAAGAAATAGGTGTGTGTCACAGTCACTTACAGTTTCATTCTGGGGAGCCCACGATTAATTTAAAAAGTCATAAATTTTGTGCATGATGATGTATCCATAGGTATTTGAGGATCATGGCCACCCTGCTGCCATTTGTGAAAAATCATTTTGCTTCTGGAGGTTTTCACTGAAGGTAAAACCAATTCCACTTCCCCAGATCAGGGGCCCATTTCAATTGCAGTGCCTTTATCAACATATTTGGCATAGAGAGTCTAGCCAATGAAAAGCTTTATAAAAATTCTATCACTTGCAGTATACTTTAGTCCTCAGGACCTAGTGAAGGGAGACTTTTCTGGAACCTATAGTGGGACATAGTACATGGGTAGAGTATCTCTGGTAGATCCAATATGGTACCTCTGTCCTCTGGAATCTTTAAATTATTGCTTGCATCTTATGTCAGAAGATATTTGGCCTTTCAGGACTATTTGATGGGCTGGGAAGAAACCTGGGTGTGCTCCCTGTCCTTAGTCAGTCCCTGTTTCCCTATCGGACTTTAACTGGGTTGCTGCTGCCCACTTGCAGACTCGGGGCCCTGCATATCTGTACCATCAGCTCCATTAAAGACCTGGAATTTGTGGCACTGAGTTGTTTTTTTCTAAGTCAGTTATGGCTTTTTATTTCACTATTTTTCATATTTTTTGCTCTTGGTACTCTGTATTTGAGGCAAAAGGGACCAAGATGGGAATTTAATGTGCTGTCTTTACAAAAAAACCAGCTTTTTTTTGAATACCAGGTTAGAAAACATGCTAAGATGGTATATTTAGGCAAGGCATGAGTAAAACAACTGAAGCTCTGCTTCAGTGTTGGGAATACAACAGGGAGTAGTGGTGAGGGTGGCACAGTACATGCGTGAATGGGGAAGGGGCTGCTTGGCATTAATTGATTGTTATTACTACATGAAAGTGTAGCCTAAGTATGGACAGATCTTTCCATTTCTAAAGAGAATCTAGAAACTTGGACTTACATGTGAAATTTACTGAGTTGTAAATGTTGGCAAATAAGTCACCAAACAAGTCTGTGAGCTGGGTTTGGTGTGTAGACCAGCAATATTTAATGCCTAATATACCCAGAGCTCTTTCGGACAGTAAGTCACACTTTACAATCATCCTTCCCTCCCCAGGGCCCCTGACCTTATGTAGTCACTCGTCAGATGAGCTTTAAAGGAATAGCATGCAGCAGGACGTAGCAGCAAGACCACAGGTTTAGGTGTTACGGGGTGGCCCCTAGCCCTGTCACTTGCAATCTGGGTTGCTGGGCAAAATGCTCAATTCCTCTGCGTGTCAGCTCTAAAGTGGGCATGGCTCATACTGCCTTGCAGGTTTCTTTGTCATTACATGAAGTAAGGTCGCTAAAGCACTCAACAGTGTCTAGCACACAGTAAGCTCTCGACGTTAATTATTATTATGACTAATAAGTCAATTGGCCCCAAGTGGATGAGAAAAGGACCTTCTTTGTGAACCAGTGTCAACTAATCACTGTAGAAGGAAAGATAGAATTAGAAACTTACTGTTTTGTACCTCCTTATAAAATAATTTGGGCAAGATGTTCTGGTTTGGACAGGCAGCAAGGGGGCACAGGACTGCCTGTCTACTGTCTGCCTCATATGCCTTCCTCTTTAGGTCGCCTGAAATCCTGGGTCGTTGCCCTGCTAAATTATCAGTAGTTCTCAATTTCAGCACAAAACTTCCGCAAAAATGGCCAGGCAGTTGCCTGTCCCCATCTTGGTGCACATGACATAGTGACTGCTCAGAGTGGCAGAAGGTGGGGACTGGGCCAGGGAGCAGAGCAGAGGGGAGGGTGAGGCCTGGATTCCAGCAGATGCAGGTGGGTGTCGGCTAGTGCAGGCGACCCCAATTCTGCCTTTAACCCTGGAACCGGAGTTTTAGGAATTTATGTCATGTATCTAGTTCAGAAGAGGCAAAGAAATAAGAATGTACAAAGATGCTCATGGTAACATATTAAATAATAAGAAAAAAAGTGCAGATAACCAGAATGTCTATCTTTAGAAGATTGTTTAGTATAGTAGTCCCCCTTACCCACCAGGGATGGTTCCAAAACTATCCCCCAATGATGCCTGAAGGTGCAAATAGTACCAAATCCTACACAGTGGGAAATAGTGACAAGAAAAAGATTTGCACATGTCCAACACAGACACAATCCTGCAGCCATTGTAGACCTCACTATATAGTACATTTCAGCAAAATTGTAGCTTCCCCCCCTGAATATTTTTGACCTGCAGCTGATTTTTTAAAGTATATGATTTTATATATTTTTCTTTTAAATATATTTTATTGATTATGCTATTACACATAATTTTTCCTCTTTGCCCCCCTCCACCTGGTACCCCCATTCCCTCCACAAATCACCTTCCCCTTAGTTCATGTCCATGGGTCATGCATATAAGTTCTTTGGTTACTCTATTACCTATACTGTTCTTAACACCCTCCTTTCTATTCTGTACTTAACAATGTGTGCTTCTTAATCCCTATACCTTTCCCACCACTTTCCCATTTCCCAACTGATAACCGTCCAAATGATCTCCATTTCTGTGATTCTGTTCCTGTTCTGCTTGTTTGCTTAGTTTGTTATTTGGATTCAATTATTGATAGTTGTGAATTTATTAGCCATTGTTTTGATCTTCTTCTCCTTTTTTATATAATTCCCTTTAGCATTTCATATAATAATGGCTTGGTGGTGATGAATTCCTTTAGCTTTACCTTGTTTGAGAAGCACTTTATCAGTCCTTCCATTCTAAATGATAGCTTTGTTGGATAAAGTAATCTTGGGTGTAGATCCTTGCTTTTCATCACTTTGAATACTTGCCAGTCCCTTCTTGCCTGCAAAGTTTCTTTTGAGAAATCAGCTGACAGTCTTATGGCAACTACTTTGTAGGGAACTGCCTCCTTTTCTCTTGCTGCTTTTAAGATTCTCTTTTTATCTTTAAACTTTGGCATTTTAAGCCCTGGCTAGTGTAGCTCAGTGGATTGAGCACAGGCCTATGAACCAAAAGATCATGGTTCAATACCCAGTCAGGGCACATGCCTGGGTTGCAGGCCAGTTCCCAGCAGGGGATACACCAGAAGCAACCATCCATTGATATTTCTCTTCCTCTCTCCTTCCCTTCCCTTCCCTTCTAAAGATAAATTTATATTAAAAAAAAACTTTGGCATGTAAATTATGATGAGTCTTAGTGTGGTCTTCTTTGGGTCCATCTTGTTTGGGATTTCTGTGCTTCCTAGACTTGTACATCTATTTCCTTCACCAGATTGGGGAAGTTTTCTTTCATTATTGTTTAAAATAGGTTTTCAATTTCTTGCTCTTCTTCTCCTTCTGGCACCCCTATGATTCAGATATTGGTACATTTAAAGATGTCCCAGAGGTTCCTAAGCCTATCCTCGTGTTTTTTTGTTTTTGTTTTTTAATTTGTTTTCCTTTCTGCTGTTCTGATTGAATGATTTTTCCTCCCTTGTGTTCCAAATAGTTGATTCGATTCTTGGCTTCATACCCTCCACTGTTGGTTCCCTGGAGATTTTTCTTTCACTTAATGCAGCTTTAATTTCTGCCTGGGTCTTTTTTATGCTGTTGAAATCCCCAGTGAGTTCCTGGAGCATCCTGATAACGAGTTTTCAACTCTGCTTCTAATAGGTTGCCTATCTCCATTTCATTTAGTTCTTTTTCCAGAGTTTTGTTCTGTTCTTTCATTTGGGCCATATTTCTTTGTCTTCTCATTTTGGCAGCCTCCCTGTGTTTGTTTCTGTGTATCAGGTAGAGCGGCCTTGACTCCCTGTCTTAACAGTGTGGTGTGCTGTAGAAAAGTGCACCTGTTAAGTTGTACGGGGCAGAGTGTTAGGTAATTGACAGGGCAGGGCAACTCGTGTCACTGCTCTGTTTCTCTGTGTTGGGGAGGGCTCACAGAGGGGACAATGCTGCTACCTGGACTCTGCAGTTTTGCCCAGAAGGAAGGTGACTCCTGACACTCGTACTTCACTTTTCCTGCATATGGCCTTGGTGCCCTTCCAGCTGTTGCCCTGGTGCTGAATCCCAGAGGGGGTGGATGTGCGCATTTGTGGGCCGTTTAAAAGGAATCTCTTGAGAATCCCACAGTTTCTTCCATCACCCCAACCCCCACTGGTTTTCATAGCCAGAAGCCATGGTGACATATCTTCCTGGCACTGGAACCCTGGGTTGGGTGGTCTGGACTGGGGCTGGGATCTCTCACTCCAGAGGTATCCCTCCCATTTTTCATCCATCACAAAAGGATGTGGGACATCCCATTCCCATCTCCATGCCTCTCCAAACCTCTCCTACCCATTTAGATGAATGTGGCTTCTTTAAATCCTTGGTTGTCGGACTTGCACACAACTCGATTTTTTGACAATTCTGGGTGATATTTGTTTTGTAGTGTAGCTGTATTTTTTGCCACGGTTGTGCGTGCAAGCAAGGCGTGTTTACCTCCCTATGCCTCCATCTTGACTAGAAGTCCCTAATTTTACATTTTTGTATAAATTAGACCAGAGCAATGCTGTTATTACCTGGGCAAAGCAACTGCTCCCAGTGGTGGCTGGCTGATCAAAATATCATCTGCAGTTGGTTTAATCCATGATATAAAATGCTTTATCAGAGGGCCAACTGTATGTATATATATGTGCATATATATATATATATGCTATCCACGAGTTAGTCACTTAGTAGCCATCTTTTTTTTTTAGACTATTTTATCTATTTATTTGAAGCACAGTAAAAACAAAACAAAACAGGTATGCTTTGGAAGTTCAGTGGCACAAGGTATACTGCCTTGAGGGACGTTATACAGTTTTTTTTAAAGGAAATAAAAATTAAAAATTCATTTTAAAACACTGCATTACACAATTTTACCTGCCTAAACAGACCATTTACAGATATTAGGTCAATAAACTGCTAACATCTATAAAAAGGTAGCTTTCTTACTAAAATGCAAGAATTTCAAAGATAGGTATCTAAACAAGAAAAGACACAAACAAACTGCAACGAAAGCCAGACGTCACATCTAAAATGTTTTTGTTTGTTTGGACCTTCATGCTCACCTCTCCCTCTGCCATATCCTGCTGGAGTTCCAGGCCCCATTCCTCTAGGACCCTGTCCACCCACAGGTCCCACACTTAGTAGCCATCTTGATTATCAGATCAACTGTTCAAATAACCCTTATTGTACTTTATAATGGCCTCAACACATAAGAGTAGTGAAACCAAAAATTCAGATCTGCCAAAGAGAAGCTGTAAAGCCTTCCAAGGCTTTAAGTGAAGAAGGTATGTATGTATGCATAGGTATAACATAGTATTAATACATACAGTTGGCCCTCCATATCCATGGGTCTTGCGTCCACAGATTCAACCAAATGCGGATCAAATTTATTTTTAAAAAACATTATGAGACTTCCAGCCAAGATGGAGGTATAGGTGGAAATAATGTGCCTCCTCACACAACCAAAATTAAGGACAACAAAGATTTAGAAACAAAAGCACAACCAGAACAGACAGAAAATTGAACTGTATGAAAGTCCGACAACCATTCATTCAGACCAGTAAGAGGAGTGAAGTCTTCGGCTGCTGGAGAGGGGTCACAGCAGGAAAAAGTGGTGGCTGGCAAACTCGGTGCGCAGGTAGCACCAGGCTAGCAGACCCAGGGCATGAGGAAAAAACGAGCAGACCCAGTGAAGTGAACTAGGCGGCTGGCTGATACACACTCACGTGCAGATAAACCAGACGAAAATGGACAGTGAGACAGACCATGTAGTCCAGGGCCCCAGCTACAGGAAATAAAGCCTAAAAGCACCAACTGAAAAGGTGCCAGAAGAGACTCTCAGCCTCACAGGACAGTTTGTTGGAGAGACCCACAAAGTCCTAGAATGTGCGCAAACCCACCCGGAAACCAGCACTAGAAGGGCCCCATTTGCTTGTGGGAAGCAGCAGAGGGGACTGAAATCAGAGACAGCAGAGCAAGTGCTATTGTTCCCTCTCTGACCCCTGCCCCCACATACAGCATCACAACCCAGCAACAGGGGTTGCCATTCCCCCGCCCCCCCCAGAACACCTAAGGCACCACCCCTCATACATAACAGGTGTGACCTGACCAAAAAATTATGGCTCAAACAGAAGAACAAATCAAAACCCCAGAGCCAATACTTTTAAGGGACCAAAAGATAGCCAACCTATCAGATGCACCGTTCAAAACATTGGTGATCACGATGCTCACAGAACTGGTTGATTTTGGTCACAAATTAAATGAAAAAAATGAAGACTACACTAAGTGAAATGAAGGAAAATGCACAGGGAACCAATAGTGATGGGAAGAAAACTGGGACTCAAATCAATGAAGTTTCTCAAACCAAGCAGAAAAGAATCAGGAAATAAGAGTTCAAAAAATTAGGAGAGGCTTAGGAATCTTCAGAACATCTTTAAACGTTCCAACATCCGAATTATAGGGATAGCAGAAGGGGAAGAGGAACAGCCACGAGTGGAAAATTTATTTGAACAAATAATTAAGGAGAACTTCTCCAATCTGGCAAAGGAAATACACTTCCAGGAAATCCAGGAAGCTCAGAGAGTCCCAAAGAACTTGGACCCAGGAAAGAACACACCAGGGCACATCATAATTATATTAGCCAAGATTAAAATGAAGAAGAGAATTCTAGAAGCAGCAAGAGGTAAGGGGACAGTCATCCACGAAGGAGTTTCCGTCAGACAGTTATCTGATTTCTAAGAAGGGGCTGGAAAGAAGTATTTCAAGTTATGAAATGCAAGGACCTACATCCAAGATTGCTCTATCCAGCAAAGCTTTCATTTAGAATGGAAGGGCAGATAAAGTGCTTCTCAGATAAGTTCAAGTTAGAGGAGTTCATCATCACCAAGCCCTTACTATATGACATGTTAAAGGCACTTATCTAAGAAAAAGAAGATAAAAAAATATGAACAGTGAAAGAATAGTTAACTCACGGTCATTAACAATCACACCTAAAACAAAAGCAAACTAAGCGGACAGCTAGATCCGGAGCAGAAACATAGAAATGGAGATCACATGGAAGGTTAGCAACAGGGGAGTGGGAGGAGAAGAAGAGGGGAGAAGGTATAGAGAATAAGTAGCATAGATGGTGGGGAGAAAATAGAGGGAGGGCAAGAGTAGTGTAGGAAATGTAGAAGCTAAAGAACTTATGACACATGGACATGAACTAAAGAGGGCCCGGGTATGCAGGGTGGAGGGGAATGAAGGGGGGAAATGGGACAACTGTAATGGAATAATCAATAAAATATATTATAAGAAAAAACATTATGTCAACCTGGCTGGTGTGGCTCAGGTTTTGTGCTGGTTTGCAAACTGAAAGGTCACTGGTTTGAGTCCCAGTCAGGGCACATGACTGGGTTGCAGACCCAGGTCCCCAGTTGGGGGTGTGCAAGAGGCAACCAATGGAGATTTCTCTCATACTATGATGTTTCTCTCCTTCTCTACTCTTCCCCTCTCCCTAAAAATAAATAAAATCTTTTTTTAAAGTTATGTTATTGATGAATGTACTATGAAATTAGGCACAAGATGATTATGTGGTTGCATCTGTACTGAATATGTACAGATTTTTTCCTTGTAATCATTCCCTAAGCAATACAGTATAACAACTATTTACAAAGCATTTTCATTATATTAGGTTTTATAAGTAATCTACAGATAGTTTAAAGTATATGGGAGAATGTGCACATGTTATATGCAAGTACACCATTTTATATACCCTTGAGCATCTTGAGGATTTGGTATCCAAGGGGGTCCTGGAACCAGTCCCCCCCAGACACTAAGGAATGACCAAACATTGATTCACATCCCAGCGGGACAAAGTGGGTGGCACCAGATTTCATTAAGCTAGTCAGAACTATGAGCAATTTAAAAGATAATGTTTTTAGCTCTTATAGATTGTTGTTGATTTTTTATATGAAAGAAAGCCTAGTATCTTTTTATTGAATTTATTGGGGTGACACTGACTAACAAAATTATACAAGTCTCAGGTGCACAATTCTACAATAACTTACGAATTTTTATATTGGGTTGGCTAAAAAGTCCATTATGTTTTTTTCCATATGATGGCTCTAGTAGTGCTTAGTTGTCTTTAACTTCATGCCAAACAATTTTGTTAGAATGTTTTGTGACAGCTGTCATGTCATATCAGTGTACGTTAAAAAAACATCAAAATTAGTGAATTTTTGTGCAGCCATTTTAATATTGAAGATGGAATAAAATATGTTTTATTATTTCAAGAAAGGTAAAAATGCAATTAAAACACACAAAAAAGATTTGTGCAGTGTATGGAGAAGGTACTGTAACTGATTGAATGTGTCAAAAGTGGTTTGTGAAGTTTCTTGGTACTATTTACATTTTGTCCGAATAATTCTCTGCTGTGGGGCTGCCTTACACAGTGGAAGATGTTTAGCAGCATCCCTGGCCTCTACCCACTTGAAGCCAATAGCAGGAGAGAGCCAACATACTCAAAATATCCAAATCAGTGAAGTTACTGGTGAAAGTGAAAAACGTGTCTTTTGTTTCACGGTAAAATGTGATGGAATTTTTTGCCAACCCAGTATTTCTGTAATTTTCTATTTAATATTTTCAGGCCATGGTTGACTGCGATTATTTAAAATCTCCTTCTGAAAGCCAAGCTGTGGAGAAGGTGGAACTACTGTAATTTATAGAGTTCCTCGAATTTTAGGTGATCATTAAAATTATAGTTATAAGAATTGTGGAATTATATTCTATTATGATAATAGAATATAATTAATCTTCCAGTATTAAAAATACTGGAATTCAAGATTATGGACACTACTGGGAGTTAAACTGCCAAAATTTAAATTGGTTTAGGACATGAGTATAAATTACTATTACTGTACTTAAAAATTATTCATTATTACTCTATTCTTTCCCATATAGAATATTTATTTCTCCAAATACATTTTGTGAACAGAATTGGGGACTGTTCATGAACAATTTTTGTGTTAGTATACCTAGAATATCTATGAGATTAAAGAGATTATTATTGTAATTGGTTGATTTGACGGAGTTAAGGTGAAAATAAAAGTTCCAAAATTTGTATTTTAGCAGAAAATTCAGACACTTTAAAAAAGAAAATTGCGGAAACACTGAGGTTTATATAGTTCTTATCTAATAAAACCAATTTTGGTTTTATTAGATAAAACCAGTTTTGTATTTTTCCCCCCTTTCCGGAAAACTGTTATTGCAAACTTACTAGATACTGAACACATTTAGCTTTTGTGACCTCGTGATTTGAACATCGCAGCCCCCTTACCTGGGCTCAGGCACATCGCCCTCTCACCAGAAGACATTTCTATTCACGGGGTTTGACAGATCCAGTGGACAGACTTAGTGAACAATAGGGGGCGGAGTTTTACCCTTAAGCCCCTCCCCTAAGATTTTGTCTTCTTGGTTCTCTGAGTTAGATGCCCGCACTAAGGAGTTGCCTCCTATTCCGGACAAAGTGTGCTTTAAGCGACACTTGGGTTAAAGCCCAATTTTTTGACCTTGGGACATATTGATCTCATTCAGTACAGAAGCGATTTTATGTCTCAGGATTTATTTCTGGGGATCATAAAGCCGTTACGGTGTCGCCGTAGTTCTGGCACCTTAGACGAATTTTTTATTTAATCCCGACTCTGCCAGAGACTCAGAAAGCCCTTTACCTAGGTTTCTCATCTGTAGACTGGGCATAATCACATCGTCTTTCATGGTGTAATTGGAGCGCACTAGCGGTGATGGAGTCCAGACTCTCACTGGTGAGCGTTCGGAAAATAAGAGGCGTCCCTCTTTTATATCAGACGGATTCGCATCCATACTACTGCGTCCCAATTTGATCCCAGAATCACAATACAGGCCACAATCACAACAACCTGTATAAGCCTTAAGTAGCTCAGAAAAGGGCTGCTCTCCCGTTGGCGTTGGTGGTATAGTGGTGAGCATAGCTGCCTTCCAAGCAGTTGACCCGGGTTCGATTCCCGGCCAACGCAACTCCCTCTCTTTTTAAAAAACAAAAACACCTTTTCTTCCCCTAAGGTTCCTCAACTTGGCCCCAGTGCCACGCATAAATAATTGTTTAAGGTGTGCAGCTCCCCGAGACCCCGGTGCGATGGCCCCTTCTGAGCTCCACACCGAGACGAGGGAGCTGTAATCTCCGCTTGGGATCTGGGGCTCAGTGTTGATTGGTAGCCGCGTCCACAGACACAAAAGAGGGGAGGCGGAAGGAACAGGAAAACCTGGTCTGAACTCCCTGGCTGGCCCCGAGCGCGGGCTCAGGACCGCGAGTGACTGGGTAGGAAGCTGATTGCTCAATTTCAAGCTGAGACTGGAAACGCGCCTTTTTGTCAGGGAGGGAGCATCACGCAGGAGCAAGGCTGGTAGCCGGATTACACGAGCTGTACGGTTTTGTGCTGTTGCCCACCTGTGTTTTTAAATGTATCGTCCAGGAACACATTTAATAAGGCTACGGAACGGTGAGAATAATGACTAATAAATATATTGAATGGAGAAAATAATGGCCAATTTAGCCACAATGCAAGTTACTTGAAGTAAGACATAAACATAAAGTTTAGAATGTGAGCTCAAGAGTCAGGACAAACTATTGATACTCCTCTCTTCTCTTTTCTTTATTTAAATAGGAAATTATATATAGCGTTTTAATTTAACATGTACACCACTGGATTTTCTTTAAATATCAAGTCAAACCTGTCATCCAATTTCCTTTAGTTGGATGGAATTTCACAACACTAGATTATTTTTCAGTATTTCAAAGTACACTCTCTGTATCATTTGGTCATAAAAGTCCTCCTCCTTAAAATTATGTTCATTTCATTTTCATTACACTTTATTTTCCTGATTCTTCTCTTAATGTGGTCAATTTTTTTTCTTCTTCAGTGACTGTGCTTTTCCTCCAATAGGCAATGGGAATATCTTAAATGTAGGTGCTTCTCAGAGTTGAAAACACAAAACTCATTCTTTTTCTATTCTATCATCCCTCCTGTGACAATTTCCCCCATTCCCATCATAGGAGCAAGAAACTAAGTGACAATAAAGTCTAGTCTTTTTAGAGTTAAATTTTATCCCTAACAAAATTTTCATCTTTTTTCCTAAAACTTGCTTCTTTTTTTGATACTCCTCCCAGTTGATATCAATGTACGTTCAATAAAAGCAGAAATAAAACTATAATAACAATATTCAATTTTCCCATATCTTCGAACCTCATAGTACATCTTTAACCAAATCCCATAAATACTACCTCTGAAAGGCCCTTTTATTTTGCTTCCCTTTTCATTGCTACAGATACTCATGTCTACTCATTTAGATTATTAAAAATGTTATCCTCTGCCCCAATTTGTCTCAAAATCTTTCTTCTTGTCGGCACTGATAACTTGCTGAAGCACAGATATGATAATGTTATCTGGGTAAAAAATGGTTTGATTACACGTTGTAAAACCTCTCAGCATAATATTCCGTGCCCTCCAAATTTCAATATCAATTTACAACCTGAGTTTTGATTTTCAGAGGGTTCCCACCCTATCAAACCCTATCAAACTTGCTCCCCCATGACATTAGTGACATGGACCCTTAATTCTCCACAACTTTCCTCTCATGCTTGCCCTTCCTGATAAGGACCCCATTCATTCCTGAAATGGCATAACTATCTTACCACTTCAATTGTATACTTTTTTTAGTGTTATTTTTTTATTTATTTAGATTTTATTTATTTATCTTTAGAGGGGAAGGGAAAGAGAGAAGGAGAGAAATATCAGTGTATGGTTGCCTCTCATGAGTCCCCCCCTGCTGGGAACTGGCCCGAAACCCAGGCATGTGCCCTGGACCGGGAGTCCCACTGAGCTACACCAGCCACGGCTGAAATTGTATACATTAAAAAAAAATTTAGTTAAACTTACTTTTTAAAGAGAGAGATAGAGAGAGAAACATCAATTTGTTGCTCCACTCATTTGTGCACCCTTAGCGTATTGCCACAATGCTCTAACCAACTGAGCTACCTGGCCAGGGCTCAGGTGCATTCTCAAAGTTAGAGGACAAATGTCTGCTCCCCTGTGAAGCATTATTTTATTCTAGTTTGACTTACTTTTCTTCTTATCCAAAAACTAGCGTACGTACCCTAAATCAAACTACTATTTATACTAAATTATAAGAAATGATCAATATATTTATCTTATTTTTACTCTGAGTATAAATGATATAAACACAATAGCTTTCCCAATAAATAAAAAAGGCTTTAAAAATATATTTTATTGATTATGCCATTACAGTTGTTATATTTCCCCCCTTCATTCCCCTCCACCCTGCACACCCCTCCCCCACCATTCCTCCCTTTAGTTTATGACCACCTGTCTCAAGTTCTTTAGATTCTATATTTCCCCCTACTATTCTCGCCCTCTCCCCATCTATTTTCTACTTACCATCTATGCTACTTTTCTGTACCTTCTTCCCTCTTCTCCTCCTCCCACTCCCCTGTTGCGATCCCCTCCATGTGATCTTCATTTCTATGGTTCTGCTCCTGATCTATCTGTCCTCTTAATTTGCTTTTGTTTTGGGTGTGATTGTTAATAATTGTGAGTATGCTGTCCTTTCAATGTTCATATTTTTTATCTTCTTTTTCTTAGATAAGTCCCTTTAACATTTCATATAATAAGGGCTTGGTGATGATGAACTCCTTTAACTTGACCTTATCTGAGAAGCACTTTATCTGCCCTTCCATTATAAATGAAAGCTTTGCTGGATAGAGCAATCTTGGTTGTAGGTATCTGGATTTCATGACTTGGAATACTTCTTTCCAGCCCCTTCTTGCCTGTAAGGTCTCTTTTGAGAAATCCGCTGACGGTCTGATGGGAACTCCTTTGTAGGTGACTGTCCCCTTATCTCTTGCTGCTTCTAGGATTCTCTCATTCTCTTTGATCTTAGCTAATGTAATGATGATGTGCCTTGGTGTGTTCCTTCTTGGGTCCAAGTTCTTTGGGACTCTCTGAGCTTCTTGGATTTCCTGGAAGTGTATTTCCTTTGCCAGATTGGAGAAATTCTCCTTAATTATTTGTTCAAATAAATTTTCCACTCGTGGCTGTTCCTCTTCCCCTTCTGGTATCCCTATATTTCGGATGTTGGAACGTTTAAAGATGTCCTGGAGGTTTCTAAGCCTCTGCTCATTTTTTTAAATTCTTATTTCTTCATTCTTTTCTGTTTGGTCATTTTTTTTCTTCCTTCTGGTCCGCTCCCTTGATTTGAGTCCCAGTTTCCTTTCCATTACTATTGGTTTCCTGTGCGTTTCCCTTCATCTCAATTAGTTTAGCTTTCATTTGTTCCTCTAATTTGTTACTAAAATGAACCAGTTCTGTGAGCATTCTGATCACCAGTGTTTTGAACTGTGCCTCTGAGAGTTTTGCTATATCTTCATCGCTTAGATTTATCGGCTCTGGGGCTCTGAGTTGTTCTTGACCCATGTTTTGATCTGTTCCTGGCTGTTATGTATGAGGAGCAGAGCCTTACGTGTTCACAAGGGCGGGGCCACCAAAGCGCTAGGTTGTGATGCTGTATGTGGGGGCGGGGTCAGAGAGGGACAATAGCCGTCCCCTCTGCTGCTTCCCGCTCCTGGGGCCTGCCCCGTCTGTCTCACCACCGCTAGCTTCTCCACTGGTTTATCTGCACCGAATGTGTGACCATGGTCAGCCCTCAGTGGGTCCAACGCCTTGCACCCTCAGTGGGTCCAACGCCTTGCGCCCTCAGTGGGTCCGCCTGCTTCTCCACACCTGGGATCCGCCCATGGCTGCTGGCGTGCCTGGGTGGCGTGCCTGGGTTGGTCCGGTGGACCTTTCCTGCTCGACCCTGCTCTGCTGCTGGCTCTGCCTCTCTTACAGGTTTGGCTGAAGGGTTCGTTGTTGTTAGACTTCCGTATAGTTCAATTTTCTGTGGTTTGGCTGCGTTTTTGTTGCTAAAACTTGGTTGTTTTTAAACTTGGTTGTGAGAGAAGGGATAGCATGTCCATCTACACCTTCATCTTGGCAGAAGTCCCCAAAAAAGACTTTTTAAAAAACATAATGGATACTATTTTTTGAAATTCAAATTCACCTTATAACAACAGTTACAGATTAAACTTCTAATTACATCTTTCTTTTTAAAGGCTTTTTATTTATTTATTTGTAGAGCGAAGGGAAGGGAGGGAGAGAAACATCAATATGTGGTTGCCTCTCACATGCCCCCAAATGGGGACCTGGTCCTCAACCCAGGCATATGCCCTGATTGGGAATCAAACCTGTGACCCTTTGGTTTGCAGGCCCACACTCAATCCACTGAGCTACACCAGCCAGGGTATAAGTACATCTTTCTTCAAAAGCGGTCAAATTTTCATTTCTTTGGGAGATATTTTCATCAGTTCTCCCAGGTTCAATTCCACAGGTTAAACTTTCTTCATTATTATTAAGAACTTCATACATACAAGCGAGATTGCCATTCATTGCTTTTTCAACTCTTCGAAAAGACACAGGAAGGACGGCTTGCTAGACTAAAAGCTGAGGTCTTTAAGGGCATATCACAAAAATATTCCCACAATGATTGTACAGAAGCGAAAGTACCAGTGACATTAACAGGCATACCCTGGCACCCCTGGAAAAGAAAAGCTGAACCAGTTAAAGCTGACATAAAGATCTGGTAGACTGGAGTCACGATGGAAGTGTTGAGTATGTCCAGGGCCCTGTTCAGGTAGTTGATCTGCGGGCCCGCCCACACCATGAGGCTCAGCAGCAGAGCCCAGGCGATGGGCGTGTTCAGCACAGGCTCCCAGCAAACAGTTCTTTGATAGATAGCAATGGCCAGGCCCTTAACACAGGAGGCAGAAAACGCTCCGCTCACAAAACAGATTATGTATAGAGAATGTTCGTCTGTCCACCACGAAAATTAATATCAAAGACACAATGACCACAAGTGTCGCAAATACCACAAAACCTGGATCCCCGAGCATGTGAGACATTTCATTTAAAGTTTCCATCTCCTCTTCTTTTGGAGCATGAATGACCATAACTGTAGATCCTGGAATACTTAGCAAACACCCAATTTCCCCATGAAGATTAAGCCTTTCATGTAGAGAATGGCACTTACTAGGACTCTGAGAGCTCCTAACAGACTTGTTACTAGGGTGCCCGGTGCAAAGGCATGCGCAGCAAAGTTGGCCACCTCACCCCCTTCCAAGAGACCACAGGACAGAGAAATGCTGCTGGTGCTGGAGGCGAGATGATGCACTCCTCAAATCCCACCTGGCAGACCCACTGCGCTGCTTCCCCTTTGCTATCAGTCTCTGTTCATCTCCGCTCACACCCTCACGCAGGCCTTCTACGCCGTCCAGTGAAAGGTGTGAGCATCCGGGGGCTGCAGCCCTGCGCGCTGTCCCTTCCATGGGGTAGCACCCAGTGCAACTTGCTAACTCTTGCCAACCTCCAACTCTTGCGGCCACTGGTACCAAGGACCGCCCGGAGTCCCTTTATTTTCTAAAAGGAGTCTCGACTTCTTTTAACCACCATCTCAGGGCTCAGGATGAGTACTTTTTTTTAAATATGTAGGATTCAAAGAAATGGGGAGAAAGAAAAAAAAAAAACAGCTCCGCTACTCCCCGTCGGGGAATCGAACCCCGGTCTCCCGCGTGACAGGCGGGGATACTCACCACTATACTAACGAGGAGGGTGGCAAGTAGCGGGCCTTGCAAATCCTTGATCTGATTTCTCCTGAGCACAGCGTGCTAAGGCGAGGCTCCCAGGGATTATGCCTCACCAACCCCTGAGAAATACGGACCGGAAACCTAGCCACGCTCTAAACCAGGGGTCCCTAACCCCTCGTCCACGAACAGATACTGATCCAAAGGCTGTTAGGAACAGAGCCGCAATAGAACTTCGCCCGAACTCCGCCCCCGACCCACACCGCTTGAGCTCTGCCTCCCGTTCCCGCCGCCCCACACCGCTCCCCAGCTCGTCCTTGGAAAAACCCGCCCCTGTTGTCAAGAAATTTGGGGACCTCTGTTCTGAACCACAACTGAGCACGAATCCCCAGAAGGACAAACGAGGAGCTACCGAGACAGACTGAGTTCCGAGTCCCAGGGTTCTCTCCGAAACACCCCTGAATAGGCGCCACCCCTTTCTACTGTCGTCCGCAGCCATAGGTTGACCAGCACCAGCCAAGCCGGAAACAGGCACACCAAGCAGAAAACAGCGGGGCAGAGAGAATGTGTTGTCCAGCCTAGTCCGGTGTTTTGGGCACGTCCGGGAGGACTTCGCATCGTATGCTTCTTCCTGCTTTCAGGGTGTCCACTCAGAACAAAAGTGCTCTCTGCACTTCCGCTCCAGGCCCGTGCGAGTCCTAAATACCTTCAATAGCAAGTACCCAGGAGTGCCCTACTCTCCGCAAAATTCAAACTAGGGCTCGTCCGGGATTTGAACCCGGGACCTCTCGCACCCGAAGCGAGAATCATACCCCTAGACCAACGAGCCCGCGCGAGGTGCTCGCTGCGGACACCTTTAGAGGTCGCAATAGGTTTGCTTCAATGTTAGGGTCGCAGGTCTCTGTGGAACCACCCTGAGCAGTGTGCTCAGGCACCCTCCACCCTGCTGGTACAGGGGTTTGGGTATCTCTCTCCGCTCCGGGTCTGCAAGGTCCGACTCTTCCCAGGAAATAATATCGAGAAAGTGGAAGAGAGTGGTTTCGGTCTCACTCCCGCGCAGCCCTCCAGGGCTGCCGTGAGCACTCGAGTTCCCGCTCCCACCAGTCACGATCTCGCTGCCATTACATAACTTGGGGCCTTGACTCTTCCCGCCCCCGCCCCCCCCCCCCCCCCCGAAGACACGGAAGAAACTGCCTGGTTGGGGACAGTTCACAATCCCTGAAATCCCTAGGTGAACACAAGCCCCTTTTTCTGTTCCTGCATCTGTCCATCCTCCTGGAGTAAAGGGCAGGACCAGCCCCAGGCTAGACCCTGTAGTAAGCCAATTTTCCCAGACTGTGTGGTAGTGGAATAATTCCTGGGGCCAAGAAGACCCACGGAAGAGGCTGGCGGGGTGGGGTAGGGGAATCAGCTCTCCGACTTGCCTGAGTGGGGAGGGGCACCAGACTCCTCCACCAAGACGGTCCTGGACGCCTAACACTCCTGTCAGTGTTGGTCCCAGGACTTCTGGCCTGTAAAATCAGATTACCCCTACTCTCCTCTCCCGTTTAGCCTCCACTGTCCAGTCTTCTAGGGTGACGGGAAAGGAGACCCTTTTACCTGCCACCTAAGACACCCAGAAGGTAAGTACCTGCTTGGTGTGGTTCAAAGCCAGTTAGAACCTGAGTGCTTAATACACTTGCCATGGTCTCACCCGGGGACTGCCAAGAGTCCTGGTAGAACCTGCTGGTTCAGCTGCAGGCCCTGTGATCTGCCTTCCCTCAGCTCCTTACCAGCTCCAGGGAGTCTTCCCAGCAGGATTCTGACATGCTCGACAGCCTGGGAGCATATCTGGGCCGAACCATCTTGTTCCGTACCCCAGTCCTGTAACTGTGGGGCCAGGCCCTTCCTACTTACCGACCCACAGATACTTTGGTTGGGGGCTAACTTCAATGAAGTGTTCAGCTTTTTGCTTTCTCTTTCCTCAGGGTCCCTGGCCAGTTCGGGGAGGGGGTGGGAGGGCGGGGAGACCAGTAGAGAGAAGCCTGGCCTTTCCAATCAGTGTCCCAAGCCTCTCAGGTGGGTGTAAAGAAGCACTCAGGGATCATCTGGCATCACCTTCCCCCTACCCTTTTCCAATTCCTGTCTTCCACCCTCTGCCCCAGCTTTCCTCCAAGTTTCCCATCACCTCTCTCTTCCTTGGTCTCAGGCACTTAACCTTCACAAAGTTGGAGGCCTAAATCCCTTATAGATCATGAGGAAAACTGTGGCCCCTTTTCCTGGAAAAGTCCATTCCATATCGGGGAATTCACAGGCCTCCTGAAGCCCTCATCCATGGATCCCACTTTCTGAATACAAGAACTGAGATGTAAACAACTGATCATTGTTTAAAATTTGTTGCACATATTTTACATTTTGACAGGAGTCAAAGATTTGCACACAAAGATTGAACTCTAAGGTATAACTTTGAACAGTCACAATTGTTCGAAAGAGATTGAGTGGGAAAGAGTGAAACGATATTTTTGGTGAATTTACGAGGGCAGCAACCCCCCATCTCCAGCACTTTTCCTAAATTGGGACCCTGGTATCACCCTTATTTTTTTCTTGTTCAGGCTACACATTCTATTAGTTACTGAGTCCTATTGCTTTTTTTTTCTTTTTATAGTAAACATGTCTCAAATTCATTCTGTCCTCTCCATCTCTCCCACAAGTGCGCTGCAGCAAGCCTTTGACATCTCTGTAACCAATCCCCACCCCCACCCCTCACTCCATACTCTCTGATTCCAGTGCTATTCTTCTCTGTAGCATTTATTGAGTATATTATATAATTTAAGTTTTAAAACATTATTTCGTTTTTTGTTCCTTGCTGAATTCCCAGGGGCTAGAACAGTGGTTGTTACGTAGTACGCTAGTTGTTTAATAGAACATATGGCGCATTTCCATGTGGTCTCTAAGACTTAGCTTATCTCCTCTAGAAAGCCTCCCCTGACTAATCTCTCAAACTCAGTGAGAGGCCACTTCTGTTCTCTGTGTTCTCACGACACTTCCACATTGTGATGTGACTGTGTCTTCCTCCCTATGAGCTCTCTGAGAAAAGGGGCTGTGCCTTCTTTACTTATTTACTCACAATGCGTAGCCCACTGCTTGGCACAAACCTGGTCCCTGGTGCTGCGGTATTTACTTGACCTGTCACCTTCACATAAGCGATTCCTTCAAGCCAGCATTTTTGCTCAGACACGGCTCCCAGGCTAAGGAATGGTGTCTAGACCTTCTGCCTATCCTCCGAGGAGTTCTAGGTCCTGCCAACAGCCCGAGTGTTTACTTCTTGTCTCCTTCTCCACAGCATTTACTTCTACCCTCTCCAGCAGAGCTTTAATACTCCCCAGATGGGCCTGCCCTTCCTGAGTCTGGAGACCCCACCCAGAACGCTCACTCTTCTACTCCCATGACATACACACAGTTCTGAGGCCCCGCACCAAAAGGAATACGATGAAGAACCAAACCCAACACACCGACTCGGGTTTTAGGGTACATCCTGGGTTATGGCCCGGGAGGTGGGCAGCTCCTCGCGCAGGGTTTGCAGCGGGCGCTCCGTCTGGCCCACCAGCACTAGCGGGCTGTGGCATCCGCAGGGCGAAAGAAGGCGTAGGTCTCCTCAGGATTCCCGACCTGGTCACAGGTCAAAATTTTGGAGCGATGGCTTCACCGGATTGGCAGCTCATCTCGGCAAGAAATCCGGGTGCTCTGAGTGCAGAACCGTGTAAGCCTTGTGTCCTCTAGTATAAAATAAGTTGATTAATGCATTAGTGGATATAGATTCAGCGACAAAAGTAGAGGGAGAACTAGGGTTAGGCATTAAAGGCACCGCTGGGATTCGAACCCAGGATCTCCTGTTTACTAGACAGGCGCTTTAACTAACTAAGCCACGGCGCCGAAGACGGTAGACCTTCCTTTCATATCACACTACAGGAAAATATGGCTGGAGCCTGGCTCCATCAACTTTTCCAGAATTTTTCTAAAGTTAATTTTGACACTCCGAGAGGTTTGGAGTCAAATATCCATTCATGGGACTCTCCCCTATCCACAATGCTGAAAGGATTAAACCATAGATAGCCCTTGCCAAAGTGCGTGCTTGGGGAACTACCCAGAGTCAAAGATTCCTGAGACCGGAGGATTTCTCAAGTACCAACGGAATGAATCTTCTGACTTTGGGTGAGAGGAATGTGCCGAGGAGTCGAAAAAAGAAAAAAAAGACAGAGATATAGACGTAGTCGGCAGGATTCGAACCTGCGCGGGGAGACCCCAATGGATTTCTAGTCCATCGCCTTAACCACTCGGCCACGACTACCTGCACGTGGCAAGGCGGTTCATCTGAAGCCTTTCTAGCTCTACTGCCCAGCAAACACAATTCCCCGCACAAACACCTGGGTTCCAGGGCTACCTCGGCATCGACCCTTCGCTCGCGGTCCTGCCTCATCACACCGCGCCTCTCTGGGACCCTCGTCCCGATCTTCCACTCTCTCCCACCCGCCTACAACCACGCGTTCCCGGGGAAGAGAAGACCAGGAAGCCGCCAGGGAACGCTCCCTACGCCCCAGTCCAGGGAGCTGCCTTTCAAAGCTTGGAGTCACTAGCAATTTAGGTTTTGAAAATGCAGTGGGTCCTGTGTTGATTGCGGTCAGAAAAACAACTGGCTCTGAGTGGAAAGTTTCTGGTAACAGTAAGCATAGGATGGAGAGATTAAAAAGAAAAACTATTTAAAAAAACCCTAAGCTGGCCCGTACGGGGATCGAACCCGCGACCTTGGCGTTATTAGCACCACGCTCTAACCAACTGAGCTAACCGGCCAGTGGTGTTACTTACTCTTCTCAAATGTACCTATCTACATCATTAAATTACACAGGCAAAACCATTCCACTATGAAATAAATCTGATGTTGACTTCGTTAGGCCCTAAAGGCCTTCCGAATACAAATTGGAAGCGATCTCCAAAAGGCCAGGTAGGAATACCCTCTGAAAACCTGTAAGACGCTCTCTACCTCTTCAACGAGCAAACAGCTCCCAGGAAAGAAATGAGAATACCCAACAAATGCCTGAGCACCTTTAATTGATCCAGTAACCCCTAAGGTTCTGACTTAGGATTCCTACCCGTCTTAGGGTGTGCATCAGGGATCTGTCTCCGGTCTGACCCATTGGAAACCCACAGCAATGGCCACTTTACTAGGGTTCCATAGTGTAGGTTCCTCACATGACTCCTAATGCTTGGCACTGCCCCCAACACCACCCCCTTTGCCTATCTTGCACTTCACAAAAACGCCAGGCTTGCGTACTGACTTCTTCCCCAGCCCAACCTTGCTGAGCCCCTAGTAGGGATGTTATTTTCCCTGCCTCCAACTAGCAACAATTTACTCCCTTTGGGACTGACTTTTGGTATCATTTCTTCTGGTGGACTAGAGGCTCTCAAACCAGTTTTGGCACTGGTGGAAAACAAGGGCAGAAATGATGGTAAACAATGGGCTGGCTGCCAAGTCAGGAGATCTGGGACCTCACAGAGGGCACAAGTGTAAAAAATATCACTAGAGCTTTATTGCAGGCCAAGGGGCAAGGCTTTTGTCCCTCTAGCCATGCCACAAAGACAGAACCCAGGTGCTCAGGGCTACCTGTGAGTGCAGGTACCTTGATCCCAAGCAGAGAGGAAGTATCTACACACAATAATTTGCCTATTTCCACAACGTCCCCAAGGCAGGCTGGTACCAGAAAGAATATGGAGGAGGAGAAATTACAGTAGGGTAGCAGTTAGTTACTACAGGGATCTGGGGGCCTAAGTTCAAACGCCAAGTTATGTAAGGGCTACAACAAGTGGAAGAGGCTGCGGCCCAGGCCTCAAGTGGTCCAACTGGGCAGGAAGAACTTTGAGGCCACTGTTGAAGTTCAGGTTAGCAGCAGGAAGCAAATGCCCCCAGGGAGTTGGAGTGCTCTGGCTCCCGGATAGACAGACAGGACAATTGGATCCTGGGATTCACGTGAGTCAGGAGAGGAAGCTCCCCACATTGGAATCGCTGTAGCCTAGGAGGTTCTGTGATAGGAAGAGAGGAAAACACACGTCTTACACAGGAGGTTTTTAGTCCCCATTCACCATTGTCCACCCCAACTGAAATCCCCTATCGATCCCTTGTGGCTCTTCCTCCTGGGACTCATCTGTCTACATCCCTACCTGTTCATCCTTACCTAAAGGGATGATCTTGGAGGGTTTCCTCTCAAGTTCAAATGTAAGCACAATCGGGCGGAGAACAGAGAGGCTGGTACAAAGTGTCTGGAGGAAGAGGGTCAAGGGCTCATCAATCTTGGCTGAGGACTAGAAAGGGAAACTCAGGATTAATCAGGATTCAAACTCCTAAACCCTCCACCAAACCCTCAGGAACCTGGGCATCTGGGCCCCACCTCCCAGCCACATCTCACCTCGGGCTGGGCTCCAGGCCCTATAAATTGCAAGGCCACTTTCCCTGGCCCTCTGACAAACTCTAGGAGGGAGGTCCACTCACTGGGACACAGCCCTAGTGCTGCTGCCACGTGATGATTCCGACAGGTCACCACGGCCTCGGCAGTGCCGTCCTCCACCAGGAGCCTGGGGCGGGGGTAGAGAATGAGAAACAGAACTCTCAGAGCAAATGCGGGTGCCAGTCACTTGAACCCAACATGCCTCCCTCTCCACTGTTTCATTTTTAACTCATTTATTCTCACTCATTCATTCAAAAATATTTGTCAAGCAATTCCCACAAGCCAAGAATCATGTTAACATAAGGACAGCACACAGGCGAAGTCATGTAACAGGGAAGTAAACAGTGGTAGGCACCCCCTTTGTGCTCTCACCTGATGTTGGCCTGGCTTACCGATGTCTGAGTGGGGCAAGTGGAACCCTGATGAGTACACCTTCCCTGGGGTGAGAACAGTGATTAGACAAATTCTCTTGGTCCCATTACATCTCTCTGTCACCAAGTACCCGACTCAGCCTATCCCCTCTCACACCTGGAGGAAGAGGCTGGTACAGTGAGCACACACCCAGAGGAGCTGAAGGCTGAAGACGGAAACGATATGGCAAGAGGCGACGGCCTGGAATGGGGCCTGACCGCCTCGCAGCAGTTCAGCCAGGTAGATGTGAGGCAGAGGAGCACTAAAACGAGAGAGGGGGAGAGAGGGGTCGAGAAACACAGGGGTCCTGAAGGCAGGGAATGTTTGGGAGGACTTAGCTGACACAGGGACGGGGATCACAGTGGCTTCCACCCGCTGCTGGAAGCCCCAGGCTCCCTGTTTTGATTTCTAGTCTCCAACTGTCATCAACAATTATTTCTCAGGCTTGAACAACCATGATGTTAGCCAAGAAAAGTTGCATTTTAAACTGAAAAGCCTTTTAAGAGCCTAGAACACTAAATCGTTCTGGATAAAGTGGCAGGTATTGGGCATTTTTTATTTGGGGCTCTGACTTAACAAATCCCACTAGGATTGGAGGAGACTATAGCTATGGAAAGAATTCTAAAGCTAGAAACGTGTATGGGATGCAGATGTGAGGCTGTGCAGTTTGGGCAGCAGGGCCCAGGGTACTGACCTGACTGTGGTTTCCGGTGGAAAACTCAGGACCTGTGTGTAAGTGGATGGCCGGAAACAGCAATAAACATTGTGGGATCTGCAAGTGGAAGAGGAGGAGAAAGAAATCAATTTGAGGTTGGAGCTGGGGCTGTATCACAGGCTCGGCCACTCCTCTGAGGGATGCGCCCCAGCCCAGGCTTTGGCGAAGTGGAGGGAAGGACTGGCCTGGAACATCTGTGAGGGTAGAGTGCATAAATGCCAGAGTAACGCATCAAACGTCGTATCGAAAAAGGAGGTGTGTTGTAGCGCAGAGAGGGGTGAACATTCAAGAGAACTACATTAGTAGGAAGAGGAGAGGCAAGGCCAGCTACGTAGATCTTCACCTGGAAACTCTTTTCTCCAGCTGGTTAAAGTAGACTCGGGCTCCTGGAAGGAGTCCCAGTGGGGGAGGCAAGTGTGGGGCTTCGATATATATGTCCAGGTGAGGGGGGAATTCACAGTCAGCAATCTCCAGAGCTACAGTTATCTTCACACACCCTCTCCTGGCCCCAGTGCTCCCTACAGAAGGAAAGGGGAAGGGTCAGTGGCATCTGTCTGGCTCACAAGGTCCCATCACTCCATTTTATACCTTCCCCCAAACGAACGGTCATTACCGGGCTTTGTCTGGAGAGGGGCCAGAAGTGGCTCACACAGTGTCCGTGAAAGAATCTCGGCTGAGAAAGACACCAAAGAGTCGGTGGAGCTGTAGGGTCAGAGAGATAGTGAGAATGGAGGCATAAGAAAGCAGAGAGAGAATGGAGTCAGGTTCAAGGACAGAAAAAGTAGCTAAAGTTATCTACCAGAATGTCATCTATAAGGTCCTGAAAAACCTCATGCTGTGTTGAATCATATACTAAAAGTAACGGGACTTATGGGAAAAATAGTGTTGTGGCAGATCACTCAAAACCCATACAACTTTATAACCAGAGGCTTTACCAAGAAGTACAACAGCAGAATTAAATCCCCACTTGTGTTACTCCTGGAGCCTCACTCAGCCCATCATCTGCAGCTTTATATGCTAGAGCTCAGGGCCGCTCCTTCTCATCATAGGTTCTTGAAACATTCATTTCTAGCACAGGCCAGTCTCATGAAAATGACACACACAGCCCAGTGGGGTTTGTTCCTTTGTGTAAGGTGGGGGGAAATATCTCTGCAGCCTCTTTATTTGCACTGCAGATACAGCAAGAAGCTTCCATGAGGAAAGTAGTGTTGTTCCTGAAGCCATAGGCTGGCCACTTCTTATAGTAAAGGAAGGTTTTTCTCTACAGATTTTCAGCTTTTATCCTTACATTTGTTTAGGTATCTTACATTTCCTCTTACTGCTAAGACCCTCCCTGAATTCTGAGAAAAGCTGCTCATGATCCCTTCAAAACAATAACATGCTGAGGGGAAAATCGGGTATGAAACACAATTTACATCTTCCTCTAGGAGCCAAATCATACGAGAAACACGCTGTAACAGAGAACGAACCATGCACCAAACCGAACCAGGGCAGAGGAAGAGAGAGCATCCCAACGAGCTGGAGAACTTGGCGGACATTTACCTGCCACTGAGCAGGTCGGTCAGTGAGGATTTAGGCAGTGCCGTGTTGACACTCGGCACATCTGGGGTGTCCTGGGAGCTCTCAAGTTCTAGGGTCCACTCATCCTGGACAGTGAGGCAGGACGTACAGCCAGCCAGCTCCAGAGGACGCTGCGACATGTAGGATGAACCACCCACCTCAAACGACACTGGTGTCTGCCAGGAAATGAGAAGACAACAGTCCCTGAGTGTGTTCTAGTTCAGAGAAAGATTCACAAAACACTATGGCCCAATTTTGTTCTCTCTGGAGCCTGGTGAAGAAGTGACCTAGACAGACAACACTTCTATTTAATCTAGAAGACCTAGAGAGTGACCAGACACTGGCACTTCCTCACCAGACCCCCAAGTGAGAAAAAGCTTTCTGGGGAAGGGTACAATGAAGCAGGACACTCACGGGACCACCAGGAGCCACAAGTCGGTACACTTGCCCAGGGTGCAAGAACTCAAACCAGCGGACTGAGGAGCCAAGAAAGATGAGGAGAACCTGCGAGGGAGGAGAGCAAGGTCCTGGTGTTCTCGACAGGAGCCAGCGGCACAGGTCAAGCCCTAGGTCCTTGCAGTCCCAGCTTACCTTCTGATCCTTCTTCTCATCTCCCTTGAGCTCAGGTGGGCCCCATCCAGTTCCCTCCTTCTTCTGAGTACCCCCAAGCCAGGTCCCTGATACGTGGAAACTAAGGGTAGGCTTGGGCACCTCCGGACTGGCTCCTGAAGGGACACAAAAGTTCCTCTTCATTAGCGCCTCCTTGTGGCAAAGCAAGAACAGCCGGCTCTGTCCTGTGTGGGGATTTTCGGGGAGTCTGGGCTCTGTCTGAGCAGATGCTGAGGAAGTGGCTGAGTGAAGGGAGGGTCTGGGCACAGGCAGGATCAGGGCATCGGTCAGAAAGAACTGGACATAGACTCTGTTGGGAGAGACAAGGAAAAGGTCTCAGTGAGACAAGAATCGGCTGTTGTGGGCCCCAGTATTCCAACACCTGCACCAGGCCCTTCCCCTTCCCCTCAGACACCCGGAGGACAGCTGCCACCCCAAGAAGCCAACCTCGCCTCCTGCATCTGAACGAAGCCTGTCGCGCTCAGCTCCTTCCAGGAAGGAAAGCTGCTTCTGACATGCCTCTCTGTGATCAACTGGAACCGCTCCGCCCGCACCAAGCAGCCTGGAGGAAAGGAGGTTTCTATTTTGACAGTGGGAAGTGAAGCAGACCCCCCTGTGGATCCTGCTGCCCAACCAAGGCCTGACCTGACCCCACCTCAGAGGGACAACACTGCCAAGGGGGAAACCATTCCATCTGTGTGTCCGATCCCACCCCTGGCCTCCTAGGCTGAAAGGCCTCAATTTTACTTTTTCAGAAATCTATAAAGGCCTGTTCCTAGATCTAAATACACTTTGCTTTCCAGGATTTCCCTGTCTAAAAATCTCAGTAAGTCCAAATAAGACCATTAGTTTTCCAAACAAAATGTAGGAAATGGGAGCTGCCATCCTGGTGTGCATGTTAGGCACTTTGGAGGGAAAACTAGGTGTTGGGAACTGGGAGTCTGGCTAGGGGACCCCTTGCTCCTTTTCTCCACCTGCCAGCATCAGTCCCCCAAACTTTTCCCTGGACTTGATTGACTCGATGCCACTTTAGCAGCTCAAGAAAATCCCAGCAGGTGCTTCCCCCACACCTCCCGTTCTGAGACCCTCTACTTCCGAACTCCAAACCTATGAGCCGGGGGTCAGTAAGGGGTTGCGAGTGCTTGTTCAGGAGGAGACAGGGCAGGGAACCTGTTTGGTCCCGAAGCTGCAGACAACCTTTATGAGATGAAGCCACCAAAACCCCAAGTAAAACCTGCAGAGAGATGAAAGCCAATGTATCAAGTATTTATTAAGCAAATATTGAGCACCTATAATGTGCTAGGTAGGTACTGTGTTGAATGTTGGCTACAAAATAAACAAAAAAGACCTGGTCTCTGTCCTCAAAGTTGGGAAGACAGATGTGAAAAACATACATGCATTCACACATGTGGTAGTAGGGCAGACAGGGTTCAAATCGAGGTTAGAGGACCTCACTAGACACAAGAAATTTGGGTTTTATTTTATATGCACTGGAAGAAACAAGATAAGGATTTAAAGCAAGAGAGTTTTGTAATCCAAGTTACATTTTACCTCACTCTTTCTGGTTGCTGCAGGGAGGGGTAGTCTAGTGAGGCTAGTCAGTGACAATGATAATGGTGGTAGGGATAGCAAGAGGAGGAAGTGCCCTGAGCCCTGCTGGATCCCTACTTGCCTGGGCTGGACGGAAGGTGGAGGGCAGCAGACAGAGCCAGGACCAAGCCAGGCGCTGATTGAGTTGGCAACTGGTCAGGTGAGAAACCTCTGGGAAGGGCAGAAGGGTCTTAGGGTCAAAGGAGTCCCAGGCCCTGCGCTGCCCTTCTTTTTCCAGAGTGGCCAGGGTGGGAAAGGCGCAGGGAGTTTGTAGCCGAGCATACTGTCAGAAGAGGAGAAAAGTCAGACTGGGCATCCCATGTGCTCCCCACCCCCATACATCAGTGCTGTACTCATCTTTCCCCCATGTCCTCCTACCTTCTGGAGTGGGCAGTGATGTGGCTCTTCAAGGATCTCCTTGTATGCATCACGACTGCGGACGCGCGGTGGAACTAGAGACTCCAGGATAGGAGCTAGGAGTTGTAGTCCCAGGCTGGGGTTCCCAGGAGAGAGGTGCTGCAGGAACTGGTGGTATCTCAGCACATGGGGGCACAGCCTTGGGGAAGAAGCTGAGTCACTGCCCCCAAAGACCCTGCCTCTTCCAGGGTCCTACTTCCCTGACACTGGAAGTGTCTTACTCCCACTGCCAGCCACCCCAGCCCAGACCCTCACCCTCCTCACTTGCAGACCAGCTCCTCCAGGGCCTTGGTAGCCCACAGGTAGAGGGGAAGTCCCAGTTGATGTCCCCATATTAGCTGTTCATATAGGGAGGCCCCCCAGACTTGGGGGGAAGACTGTGTCTCAGGCTTCTGACGAGAGAAGCCCCGAAGTAGAATGGCACCACGGAGGCAAGGGGCTAGCACTGGCCTTCTGGTCCCTCCACCCACTGACTGGAGGAGGTGAACATCCTGGAGCTGGGGGAAAGCAGAAAAAGTGAAAAGGCAGAGTTGAAGCTAACTCAATGACCCCAGGCAGAGTTAACTGTAGTTTTCCACTGCCTAGGTTCCCAGAGAAACCCAACTTCCCCTACACAGGTGATCTCCTTTCATCACAACCTCCCGCCCATGGAGTAAGACTTCACCTCTCACCAGCTCCAGTTAAGTCTTTCTGTGGGCCAGGGGACTCCTGGCTGGTGTGGCTTACCTACTCACTGGACCACCTGACATCACTCCTGCCCTCAGTACACATGCGCTTCACCATCTCCTCCAGATAGAAGGTCCCTCCGTGAAGGAGATGCTCTGGTTCCCACCTCTCCTCCTCGTGCCCCAGACTCTACTTTCTGATCTGAGCTCTCATCCAAATCATATGTAACGAACACACATGCTCACACTTATTGCTTTTATATTTTATCTATAAAGGTTCCCACCCTGCTGCAAAAAAAAGACCAGTGTATGAGGGTCACAGAAGCTGCTGAGATGCTTCTTTCTGCCACCAGCTCCGATCCCTCACACACCTCCAGAAGGACTCCAGGTCGCAGCACGTGCCTGAGGCCATGGACTCGCTGGTAGGAAAGGCAGAGCACCAGCTGTCCATCCAGCTCATACAGGCCAGCAGCCTGATTCAGCACGCCAGTGACCATTCCCTGCAAAGAGGTCAAAGGGTCCACTGATGCCCACTTCCTTCCTCTTTAGAGACGGACATTCCCTGCCCTCAGGCTCTAGGATTGGTCCCTTATGCTCACCGTATAAGATAAGAGTCTGGAGTCCCGGACAAGATCTTTTTGCTTCTTCCTGTCATGGATGTTGCCTGTCCTGGGGAATGGCTTGGGGTCAGCCTCCAACAGGGGTCTGCCCAGCTCCAGTTGCAGGTCCAGCTCTCGCACACATTCTGGTTTCAGTGGCAACAGGTGAGAGGAGGAGGTGGTCGTCCAAACATGGTAATGGTAACCGCGAATCCTGGATAGTCGCAGCTCAGTCAGCACATAGGCCCTACCAGGCCAAAGAGCTCGGTGCCAAACCAGCTGGGCAGGGACCTGGCTTGTGCAGAGGCAGGCAACATGTACATGAGACGCTTCTCACAAAGCTATCCTCTGTCAGAGTCCCTTTCCATTATCAGTGGACCTCAAAGATCTGCTCCTCATGAGCTTCCCTTGCCTAATCTTCCTCGTTTGCCAATTAAACCTTAAGCCATAGAACTTTCAGGATCTCTCCTCTCTCACAGGAGATGCCCAATGTTTCTAATCCCTCCCCCAAGATACAAACCATCCCTAAAACTTCCTTCCAAATACATAAATGTTCCATTCAGAAAATTATGCCCTTTTTGCATTTCCCCTATCCCGCCCTGTAGCAAATAAGCAATTCCACTTATGTAGTCAATATGCACTGAGTACCTATGTATCCAGTATTAGGATGGATGTTAAGGGAAATATAAGAGACTGCTCTCTCTTCTCCGAAATATTCCAAGCCACTAGGGAAACACAAGACACGAACCCGGGTAATAACAGGGAGCCACGTGTGATCACATGGCAGAAAGAATAGACATTCACTAAAGTCTCAGGGAAAGAAAGAGGCCAAAATGGATTGAAACAATCAGGAAGGCCAAGTGAAAGAAGTGGAATTGAAGGACACCTCTGGTTTGTTGACGTGGAGAGAGAAGGGTGACTCAAGCAGGAGGCAACAACACGAAAATGCTCAGGCCTCAGAATAAGCAAGGCAGTGAAAACACCAACCAGGACGGAGAAAAAAGAATGTTCTTGAGAGTTGCAGGAGACAAGATGGGAGAACCAAGATGAAAGGAAAAAAACTACAACCCAGAAATGACATGCTGAAGACTTTATAGGAAAATGAGAAAGATCAAAGCAGGAAAATAAAATAAACACCTGGCAGCAGGGCATCATATAGAATGGAAAAGGGTGGCTGTTGGAAGAAGTTTAAGCCCGAGGAGAAAAGGGACTGCTCATGAACACGGCAGCCTTCCACAACAGACTCCTCCCGCAGGCATAACGTACTGCCGCCACGCTCAGGGGCTTCAAAACACACTGATGGTTAAGACACTGAACTTCAGGCTCTTGTGCTCAACTTCACAGACCTTCATTTCTACTCTATAACTAGCTAAGTACTCTCAGTCAGACCTTGGACATCACAACTCATAAGGTATTATTGCTAAGACCTCACTTGTGCTTATTGCTTATGCAAAATAAGTAGTTAATAATGGTTTGACTGAACAAATAAATGAATAAATGCTGGTCCTTCCACATTCCTCCTAGGACCCCCAATATCACAGCCCCTTCTTTAATCAGACAATGAGATTCTTCCTTTCCTCTGTTGCAATACCAAATCACCACAGCTGCTTCAACTCCTTTCCTAAGGCAAAAACACAACCTGAGGAAGACAGACCCATGCCACCCAGTGCCAAACACCGATGCTGACCCTCTCCAGCTGGGCCCTGTTGCTGCTTAGCAATCTCAACCCCAGTGACCCAGCACAGCAATTATCCTGAGCCTCTATTTCTCTTTTCAGAGTCCAGTTTTCCATTTTCAGGAAATGACCTTACTCTTCTAACACAGAAGAAATTCCCCTGGGGTCATCTAGAGTGACAGTGTGTCTTCACTGTGCCTTCAGTAGCCCACAAACATACCAAGACCACTCCTCCCCTGAACTCCCAGGCTTATTCTAAAGCCCGCCCGTGTGCCCTCACAGGGCCCTGTGCACGTGCACGCACCCATCCCAACACTTATAAACCCAAACAGTAACTGTTAAGAGCTTCTAGGGACAAGAGCCATCATCTTATTCAATCTGTGCTCTGAACTGACTGAAGTGCCCAGCATTACCGTACACACTCAATGAAAGATGAATCTTGGTACAGGTGGTTCTCCAGCCCTGAATATCCTCCCCTCTCTTCAGTGATTTGAAGCTGGTCTATCCTTCAAGACCCAGATCAAGTCTTAACTCTCATGAGGCTTTGCTCCACATACTAAACTACCTGATTTGCTATAGCAGTTACAAACTATACCACCCATCTTAGAACTTACATACTGTTTTGTATTATTCTACACTAATTTTATAAATCAATACCATGTAACATCTACAGTGAGACTGTAAACTACCAAAGGGGCTCGCCGTAGTTTAGCCACCCTGCAGAAATTCAAATGCATTTCCGAGATTTCTCCCTTGACATCCCGACACATGGTACATGAATGAGCCAACCCTGCCCTGCACAGGCTTTCTGAGTGGTCTCTAGGAGACTCAAAATATTCTAACACACAAAAAATGCAATACATAAGTACCTCTGTAACCCAGGAGGAAAAAGCAAGATCAGAAATCTGAGTGGCTTCTATGAATTTTTAGTTTTAGCAATTTTGGTTCCATTATACTCTCATTGCCGTTATTCTAACTCATGACACGCACAGACACAGTTAAGAATTCTAACAGTGCTAATAACTTTCAGTTTCCTTTTTTGATATGCATGTTTAAAAGCCTTTTCATCCTTTGTTTTGAATCCTTTTGGAACTTCATTCAGGTAATTGTATAAGTCATATACAAATAATTAGTGTAAAAATTAATGATATTAAACTGTACCAATTGAAAGCCAAAAATAAGTCCCAAGTTTTAAAAAAGTGTATGTATTCAATGTCTTAATGGTGTTCCAATAAGTACTTTTTTTGGTCATCTTTCCAATGAAGGGGTAAAACAAGTGATTCTGACAGATTTTCCAAATGTCAAATGATAAAGATGTTGTCTACTCAAGTCAACTGCACAGCAGAAAAGTCTATTCCCTGCCTGCTGTACACAGGAATGACATTACCCGGAACTGTCCCCCAACATAAACTCTTCCAGAAAACAACTCTCTCTGGCTGTCCTCCTTTCCTTCGTGGTTGGTTCTTCATATGTTATCTTTCCTGTTAAAAGCACTCACACCCCCACCCACATCCCCAGGCCCCGGAACTGACCCTGACCCTCACCTGCACAAGGATGGGTACGTGGCTGCCAGCTTGGCTGCCAGCAGGAGATGATTCACCAAGAGACAGGATGAAGTAGGCTTTCTTTTGACTTTTCACCAGAGCACTCAATTGAACCAGCTTCCCAGCCAGGTTTGGCTGCACAGTTCTGAGCTTGCTACTCAAGAAGGTAGAACAAAGAGAGAAAAAAGTCATTATTTCTCTTCTCTGCCCCTACAAATGCCTCCCCTTCCCTGTAAAGAATAATCCAACTGTGATGTAAAACTGCTATTTTTTTCCATTGCTACTCCAAAGAGGTCCTCTCATTCCCTTGATTTGGAAGATTCCATCAATCTTACTCTTGATACCTTTCTCTCCCTCTTCCACTGACCCACCATCACCCTTCCATTTCACAGTGCTGCCTCCACCCCTAGAGAGGGAAGGATTACCTGTGCCGGAGTAGGTGGGAAGCAGCCTCCGGGTAGAGAACAGGAATAGGGGTAGGAGGGCCAGTGCTGATGGCCAAGGGAAACACGGGCACAGGGACGCCCCAGAGCTCCAAGTGCCCGTTCCCCGAGGAGTTCCACCTGGCAGGAGGAAGGTAACTCCAACTGGGGAACAGAAAGAGGTGGCCCAACCAAGAAAGATCCAGATCTATGAGCTAGAAAACACCAAAACCCAGGGTAAGTCAGGATGCTAGCATCCCATTCACCTACCTCCACCTTTGTTCCCTTGGACTTAATTGCCTCGCTCCCTAGACACCAGTCGTACTAGGATCTAAGGCATCTGACTTTCCCATTCCTACTCACCTCGCAGCCCAGGGTACCAGTGTTATCTTTCACATAGAGGCTTCCATTCCTGCACTCTTGTTCCAAGTCCCCTGATAGGTCTGTTAGCGTCCCCAAAAGTAACAGCCGCTCCCGGGGCAAGGGGGTCCCACTTAGTCCAGCCTCTTGGGCCCATGCCTGGTACGCAGTGCTGCTCCAGGACAGGTGGCTGCAACATGGGAGGCGCTGGTGGCTCCTAAGGTCCAGTACTGAGACAAAGCTGCAGAACGAAGGGAGCAAAGTCTTGCAAAGCTGTGTGCAAGCCTAAGAAGTTACTCTTAACCCTGACAAATAGCCCAATATCACAAGGAAAGGTCAATGGACTAAGACAGAAGTTTCATTGATTGAAGGGGAAAAAACTGGGCAAGGAGCCTGAGAAAATGATGGAATATGGGTTCAAAGATTGGGTAGTATTCAGGGAGAAAGTAGGAATGAAGTCTGTGATGAATAATATCTTGAACAAGATAGCGCCACAGAGAAGACCAGAGAAATGAAGTAGGAGTGTATGAGTGGCCTGAGGGGACGAGTGTGGGGAGAACACTTTACAGGTACCACAAAGAGCTCCCTTGCAGCACGGAATAGGTCAGTGGGGCCATGAGGGCATCTGCCTAATGGCTCGACCCCAGTGGGGTTTCCTTCCTGGTCTAGAATGTCATTTAGTACTAGAGCCTGGCCAGAGAGCTGAGGCTGAAATGGGAGTTGGCATCAAGAGTTTTCAAATCTTAAGAGATATATGAGACTGGTCATTCTTAAAGTGTCACAGCATTGCTGAGTCACTATCAATTGTAAAGTATATTATAATTGATAAAAAATTATCAAAGTTGTGATAGACTAACATCTTTGCATATCACTATTCCACACATCTGCATCCCCATGATTCTGAGTAGAAGTGAAGCAGGGAAGTTTACAAAACATCCCAATTCACCCTGTTGTACCATGAACCTCATCCACGTACGAGTGCTGAGGAGTGGGAATGCTGGTGTAGGTGGCCCGCTACCCTGCCACGTGTTTCATTCTTTCCCAAGTGGCTTTGGAGCAGATAAAAGACAAAGACACAAACTAACCTGTGTTGAGCCTGTTATGCATATACTATATTGGGTCCCTTCACATTCGATATCGTATTGAACCTTCATCAAGACCCCTCATAAAACCACAAATGGAGAGAGATTCAGGTACACAGTGAAGCAGGTAACAGAGCCAGTGCGCCTCACTCAAAAGCCCATGTTCTTTCTGCTCCTTACTTCTCTAGAGGCCCAGGAAAAAGCGATGGGAGAGAGCTGTTTCCTTACCCTTCAGGACAGAAAACTGTAAAAATAGGGATCACTTTTCCCAGATTCTTTAGGGTCTGGGTCAGGACTGAAGGTGATAACCTGAAATCCTTTGAACCTAGCATGGTGCCTGACATACAGCAGGCACTCAAAAATGAAACAAATAGTGAGACATTTTATATCTTTCAAATTTCTATATCAACTTTACACTTACCTTGAATAACAAGAAGCTTAAAAGTTTCTAGTTTCCTAAAAATTGCTGGCTTACCACTTTTCCATTTTTCTAGTAATGCCAGAATTTTGAGAGATTTGGGCCTCCCCATAATTACACTGTGATCACTGAGTCACTAGGCACCACCAGTGGGAGCTCCTAACCCCAGCGCAGGAGAGACTTCCTGGAGATCACAGCTCCTTCAACCACTAGTTGGTAAGGAGTTCTCCTGTCCCAGGATGCTTTCCACACTAGCTAGGCAGCTTTCAAATGAGATCTCATTCTGTATTTAAATAAACAATGCAATCTTGAAACGTGAATTGTAGGAAAAGAAAGGAAAAACAGAGCCCAGTGGGGTTAAGTGGAAGAGTTACATAGGTGGAAAAGAAAAAAGTCCCCAGGTAAGAGGACCCTCAGTAATTACTTTGGATTTAAAATATCATTTAATGCCTATCAAGTAGGCAATAAATAAACAAACAAACAAGGCAAAAACCAGGTAGAAATATTTCAGGCTACAGATGTATGTCAGCATGTGTGTGAACTGGTGCGACTCCACTGGAGAGCAATGTGGAAACAGCTGGGGAGGCTGAGGGTGTTCACACCAGCAGCCTGCCCTTCGAGGACACTGATTCCTTACGGAGAAGAGGTAGAGAAGATCGGGATCGGGACAGAGCACTTGGGGGCCATCACTAAGTCTGTAACACTTCACTTTTTATAGAAAAGAACTGAAGCAAATACAGCAAATGTTAAGGTTTTTAGAAGTTGAGCCTTAAGTACCTGGCTACGCCAATGTGCATAAGGACACTGTTCAGGTCAGCTCTTTTTCACAGGCGAGACTTTCTCAGTGAAGACAGTAGCATGCTGATTCACATCCTGGTGGACCAGCACTGTTCCTTACCACTGGTTTAATTATTTATTTGGTTTGCAATTGTTTTTGTCTTTATTCTGAAGCTACATAGTTGAAGTGTATGTTTCACCCTTCTGTGTAGTTACGTTAGAACATTTGTTTCTCTCAGTATTCCATTTTAGGAATTCCTCCCCCCCAGTCCTTGTTGATTTTAATCTTTTAAAATTAAATGTATTGGGGTAAGCCTGGTTAATAATACTATATAACTTTCGGGTGTACAAGGTTATAATTCAACATGTGCACTCTATTAGGTGCTCCCCACACAAAGTCCAATGTCCTTCTATCACCATATATGTGACCCCCTTCCCCACTGCACCCTCCCTCCGCCCTGTTACCCCTCTGGTAATCACCAGTCTGTTGTCTGTATCTATGAGTTTGTTTTTGCTTGTTTTGTTTTGTTTTTGTTTTACATTCCACAGGAGTAAAATCATCCAGTTTTTGTCCTTTTCCATCCCGATTTCACTTAGCATAATACTTTCAAAATCCACCCATGTTGTTGCAAACAGCAATATTTCATGTTTCTTATGGCTGAGCTGTATTCCATTGTATGTGTATGTATGTACATATATCACAGCTTCTTTATCCAATCATCCATCAGTGGACACTTAGATTGTTTCTGTGTCTTGACTATTGTAAAAAAAAAAATGCCGCAATAGACACAGGGGTACATATATCTTTATATCTAAGTGTTTTCATATTTTTCAGGTAGATACCCAGAAGGGGAATTGTGGGATCATATGGTAGTTCTACTTAGTTTTTTGAGAAACCTCCATACTGTTTCCCATAGTGGCTGCACTAATTTACATTCCCACCAACGGTGTACAAGGGTTCCCTTTTTTCCATATCCTCTCCAACACTTGTTATTCACCACTGGTTCATAACGAAGTCCATGAAGAAAAAATTGCACAGAATTTTGGAAATGGTGTTTTGGATAACATAGAGTAAGTACAGTTAGGCTGTCTTCTCACCAAAAGATCCCTTCTGAGACAATTGCTGGGCTGGGTGAGGCATTTCCCAAACTGTCAGCAGGTGAAGGGAGGGCCAGGGAAAAAATATCCTGTTCCCAAGTTTGGGAAATTACAAATTAACAAAGCTAAACAGATTTCTACCTTTTTATGTTTTAAAAGATAAACATACAGTGATATGTATATTCACATAATATTGTAGAATCCATGGGGCAGCTACGAGATTTATTATTATTGATAGAGCTATCAATAATAATAAATCTCAGCAGCATAATGTTAAGTGCAAAGAGAAAATTGCAAAGGACACATAAATGGTCTTCACATGAAGACTAAAGGTATGCAACATTATGTATATTGATTAGGGATAAATACACGAGTTGTAAAAATACCATAAAGATATCTACATGAATAATATACCCCATTTTCATGGCAGTAGATACTTCTAAGAGGTACCTTTTGTAGGATTTTCAGAGCCTTTAATATGTTAATGAGTCTCACGACTCTTCTAGAATGGCTTATTATATTCATTGTCTCTTAAATTTATTTAGCCACGAGCTTTTTTAAAAAAAAAAAAAACATGTTTATTTTGAGAGTACATTTATTAAAGCTGGGGACAGTGAAATAAGGGAGGGCTTAGGATAGAAGCACCAGGAGAGAACCTAGGCAGGGCCGCTTTGGCTCACAGGGAAGTCAGAGGGAGGCCTGGGGACAGGTTCAGGGGGTTAGCTTCAGGCGAGCTGCTATTGCCCATTGCTTCCCTGGCTGCAAGTCTCATGGGGTCCTTTATTTATTTATTTATTTACTTACTTACTTTTAAATTTTTATTTATTTATCTCTAGAGAGAGGGAAAGGGAGGGAGAAAGAGAGTGAAACACCAATGTGAGGTTGCCTCCCACCAGGACCAGCCCACAACCGGCCCCAACTGGGTATTGAACCAGCGACACCCCCCCTTCCCCCCCTGCTTGCAGCCCATGCTCAATCCACTGAGCCACACCAGCCAGGGCTCATGGGGTCCTTTAGAGTTTAGGAGATGCGCACCTGTGGGGGGGAAGAGTGCGAAGGGAAAGGCGCAGGTGTGCTTCCAGGAGGGACAGTGTGCCCCTGGAGCCCTTTTCTTATGCAACTTTATAAATATTCCCTAGAATGGTTTAAGAACTAGTAAGCAAAAAACCAAAACTACCTTCAGAAGACCTTAAACTCAGGTGTTCCTAAACACAACTATCTGCACTTGGTGAATCACAGTTTCCTAACACACAAAATGAAATAGTATCAGCTTTTCTCCCCACTTTGAGAATTCTTTCTTCAAATTTTCTTTCAATCTTCTTGTCTTCTCCCTTCCTTTTCTTGTCTCTAAACTTCACTTAAGCCAATTTTAGAAAACTATGGAAAAAGCAAAGCAGCATGATGGAGAATGAAAGTCTGGCAGAAGGGGGTTGTGTTTACGTCATCTTCTCTTCCCCTTAGCAAGTTTACCCTTTCTCAGGGCCTTCCTTTTCAACTCCAAATTGAACTATCCCCTGAGCCCCACCTCTCCTTACCTGTAGCTGAGGGGCAGTGTAAAACCCTGGTTCCTTCCCTGAGACAACCAAGTAGTCTTCACACAGTCAATTACCAACTGAGTCAACTGGATATTAGACTCCTTGCCAGCTGGACACAGGGTCTCTTGGATGAAGGCCTGGGCAGCCTCAAGCCAAGCTTGCTCCTGAGAAAAGTGAACCTAGTTAATACACTGCTGGGGCAATCCTGCCAACCAAGGAAATTTTGGAAAGAATAAAGGAATAGAAAAAAATCAAGAGGGCATGTAAAAGAAGAGAAAATGTAAAGGAGTTTAGAGCTTAAAGAAATCTTAGAAGCTCCCTGGCTGGTGTGGTTCAGTGGAGTGGCCAGCCTGTAAACCAAAAGGTTGCTGGTTCAATTCCCAGCCAGGATACATGCCTGGGTTGCAGGCCAGGTCCCTGGTTGGGGGCATGAGAAAGGCAACTGATCGATGTTTCTCTCACACTCTTCCTCCCTTCTCCTCTCTAAAAATAAACAAATAAAATCTTAAAAAGAAAAAAGAAACAGAAGTCTTTAGTCCAGCTATATAATCAACTCAGAGAGCTGGCCATCCAACTTTGGTCTTGTCTCTTTCTTTTCTTTTTAAAGATTTTATTTATTTTTAGAGACAGGGGAAGGGAGGGCAAGAGAGAGGAAGGGAGAGAGGGAGAGAAACATCAATGTGTGGTTGCCTCTCACACACTCCCTACTGGAGACCTGGCCCACAACCCAGGCAAGTGCCCTGACTGGGAATCGAACCCATGACCCACAGGCTCGCATTCAACCCGCTGAGTCACCACTGAACCAGCCAGGGCTTGTATCTTTCTCCAACAGCCTGCACCATCCCTTAAAGTGCTCAACTGGAATTTTTATTCCTCTGTGAACCCTTCTCTGACCATCCCGGACACAAGACTCTCCCCTCCTTAAAGCTCCCACAGCACCTTGCACATACCTGCATTAAGAACAATGATCACCAAAGAGAACAGAACCCATTTTATGTAGAGTCTGGTTGTAAGGCCAGAAAGTTGAAAAAAAGATTGGTCAAAATCACTCTTTAAAAAAATCTCTTATATTGCTTGTAAAGAATAGGATATAGTACTATATAGCAATATATATGAAAACAGAAATACGCCTAATAATGAATAGTACATAAAAAGGATATAAGTAGAGTATAATTTTTTTTAATCCTCACCCAGGGATGTTTTCATTGATTTTTTTTTAGAGAGAAAGGAGGGGAGAAACAAACATTGATCAGTTAGTTGTCTCCAGACACACCCCAGCTGGGACTCAAACCCGCAACCCAGGTATGTGCCCCTGATCAGGAATCGAACCCACAACCTTTTGGTGTACAAGATGACACTCCAACTGAGTCATCTGTTCATTCGAGTTCCCATAAGCCATATATATATATATAGCTTATACATATATTGTATAAGCTATACAATTGTAATACATATATTACAATCCCACTGGATTTGTTTCCTGTTCTGTCTTTTCAGCTAAGATGTGGGCTTTCTAAGGACATGAACCATCTCTGTATACTTGCCACAGATTCCCAACACACAGCTGTCTCAGTGTAGATAACTCTAGGGCATGGTACCAGCTTGGCCTACTCCCAGTGCTAAGCAGCTTCACTTTACAATTCTGACAGAGTTTAATACTTATGAGAAGGACCTTTATCCTTCCTCATCCCACTGATAATTCTAAACCATTATAGTTCTATCCCTGCTCCTCCAATGCTCCCCTATTAGCCTTCTGGTCAATCCTTCACATTCAGTTAATCTCTCGCAAAAACCAGTCTTCAACTTCTAGATGACTTCACTATCCTTGTGGACAGCCCTACCATTGACTTTCACCTTCACCTCTGCCGAACATTCATTCATGGTCAGGGTTGTCAAACTTGACCAGGTCATCATTCAGAACTGCCCTCAACATAATCACAGCTCATACTTTTTGTCTTTCTCAATTGGTCAATGGGACTTTTTTAATGCCTGCTCCTCTGAAAGCCTGTCAATAGCCTGGCACATTGAACACAGATGTTTCTCAAAGTCATACCTCAGAATAATCAGTTTTCTTAAAAATGCAGGTGGTTTTTTAGGTGATCTCATCTACTAATCAGAATGAGGTAGGCAGAGTCTGTATTTTAAATAAACTCCCCAGACTGATATGGGCATAGGCTGAAGTTGGAGAATACCCTCTATTTTCCTCTCAATGACTTCACCCACTGGATGCCGAGAGATGCTGACTATTCCTAAATCTCTACTTCAGTTCTAGTTATATGCCTGGGTCTACCCGATTCTCCACCTGGCCAACCTGCAGACACCGCGGCTGTTCAACACTGACTTTTCACAAAATCCACTCTCCCAGTGTTCACTAACTCAGCAAATAGCACCCTGAACCAAACACTTCTACCCTGAAACCTGGATGTCTCCTTAACTCCCTTCCTTTCCCCACACACGTCCAAAGTCATTTAGATCTACCTCCTTAACATATTTCTTTTAGCTCTGCCTTCACCTCTGGTACCTCAATGTTGCTGGCGTGGATGGGATCACCATCTTCTCTCATTACGATTCAACCACAGCTTTCTAACTGGTACTCTTGCAGCCCACTCTCTACACTGCTACCTCAGGAAAACAAAAACACAAATCTCATCCAGTCATTTTTATGCTTAAAATCCATACTAACTCCCAACCGTCCTCAGGTTTAAGTCCTGCTTAGCTAGACTTACAAGACTGTCAGCAGAGGCTGGTGTGGCTCAGTGGACTGAGGGCTGTTCAAGGGCCAGGTCCCCAACTGCGGGCGTGTGAGAGGCGGCCGACTGACGTTTCTCTCCCTCTCTTTCTCCATCCCTTCCCCACTAACAGTATATAAATAAAATCTAAAAAAAAAAAAAAAAAGACTGTCAGCTCTGACCCCTCCATCACCACTCAACTCAACTTGAATTTTTCAAAGACACCTTCTCTACCTCTTGCCTTTTAAAGAGGTTTTTACCTCCGCCTTGTAACCTCCTTCAGTGCTTTTTGCTTGCTAACTCTTTAATGCACTGGGTCTCAAAAGCTTTTCCAGATGATCAGTTAGTTACATTGCGTCAGGGGTCTCAACGCAAGAACCCACAGCGCAGTTCGCCGTGAATCTGCTCCTGGCTTCCTCCTGGGCTTGAAGCCTAGAGAGTGGACCGAAACGTGTTTAGGGACCACAGCGAACGCCACAAGAATGAATAAATATATTTGCAGAACTAGTGAGAGGGGTGGACAAACAGTCCTCTAAGGTGCCCCCATGCCCGGGGATGGCCAGCAAAGTCAGGGAGGTAAAGAGACAGCGGGTAGAACAGGAAAAGGAAGGAAATCGAGGCAGACAAGAGAAAGGACGAGGGACGAAGACCAGCACTCACGGAGTCGGCAGCCTGAGCGCGGCCAGACGCCATCGTAAGCTCAGGCGTTAACAGCTTTGCCCCCCAGAGGTAAGCCAACCGCTGTTGGCGCGAGAGCTCACGGGAGGGACCGTCTGTGGCGTCATCAGCGGGCGCGGTCTTCGCTCCACCTCCGGCTCCTCCCCGCGCAGCGTCTTCAGGAAACTCTCTGGGCCACGCCCAGTTCTGCGCTTCTGAGCTTTCGGATCTCCCTTTCCTTGCTACGTCCCGTTTGGCGTCCCTGGAGTGGGGTCGGGGAACCTCAGGAGCTCAAATACAGCCCGCCTGCTTGGTAACTCAGCATCTTTACATTTCCCTGATCTTGCCAAGCAGAGGTGTTTCCTCCCTAATGCAGCCAGAGTACGTCATTCATACATTGCTGTAATTCTTAACTATTTACCTAAGTTGGGTGTGAGTACCTAGGAGCTTTATCCTATTTATTCTATTTATCGTTGCATTCTGGTGACAACTCCTTTGGGAATCAACAGTTCCCAAAGAAGTTGAAAACTGTTTAGTTACACACAATAAAAACCCCTGTTTTGGGTTATTTATTGAAGCTTTTAAATAATTGCCAAAACTAGGAAGCAACCAGGATGCACTATGGTAGGTAAATGGACAAATTATGTTACAGCCAGACAGGGAATATTATTAAGCACTAAAAAGAAATGAGCTACCAAGTCATGAAAAGATATGGAGGAACCTTAGGTGCATATTACTGAGTGAAAGAAGCCAATCTGAAAAGGCTGTACTATATGATTCCAACTATATGACATTCAGGAAAAGGCAAAACTATGGAGACAATAAAAAGATCACCGGTTGTCAAAGATTGTGGGGAGATGGGTGAATAGAGCACCAAGAATTTTCTGGAGCTTGGGTGATAATATGGCAATGTAGGTTCATCAATGTAACAAGTGTTTTGATTGGGAATGCTGTTGGGGATGCCGATAGTGAGAAAGGCTGTGTGTGAGTTTGGGGTACATGGGAATTCTCTATACTTCACGAATTTTGCTGGGAACCTAAAACTTCTCCAAAAACCAGTCTGTTAAAGAAGTATGTATGCAAGGGCGGGGGGAGGGAAATGGAGACAACTGTACTTGAACAATAATAAAAATAAGGTATAGATGTAGCCCTGGCCTGGTAGCTCAGTAGGTTAGATTTTCATCCCTTTATACCAAGGTTTCGGGTTCTATCCCCAGTCAGGGCACATACAAGAATCAACCAATGAATGTGTGAGTAAGTGGAGCAGTGAATGAATGTTTCTGTTTCTCTGTCTCTCTCTCAAATCGGTGAATAATAATATAATAAAGAACAGTGCTTGTTGCCAAATAAGAACATGATAAATATTTGTTAGTCAAATAATGAAAGCTTCTGCTCTCCCTAATTCAGTCAACCAGCCCATCATTTCCTGGCTTAGTAGGCAGTGGAGTCCACAGAATTCATACAACCATGTGCCAGTCACTGTTCTAGGCTCTGGGCATACAGTAGTGAAAAAAACATAGAAATCCCTGCTCTCATGTTCTGTGTTGTAGGACAAGGAGACTTATCGTGAAAAAATAAACTAAAATGTGTGGAACATTCATAATAGGTGTAATAGAGAAGGGAATGGTGATGGTGTGACTCCTGTAGAGAAGGCTTTACTGAAAAGATGGCTTTATAGCAAAGCCAAGAATTCACATGATGGGGATTGAAGAGAAAGAATGGCCAGTGGGAACCAAGCACGAAGGCCCTATGGGGGAAAGGCAAGGAAGTCAGTGAGGCTGGAGGGGTGGGAGATTAAGGAGGTAAAGTGACAGAGGGACATTTAAGGTCATCACACACAGCTGCTTCGAATCAGTTTAACATAGAGTAAACATTGATCATGAGATAGTAAGTATAAACATTGTAGACGGTAAGACTCCTCTAGTTATAGACCAGAAAAATAAAGACTTTAATTTTGCAAGTTGTGGTTTCCCCTATTTCAATTTCACTTTTGATGCAAGCCCTCTCTCAGACATACTCAAGAAGAGTCAGGAAACTTGTCTAGAAATTACTGACAAAGATTTATTCAAGGGTCTTAGTGTTTGAAAACTGTAAACACAGCTAGACAAAAACCTATAAGTGTTCTAAAGAAGAAAGAAAAGCTAAGAGTTCTTACAGTAAAAATATTCTTGAGCATTATCAGTTCTGCATTATCAGTCAGATGTCAGGTGGTCTGGGTGATGGAGGCCAAGTGGTCTGGAAGATGGGCACCAGGAGGTCTGGTCACATCCAGTGGTCTAGAGAATGGATGTTAGCTGGTCTGGGTATGTGAATCCTTTGTGGGCTGATCAGAGGGGTGGCTGGAGGTCTGGTGTGTGTCTGTATGTGTGTACAGGCATTGTCACGGACTGGGAAGTTCAAAAAGTTTAAATTCCCAGGCTAGTTAGAACAAGAATAGAGTCTTTCCTCATGCCTCAACCTTCATAATGTTAATAACTTTAGCAGCTTGGTTCAAGTGACTCCATGTTATCTATTTCCCATCTTCACTCTTATCTCTATTCCTTATTGCATGAACTAGTTATGCGCTATGGTGTCAAGTTCTTTATAAAGTGAATCTTTGTTTGTAGTTATGTTCCATCATTATGTCAGAGATGTGTTTCTTACCTTTCCCCCAAAACAGTAACAAATCCACCAGAAGAAACGGAAACCTCTCTCCCACCACACTCCAGCCACACTGGTCCCCTTTTAGAACAAAAGTCAAAGCCCAGTTAAAGTCCCAAACCTAATTATTCCTTTTGCTTTTACCATTTTCTCAACTCTGGAATACCCCGCTGTATTTATTAAATCTATGAAGAAGTGCCCTATATCCCCAAAGTTACTTCTGATAGTTTATAGAAAGCAGAGTTATTTTTAGGCTGTGGTGATCAGGGAGCGTTGTACAGGCCACTTCCATTGGTGTGATTTAAATGTCAGGTTAGGCGCTTAATCTGGTGACAGGATGCAAAAACAAGTGAGGGGCCACTGAATTAAATCAGGCTTGATTTAATAAGTGTCTTAAAGGAAAGTGTTGGTAGGAAGATGTTAGGGAAACGTGGAGAAGAGTAGTTGGTCTGTCACAGAGGGAGGGAGGTGTGGGAGATTGGGAGCTGTCTCAGACCTTGTGATTTTGAGCAGTCTATGCTTGTCCAGAGGACAGCTGGAGATATGGGACCAAAGTCAGGAGAAGGATCAGGGCCAAATGGATGAATCTAGAAGTCACTGCACGGAAGCGGAAGCTGAAATGTTGTACACTGGGAGTGCTAAAATGTGGAGGAGTCAGGACCACACAGACAGACAGACAGACAGCTGAGGAAATTAAGGCTCCTGGAAGGAGTTGGAAGGTAGGTATGAGACCGAGCCAGGGAGTGCCTGAAGGGAAAGAAAGCCAGGAGCGACATTTGGCTTCTGTCAGAAGTGAGCCAGAGAGTACTTATTTCAACAGCCTGGAAGCTTACACACCAAACAGGTAAGAACTGCCGTATCTGCAGCAGGGCTGGAATTAGGGTCAGGCAAGTGAGGCACCTAAAATTTATTAAATTTTGCCCCCCAGGTGCCTCACTTGCCTTACCCTAGTCTTGGCCCTGTACTGGAGAGGGACTGAAATAGAGGGCAGGGATGAGGATAAAGACTTTCACTTTTTACTCGGAACATTTCTGTGTTGCTCAAGTCATTAAAAAGACGACTGGGCCGGGTATTGTGTTTGACCTGGCGCAACCACTGCAGCTTCCTTGCCTTCAGGTCTCAATCTAGATTTGGGTGATAGGAAACAAGAAAGAAGTTTGTAGGGAGCCACAGGGACAGAAGGGGAGGAACCCAGTGTTTATTCCTTTTCTCCCTCAACATCGTGCTTGTGGCAGTGGCTTCATTTGCCCTGTTGGGTGCCCTTCTTTCATAGGTCCCTATCTCTATCAGCTGCTAATGCCATTCCTCCCATTGTCCCTTCAAACTTACAGGTGGTAACCACTTTTTGCTGGTGCCAGGCTCTGGGTGCCCCACTCTACTTTGTTGGTTCCCTTGACCTGTAAAGCAGACTGTTAAAATTCTTATTGATTAATCCCTTTCCAGTGTGCCATCTTTTTTTGTGATATCCTGATTAGTACAACCATATATTTGCCTATCGTGCAGGTTTAAAAATGTATTGGGTCTGCCAAAAAGTCCATTTAGCTTTTTCCATAAAGTAAAAGACATATTTAAAATTTTCACCAGTAACTTTATTGATTCAGCTATTTTAAGTATGTTGGGTATCTCACATGTGGTATAATGTTGATTGTTCTCAATGTCTCGATTTGATTGCGGTCAACTTCAACCGGTTTACAGGACCATGGAGCATCGTCCAGCAAGAAATCTCCAGCACAAAACTTTGTAAACCACTTTTGATACGTTTGATCAGTCACAGCACCTTCTCCATGCACCGCACAAGTCTTTTTTTGCATTTGTTGTATTTTTACCTTTCTTGAAATAATGCATAATATGCTGAAGATGTTTCTTCCATCTTCAATATTAAAATGGCTACACAAAAATTCGCCAATTTTGATAAGTTTTCTTTTAAATGCATGCTGATATGACAGCTGTCACAATACAATCTTAACAAGATTGTTTCTAATGAAGTTAAAGACAACTACAGCCATCTCAGGGTGAAAAAAAAACAAATGAAGTTTTTGTCTACCAGTACATAGGTAGAAAGCGCTAAGAAGTGCTTGAGTTACAAAACTATGGAGCAAGTCACAATGAGTCTCAGCGCCTTTATGGGTGCTCAATAAATACTTTCTATCATTATTATTGTTACTATAACAAGCAAGAATATTGAAATTAAAAACAGATGCCCCCCCTACACTCTTTTAGGAATTAAATGATTTCATTTATTCAGGAAAGAGAAAGCAAGCAAAAGGAGCAAGGTAGGGAAACGGTCTTGGATAAGGGCCACGCTTCTCATTCTGTTTCCTGCATTCGAAGTACCTGTCTCCGGTCACAGTTTGCACGGGGCCAAGCGAGGAAGGGATGGATATGGAACTAACTATTTTCAGAAACTCAAAATAGAGTTGCTGGATAAACCAACGCGTCTGTAAAAACAGAAGGCAGCTGCAGCCCCAACCTCTGGGAGAGGAGCGGTGCGGAGGAAGACCGAGAGGGCGGGTGTTCTCAGGCCCCGCCTCCGCCCGCCCAGCGGGCTTGATACATAACTCCTGCGCCGCTATTCTGGGACCTCTGGGACCGTAAGGACCTCTTCCACGTGCGTATGGCCAGCGCGCCGGTCGGGGGACTCCTGCTTGCTGCACCCCATAGCCGCCCACCCCAAGCCTGGTCCAGGCGGCTTCAGTATCCCCAACGGCCGACATGCGTCTGTGTGGGGCCGGCCAGTGCTTTAATATAGGCGTCCATTGGACGCCGGGCAGAAAAAAATGCCACTTAAACTCATCCCCTCTCTCCCAACACAAAAAGCTGTCGACCCCCTACTTTGTGTAGGCACAATGCTAGTTTTTGGTGATACAGTCCTGATGTAGACAGGTCTGTCCTTGTGCTCTTGGAGCTTCGTTTCATAGGACGAAAATCAAGTGGTCTAATAAACCAAATGATTTCAGGATGTGATATTCCTGTGAAGGAGTGGTATGGAGGACAATCGTGAGGGGCCTATCTTTACAAAGGGTGATCAGCATGGGGTGGAAGGGAGGAATCCGTACTGATTTGGCAGAAGCACCGTTTACCGAAATGAGGCCTGGCCGGAAAGAGGGGGTTGGGGGTGTGTGTGCTGATGAGTGATGGAAATCAATAGTTCAGAGAGTCAACAAGCTTTAGATTTTTTTCTTTTGTAACCCCAAGAATTGTTCTAAGCCTCGGTAATCCAACGGAGATAAAACAGCTGCAGCCCATAACCACATTTTGTTCTAGCGGGGAAGGTAGAGCTAAAAAATAACAGCCTTAAGTATTACAGAGCAAATAAAAATATTTATATTAAATAAATATTTAATATAGTGGCTACTTAAGCATGGTTGGTCAAGGAAATCCTTTCCAAGACGGGAAGTTTCTCCTGAAATGTAAATGACACGAAGGACCTAGCCATATCAGGGTGAGAAAAATGCTTACAGAAGTGAACTTGGCAGAAGAGTAAAAGAGAAGCCAGTGGGGTGGTGCATTGTGGGTAAGAAGGAGAGTGGCGGGAGACAGTATTGGATAGGCAGTGACCAGACTAGGTCAGCCAAAGTACTGAGTTGGAATTTTTTTACTTTGTTTATTTTATTTTATTTTTTAAAGAAAGAAACATTTTTTCTTAAAAAAAAAAAAAGATTTTATTTATTGCCATGGTTGGTGTGGCTCAGTGGATTGAGGGCTGGCCTGTGAGCCAAACGAAGGGTTCTATGTTTGAATCCCAGTGAAGGCACATGCCTGGGTTGCAGGCCAGGTCCCCAGTAGGGGGCATGCGAGAGGCAACCACGCATTGATATTTTTTCTCCCTCTTTCTCCCTCCCTTCCCCTTTCTCTAAAAACAAATAACATCGTTTTTATTTTTATTTTTTTTAAATATTTTATTTATATATTTGTAGAGGGGAAGGGAAGGAGAGAGGGAGAGAAACATCAATGCATGGTTGCCTTCCGTGTGTTCCCTGCTGGGAACTGGCCTGTACCCCAGGCATGTGCCCTGACTGGGATTTGAATCGCGATTGTCTGGTTCGCAGGCCCATGCTCAATCCACTGAGCTACACCAGCCAGGGCATAACATCGTTTTTAAAAAAAAGATTTTATTTTCTTTATGCCCTGACTGGAAATCAAACTGGCAACCCTTTGGTGTGTGTGTGTGATGGGAAGACATGATCTAATTTATGCAGACATGTGGCAAGTGGATTGTGGGTGGGGCAGGAATGGAATCAGGAGTACACTGGTCAGGAGGCCAAAGCATCGGTCCAGGTGAATGTTAGTAGTGACTTGCGCTAGAGTGATGGTAGACTTTGCTAACATATAAGGATGCAAACAGATTTGGGATATGTCTAGAAATAAATTTGCTGATGGACTAGATATAGAGGGTGCTCAGGAAAAGAAGAATTAAGGTTTACTCCTGGGGTTTTGGCTTGAGCAACTGAATGAATAGTGGCTTTTACTGAGATGAAGAGGACTGGGAGCACAGCGGGTCTGGAGAAGTAATGAATCAAAATTTCTGTTTTGGCCCAAACAGGCTATCATCTATGTTTCTAGACATTTATGTGGCGCTGTCACAAAAACATTTGCATGTACTAGTTTGGAGTTTCAGGGAGAGTCAGGATTGAATAAATATATGGAATCTCTTGGCAGATATTGCTGGTAACTCAAATCATGTGAAATTGCCATTTTTGGTCAAAAATAGTTAAATGACGACCGTTTCATTGGTTCAGTCTATTATATGGCATTTATTTATTTATTTAATTGATTATGCCATTACAGTTGTCCCATTTTCCCCCCTTTATTCCCCTCTGTCCTGCACACCCCTTCCCACCTGCATTCTCCCCCCCCCCCCGTTAGTTCATGTTCATGAGTCATATATATGTTCTTTGGCTTCTACATTTTCTATACTATTCTTAGCCTCCCCCTGTCTATCTTCTACCTACCGTTTATGCTTCTTATTCTCTGTACCTTTTCCCCCATTTCCACCCCCTTCCCACTGTGATTCTGTTCCTGTTCTAGGTGTTTGCTTAGTTTGTTTTTGTTTTGGTTGTTAGTAACTGTGAGTTTGCTGTCATTTTACTGTTTATATTTTTTATCTTTTTCTTAGATAAGTTCCTTTAACGTTTCGTGTAATAAGGGCTTAGTGATGATGAACTCCTTTAACTTGACCTTATCTGAGAAGCCCTTTATCTGCCCTTTCATTCTAAATGAAAGCTTTGCTGGATAGAGCAATCTTGGATGTAGGTCCTTGCCTTTCCTGGCTTTGAATACTTCTTTGCAGCTCCTTCTTGCCTGCAAGGTTTCTTTTGAGAAATCAGCTGATAGTCTTATGGGAACTCCTTTGTAGGGAACTGTCTCCTTTTCTCTTGCTGCTTTTAAGATTCTCTCCTCTTTAATCTTGGCTAATGTAATTATGATGTGCCTTGGTGTGTTCCTCCTTGGGTCCAACTTCTTTGGGACTCTCTGAGCTTCCTAAACTCTCTGGAGGTCTATTTCCTTCACCAGATTGGGAACTTTTCTTTCATTATTTTTTCAGATAAGTTTTCAATTTCTTCTTCCTTTTCTCCTTCTGGCACCCCTATGGTTTGGATGTTGGAACGTTTAAAAATGTCCTGGATGTTCCTAAGCCTCTCCTCATTTTTTTGAATTCTTGTTTCTTCATTCTGTCTGGTTGAATGTTTTTTTTTTTTTCTTCTTTCTGGTCCACATTGTTTATTTGAGTCCAGGTTTCCTTCTGGTCACTGTGCATTGGTTCCCTGTACATTTTCCTTTACTTCACTTATAGCCTTCATTTTTTTCATGTAATTTGTAACTCCTTGGTTGTTGGACTTCCATATAGTTCTATGTTCTGTCAGAACCTGATTGTTTTCTGTTTTTAAATTTGTTGTTGTCCTTCTTTTGGTTGTGTGAGGAGGCACAGTGTGTCTACCTATGCCTCCATCTTGGCCAGAAGTCTATTATATAGTATTTATTTATGTATTTACTTTTGTTTTTAGAGAGAAAGAGAGTGCGGGTAGGGGGAGAGAGACAAACATTGATTTGTCTTTCCACTTATTTATTCATTCATTGGTTGATTCTTTTTAAAAAATTATTTATTTATTTATCTCTAGAAGGGAAGGGAAAGAGAGAGGGAGAGAAACATCAATGTATGGTTGCCCCTCATGCCTCCCCTGCTGGGAACTGGCCTGCAACCCAGGCATGTGCCCTGACCGGGAATCAAACCACAATCCTTTGGTTTGCAGGCCCATACTCAATCCACTGAGCTACACCAGCCAGGGCCATTGGTTGATTCTTGTATGTGCCCTGACTGAGGATCAAACACACAACCTGGGTGTATCTGGATGATGCTCTAGTCACCTGAGCTGCAAAGCCCAGGCTATTAGTTAGTATTTAAAGTCACATGTCTGGATGAGGTCTCTTAGGAAAAGTATATAGAGCAAAGAGAACAAAGGACACCCTTAGGCATCCAACATTTAGAGGAGCCAGCACAGGTGACTGGAAAGTGGCAACCAGAAGGTAAAGACGTATCAGAAGAGTGGTGTCATTGAAGCCAGGAGAGGAGGGTGTTTCAAGAAGTAGGGAGTGAATAAGTCACGTGCTGCTGAGAGGTTGAGTAAGATGTTAAGTGACCTCTGGACTTACAGCATTCCAATTCTTGGTGACTTTGATGGATTAGTCAAATTTGGCTTTGAGTAAGTTAGGTTTGAGATACCTAAGGCCAAGTGGAAAAGTAGGGCAATGAGCTTTTCCTTCTCCCACTTCCTTGGGAAGAGACCGTGTATACCTGTGAGCCTCTGTCAGTGATCAGGGTTGAATGAATGGCACGGATGAGAAGCTCTGAACACTGGGGCAGTGAAGAGCACTTCCCAGGGTTAGTGAGACCTGTACTCGTCTTGAAGAATGGGGAAGTTTTGGATGGGATGAAACTAGGCATAGACACTTTAGGAGGGGCAAAAGAGTGGAAAGGAGGCCAGGCGGGGTTTGGTGAGTAAAGCCAGGGTCCTGCTGAGAAGCAGTGGGATCAGAAGTTGGAAGAGTAGTTGGGGATAGCTGAGGAAGGCCTTTGAATTTCAGTCTAAAGTTTTTGGATTGATTTTGAGCAGGGATGTATTGTAATATTTTGAAGTAAAGGAACTAGTATTCAACTTCACCAGTCAGGTCCAGTTTAGCTCATCCTCCAGGTTTATGCTTAGATGCCATTTTTCTCAGGAAGTCTTTCCTGACTCCTAAAGTGCTAGGTTGGTACCCACAGTACCTTGGCCTTAACCACACTGGACTGGAAATGTCTGGGTTCTTGCCTGTCACCCTCAATAAAATATAAGCTCTATGAAGGCAGGAGTGGTGTTTGTCTTGCTCACAGTTGTGGTCCCAAGAATTTTCCCAGGACCCAGCAAAGAGCAGGTGTGCAAGGACCATGCGTCAAGGATGTATCTGCACCTGGGTTCCATATCACTAAAGCCCACATTTTGCAGGATTAGTTAAAAAAATCCCCAAGGTTACGTTTTCAGGTTACCTTGTTTCTCTGAGTGCCCCTTCAACTTTCCCCATCAATCTCTTAAAACTTGAAATTGATTCAGCAGATAGGCTACAGTTAATGTTATTTCTTAGTAACATAACTCATCTTTCCAGCAAGGATACCTGAAGAGATGTCCTCAGTCCTTCACTTCTACGTCCGTCCTTCTGGCCATGAAGGTGCAGCATCTGGCCACATTCGCAGGAAGCTGCAAGGGAAACTGCCAGAGCTGCAGAGTGTCAAGACTGAGCTGTGCTACAACGTGAACTGGACAGGTTGGACCATGTATTGGATTCTTGAGGGAGGTGCCCTGGTGCCCAGGGCAGTGTCACAAGGCATCTTTGCCCTGTCTCTCTGCAGATGAGTCTCTCCCAAGTGCTGAGGAGATGAAGAAGCTGATGTGGCTCTTTGGCTGCCCCTTGTTACTGGATGATGTGGCTCAGGAGTCCTGGCTCCTTCCTGGCTCCAGTGACCTGCTGCTGGAGGTTGGGCCCAGGCAGGTTTCTTCCCTGGGGCATGTCCTTCCATGTTTCAGGCCCATGATCTCTTTTAAAACATACTGCCTACCACTTCCACTTCTATTCCTTTTTCTCTTCTTGTGATCCTCAGGAAATGTGTTCTTCCTTTGCTCCTTCCTGCTTCCCACCTAGAAAGCCATGCTTATGCCTTCCTCATATGGGAAGATGTCTTTGAAGACTGAGCTAGCTCCCAGGCATGTTCTGGAAATAAAAGTTACATTCAGAGAAATTGAAATCAAAGCATTTTGATACTGAAAGGACAGTTATGGTTTGATTTGAGTAATCTTTGAAAGCAGTTTTCTTAGTGCCCATATCTGGGACTGGAGGCCATTGGCAGGAATAGTAGAGATGGGAGGATGGCTGGACAGCAGTGGGTAGAATCTACCTTCTTGGCTCTCGGGTCCTAATGGTCTGAACTTCTTTCATTCCTCAGGCTGAACTTCTCCACCCCGATGTCCACCAACATTGTGTCCGTGTGCAGGGCTGCTGGGCTGGGGGCTGTGGACCGTGTGGAGACTACCCGGCGCTACCTGCTCTCGGTGAGGCACTGGGCAATCAGGACAGGGGACCAGGAGGAGGACATGGGCCAGAGATAGGACAGTGTTCTAAACTCTAGGGAAATAATGGCAGAAGCAGGGGGAGGAGCTCCTAGCTTTAAGCCTGCCCTGTTGGCAGGTTATTCACTGCTTGAGGGCACCTGGTCGTGGAGTGAAAGGAATTATATGAACTGTTAAAGGGATTTATCAAGAAAAAGAAGATAAAAAATATGAACAGTAAAATGACAGCAAGCTCACAGTTATTAAGACCATACCTAAAACAAAAACAAAAGCAAAGTAAGCAAACAACTACAACAGGAACAGAACCACAGAAATGGAGATCACATGGAGGGTTATCAACAGGGTAGTAGGAGGGAGAGAGAGGGGGAAACGGTACAGGGAATAAGAAGCATAAATGGTAGGTAGAAAATAGACAGGAAGAGGTTAAGAATAGTGTAGGAAAAGTAGAAGCCAAAGAACTTGTATGTATGACCCATGGACATGAACTAAAGTGGAGGAATGGGGGTGGGAGGGAGTGTGCAGGGTAGAGGGGGGGAGGAAATGGGACAACTGTAATAGCATAATCAATAAAATATATTAAAAAGAAGGAAATCCAGTGTGTGCTTCCCTCACTAATCTGCGATTTTTCCGTTATGCCTGGAAGGGGTGTCATTTTCTACTCAGAAAAGTGGTGCAATATGGGCTAGCAGTGGGCTGGCCCTGTGTGGCTTGGTGGATGGAGAGGGGACTGTTCTGTCCATTTTTCAGCTCTCCACCTTTTGTCCTCTGTGTGCATCCCCACCCCTAGTTTGCCCACCCCCCTTCACCTGAGATGGAGGCTATCGCCTTACCAACCCTGTATGATCGGATGACGGAGCAGCACTTCCCCCGTCCCATCCAGAGCTTCTCCCTTGGGAGTGTGGCTACACCTCTTGATGGCCCAATCAACATACTGGAGGAGGGCCGGCCTGCCTTGGAGAAAGCCAACCGGGAGCTAGGTAAATGGGGTTCCCTGGGAGGAAGGCCCAGGCTGGGCTTGCAGGGGTGCTGAGACCAATAGTCACCTCTTCTTGGGTTTGTCTCCTAGGTCTGGCCCTGGATTCCTGGGACCTAGATTTCTACACCAAGCGCTTCCAGGAGCTTCAGAGGAACCCTAGCACTGTGGAGGCCTTCGACTTGGCTCAGTCCAATAGGTGGGGAACAAGGGGGATGTTCTGATGTGTGAGCTGGTGGAAGTTAGAAGAGAAGACCACAGGGGCTTGCTTTCATGGCTCTTCCTTGCCTTGGGGGCCTCCCTGAGTCTGTTTGTGGCCTGGGCTCCCCATCCAGCCCGTAGTCTGTACTCAAATCTTGGTTTTTCTCTTCACTTTGGAGCTGGACAGTCCACAGTGATAATGTTCAAAGATTATGGGAATATATTTTGACCTCTTATCTAAGTCTGAGTTGGCTGTAACTTTGCTGTTAATGCTGGTGAGAAGGAAGACATGGCAAGGCCTGAGGCATAACCCCAGGTTTTCACTCCGCCTTTCCCTCCCGGTGTCATCCCTGCAGTGAACACAGCCGACACTGGTTCTTCAAGGGCCGGCTCCACGTGGATGGGCAGGAGCTGGCACAGTCGCTGTTTGAGTCCATCATGAGCACCCAGGCATTCTCCAACCCCAACAATGTCCTCAAGTTCTGTGATAACAGCAGGTGGATTGTGCCCCAGGCTGGGTAGCCTCTGATCCAGGGGAGGGGAGGCCCCAGGCCCTGGTGGGGTAAGTGCAAATCCCAAGAAAGAAGCCAGATCCAGCGCGGCTGTGTCCACAGTGCAATCTGGGGGAAGGAAGTCCGGTTCCTGCGGCCCAAGGACTCCACACAGCCAAGCTGCTTCCAGCAACAGCAGGGGCTAAAACATGTTGTCTTCACAGCAGAGACCCACAACTTCCCCACAGGTGAGCTGGGTCCCAGGAGGGATAGATTGAGAATGTAGGTTACAGTGAAGCTCCTGGGTCCCTAGGTTGGTCCTGGGAAAATGAGTAGGGCAGGCCAGTTTTTATTTTCAATGGGGTAGTCAGAGCTGGGGTTTGTCTCTTCAGTTCCCATACCTCTGCCCCCTCTCTTCACAGGAGTAGCCCCCTTCAGCGGCGCAGCCACGGGCACAGGGGGCCGGATCCGAGATGTCCAGTGCACGGGCCGTGGGGCCCATGTGGTGGCTGGCACTGCTGGCTATTGCTTTGGAAATCTGCACATCCCAGGTCCCATCTCTTTGTAGCCATCTCCCCTTTCAGATTCCTTGTCCTGGAAGGCACTAAACACTTCTGTCTCTTAAGTCCAATGTCATCCTGGGTTATCTTTACTTGGGATGGAGGGCTCTGGAGTAGTTGGCCTTCCACCAACCATGGTTTCGAGGATTATCGGCAAGGGAAGACTTAGGTCATCATTCTGGCTTTGCAGAACCATAATTTTCTTATAAACTAGTATCTGCTCAGCAAGAAAGTGTGATACTGGGTTGGACTTAATGACCACTGCCTACCCCCAAATCCAGTGTCAGAAAGGCTTAAGAACTCTGGTTCCAAGAGTCAGAGGGCAGGCTAGTGTGGAAGGTGAGGAGCAAGACCAATGCTTTATGGCAAACTCTGCACCTTCCGAGGCTGGGACCTCCTAAAATGGAACATTCTACCTCTGCAGGTAGTCCTTGGTGGCTTAGACCCTTCCCAGAGGACTGGCCTCTCTGTTGGCGTTTTTACAGACTATGCAATTTCCTCCTTCCCTTCCAGGTTACAGTCTGCCCTGGGAGGATCCGAGTTTCCAGTATCCTGGGAACTTTGCCCTACCCCTGGAGGTTGCCATTGAGGCCAGTAATGGGGCTTCTGACTATGGCAACAAGTTTGGGGAACCAGTGCTGGCAGGTGAGGCTGGGGGAGGGCACGGGGGATAGCAGACACCTAGTCTCAGAGGTGGGGTGGGGTGTATGACTGAGTGAGCACTGAGGAGACTGGGCAACAATCCTGTCCCCTCTCCCTATGATGTTCGTGTTCCAGGCTTTGCCCGCTCCTTTGGCCTCCAGCTCCCAGGCAGCCAGCGGCGTGAGTGGATCAAGCCCATCATGTTTAGTGGGGGCATTGGGTCCATGGAAGCAGAACATGTGAGCAAGGAGCCCCCTGCACCAGGTAAGAGCTCACCAACTTTTTCCAGATGCAGCCAGTTTTCTCTCTAGCACATGGCAGGTACAGAAGGGGAATTTAGAGGCCACCTCAGTGGTTAGTTTTTAATCTCCCAGCTCATGTCTCTTCTCCCCAACACAGGTTTTCAAGTCAGGACAGGGTTTTATGCCCGTGGGGCCGCCTCATTCTGTATGCCTCTGTCTCCTGCCCAGTTGGTTTCTGCATGGCAGGGCCCACCCTGCTAAGTCAAGGCAGCCAGTGTCTGCTCAGCGCCTGCTGTATGCCACGGGCTTTCGTCTGCCAGCTCAGTTTGATCTGGCAAACATCGATGGAACACCCATCACGTGCGAGGCTCTGTGCTAGGTGCTGTGGTGGAATCAAGATAAGGGTCAGGTCCCATTTACTGAATGGGTGACCCAGTCACATGGGTCAGAGTTTCAAAGGCAAGAGAAGATTATGCAGTGAAAACTCTCCTTCCCCTGACCTCCAGCCACCCAGTTTCCCTCGCTAGAGATTGCCAGTGTTAATTAGTTACTTTTCTACCCTGCCAGAGGTGTTTCTGAATGTGTAAACAGACCCATGTGCAAATTTGCCCCCTTTAGGAAACAAATTGCATATGTGTATACACTTCTTTTTCTTTTACTACTTATTGAGATGTAATTCATGTGCCATAAAATTAACTCTATTAAAGTGTACTAGTTGGTGGTTTTTAGTATATTCACCAAGTTGCACATTAATCACCACTAATTCCAGAGCATCTTCATCATCCCAGAAAGGAACCCTGTACGCATTAGCAGCCATACCTCACCCCCACTGTCTCAGCTGGGCAACCACTTACCCACTTTCTGTGTCTGTGGACTTGTCTGTTCTGGACGTTTCATACACACAAAATCACCCAAGACTCGGCCCTTTGTGTTGGCTTTCACTCAGCAGGTGTCTTCAAGGTCATCCTATGCGGCTGAGTCGTATTCTATTGCACAGATATGTCATGTTTTGTTTACCCATTCATCGGTTGCTAGACAGTTGGGTTATTTCTACTTTTTGGCTACTATGAACAAGGTTGCTGTACACATTTCTGTGTAGATTTTTCTATGTGTTTATGTTCCTCTTTTGAGTATATAACTAGGTGTGGAATTGCTGGGTCACATGGTAACTATATTCAACTTTTTAAAAAACTGCCAGCCTGTTTTCCAAAGCAGTGTGTGATTTTACATTCTCCTGAGTAGCCTATGAGGGTTCCAGCTTCTCCAAATCCTCGCCAACACTTATTTGCTTTCTATTTGATTACAGTCATCATAGTACGCATGAAGTGGTATCTTATTGAGGTTTTGATTTACATTTTCCTAGTGACGAATGATGTTGAGCATCATTTCATGTGCTTGTTAACCTTTTGTGTATCTTCTTTGTAGAAATGTCTGTTTAGATCCTTTGTCCATTTTTAAATAGAGTTATTTGTCTTTTTCAATAGAGTGGTAAGAGTTCTTTCTATATTCAGGATACTAGACCCTCATCATATAGATACATGGTTTGCAAATCCTTTCTCTCATTTTGTGGGTTTTTTACTTTCCTCATGGTGTCCTCTGAAGCTCAAATGTTTTTAATTTTGTTAAAGTATTTGAGTGTTATTTGTTACTTCAGTGTTACGACCAATAAACCTAATGCCAAGGTCATGAAGATTTACTTGTATGTTTTTTGGTAATATTTTTATAGCTTTTAGCTGTTATACTTAGGTCTCTGACTTTTTTAATTAACTTTTATAGTAGGGGTCCATCTTCATTCTTTCATATGTGGATGGATATCCAGTTGCCCTAATGCCACTTTTTGAAAAGACATTTCTTACCCCATTGAATTGTCTTGGGACTTTTTTTTTAAATGATTTTTAAATTAAAAAAAAATTTTTAGCCCTGGCTGGTGTAGCTCAGTGGATTGAGCATGGGCCTGCGAACCAGACAATTGCAGTTCGATTCCCAGTTAGGGCACATGCCTGGGTTGCAGACCGGTTTCCTGCAGGCCAGTTCCCAGCAGGGGATGCATGAAAGGCAACCATACATTGATGTTTCTCTCCCTCTCTCCTTCCCTTCCCCTCTAAAGATAAATAAATAAAATCTTTAAAAAAATTTTTTAGAGAGAGGGAAAGGGGGGGAGAAAAAGAGGGAAAGAAACATCGATGTGTGAGAGAAACATCCATCAGTTGCCTCCTGCAAACCCCCCAGCGGGAGACCTGACCCACAACCCAAGCATGTGCTGTAACTGAGAATCAAACTGGTGACCCTTCAATTCACAGGCTGGCACTCAATCCACTGAGTCACACCAGCCAGGGCTGTTTTTGGACTCTTGTCAAAAATCACTTGGCCATAAATGTATGGGTTTGTTTATGGACTCAACAGTTCTAGTGCATTGATCTATATGTGCTGTAGAACCATATCTTCTGATCTGTATGGTAATGCCACACTGTCTTGATTATTGTAGCTTTGTAGTGAGTTTTAAAAGCAGAAATGTTGTTTTGACTGAGGTCCCTCATATTTCTATAGATATTTTAGGATCAGCTTATCAATTCCTATGAAAAAGGTGGCTGATTGTTGATTCTGCATATCTTTTTGGGGAGTATTACTATCAAAACAATAATAAGTCTTTCCAATCTATAAACATGAGATCTATTTCAGTTTATTTAGATCTACTGTTTTATAATTTTCAATATAAGTTTTCCATTTCTATTGCTAAGTTAATTTCTAAGTATTTTATTCTTTGAGATGCTATAGAAAATGGGTATGCATACTTCTGTTCCTTGCTTTTTTTCACTTAGCAATGTATCCTGGAGATCATTGCATACTGATGAAGTCATATTACTTCATTGTATTCATATGTAATTCTTTTGTGTGTGTGTGTGTGTGTGGCTTAGTGTTTGATTGTGTGGATATATCATAATTTTTATTTAATCAGTTCTCTGTTACCATTTAAATTATTTCCTAAATTTGGTAATACAAATAATGCTTCAGTGTTTAATTTTGGACACAGGTGATTCTGTACCCGTGCAAATAAATCTGGAGTATAAATTTCTCCCTAGTGTATTTTCCTAATCAAAGAATATGTGTATTTGTAATTTTGATTGCTCTATCTTAATATTAGCTTCCTCCTGTCCTCACACATCTTCCTACTCACGCTTCTTCTGCTTGCCTCCCCAGTGTTCTGATTTTTCCCTCCTTTCTTGCAGGCATGGATGTTGTAAAGGTTGGGGGTCCCGTCTATAGGATCGGAGTTGGAGGGGGAGCTGCTTCATCCGTACAGGTAAGTAGGAATAGCTACGGATGCAGACTCCACAATATCGCCAGGCCCTGTGCATGGGTGGGGTGTGAGAGCTCTCAGCCCCCCGGAGCTGAGCTGTGCCATATGTTCCCACAGGTGCAGGGAGACAATGCCAGTGACCTGGACTTTGGGGCCGTGCAGCGGGGAGATCCAGAGATGGAACAGAAGATGAATCGTGTGATCCGGGCTTGTGTGGAGGCCCCCAAAGGAAACCCCATCTGCAGCCTCCATGACCAGGGCGCTGGTGGCAATGGTGAGAGAAGGGACTGGCCTACCAGCTCTCCTGCCAGGTTTGGTTTAGGGAGAGGCAACAAGAATCTGCAACCAACCATGCAGTTCTGGGTCCCGTTCTCCACTCCCTTACACATTATGGACAGGCTCAAGGTTGGGGGATGGCCCACTGCCATGGGTGGTGAGGCTGTGGCAGTGACTCACACAAGGACACACAGAATTTGGAGGCTAGAGACTGCCCTTTGTTTGCCTGGTGCTGATCAGACCCAGATCACCACCTCTTCCTGCAACCCTCTTCACCAGGCAATGTCCTGAAGGAGCTGAGTGACCCAGCTGGAGCCATTATTTACACCAGCTGCTTCCAGGTGAGCCTCGTCCCGTGGAATCTGGCCATCCAAGCCTCTCTGCCCCTGCCAGCCCCAGCTGGCCCACCCACCATCCTCCCCCTCCCAGCAAGAACATGAGACTTGGGAGTACTCTCTGACCCTTCTCTTTCCTCCTCCTCCATGGATGTGCAGCTCGGGGACCCAACCCTGAACGCCCTGGAAATCTGGGGGGCTGAGTACCAGGAGTCTAATGCACTCCTGCTGAGGCCCTCAGACCGGGACTTCTTGAGTCGTGTCAGCGCCCGGGAACGCTGTCCAGCGTGCTTTGTGGGCACCATCACTGGAGACAGGAGAGTGAGTGGCCCCCATAGTAGACACTGTGGGTGGGTTTGGACTGCCTGGATACAGCTCGTGGCAAACATGTTCTGGGGAGCAGAAGGGAGGCGGAAAGAGGTAGGAACTCACTAGGGGGCGCCAAACAGGGTGGCAGGAGCATTTTTGCCCTGCTTTCTGAAGTACTTCCTGTGAGTGGTCATAGTCTCATTCCCTCTGGGCACTGTCCCTGTGGTCTACAGATAGTGCTGGTGGATGACCGGGGGTGTCCTGTGGGAAGAAATGGCCAGGGTGATGCCCTCTTGATGCCTAACCCAACCCCTGTGGACCTGGAACTGGATTGGGTGCTGGGCAAGATGCCTCAGAAGGTACACAGCGGGGCGGCTGTGGGGGAAGGTTGGGAAAGGAGGCTGTGTTTTTCCCTTTCCTGGCCCCTTTACCCTACTTGTGCTTTGTCACCTGTGTGTCCAGCCCTCCCTGAGGTGCTTACACCCCTATTGCTGTCTGTGTTACAGGAGTTCTTCCTCCAGAGGAGTTGTCCCTTGCTGCAGCCTCTGCTCCTGCCCCCGGGGCTGAGTGTGCGCCAGGCCCTAGAGCGGGTTCTGAGGCTGCCTGCTGTGGCCAGCAAGCGATACCTCACCAACAAGGTCCTCCCTGCACTCCTGCCCTGCCCCTCAGCTCTCTGCACTCCTCCCTCAGTTCACCCACCCCTGGCCTCACCCTTGGGGACTGGTATGGGGGTCAACCAGGCCCAAGGGAGAAGGGGCAGGGCAGCCACCCAAATGGCATGGTCCCTTGCTACCCATCCTCAGAGCTGACCTCTTATCTGCATGGTCAGGGCAGGCCAGGCCTCCCACCACCCCTGTGTCCCTGTCCCTTGTGCTCTTGCCAATCCCACCTGGTTCCACAGGTGGACCGCTCCGTGGGTGGCCTGGTGGCCCAGCAGCAGTGTGTTGGGCCCCTTCAGACTCCTCTAGCAGATGTGGCAGTTGTGGCACTGAGTCACCAGGAGCTTGTAGGGGCTGCCACAGCCCTGGGGGAGCAGCCAATCAAGAGCCTGCTGGATCCCAAGGTTGCTGCCCGGCTGGCTGTAGCTGAGGCTCTCACCAACCTGGTGTTTGCTCTAGTCACTGACCTCCGGGTGAGTCCCCTACAGCCTCTGCTATAGAGTCCCTGGTCTTTGGGACACATCCTCATCCACCACTCAGTTATCCCTCTTGCCCTTCATGCTTGTGGTCTCCCAGTGCTTCTGCCTGCACCCCAGACTCCCCATCTCTCTTTCTTTCTAATGCCAGGTCTCTGCTATTTCCTAGGACGTGAAGTGCAGTGGGAACTGGATGTGGGCAGCCAAGCTCAAAGGGGAGGGTGCAGCTCTGGCTGATGCCTGTGAGGCTATGGTGGCAGTAATGGCAGCCCTGGGTGTGGCAGTGGATGGTGGCAAGGACTCCCTCAGCATGGCTGCCCGGGTCGGCTCTGAAACTGTGTTGGCTCCAGGTGAGGTCTGGGGGCCAGTGGGAGACAGGCGGGACCTGCAGGACTGGTCTGGGCCCTTACTCTCTTAACTCCTTGCTCCAAAGGGTCACTGGTTATCTCAGCCTATGCCGTCTGTCCAGACATTACAGCCACGGTGACCCCAGACCTCAAGTGCCCTGGAGGGAGAGGTATAGGTTCTTCCCCTCCTCACTGCATTGTGTATTCAGAGGTTGGTTCTTTGTTTGGGGTGTCCATTGTGAGTGCTAACCCCCACCCCCATCTCGCACTGGGGTGTGGTGCATTCTGGGACTGGTAGTCTGAGTGTGCCGCCACCTGTTGGGAACTTACATGCTCATGAGCACCACAGGATGGGGTCGGCTGAGCCATCCGTCTCCACTTCCCCCTCCCCCTTCCCTGTCTCTCCAGGCCATCTGCTCTATGTGCCCCTGAGCCCCGGGCAGCACCGGCTGGGGGGCACAGCTCTGGCCCAGTGCTTCTCCCAGCTTGGTGAGCAACCTCCCAACCTGGACCTTCCCGACAACTTGGTGCGTGCCTTCAGCATCACCCAGGGGCTGCTGAAAGGTGAGCAAGGCCCTTGGGTAGGTGGTGTGTGTGGCCCGAGTGGCAGGCACTCCCCAGCTGAGCATGTGAGGGTGGGTGTGCCCACATTCTCACACACACACACACACACACACACACACACACACACACACACACATTACCCACAAGCAGTGGGTGTGGTTTGGCCCCTGACATTGCTGAGCTTTCTTCTTCCTCTAGACCACCTCCTCTGCTCAGGACATGATGTCAGCGATGGGGGTCTCATCACCTGCCTGCTAGAGATGGCCTTTGCTGGGAATTGTGGGATAAAGGTGGACGTGCCTGCCTCCGGGGTTGATGGTGAGGAGCCCAGGGTCTGGGCTCAGGCCTGGGCTGCCTGCCTCACCCTGCAGACCCCATGTACTGTTAAAGAGTATAATGTCCCAACTTCTTTCCCCTTGAGTCCCTTGTTGTCTTCTCTGACCACTGAACCAAGTAGCACCCACTGTTCCTGGCTGTGTCCCTCTGAGACCTGTATGTCCTGATGCCACAAATATGGTCTCAATCTCACAGGCCTCACCCTACCCCAGTGCCTGCCTCCACTCCCTCAGTCCTCGGCCGTAGTCCCTTGACTCCACCTCTGAGTCTGTATCAATACTCCAGTCACCCTGACACCCCCATTGCTCTCCCAGTGCTGCCTGTGCTGTTTGCTGAGGAGCCAGGCTTGGTACTGGAGGTGCAGGAGCCAGACCTGGCCCAAGTGCTGAAGCTCTACCAGGATGCTGGCCTCCACTGCCTGGAGCTGGGTTGCACAGGTCACTTCGGGCCACAAGCTGTGGTGAGGAAGAGCGGGGTGTGCAGTTCACCTCCTTGAGCCTTCAAGGGGCCCCTGTTGGGCGTCTTTGCTCTTAGCCTCTGATGGTTTTGCCCCTGTCTAGGTCCAAGTGTCAGTGAACGGGGCTGTGGTTCTGGAGGAGCCTGTTGGGCAGCTGCGAGCCCTCTGGGAAGAGACGAGTTTCCAGCTGGACCGGCTGCAGGCAGAGCCAAGCTGTGTGGCAGAGGAGGAACGAGGGCTGAGGGAACGGACAGGGCCCCGCTACTACCTGCCCCCTACCTTTCCCAAAGCCTCTGTGCCCCGTGAGCCTGGTGAGGAAATGTGTGCAGAAGCTTGGCCTCCTAGGCCCTTTGGGCCTGGATGCCCAGGCCTGTTCTGGGGAAGGTGTCTGGGGGGTGTTGAGGTGGGGAAATAGTTCTCTGTAACAGAGACACTTCTCCCCCAAGGTGGTACCAGCCCCCGAGTCGCCATCTTGCGAGAGGAGGGCAGTAACGGAGACCGGGAGATGGCCGATGCCTTTCACTTGGCTGGATTTGAGGTGGGCAGTGTGCCTGGCAGAGCTGGGGCCGGCCTCAGACTGTGTGTCCTCTGACACGTCCCCTCCCCATCTTGCCAGGTGTGGGATGTGACCATGCAAGACCTCTGCTCTGGGGCGATCACGCTGGACACATTCCGCGGCGTGGCCTTCGTGGGTGGTTTCAGCTATGCAGACGTTCTGGGCTCTGCCAAAGGTCAGTGTGCAGGCTTCTGCCCACTTCCTACCCACACGCGCCTGAAGAGGTGCCTTAGCTCTCTCTTCCTTGACTGGGCCTTGGCCCCTCACCTCCACAAGGCCAGGGGAGAGTGTATTCATTCCGGGCCAGGTGCCAGCAGAAGGCCTGCAGGTAACTTACATGAGGCAGGTGTCTGGGTGGGACTGTGCCGCCTAGGCTGGAGGACACAGATGCCGTCTAACAGGGCACCTCCAGCAGATTGTATTGTTGGAAGGCTGGCTCAGCATGGCTAAATCTTTCTGTTTTCTTAAGAGAAGCCAGAAATCCAGATTTTTATATAAAACTTTCTTTTTAAATATTAGTTAACTAAATAAAATTTTGAAAATGCTCTGTTGGCCAGGCAAAAACTCAGCATAGGCCATGTCTGAATTAAGCAGATAAACCCATTTCTTCCCCTACACTTTCCCTGAGCTCTATGGTCTTGGGGAGGGGCGTATCCTGCGGGTGTGTACAGTGTATGTTGGGAGGGAAAGTCTCACCTCAACGTCCCTGTTTTCTCCAGGGTGGGCAGCTGCCGTGACCTTTCATCCACAGGCTGGGGCTGAGCTGAGGCGCTTCCGGAAGCGACCAGACACCTTCAGCCTGGGCGTGTGTAATGGCTGTCAGCTGCTGGCTCTGCTCGGCTGGGTGGGAGGCAGCCCCAGTGAGGAGGAAGGGGAGAAGGGCCAGGACTCCTGGACAGCCCAGCCTGGCCTCCTGCTTCGCCACAATCTGTCTGGGCGTTTTGAGTCTCGCTGGGCCAGCGTGCGTGTGGGACCCGGGCCGGCCCTGATGCTGCGAGGGATGGAGGGTGCCGTGCTGCCCGTGTGGAGTGCCCACGGTGAAGGTTAGGCTACAGGAAGGGAGGGAGGAGTGTCTGAGGGCAGGGGTGAGTAGACTGCATAAAGGAGCTTTGTTCTCTCCCACCTTGTCCTTCCTTCCCAGGTTACATGGCATTTTCTTCTCCAGAACTCCAAGCCCAGATTGAAGCCAAGGGCTTGGCTCCACTGCACTGGGTAGATGATGATGGGAACCCCACAGAACAGTACCCCCTGAATCCCAATGGGTCCCCAGGAGGAGTGGCTGGCGTCTGCTCTCTTGATGGCCGCCACCTGGCCCTCATGCCTCACCCCGAGCGGGCTGTGAGGCCTTGGCAGTGGGCATGGCGACCCCCTCCCTTCGACACTTTGACGACCTCCCCCTGGCTCCAGCTCTTCATCAATGCCCGAAACTGGACCCAGGGAGGAGGTTGCTGAGCAGGCCAAGGAAGCTCATCTGGGCCTCATGGTTCATCCCTGGTGTTGCTGCCCTCTCCTTATTTCAGAAGCACCCCATATTTTCAAATGTGTCTTGGACAAACAGGTTCTAAAATGCCAAAAATACCTCAGCTAATTATTAAGCTGCCCACTTTTGCCTTATGCTGTTGGGTCTGTTTTATGTTCTCCTGCTGTAATATGTTTTGACCTTTATGAGCTCAGGAAGCAGCATGTGGTTCAGAGAAAAGAATCTGCAGTGGAAAGTTAGGATGCACGGGGAGGAGGAGGTTCCATTCACCTACTTCCTTTCATGCAGCAATCACCATGTGATGCTTCACATTGCTCCTCTGGGCTTGGAGGGTTTTCTGTCCCCCTTCCTCATCACTGGGGTTTAGAGAACTGAGCCATACAAAAGCATGCAAATCAGGATGTCAGCATTTTTATCTGAAAAACAGCAGAAGCTTTCTGAATTCCTCACTAACAACGCAGCGTTGTGCTAAGTGTAAGCAGTTTGCAGAAGTTTCCCTGATAGGGTCTCTGGCCCGTGAACTCTATGTTCCTAATTTTGCTTCTAATTTAACTGCTTCCTTCCCGACAGAAGTGGTTAGCACTTTCATTCCTAGACCTGAGCCTTAAGTCTTCATTCATTCATTCTATTAATATTGGGTGATTGGCTACAATGCAAGCATGTCACTGCTGCAGGGAATTTATGTCTAATGGAATTGAAAACAGTAGCTGAAAATGGCATCTACCATGAGCCAAGCATGTGCCAGGCAGTTTATATGTATCTAAATTATTTCACAGCATTCAGCAAGGTACCTGATAACCCCATAGTTTTCTTTTTTTATATATTTTTAAAAATAAATATTATTCATTATGCTATTACAGTTGTCCCATTTTTTACTCCCTTTATTCCCCTCTGCCATGCACTGACCTCCCACCCACATTCCCCCTACCCCTTAGTTCATGCCTGTGGGTCACACATATAAGTTCTTTGGCTTCTCCATTTCCTATACTATTCTTAACCTCCCTCTATCTATTTTGTACCTACCATTTATGCTGCTTATTCCCTGTAACTTATCCTTCATTCTCCCTACTCCTCCCCACTGAAAACCCTCCATGTGATCTCCATTTCTGTAATTCTGTTCCTGTTCTAGTTGTTTGCTTAGTTTGTTTTTGTTTTTGTTTTTTTAGATTCAGTCGTTGATAGTTGTGAGTTTGTTGTTTTACTGTTCATATTTTTTATCATCTCTTTCTTAGATTGTCACTTTAACATTTCATATAATCAAAGCTTAGTGATGATGGACTCCTTTAACTTGACCTTATCTGGGAAGCACTTTATCTGCCCTTCCATTCTAAATGATAGCTTTGCTGGATAGAGTAATCTTGGATGTAGGGCTTAGCCTTTCATGACTTTGAATACTTCTTTCCAGCCTTTCTTCTCTGAATGGTTTCTTTTGAGAAATCAGCTGACAGTTTTATGGGCATTCCTTTGTAGGTAATTGTGTCCTTTTTTCTTACTGCTTTTAAGATTCTCTCCTTTTCTTTTTCTAAAAAATATTTTATTTTATTTTTAGGGAGGGGAAAGGAAGGAGAAAGAGTGGGAGAGAAACATTAATGTGTGGTTGCCTCTCATGTGTCCCCTACTGGGGACCTGGCCTGCAACCCAGGCATGTGCCCCAACTGGGAATCAAACCGGTGACCCTTTGCTTCACAGGCCCATGCTCAATCCACTGAGTTACACCAGCTAGGGCGCTCTCCTTTAATCTTGGGTAATGTCATTATGATGTGCCTTGTTGTGTGATTCCTTGGGTCTCACTTCTTTGGGACTCTCTGAGCTTCCTGGACTTCCTGGAAGTCTATTTCCTTTGCCAGATTAGAGAAGTTGTTCATTATTTTTTCAAATAAGTTTTCAATTTCTTGTTCTTCCTCTTTTCTCCTTCTGGCACCCCTATGATTCAGATGTTGGAACATTTCAAGTTGCCCTGGAAATTCCTAAGCCTCTCCTCATTTTTTTGAATTCTTGTTTTTTCATTCTGTTCTGGTTGCATGTTTATTTCTTCCTTCTGCTCCAAACCATTGATTTGAGTCCTGGGTTTTCTTCCTCTCACTGTTGGTTTCCTGTACATTTAATTTCACTTTTCATAGCCTTCACTTTTTCCTCCATTTTGTAACATACTCAACCATTTTTGTGAGCATCTTGATTATCAGTGTTTTGAACTGTGCATCTGATAGGTTGGCTATCTCTTCATCGCTTAGTTCTATTTTTGGAGCTTTGTTCTTTCATTAGGGCCATATTTTTTTGTCTCAGTGCAGCTGTAGTAAGGGGTGGAGCCTTAGATATTATCCAGGGCAGGGCAACCCACCTCACTGTGTTATGGTGTATGTTGGGGAGGGGTGCGAGAGGGAACAGTGCTACTTGCTCGGCTCTCAGGTGGCTTTCAGTCACTTCCCCCGCTACCCGCAAAGAAATTGGCCCCTTCTGGTGCTAATTCTGGGTGGGTGGGTTTGTATATTTTCTATGACCCTGTGAGTCTCTCCAATGAACTCTTTCATGAGGCTGAGAGTTTCTCCCGCTGCTACAATCCCCAGAGGTTTTGAGGCTTTATTTCCCTGCTATGGAACCCTGGGTTTGTGTGGTTTGTCTCACTTCCCAGTTCTTTCCAGTTATCTGCACATAAATGTGGTAACCCCCAGGCCACCAGCCCCTGCCTTGCCCACCTAGTCCTCCAGCTGTCACCTTGCCAAGCCATCCTCTCCGCCCCTGCTGCCTGTCTCTGCCCCTCCTACTGGTCTGAATGAGTATTTCTTCTTTAACTCCTTGGTTGTTGGGCTTTCATACAATTAGATTTTATGACAGTTCTGGTTATTTTTGTTTTTAAATTTGTTGTCCTTTGGTTGTTCGAGGAGGCAAAGATATCTACCTATACCACCATCTTGGCTGGAAGTCTTCTTTTTTATTTAAATAAAAGGAAGAATTGAGGTTAAATTGCCTAGAGATCACACAGCTTGTAGGAGGCTGAGCCAGGAGATGACCAGTGAAGGGTAAGCCAATGACAGGTAAGATTCCTCAAGGGAGGGACGACCTAATACAGGCACAGTCATGAAGGAGCCCTCAGGGAAGGATTTCCGGGGGGGGCTATAGAAAAAGGGGGTGATGGACTCACACCCCTGAGCTTTGACATAGCCTGAGTCCTCTTTCTGTCTGTGACAAGTCTCCTAATCTCTTGGCTGCCTGACTTAAGGCTGAAACAATGCTGGAGGTGGGTGTGGCCCTGTGCTGGAAAGGGCAGGTTCCCCAGGGCCATCAGGCCTAAGAAAGAATACATAAAATCCTATGAAACCTGCTTTGCTAAGTATGCCCTCAATTTTTTGGTAAGAGTCGAACATGAAATGAGTTTGTCTGCAAAAGTTTTATAGCCTTTTAGCCAACTGCTCCTGACTCAGAATGAGCCCTCATAGTTCTTCGTATATTATCTGTTGTTTGATCCTACTGCCAATGATTGATGAGCTTTACCTGTATTCCTGTGCAAACTGAACCCAGTAAAAGCCCATGGAGGAAAAGGCTCCTGGCCCTTCTTTGAGAGATCGGCTACCTTTCCTCCCCAAGCAGATCATGTCATGGTAGACTTATTCTCATCCATGGCAAACTGGGGGGGGGGGGGTGGGGGTGCTGTGGGTGGAGCCCCCGCCACAGGGAAGAAATGTGTATGTGTATATAAAATTTATAGATAATCTCAAATGTACATTTTGGGGGCTGATGTCAAGTTTACTAAATGGTTGATGTATGAGTAGGATGTGATTACCTGATGATTGGTTGTGATAGGTAAATTTATACATTTTGTGGTGGAGCAGTTTCTTGTTTGGATAACTCTGGCCAAGCAAGACCCACCCTCAGACACTGCCATGACCACCAGGTTGACTCAGCTCCTCATCTCTGTTTTTGTCCAGTAGCCATACATCTCTGTCCTTCTTGGGCCCTGACCCAGCCCTGTCTCTCCCTAGCCCTCACACAGGCCCTCTAGCAAACTCCTCCAGGCTCTCTCTTCTCTGTCCCTCCTACTTTCCTGGAAAACCAGCTATCCTCTGAAAACCTCTCCAAGTGGTGGCTTTTATTCTCAAACCTCACCTCACCTCACCTCACCTCTCTCAGGCTGGGGAGCTGGAGTTTGGGTCCTCCTTATTACTTCCAGACTATTCTCTACCCTATGAAGAAAATCTTTCCCATTTTAGGTTTATGTCATTGTGTTCTGCTGACTTCTCATCACTCCTTATGGAAGAGACTGCCAAATACTCCCCTATATCTGATTCCCCCCTCTAGAAGTAGGATCCTCCAATATCTTAGGGGGGATTGTAGCTTCTCAAAATAAAGACATCTCCCAGCTTCCTTTCCAGCTATGACTAAATTCTGGCCAGGGGGAGGGAAAACGATGTACACAACTTCCAAGTGTTAAAGGAAGGGTGCATGCTTCTTTTCATTCTTTTTTTTTTTTCCAGTTTTTAAAATATATTTTATTGTTGGTGCCATTACACTTGTCCCATTTCTCCCCCCTTCATTCCCCTCCACCCTGCACACCCTTTTCTCCACCATTCTCCCCTTTTAGTTTATGTCCATGTGTCACAAGTTCTTTAGATTATATATTTCCCATATTATTCTTGCCCTTACCCCTGTCTATTTTCTACCTACCGTCTATGCTACTTATTTTCTGTACCTTCTCCCTACTTCTCCTCCCACTCCCCTGTTGCTAACCCTCCATGTGATCTCCATTTCTATGCTTCCACTCCTGATCTAGCTGTCTTCTTAGTTTGCTTTTGTTTTAGGTGTGGTTGTTAATAACTGTGAGTTTGCTATCCTTTCACTGTTCATCTTTTTTATCTTCTTTTTCTTAGATAAGTCCCTTTAACATTTCATATAATAAGGGCTTGGTGATGATGAACTCCTTGAACTTGATCTTATCTGAGAAGCACTTTATCTGCCCTTTCATTCTAAATGAAAGCTTTGCTGGATAGAGCAATCTTGGTTGTAGGTCTTTGGATTTCATGACTTGGAATACTTCTTTCCAGCCCCTTCTGGCCTGTAAGGTCTCTTTTGAGAAATCCGCTGACAGTCTGATGGGAACTCCTTTGTAGGTGACTGTCCCCTTAGCTCTTGCTGCTTCTAGAATTCTCTCCTTCTCTTTAATCTTGGCTAATGTAATTCTGATGTGCCTTGGTGTGTTCCTTCTTCGGTCCAACTTCTTTGGGACTCTCTGAGCTTCCTGGATTTCCTGGAAGTCTATTTCCTTTGCCAGATTGGGGAAGTTCTCCTTTATTATTAGTTCAAATAAGTTTTCCACTTGTAACTCTTCCTCTTCCCCTTCTGGTACCCCTATAATTTGGATGTTGGAACATTTAAAGATGTCCTGGAAGTTCCTAAACCTCTCCTCATTTTTTTGAATTCTTGTTCATTGTTTTCTGTTTGGTCATTTTTTTTTTTCTTCCTTCTGGTCCACTCCCTTGATTTGAGTCCCACTTTCCTTTCCATCACTATTGAATTCCTGTGCATTTCCCTTCATTTCAATTAGTTTAGCCTTCATTTGTTCCTCTAATTTGTGACTAAAATCAACCAGTTCTGTGAGCATCCTGATCAACAGCGTTTTGAACTGTGCATCTGAAAGGTTGGCTATCTCTTGGTCACTTAGAAGTATTGGCTCTGGGGCTTTGAACTGTTCTTCTTGAGCCATGTTTTGGTCTGTTCTTGCCTGTTAGGTATGAGGGGCAGAGCCTTAGGTGTTCACCAGGGCAGGGTGACCCAGGTCGCTGGGTTGTAATGCTGTATGTGGGGGCCGCGTCAGAGAGGGGCAATGGCACTTGCTCTGCTCTATCTCGGATACCGGTCCCCTCTGCCACTTCCCACAAGCAAATTGGGCCCTTCTGGTGCTGGTTCCCAGTGCGTGGGCTCGTGCATCCTCTAGGTCCCTGTGGGTCTCTCCAACAAACTCTCTGTGAGCCTAGGACCTTCTCTCAGCACCTTGACCCCGAAAATTTTTTCAATCAGTGCTTTTAGGTTTAATTTCCTGTTGCTGGGGCCCTGGTTTGCACTGTTTCACTGCTCACTCCTCTGCTTGGTTTATCTGCTCACCGTGTGACTGTGGTCAGCCAACCACCTTGTGCCTCACTGGGTCCCCGTTTCCACCCCACACCTGGGATCTGCCAACAGGCGCCTGCGCGCCTGGGTCTGTCTGGCCACCTTTTCCTGCAAGACCTGTTCCACCAGCCACTGGCTCTGCCCCTCTTATTGGTCTGGCTGAATGGTTTGTTGTTGTACTTCTGTACAGTTCAATTTTTTGTGTTTTGGTTGCGTTTTTGTTACTAAAATTTTGTTGTCTTTAAACTTGGTTGTGCAAGGAGTCACAGTGTCTCCACCTATGCCTCCATCTTGGTCGGAAGTCTCCGCTTCTCTTCATTCTTGCTTCCTGCTGTCTGGAATGAAAATGTGGCTGGAACTCCAGCACCATATCGGCATGAGGTGGCATTGGGAGTTGGCATCATGCAGAGCAGAGTAGCAAGATAAGATACTGGGTCTTTTGACACTGAGGAGTACATATGAATGCTGGACAGGTTATCACTAGATGTCTTAAATGTTGGAAATAAACTCTTATTTAAGCAGTATTAATTTTTAAAAGATTTTATTTATTTATTTGTTTGTTTGTTTATTCATTTATTTATTTATTTTTATAGAGAGGGCCAGGAAGGAAGAAAGAAAGGGGAAAAAATGATGTGAGAGGTACATCAATTGGCTGCCCTTCCTATGTGCCTCAGCTGGAGACCAAACCCACAGCCCAGGCATATGCCCTGATTAGGAATCAAACCGGTAAACTTTCGCTTCACAGGATGATGCCCAACCAACTGAGCCGGACCAGGCAGGGCAAGTCCTGTTAATTTGGATGTTTTCTGTCACTCATAGCCAAACCATATTCTGTTCAGCCCTTCCTAATTCCCCCTCATTCAAGGGCATTGGTCCCTGGTTCTTAGTCTTGTTCTCCGCCTCAATCCCTTCCATTATTCTGAATACATGTCAATGACTTTCAACATCCTAAACTTTTCTCCATTGACTCCCTCCCTTCCACCTAGACAACCTCATCATCTTGGATTTTGACATCACCTAGATTGGCTCTACCTCCAAACTTACTTTTTCAAGCACCCTACTTTTGACCATAACCTCCCATCTTGCTTCTTCACTTTCAGTACTCTGAGATCTCAAAGTCATCAAGACAGCCATATTTATTTTCCTCCAGTCCATCTCTTTCTGCCTTATCCAACTTCCAGCAATAGCCATTTCAATGCCCTTTAACTTGAGCCATTTTCCCCTGATGAAGGATGGGTTCGTGCAGCTTCATCTGCCTGGTCAGGCTGAGGAGCAGCCTGTGGCTATGAAATGGGGCAAATGATGTGACACAGAGCCCCACCCAGTCTGTCATCCAAGTTAGAAAATGGTCCAGGGCCTCCCAGGGTGCACACATGGAGGCAGAAGGACTTGGAACAAGCAATTTCAATGAAGTATCTTATGGGGAAGCTCAGGATACCATGAGAGCCTACAGCAGGAGATGCAGCCCAGACTTTTAGGATCAAGGAAGGATTCCTGGGATTAGCAGAGACCAGAAGGATAAGTAGTAGCTTATTACGAGAAAAGGAAGGGAGGGCACTCCAGGAAAGTAGAACAACATTTGCAAAGCTTCACAGGCGAGGACACAATGAGTTAAGGAATTGAACAAAGGTGGGTCTGTCTGGAACATTAAGTAGAAATGGGAAATTTGGAACAGGCACTAACAGAGCACATTAAGGAATCTGAATTTTATCCTAAGAGCAATGGAAAACAATTTGAAGGGACTTAGATAGAGGATAAATGAGTAGATGTGCATTTTTGAAAGATCACTCTAGCTACTGAGAAGAAAGACAGGAGAGGATGTGGGGAGTCCAATAGGAAGGCTTTGCAGTCTTGCAGAAATAATGCTAGCCAGAACCGGATTGGTGGCAGTGGGTATGGAAAGAGGTGGAAGGATTTGAGAGACATGAGGAGATTGAACCACTAGGAACTGGATGTGAGGGTGGACGGAAAGAGAAGAGCTAATGTCCAGATACTTGCTTGGATCTTAGAGTGGGTGATAATTTCATTAGCTGTAGTAGGAACGCAGTAGATGGTGCAGGTTTGGGAGAAAGATAATATGCTTTGCTCAGGACCTGCTGAGTTTGAGGCATTGGTGGGACATAACTCAGAGGTATCCAGGAGGCGGTCAGAAAAGGTTCTTGGAGGGACATGGAGATTTGGGAGGCATCAGTATATACATGGGTATGGTTATCTAGGAAGAGTGCGTTGGGCCTGGTAACCCAACATTTAAGGGGTTGGCAGAAATGGGGGAGGCTGAAAAGAAATGGCACCACTAACTTTACAGTCTAACCAGCTGAATGGCCTTCCACTGCCTGAGCTGTTGGAGTATTTTGGGATGCCCCTGAGAAGGTATCCAGGGCAACAGAAGAGACTAGGGAACCAGCTTGTTTTCCTACTTCACCACCGAATCTCAGCTCTGCTGCCCTTGTCTTCACCCTGAGGCAAATTACTCTTTTCTACATTCTTTCTTAAACATACTACAGAGAACTGTCCCCACTCCCAAATAACTCACCTATTACAAGGAAATGGCCTTGGCTAAATAGAGCAGGTGAAAAAGCTTCTCACACTTGCGGAATATGGGCTAAGAAATGTGTGAGGTGCGGGAGGGCATGTGTCTGTTGAGAAGTCAAAACTGAGGGTGGTCAGAACCTCATGAGAATATGTAACTCACTCTGTGGGTGATGGGGACGTGTGCTGTTCACAAGCTCCAAACACGGGATCCTTAAAAAGAAATGTTGCAGAGCACTGACATGGTGCAGTCTTCCCTGCACCCTGGACTCCACTGTTGGGAAGTGTGGGACAGAGGGTCAAGTGCCCAATCTTATGACTTTGGGGCAAGACAGAAGGTCTCCTCTTCACCCTACTCACAACCAAGCCATTCATTGTCTTGTCATTGGTGTCTCCATTCTTGTCCAGGCCTCTATCTTTAAAACGCTCTTCATTCTTTCTCTGCACTTTGCGAATCACCCATTGTTTCCATTGCATACCTCTTATCCGGCATCAGATTCCACCAAGGTAAGGGGGTTCAGTTATTTATAAGATTGCCCTAATTTCAGGTGCCAGCCATAAATCTCATGGGTCCCCACACTGTCCACATTTCTGGCCATATATTAAGAGGTTCCCATATTGCTTACAGGTTCAAAAATGACAAGAATAATTCTCAGGATTCAGGGAATTGCTGTACTTATGATTCCTGTTTCATCGTAAGGATGCACATCCGCAAGGTCTGGAGGGTCCCGGAAGCACACCTTCCATGCCCTTTTCCTCAGGAATAAGGGTGCACTACCCTCCTGCCACATTAATGTGTTTACCAACCAAGAAGTTTCTCTGAGCCTCAGTGTTCAGAATCTTTATTGGGGTTTTATTGGATTAGTAGCAAGTAACTCAAAGTGCTAACCCTCTAATTACATGGTTGGTTTTTCTGGTGTGGCCTACTCCCATCTTGATTCTTTCTTTGCATAAACTGTCTAGTCATTTCATTAGGATAAACTATTGGGCTCATTGTGAATAACAAAGAACTTCTATCACTAGGGAAATTCCAAGGATTTAAGAGTTTCCTTCCTAGGAACCAGACAGACAAGTTCTTTATTGTATATTTCTTAACTAGTCTAAATTAATAAGTAACTATCAGTCTCTTAAGAAACACTCATTCAATAACTATTTATGGACCAGGTCCTTTAAAACTTGCTGAGAAGCTAGAGATGAAAGACGGATATGGTCCCTGCCCTCCGAGTGCTTAGAATTTACTAGGGATTATCGTTATCAGACAGTGAGGTGCCTGCACTGGGGATTGAAAGGCCAAGAGTTTTAGGAAACTTCAGGAGCAACTATCCAGGAAAGAGAGAAAAGAAAGTTCTAGGCAGAGAGCACATGTGCAAAAGACCAGAGGCATAAAAGAGGCTGACTCAATCAAGGGGCTGACTGGAAGTTCAAAGGGCCTTGCATACAGAGTATGAAGGGAAGAATGGTGAGATGTGGAGGGTTCTGAGTGGCTGCTATCTATAGCATCATCCCAAACACAAGGACGCACCAGTCTTCATCAAATGCTGTCTTCATGATATCAGGTCTTTGTCTAGAAACCTCCTGTGGATATCACTAATTGTCACAGGACCCTGGGCATCATTCTGAGGTAGTTTCCTCAGATGTAAAGTTGGGGGTACTAATGTCTATCAAATTTATAAAGTGAACCATATGCCCTTGCTCTCCTCACTCAGGCTGGAGGCTCAGAAAGAAGCACCATGTTTTACATGTTTTTATATCCTCCTGAGGAGCCTAGTGTATAGCTAGGGCACACAGTTTATAGCAGGGTTTCTTAAGCTCCAACAACTTGGATGGAAAAAAAACAACTACATTTATTTTCAGTGACTTCTTAACCGAAATTTAGTATTTCCTTACCTTGTGACTGTAGATAACAATGCACAGCAGTGGTTCTCCATAATCTAGTATGACCTCCTCCCGGCCCATGAATAGGGCCCCCCTACCCCTCGTGCCCTGTGCTAGGGCCTTGTTAATATCTATGTCCTACAGACCTGAGATCGTCACAACTGCGCTGATCTTCTCCCCACGTAGGAGTCGTTGCAGATTGCTTGAACTAGGATTTATGTGCATCGCTGGTTTGACATTACACTTGTTAGACCCGCAGCTGGATTTTGTTAATGTAATAACAAAGAAGCACATTTTTGCTGTATCAAAAATCTGGGATTTTGATTTTGATGATTGTATTGAAGTATTTTCATTTTCTATGTATTTCTATCTATTTTACTTTATGAATTTAAAAACATGTTTCTGAGTAGTGGTCCAGGGGCTTCACCAAAAAGCCAAGGGGGTGCATGGAGGAAAATAAGGTTAAACACTTCTGCTTAATAAAAATATGTGTTGCTCTAACTCTTCTCAAAGGGATGCTTGACTTTGGGTGTTGAGTCATCTCTCTGATCTGAGTCCAGGAGGTCTACCTCTTGGTGCCCTCAAAGGCCCTGGGACACCTGTTCCCAAAGCAAACCACTGTATTAACTGCATGTAGGGCATTGGATAAGGGTATGTCCCAGGGGCACAGAATTGATCAGTCGTGGACCTACTTCAACCAGTGAGCTGAGAGCTTGACATACCCTCACATCCTCGAGAAATGTGGCCGTGGGCAATCTCAGCCAATTAGATTTGTCCCATGATACTCATCATCCTAGCTGCAGCCAGCCAGAGCAGGGATCTCACTGATGTCTGGCTAATGGTTTGGGAAGTGGCTAAATATGAGAGCTGACCAAATAGGTACTTTCAGATTGAATGTCAACTAATCAGCCCAGTTAGATCCTGTCCCTTGGGGAGTTGAATTTGAACACATGGGGGGAGTCAGCAGTTGGGAGGTTCAGAAGGGACAGACACAAAAAGAGAGGTGAAGGGTAAGAGAGAAGGAAGTTTAGTGAAAAGTGGAAATTTGACAAGTTATGGTGGCCTTCAACCCCACTCTTCCAGAGGAGGTCTGGTCCTGCACCTCACTCCATGGAGGTCTGCTTCTTACCACCTAGAAGGGCATACCTAACCCATGTCCCAAGAGCTCAAGAATTCAGGAGTCCCCAGCTGCACAGGACTCATAGCAGAGCACATCTCCTGGCATGCCAGAGACCCCAAAATGGGGAAGTTGGAGAGCTTTCTCCTTAGTCTCTATAATCTAGTGTGACCTCCTCCTGGCCCATGAATAGGGCCCTACCTCTTATGTCCAGTGCTAGGGCCTTGTTAATATCTACGTCCTTGCAGGCCTCTCTCCAAGGGCTATTTGCTTGATTGCTCACAAAGCAGCCAGAGCTGGTATTTACCGCTGGTGAGTAGGGGGCAGGTGGCAGGCCAGCAGAAATGGGGAAGGAGAGACAGAGAGGTCTGCCACTCCTCATCTGAGAGAAGTAGCATGGGGTAGACCTCTCTGACAGGGCTCCTTTGGTTCTCCATGTCCAGGCTCCTCTCTCCCTTCAGGGTCTACGATATTCTCCTCCTCTCTAGAATTTCTCCGCTCTCTTTGCCCAGAAACAGATTCAGATGCAGCTTCATCCAGCCTCCTTTAATCCTAACAATGTTTTGGAGGGAGAAAATGAGGCTGAGAGGTCTGATGCTAGCTATCAGAAATGAGGAAGGATTCCAAGCTCCTAAGTGTGCTCTATAAATAGTCTGCACATTGCCACCTCTCAAGCCTCTTCATTCACAGCTCCCTGCCATCCATTCCCCTGTCAAAGCGAGAACAGGTGTTGGTCCGCGTATGATGGAAGTTACCTCCCATAAAACCATTGTAAAATATCATGTCAAAATTGCATTTAATATACCTAACCTACTGAACATCATAGTTTAGACTAGCCTAACTTAAACATGCTCAGAACACCTATATTAGCCTACAGTTGAGGGGAAATTATCTAATCATGAATACTCTGTAGAGTATCATACAGCATATCAGCCCAGCAAATAATAAAAATTGAAAATTTGCAGTACAGTTCCTATTGAATGTGCATGGCTTTCGCACCATTATTAAGTCAAAAGAAAAAATCAAGTTGAACCAGGGGAAGTCGGGGTGGGGGGTGTCTGTACTTGGATTTCCCCAAATATATTCTTTCATCTTTAAGTCTTTGCTCCTGCTGTTTTCCTGGCTAAAATACCCCTAGGATGCCCGTATTTCTGAGTCAATTCCAGAATTGGGTTTATTCAATCACTCAGTTCATAATGGGTCTGTTTTACTCTAAACCCTTTGCCAGGTGTTGGGGATCAAAGATGAATGGAGAAATTAGCTGGGAGGATATAACTGAGCGAAAACTTTTAAGTACACTCTAAAAACCTATACAACACAATAGGGGGTGTAATCCGTGCTTTCCTCCAGGTGTGTGTGTGGCAGTATGGGCACCTCCTCCCCACTCCCCGACCGCATTCCCTGGGTGAAGATTTGAGAAGGATTAGACATATAATCCTTGGGTTGGGTGTCGCTTTCCGGAAGGAGTGAGGGCTGAATCCTAACCTGCCCCTACACCTGGTCCCATTGTTCCCGCAACCCATCCGGAATTAGCGATCTGGTTGGCAGGCCATTCGCTGTCAAGAGGGCTGGAGAAGGAAGCTGGGTAACTTAAGATATTCACCTCTGACTCAGAGACCTCGCCTAGACGTCAGTCACTTGGACGAGCAATGACCCCTAAAAAGGGTCTCAGGCGACATTCTTAGAATGTATGCCCCCTTTAAAAGGAGGAGACTAGCAGGCGCAAGTGAGTAACCACAGCACGTCACAAATCCCGATTCTCGGTTTCAACTCCTAGCCGACCCCGCGGTCCCGCCCTGCGCCCTCTTAAGACCGTGGCTTCCGGGAATAGTACAGCGGAAAGCACGGGCGCCGGGCGCCGTTGGGCTAGCGAGATCGCAGGGCGGGGCAACATCTTAAAGGGCCGGAGCAAAGAAAAAACGGCAGTGGCAGTGGATGCGGTGAAACCCATGGAGGTGATGCCACGTGGCTTCATGTAGGTTTCCTTTAAATCTCTCTAGTTCCAGACCCATGGAGCCCACAAGAGACTATCCACTGTTCGGGGGCGCCTTCTCTGCCACGCTCCCTACCGGGGCCATTGACGTAAGGTTAGAAAGCCCCAGCGCGGATGGAGGCCAATCGGGTGGGTGGTGGAAATGAGCTAGTGTCAAGAAGGGCCTGCTTTGCTTCGTTCCAGCGACCTCCGACCGGTCCCAGATAATCAAGAAGTTTTCTGCCACCG